>NW_021703784.1:23409479-23504618 GCF_005190385.1 Monodon monoceros
TACGCGGGCCTCTCACTGTTGTGGCCTCTCCCGTTGCGGAGCACAGGCTCCAAACGCGCAGGCTCAGCGGCCATGGCTCACGGGCCCAGCCGCTCCGCGGTATGTGGGATCTTCCCGGACCGGGGCACGAACCCGTGTCCCTTGCATCGGCAGGCGGACTCTCAACCACGGCGCCACCAGGGAAGCCCTTAAGTTATATTTTTATGTTTCATCTCTCCCATGCTGTTCACATTCAACCCTACATCTGTCCTACCTCACATTCACAATTAGCTTTCTTTGTGAGTCACAGGAGTAATCTTCATTCATTGTTTCTTTTTAAACTTTTCAGGAAAATGATGAAGAAGCCAAGAAGATTGCAAAAGAAGGGCAGTTGACTGCTAGAGATCTACTACAGCCCCACAGGCTTTACTGCTACTATTACAGAGTACTACAGGTCAGTTCAGAGGATCCATCTGCTTGGTTGAGTGTCCTCAGACCAAATGCATGGCCTGAATGCTTGCTTCCTGGAGGTGTTCAAGAGTCAGTCAGCCTGTGGAACTCTGGCTATGCTGAGGCGCCAGCCTATAGAAAGGTAGTGCTAAGTCCCTTTGTGGCCTCCATATTTTTATCTCCATTCAGTATTATGAAAAACAATGCTTAGCGCCATTACAAATATAGATTAAAATCTCTGAACCTCAGAGAAAATCTTTCCTCATATGGAAAATAGGAGGGTTGGACTAGAGATCATTAACATCTCTTTCTGCTCAAAATATCTACCTCTTTGTTCTCCTTACTGCTTAAGAGCCACGCTTTTGCTATCAGTACAGGATGGAAAACAAATATTTAATTTGTTGTATAAAACAAACAAATGAAAAATACAGTTGACCCTTGAACAACATGGTTTTGAACTGTGCAGGTCCACTTACGTGTGGATTTTTTTAGTAGTAAATACTACAGTACTACACAATCCAAAGTTGGTTGAACCCACGGACATGGAACCATGCATACTGAGGAATCACATATATGGAGGGCCAGCTATAAGTTATACACAGATTTTCAGCTGTGCCGAGGGTCAGTACTCCTAACCCCGACATTGTTTAAGGGTCAGCTTTATTTATAATCTAAAACCTTAGGGCTGAATTCTGAAGTACAGATATTTACTGTACTTCCAAGAATTCAAGGATTGGTTCTTTGTATAATTAACTTGTGTTTTACTCAGTAAAATTTAGCCAGAAGAGAAAAATAAGAAATTATGTTTTTGTTGTTAACCTAAACTTATTTTTCTGTGAGGCAGAAAAAAAATAAATTTCCTCAGATGCCTGAGGCTACTACCCTCTCACAGAAAAATTAAAATGATTAATTACTCCATTTATTAGAAGCAGCCTTTTCCTTAAATGAGTTCTTTTCCCTCTGCTAGTCTGGCTGTAATTTTAATGATAGGAGTTTCTCCCTCTGAAATATTAATTAGGTTCATGTACACATGTCAGTATTTTGTTGGATTTGACCCAGGACCAGGAATGTACAGCTAAATGTACATGGAACCACTGAACTGAAAAATCCAATGTATAGGAATATTTCAGTCAGTGGCCAAAAAGGAGAGACATTTCACAGGCCTGTCGCCATTTACAAAGTGTGTGTGACTACAGGCCTAAAGGGAAGGATGTGTGAAACCACCAACTTTATTGTGAGATGCTTATCATCTTTGTTCACTGATTTGAATATTCAGCAAAGTTAATTATTCATTAACACATGGAGGATGAATTCGAGAGGTGCTGTTGTTCAAGTAGGGACATCCCGTTACAAGAGGCTTCTTTCCTATACATAAAATAGTGGATGGGGCTCCTTGCTAGATTATGAAATATCGCACTAGTGCCTGTAATAACTAAAGTTAAAAGGTAACTTTAGGACTGAGATAAACCAGACCTTTGGTTTTAGTCTGAAGATACATAGCCACTAGAAACAATAGCATGAGGGGAGCGGGGAGGATTCAGTGGAATGAAGTTTGGACTAATCTTTCCATTGCCTTCAAACACATTCCAGAAATACGCTGAGCGCCAGACCAGCAAACCCGAAATACGTGACGGAATGGAACTTGTTCCTCAGCCGGATGACAGTGCATCTATCTGCCAGTGCCACAGGAAAAGGCCTTTAAGAGAAGAGCTTTAAGTCAGCCCATATTCACACTCCTGTATATGCCGGCAACATCTTCCATGGCAGCATTCAGATAGAATCTAAGCTGTGAAGACTGTGAAGACAGCCTGGAAGACTGTATGCAGGGGACTGCTTCTCTTGGTGGCTTCATATAATGTGGATGGATAGAGCAATATTAGAGCAAGTATTACCAAATATCTTAGGATATTAATATCTTTTGAGTAAACACTGCTATTATCAGCATCATAGTTTCTCTGAAAAGAAAACTTGGGGATCATAGTAGATAGAGAGGCTTGCCAAAATATAAATAACTCTCTATGAAACTGTTTACATTGTATTTATTGGTTTGTTTCTATCCCTTGTTCACTTTCCCTCTTCCCTTTCCAATGATGAAGAAAAAATATTTTTGCAGGGCTTTTTTTACCCCCTCACTGCATAACTTCTCCTCCTACAAGCTGCTTTTGGCATTCAGTAATAGCAAGTTTCCTCTTGGAAGGTCTGATATGAATAATGAAGGAAGATGAGAATGACTCTGTTATTAAAGGTAGTTTGGAGACTATGAAGGGAAATTATTTTAAAGCTCATTCATATCTTTTTAACTAAGTTTTACCAAGGGCTGAGACAAAATTAAGGAGAGGTAGTGCCTTAAGCTAGTTAATTCCCAGTCTATCTGAGTTGGACACCAATCAAGGACAACACAGTTATTAAAGTAGATGACAGCATCCTATCAGTATCTTCATTATCTATATATTGAATAGATAAATGATAACTGTAGTCAGATAGGGATCTTTAATTCTTTTTAATCTTTAAAAGGGATACTTGAAAAACCTCTGAAACAAGCTGCAGGAAGCCTGGTATCTTGGGATTCACTAATAAACTAATGACAAAAGCAAGCATCCATTCTTCACCGCACCCCTCCTCTATTTCACTGTGCTGTATTGCTAAGATAAAAACTTTGGAAATTTCCTTTGCCTTTTAGGACAGGGTGAAGTCTTAAGACCCAGAAATTCATTACACGTTCCTTGTAATACCACCAATATGAGATTCAATTCATTAAGAACACACTCCCAAAACAAGAAATATCCACACTCCAATTTAAAAATATTTACTCTCCTAATTGAAATATTTACTTAACCTGGAAGACAATGTAACCACTTTAAAATAGTCATATCTATTCTTTACTGAACATTACTAGGGACACAGAATTTTTTTAACTAGACAAAAGCAAAAGCACATTTAGTAACAGTGTAATCAAAGCCAAGTATACATGGAAAACACTAATACCCACCAGTTGTTCAAAAGCACAAGTACACAAGTATAAAATAAAGGGCAAGCTGTACAGTGACCAGATCCTAAGGAGAAGAGGGGTGTGACGATATGTAAGTTAATATAATAACTACATTTGTCAAAATAAGCTATCAACATTTTGTTTTTATTAATAAAATGTTGGAAACACCTTAAGTAGCCATCATGAGGGAGCTAGCTAAATATATAGCTATACATCAAGGAATACAGTACAACCATTAAAAAGAATGAACTAGCTCTAAATGCACTATCAATCATGAAAGATTTCCATGACAGTGTTCAGTGTAAAAAGCAAGTTACAGAACAACACATATAATGTGAAAACATTTATGTAAAAAAATATATCCATGTGATTGAAAGTTTAGAAGGATATTCACCAATATCTGAGGAAAATGGAGAGAAGGGAATTTTTACTTTTTGTCTTATACCTGTCTATGATATTTAAAATGCTTTTACTGTATGAATCAGATTGGACAATAAAGAAAAATACAAGCCTAGGAAAAGAAAATAAATGCACAGAAGATATACATAGGAAAATAAAATGGATATTTATATTTTCCATTATGCTATTTTTAAATCTACTATGTCTAGAATTTTATATCATGTAACATATTATTTACACATTTTAAATAAAGTAAATTTTCTAAATAAAATTTTGAAACAGATAAACTTGTTTTTTAAGAAAGAGGATTGAATCACCTATAGCTTTGGTATTTTTGTAACTGGGTCTAATTTTAATTCTATTATGTCTTCATGAATAAATGGATCAAAACTTCTACCACAAACACTAAATCCCTAGTGAGTAAAAATTAATATTAAAGGAAAAGATATTTGGGCTTGACACCGTTATTTTCTGTTATTTCAGGTGCAAATACTGTTAAGTGCAGTGTCTTTGTCAGTTCACGCTACCATTATAACAAATATACCATAGACTGGGTGGCTTTGACAACAAATATTTATTTCTCACAGTTCTGGAGGCTGGAAGTCCAAGATCAAAGTGCCAGCAGATCTGATGTCTGATGAGAGCCCACTTTCTGGTTTGTGGACTGATGCATTCTCATTGTATCCTCACATGGCAGAAAGCAAAGAGAGAGGAAGCAAGCTATCTCCTCTCTCTTCTTATAAGGGCACTAATCCCATCATGAGGACTCCGCCCTTATGACCTAATTAGCTCTCAAAGGCTCTGTCTCCAAATACCATCACATTAGGGATGAGGGTTTCAACATATTAATTTGGGGGGGGTGGGGTGGGGACAAACTTTCAGTCCATCGCAGGCAGGGAGAGGAAAAATTCTCCCCTGACATAATAAGGCCAAGGTTAGAAGAAATATAAATTTCTTATTTGGAGGGATAAGAAATCATCCTTGTGGTGGTAAGGCATGTTTGACTTCAAATAGTTGAGGACAAAATTAACCAGACTGTAAAAATCCCTCTTTTATGCATAGAACCACAGTTTACCCTATCCCAACCACTGCTGTGCCTACCTCACACCAGCCTCTTGTGGAGCCATTCCACTTGCTGAGATCAAAGTTGTCTCTTTTAAGCCAAGTTCTCTCTGTAGAGCTGTGTGGAAGAAGAAGCCACACTAAACTTTACTGTGATAACCAACACTGCAACATTTCTTAGACACAAGAAAAGAAGAAGACTGGAGTTTGTTTATTCTATGGGAAGAAATAGCAAATCCTGGAAGTGTGCACGGGGAGGGTAGGGGGTGGCTTATGTAGAGGGAGTTATATGCAGCCAGAAGTGAGGAAAGAAAGTTAGAAAAGAAGAAATATTTTCATGAGCTACCTGTTTTGTTTCACCCCAAACTAGGTGTACTTCAATACAATTTGATGCTAACCACCCAGATTCAGCATCAGATCCCCCAGGTGTAGGACTCACTGTTCCACAAGACTGCCTTTACAGACATCAGGCAAAAGTGAGGTCCCCAGGCTACCCACACTTCTGACCAACTGGCTGCAAATTCAGGGGTTCCCATGACCCCTCTCAGGTTCAATAATTCTCTAAAACAACTCAGAGAACCCAGGAAAATGCTATACTTAACTACTACAGTTTCATTTTAAAGGATACCCATAGGGCATGGTCTAGAAAGGAGCACGAAGCTTTCATGCCCTCACTCTGGGAGGCCAGGGCATGTCACCCTCATCATTGTGCTACTAATCAGGAAGCTACACTGAGCTTTGGTGTCCAGAGTTTTGGGGGGAGTCTCATTATGTAGGCATGGTCAGTGGACTAAACCACTGACCATGTGAATGAACTCAATATCCAGCCTCCTTCCCCTCCCAGGAGTTTGGACAGCTAAAGTCCCAATCCTCTAATCATGTGCTTGGTCTTTTTGGTGATCAGTCCCATTCTGAAGCTACCTAAGAGTCCCGCCATTAATACCTCATTAGAGACTTCTTTCTATCACTCAGGAAATTCTAAGGTTTTCGAAACTCTCTACCAGGAACCAGAGACAAAGATCAGGTATATTTTTAATAATATCACAACACCTCTGAGAGCCTTGGAACTGAGGACTACCTAAGTCACCAGACTTGATTCGAGGGAATGAAGTAGCAAGATCAACCTCACTCCAGAAGGTTTGGGACAAATACCTGAGTATTACAGTATGTGTTAACCAAATCCCATATACTTTAGTTCATAGTATATGATAAGGGGATATTTTAAACAGGCACAGTGTAGTCTCTCTCTGATTTCTAAGGGTTTTTATCCACATCTTTCATGTGAGCTAGTGGACAGCAAGAAGTAACATGCTTCAGATGACAGTGAACCAGCTAAAGGAATATAAGAGCTGTTTCTCCTTCATACCCCACCCCACCCCCATTCTTTCTCCTTACCAAAGAGTAACAAGAACCTTCTGCCACCACCTATGTCACTGGTACCACTAGCACTGCAGCTATGGAACAAGCACCTGTCACCTACATGGGCTGAATAAGTCCTCCAAGAAAAATGACTTGCCTTCTGCCGATGGAGGAATTCCTAAGAATCAGACTTTGAAGGTTAGCAGGATTTGATTGCAGGACTTCGACAGAACTGGGGGGAAACAGAGACTCCACTCTTGGAGGGCACACACAAAGTAGTGTGTGCATCGGGACATAGGGGAAGGAGCAGTGACCCCATATGAGACTGAACCAGATCTACCTGCTGGTGTTGGAGGGTCTCCTGCAGAGGCGGCGTGTGGCTCTGTCTCACCATGAGGACAGGAACACTGGCAGTGGAAGTTCTAGGAAGTACTCCTTGGCATGAGCCCTCCCAGAGTCTGCCATTAGCCCCACCAAAGAGCCCAGGTAGGCTCCAGTGTTGGGTTGATTCAGGCCAAACAACCAACAGGGAGGGAACCCAGCCCCACCCATCAGCAGACAAGCATATTAAAGTTTTACTGAGCTCTGCCCACCAGAACAACACCCACCTCTACCCACCACCAGTCCCTCCCATCAGGAAACTTGCACAAGCCTCTTAGATAGCCTCATCCACCAGAGAGCAGACAGCAGAAGCAAGAAGAGCTACAATCCTGCAGCCTGTGGAACAAATACCACATTCACAGAAGGATAGACAAGATGAAAAGGCAGAGAGCTATGTACCAGATGAAAGAACAAGATAAAACCCCAGAAAAACAACTAAATGAAGTGGAGATAGGCAGTCTTCCAGAAAAAGAATTCAGAATAATGATAGGGAAGATGATCCAGGACCTTGGAAAAAGAATGGAGGCAAAGATTGAGAA
The DNA here is from genome assembly GCF_005190385.1 of Monodon monoceros. Taxonomy (NCBI): domain Eukaryota; kingdom Metazoa; phylum Chordata; class Mammalia; order Artiodactyla; family Monodontidae; genus Monodon; species Monodon monoceros. The sequence continues at coordinate 23,416,638 of NW_021703784.1, forward strand.
GATGCAAGAAATGTTTAACAAAGACCTAGAAGAATTAAAGAACAAACAAACAGAGATAAACAATACAATAACTGAAATGAAAAAAACACTAGAAGGAATCAATAGCAGAATAACTGAGGCAGAAGAACGGATAAGTGACCTGGACGACAGAATGGTGGAATTCACTGCTGTAGAACAGAAAAAAGAAAAAAGAATGAAAAGATATTAAGACAGCCTAAGAGACCTCTGGGACAACATTAAAAGGCAACAACATTCGCATTATAGGGGACCCAGAAGAAGAGAGAGAGAAAGGACCCGAGAAAATATTTGAAGGTATTATAGTCGAAAATTTCCCTAACATAGGAAAGGAAATAGCCACGCAAGTGCGGGAAGTGCACAGAGTCCCATACAGGATAAACCCAAGGAGAAACACACAGAGACGTAGTAATCAAATTGGCAAAAATTAAAGACAAAGAAAAATTATTGAAAGCAGCAAGGGAAAATAGACAAATAACATACAAGGGAACTCCCATAAGGTTAACAGCTGATTTCTCAGCAGAAACTCTACAAGCCAGAAGGGAGTGGCAGGATATACTTAAAGTGATGAAAGGGAAAAACCTAAAACCAAAATTACTCTACCCGACAAGGATCTCATTCAGATTCGATGGGAAATCAAAAGCTTTACAGACAAGCAAAAGCTAAGAGAATTCAGCACCACCAAACCAACTCTACAACAAATGCTACAGGAACTTCTCTAAGTGGGAAACACAAAAGAAGAAAAGGACCTACAAAACCAAACCCAAAACAATTAAGAAAATGGTAACAGGAACATACATATCGATAATTACCTTAAATGCGAGTGGATTAAATGCTCCAACCAACAGAAACAGGCTTGCTGAATGCATACAAAAACAAGACCCATATATATGCTGTCTACAAGAGACCCACTTCAGAACTAGGGACACATATAGACTGAAAGTGAGGGGATGGAAAAAGATATTCCATGCAAATGAAATCAAAAGAAAGCTGGAGTAGTAATACTCATATCAGATAAAATGACTTTAAAATAAAGACTATTACAAGAGACAAGGATGGACACTACATAATGATCAAGGGATCAATCCAAGAAGAAGATATAACAGTTATAAATATATATGCACCCAACATAGGAGCACCTCAATACATAAGGCAACTGCTAACAGCTATAAAAGAGGAAATCGACAGTAACACAGTAATAGTGGGGGACTTTAACACCTCACTTACACCACTGGACAGATCATCCAAACAGAAAATTAGTAAGGAAACACAAGCTTTAAATGACACAATAGACCACATAGATTTAATTGATATTTATAGGACATTCCATCCAAAAACAGCAGATTACACTTTCCTCCAAGCACACACAGAACATTCTCCAGGATAGACCACATCTTGGGTCACAAGTCAAGCCTCAGTAAATTTAAGAAAATTGAAATCATATCAAGCATCTTTTCTGACCACAACGCTAGGAGATTAGAAATAAATTACAGGGAAAAAAACGTAAAAAACACAAACACATGGAGGCTAAACAATACGTTACTAAATAACCAAGAGATCACTGAAGAAATCAAAGAGGAAATCAAAAAATACCTAGAGACAAATGACAATGAAAACACGATGATCCAAAACCTATGGGATGCAGCAAAAGCAGTTCTAAGAGGGAAGTTTATAACTATACAAGCCTACCTCAAGTAACAAGAAATATCTCAAATAAACAATCTAACGTTACACCTAAAGGAACTAGAGAAAGAAGAACAAACAAAACCCAAAGTTAACAGAAGGAAAGAAATCATAAAGATCAGAGCAGAAATTTTAAAAAATAGAAACAAAGAAAAGAATAGCAAAGATCAATAAAACTAAAAGCTGGTTATTTCAGAAGATAAACAAAATTGAGAAACCATTAGCCAGACTCATCAAGAAACGGAGAGGACTCAAATCAATAAAAGTAGAAACGAAAGAGGAGAAGTTACAACAGACACCGCAGAAATACCAAGCATCCTAAGAGACTACTACAAGCAACTCTTTGCCAATAAAATGGACAACCTGGAAGAAATGGACAAATTCTTAGAAAGGTATAACCTTCCAAGACTGAACCAGGAAGAAATAGAAAATATGAACAGACCAATCACAAGTAATGAAATTGAAACTGTGATTAAAAATCTTCCAACAAACAAAAGTCCAGGACCAGGTGGCTTCACAGGTGAATTCTATCAAACATTTAAAGAAGAGCTAACACCCATCCTTCTCAAACTCTTCTAAAAAACTGCAGAGAAAGGAACACTCCCAAACTCATTCTACGAGGCAACCATCGCCCTGATACCAAACCAAGACAAAGATACTACAAAAAAAAGAATATTACAGACCAATATCACTGATGAATATAGATGCAAAAATTCTGAACAAAATACTAGCAAACAGCATCCAACAACACATTAAAAGGATCATACACCATGATCAAGTGGGATTTATCCCAAGGATTCAAGGATTCTTCAATATACGCAAATCAATCAATGTGATACACCATATTAACAAACTGAAGAAGGAAAACCACATGATCATCTCAATAGATGCAGAAAAATCTTTTGACAAAATTCAACACCCATTTATGATTATAAAACTCTCCAGAAAGTGTGCATAGAGGGAACCTACCTCAATATAATAAAGGCCATATATGACAAACCCACAGCAAACATCATTCTCAATGGTGAAAAACTGAAAGCATTTCCTCTAAGATCAGGAACAAGACAAGGATGTCAACTCTCACCACTATTATTCAACATAGTTTTGGAAGTCCTAGCCATGGCAATCAGAGAAGAAAAAGAAATAAAAGGAATACAAATTGGAAAAGAAGAAGTAAAACTGTCACTGTTTGCAGATAACATGATACTATACATAGAGAATCCTAAAGATGCCACCAGAAAACTACTAGAGCTAATCAGTGAATTTGATAAAGTTGCAGGATACAAAATTAATACACAGAAGTCTCTTGCATTCCTATATATTAATGATGAAAAATCTGAAAGAGAAATTAAGGAAACACTCCCATTTACCACTGCAACAAAAAGAATAAAATACCTAGGAATAAACCTACCTAAGGAGACAAATGACCTGTATGCAGAAAACTGTAAGACACTAATGAAAGAAATTAAATATGATACTAACAGATGGAGATATATACCATGTTCCTGGATTGGAAGAATCAATATTTTGAAAATGACTATACTGCCCAAAGCAATCTACAGATTCAATGCAATCCCTATCAAATTACCAATGGCATTTTTTAACAGAACTAGAACAAAAATCCTTAAAATTTGTTTGGAGAGACAAAAGACCCTGAATAGCCAAAGCACTCATGAGGGAAAACAGCAGAGCTGGAGGAATCAGACTCCCTGACTTCAGACTATACTACAAAGCTACAGTCATCAAGACAATATGGTACTGGCACAAAAACAGAATCATAGATCAATGGAACAACGTAGAAAGCCCAGAGATAAACCCACGCACCTATGGTCAACTAATCTATGACAAAGGAGGCAAGGATATACAATGGAGAAATGACATTCTCTTCAATAAGTGGTACTGGGAAAACTGGACAGCTACATGTAAAAGAATGAAATTAGAACACTCCCTAACACCATACACAAAAATAAACTCAAAATGGATTAGAGACCTAAATGTAAGACCGGACACTATGAAACTCTTAGAGGAAAACATAGGAAGGACAGTCTTTGACATAAATCACAGCAAGATCTTTTTTGATCCACCTCCTAGAGTAATGGAAATAAAAACAAAAATAAACAAATGGGACCTAATGAAACTTCAAAGCATTTGCACAGCAAAGGAAACTATAAACAAGATGAAAATACAGCCCTCAGAATGGGAGAAAAGATTTTCAAAACAAATCAACAGACAAAGGATTAATCTCCAAAATATATAAACAGCTCATGCAGCTCAATATTAAAAAAAAAAACCAACCCAATCCAAAAATGGGCAGAAGACCTAAATAGACATTTCTCCAAAGAAGACATACAGATGGCCAAGAACCACATGAAAAGCTGCTCAACATCACTAATTATTAGAGAAATGCAAATCAAAACTACAATGAGGTATCACCTCACACCAGTTAGAATGGGCATCATCAGAAAATCTACAAACAACAAATGCTGGAAAGGGTGGGGAGAAATGGGAACCCTCTTGCACTGTTGGTGGGAATGTAAATTGAAACAGCCACTATGGAGAACAGTATGGAGGTTCCTTAAAAAACTAAAAATAGAATTACTCAATGACCCAGCAATCCCACTACTGGGCATATACCCAGAGAAAACCATAATTCAAAAAGACACATGCACCCCAATGTTCATTGCAGCACTCTTTACAATAGCCAGGTCATGGAAGCAACCTAAATGCCCATCAACAGATGAATGGGTAAAGAAGATGTGGTACATACATACAATGGAATATTACTTAGCCATAAAAAGGAATGAAATTGGGTCATTTGTAGAGACGTGGATGGATCTAGAGACTGTCATACAGAGTGAAGTAAGTTAGAAAGAGTAAAACAAATATCGTATACTAACGCATATATGTGGAACGTAGAAAAATGGTACAGATGAACTGGTTTGCAGGGCAGAAAGTGAGACATAGATGTAGGGAAGAAACGTATGGACAACAAGGAGGAAAGTGTCAGGGGGGTGGGGGTGGTGGTGTGATGAATTGGGAGATTGGGATTGACATGTATACACTGATGTGCACAAAATGGATGACTAATAAAAAAATATATATCCCCTTCTCTTATACCAATTCAATTTTTTTCCTTATCTCTTGTCTTTACATCGCTTATAAATCTTTGCCTTCTAACTGGAAAGCAAGAATATTAATTTCGTTAATATAATAGTACATACTGTATAATAAGAAAAAGGAGAGAGAAAAAAAAAGATGAGGAGAATAAGGAAGGATATGGCGAACAGAGGGAAGGAAGGAAAGGTTTTTATAAAACCACCCAGAAGTTCCTCTGAGTTCTGTTTCCTAGTAAATTGTCCTAGATTGAAGCAGGTGCATATTAATAAATAAATAGAAAAACTGATGGTTTTAAGTCTTAATGATCCTTTGTGACTACTTTAAACATACTTTTTCTTTTAAAAAATTGAAATATTTTTACATGTATTAGAGCAATAGAAAAAGGTCTGAGCCTATTATTAAGGAATTACTGAATTCTTCTGGATCAGGTTAAAGGTAAAATAATATTAATACATGCTCAAATAGTAAACATTATAATCTTTTTTTCTTTTTTTAAGTGATTCAGACTGGCACTCCATTAAAAATATGTAGGGCTTATTTTAAAGTAACATATAAACAAAAAGTACAAATATACATGTTTCCATGACTATATTTTTACAGTTTATTATTCATAGCTACTGTGTATTAATGTATCAAGTTAACTACCTGAAAGGGAACTAAAGCTCACATCTGCTTATTCTGATTTGTGAAAATAATTTTAAAGAACTCTGGAAACTCAGTGAGTCAATGAATTAGCCTATAGGGAATTTCTTCTGTACAATTCTGTATTATGTAGGGAACATTTTCTTCAGCTGTTTTTTTCCCCCTAGACGTTAATCTTCCTTACAAACTAATTGTATTACTTGCATGAGCATAGGAGGAAAATAGCAGAACCGGGCAGTTTCTGAGCAAGATTATTTGACATTGCAATAAGTGACAAACTAAAACAGGGCCAAGTGTGAGACATCTGGAATTCAAGCAAATCAAACTTGCTTTAGATCTGCATATTTGTATAATTTAAAGTTATCTAGGAATTCATTTAAGAGGTCATCTGTTTTCACTTAAAAATTTGTTTAGGCTTTACCAGCTAAATAGCTTAAATTTAGAAGTAGCATTGGACTGCAGTCACGTGTCACTTATTCTTTGATCCTACGCAGGATGTCTCAAAAAGCTAGAAGAGTCAGTTCTTTTATTTACAAACGAATAAATTAATTCAGTAGAAAGGATTTCACCACACTTCTCCAATATCTTTAAATTCCTTGGTTGAAGCAACCGGGCGTTATAAAATATTGAGCCCAGCTTCGCAGAAAGTCCCTTCGGTTTCTCTCCCGTCCCAAACCCTTTGCCTCAAAGCCACTGACAGCCGCTGTGAGAGCTTCTAAGAGGTCCAAGCACGTTCACATTCCCCGATTTTGGATCTCCGCGACTCGCAGAGGTCGGGGACGCACCGAGGCTCGGAGCCGAAGGGCGGGGCCAAGAGGCGGGACGAACGGGGCCAAGCCCCGCCTAACAAAGCGGAACTAGATTTACGTCATTTCTGTCTGCGGCGTTACCTGGGGCACAAGTGGAGCTCAGGCGGCGGCGATTGGCAGGTGAAGGGAATGGTGTCCCCTCCCCCTCAGCCGGTACTGCTCCCACTCGGCTTGCCTCTGGGGCCGCTGGGTCTGAACCTCCTCTGGTTCAGTGTGTTGACGGCCCCAGGTCCTTGAGGTCCCCACCCTATCCAGCCCTCTTAATTAAGTTTTGTTTCTCTGAAACCCCCATTGGGCATCTAGCCTCTCGTTTAAAATCTTGGCCAGGATTAACCCCTTCCCCCGTGTTTCCGTGTTTCCTCTCCTTGCCCTCGGTGAACTCGCGTTCCTCTGGTTCAAAAGAGCTCCCGCCCCATCCTTCGCGCTCTCAGTGCCCCACTCACCGCGCAGATACTGTCTAGTCCACCTTCAGGCCGAGCGGGAAATACGGGAAATACTTAACCTACCTCACGTGTTTTTCTGGACTTTTTTTCTGTTCGATTCATGAAATGGTTTTCTGTCTTTTCATTTCATTATTTAGAGATGGAAAGGGCAAAATCGTTTTTAAGGAGGAGGCTAAGCAGTTTTTTTTTTTTAACCTCTTCCGGTCTTGGTATAAAGGACCACAGAAGAAAAGGAAAAGCGAAATTACAAGATTGATAAAGATCGCGAAACATTTGTTTATTCAATAAAACAGTAGGGGAAACAATGGGAAGCATAGGTTCTAATCCCAGCAAATTAATTTTAATTCTATTTTCAAACTTTTAAAGAAGTAAATGGAACTTAGATTTCAAAGACTTACCTTGTAATCTTTTTCTCATGAAGCCCGAATAGATCAGCGGAGCCATGATCTATTATAATAAAAGTTTTTGAATTGGGATAGATAAAAATCTTATCTCTGAATCTGCAAGTGGAACCCAGATGTAAAATCCTCATGACCTGAACAGTGGCTTGATAGTACTTTTTAGTATCTTAGAATTTCTGAAGTGTTTTCACATTAATTTATTTGGAGCCTCATAATAACCATATGACATCAGTATTGCTTTTTATTTAAGGCCAGCAACTGTCCTTACCCCCTTTTCTTCTCTGGACCTTGTCCTTTTAAACTACTCGAAAGACTTTACCCTTCATAGCTAACAACATCTTAATGTGCCTTAATGTCTCCCATATTTTAAAAAATGTCTTGAATCCATTCCCACCTTCCAGCAAATACCCCTTATCTCTGCTCCCTGACAGCACTCCAAAGAACCATTTACATATTCACTGTCTCAGCGTTCCCACTTCCTCAACACAGGCTTTCTTCCTTGCTGCTCCAATAAGCAACTTTAGTTGGCCAAATCTAATTCTTTATCCTCCATTTACTTGACTCTCCACAATTGAGCACTTCTCTTTCTTGAAATGTGTGGAACTTTATCATTCCTCAGTAATGTGACTCATTTCTGAGTCAGGTAATAATTTTGAATACTGAAAAATATTTCATCACTATTTTGTGCTATTCATAGTGTAATGGTGACATGTGGAATTAGTCTGCAAGTTAACATTTTCAAATGCTACTATCTTAAATCTGGACAACCAGCAAAACAATAAATCAAGCCCTGATTTGTAACATTTGTCAATTTCTATAATATAAATACTCCCACACTGGCCAATTTCAAGCTACCAACATGCCTCAGGAACTGGAAAGGTATGTTAGGTCATGCACCATGATATAGTTTCCACCATGCAGATACCAGTAGATAATATGCAGAGACCAGTAGTTCTCAACCTTGGGTGACTTTGCTCCCCAGGGGACATTTGGCAATGTCTGGAGATATTTTCGATTGTCACAACTGTGCTACTGCATCTGGTGAGTATAAGGCAGGGATTCTGCTAAACTTCCTATTGTGCACAGAACAACCCTCACAACAAAGAACCCAGCCCAGAACATCAATGGGTCACTGTTGAGGAACCCTGCAATAAAAATAAATAACCGCAAGAAAATAAATAGTAGTAAAAAATAGTGTAAGAGAGGAAAAATTTTTTTCTGTACTCTCAGGTTTGGTGCTTGGAGCCTGCAAATTAAACCGACAAAATACAGATTAACAGGAGAAAAGACATACAAATTTTATTTGATGTTAATATTTTAATTTTACATATATACAGGAAAGGAAGTGAAAACCCAAAGGGGTGCTTAGCCCTTGGAGCTTGTATATTATTTTAACAAAGGTGATAAATTTGTGAAGTGACAAGACAAAGGGAAAGAGATTTGGGTTTTTAGAGGTGGTAAATTGTGGGAGGGTAAATATTTGGGGAAAGCTCATGGAGGGTAAGGGTTATTTAAGTAAGGCTGGTTTGTGCAGACCCATCTCAGTGCCAGTGATAATGGTTATTTTGTCTCCAGTGATAATGGTTATTTTTCTCCTCCAGGTATGGGAGAGAAGAGGGGGAACACCTTCACACAGGGAAATGTATGTCCTGCTTTTAGGCAGATAAAGGGAGGATAGAGAGCTTTTCCTACATATGCTATTTCTCAATTGCCTTAAGCTCAAAATAATCCTTATGCCGAAGTAGCATATTTTGGGGTGGTATATTCTGATCCCCGTCAATAGTAAAGTAATTAGTAAGTGATGAGTTTTGAGTGTGTATTACCTTTATTTTATTTAATTGTAAGTTTAAATAATTTAATTTTAAAATAATGACTGTGTTTAAAAACTAACTCACAAAATTCTCAAAAATTTAAAATTTGGCTCTACTGAACCAAAGTCAGCTTAGTACATTGCCAAACCATGCCAGTCAATTTCCCATATAATTATAGTCGCTCCTGCCTATTTCTTTTACCTTACCTCCCACTCTTCTGTCTCTTCTCTGCGCTCCAATGGCACAGTTTTCTTCCTTTCTACCACTTCAACACACCAAGCTCCTTATCTCAAGACATTTTTATCTTTTGTTCCCTGTGCCTGCAACCCTCTTCTACCATTTTCCCATGGTTCCCTCTTTGCATCATGAAAAGTAGTGTCTCCTAATTAGAGAGGCCTTCCTTGGCTGTTTGTACTAAAATACCCCTTGGTCATTCTCTATCCCTACTCTTTTATCTTCATTGCACATGCACTTATTTTGGTTTCTACAGCCATATTTTAAATAACATGTTATTCTACTTATTCTTGATTTCTTTTTTTTCTTATTTTTTAAATAAATTTTTATTGGAGTATAGTTGATTTACAATGTTGCGTTAGTTTCTGCTAATAAAGTGAATCAAAGTGAATCAGTTATACATATACATATATCCACTCTTTTAGATTCTTTTCCCATATACATCATTACAGAGTACTGAGTAGAGTTCCCTTTGCTATACAATAGGTTCTTGCTAGTTATCTATTTTATATATAGTAGTGTGTCTTGATTTCTTTTAGATTTGGCTGTTTTCTGGTAGCCTCTTAAAATATAAAATGAGAATTTAGCTCTCTTACACCAACCATATGTACATATACACACTGATCCTCTACCCTCATCTTCCTAATTTAAAAAAAAAAATCATGTCATAACGCTAAGTAGGTTCCAAAAATTTAATTGCATTCAATATAAGGATGAGTTATTACAAAGCCCAGTTGACCCTGAACAACATGGGATTAGGGTTGCTGACCACCCCCTGCAGTTGAAAATTCGAATACAACTTTTAACTCTCCCAAAACTTAACTACAGTAACCTTACTGATAACATAAACAGATGATTAACACATATTTTGTATGTTATATGTATTATATACTGTATTCTTATAATAAAGTAAGCTAGAGAAAAGAATGTTATTAAGAAAATCATAAGGAAGAGAAAATACATTTATAGTACTGTACTTTATTTGTCGGTGCCATGAGTTTACATCATCTGTTTACATGATGAATTGTCCTTCTGTCATACCTTCAACATTATTGTCTTATATGGTACAAAGCCCCATAGACATTTTATGTATTACTAACACTAGACATCAAAAATGAAGATAATGTGAAAAAAATCTTATTAATCTACAGGTATAATGATTCATACATTGATAATGAAGGGGCAGAAATATGATTGCTTTGTGGTAGCCTAGTGCAATTGATACGATTGCTTCACAGTAGCCTGGCCTATATACTAATGAATGAATTATAAAATTTTTATGTTGTACAGTGCTAGTCATATTCATAGTACAGCACTGGAAACATTGTTAACATTTTTAAACCACTTACCTGTGATGATGGACATATTCAGTTTCTCCAATTACAGGGAGAATGAGGCACACTGTAATGGTTACTAGATTTTCACGTGAAGACACTCACACACATACATAACAGATAAGTTTATTAACTATACAGCATGATTATTATTTTACTATTTATTAAGTGGAAAGGTATAATCATAAAGATCTTCATCCTCATCATCTTCACGTTGAGTAGGCTGAGTAAGAGGAGGGATTGGTCTTTGCTGTCCCAGGGTGGCAGAAGCAGAAGAAATATAGGAGGTGAAAAGGGAGGTAGGAGAGGCCAGCATACTCAGTGTAACTTTACAGAAATAGGTCATAATTTCTGTCTTTTTGCTTTTTCACTTCTCTAAAAATGTTTCTACATGGTTCTAATCCTTCTTCCACTGTTTACTTTAGTTTCAGTGCCCAGAGCATAGAAGAGTCCATGTTGTAAAAGAAGTCAAAAGCAGTCTTGAATAATAAGAACTCTTCTGCCAGATTGTCTAAATGTCAATTTGTTTTCTGGCACTGCTTCTTTTACATTTTCTTCCTTATCACCTGGAACTGGTTCAGAAGCACTCATCTCCATCAAGTCGCCTTCTAATTCCTCTGATGTGGTGTCTATTAGCCCTTGAATGTCGCCAAGATCCATATCGTGCAACCCTTTACCCCCTACCTTTTTTGCCATATCCACAATCCCTTTCATGATTTTCTTGACTAGCTCTGTAATAAATCCTGTGAGGTCATGCACAACATCTGGACACAGTTTTCTCCAGCAGGAATTTATTGTTTCAGGCTTGATGGCTTTCGTTGCTTTTTGTATAACAACGATGGTATCTTTTATGGTGTAATCCTTCTAGACTTCCACGTTGGTCTCTCTATTGAGGTTCTCTGATAGAGGTTGACAATCCTTTCCATAGAGTACCATGTGTAATGAGCCTTCAAGGTCCTTATTGACACCCTGGTCTGGAGGCTGAATTAGAGACGTTGTGTTTTCAGGTCAAGTAGACCACATCAATGCATTCAGTGATGAACTCATGGAGTTCTGAGTGACCAGGGGCATTGTCCAATATCAAAAGAACTTTAAAAGGCAGTCCCTTATTGGCAAGGTACTTCCTGACTTCAGAGACAAAGCATTGATGGAATCAATTCAGTAAAAGTGTGCTGGTTGTCTGGGTCTTCTTGTACAGCCAAAAGACTGGCAGCTGGCATTTATCTTTTCCCTTCAATTATTAAGGGTTAGCAAGTTTATAAATAAGGGCAGTCCTGATCATAAACCCAACTGCATTTGTACAAAACAGTAGCGTTAGCCTATCCCTTCTTGCCTTGAATCCCAGTACTCACTTCTCTTCCTTACTAATAAATGTCCTTTGTGGCACTTTTTTTTCCAGAATAGGTCACTTTCATATGCACTTAGAACCTGTTCAGGGAGATAGCCTTTCCTTTCTCTTCAGTGGGCATCTGAACTCGTCTGCTGCCTCTTAGTTGGCAGAAGCTGCTTCTCCTATTATCTTTACATTTTTTAAAGCCAAACCGTTTTCTAAAATTATCAAATCACACTTTGCTGGCATTAAATTCTTCAGCTTTAGATCCTTCACCTTCCTTTTGCTTTAAGTTGTCCTATAATGACTTCACTTTTTCTTGAATCATATTAGAGTCTGTAGGTATGGCTTTCTTATAGCAATCCTTCACCCACATAAAAGCTACATTTTCAATATAAGACAAAAAGCTATTTCAGCAAAAAGTGCAAGGTTTTCACATCTGATGGCATAGCTGCAGTGACAGCTTCATGAATTTCCTTTCCTTTCCTTTTTTTTTTTTTTACAGTGGTCCTTACACTGGATTCATTTATCTCAAAATGGCAGGCAACTGCAGCTGCAGACCTCAATCTACAGTACATATTAAGCAATTCAACTTTATCTTGTAATGTCATGAACTCTGTTTCTTGGAACACTTCCAGCATCACTAGCAGCTCTTTGTATGGGTCCCATGGTGTTATTCAGGGTTTATATTAAACATGATGAAAAATAGGTGAGAACTGCGAGAGATCACTTTTCACTGTGATATGCAATTCACTGGAGAGGTGAACTGCTCACATGGAGATGATTAGTGTCACACAGCATTTTAAGCAGATTCAACACTTGAGCTCACTGCAATAGCAACAAGAGGTGGCTATGAAATTACTACACTGGTACGGTATGTTCTACAATTAATTTTATGCAGGTATGTTTAATACTGCATCTTTACATTTGTTTACTATTCTCTCAACTGCAAATGGCACCATGTTCAGTCTGTGTGTGCATTAAGTTTTGATAAATTTTAACTTTTTTAAATAGATTCGTGTATATTTTACACTAGCAAATGATAAAATAGACTAGTATCTACATATATTTTATGCCGTCATGACATACCTCTTTATTTTTTGATATTCCTTGGCTATGCAGTTCACCTTATAAGTTTTTTCAAACTGTTACAAATCTCCCAAAATTTTTTCCAATATATTTATTGAAAACTTTGCATGTAAATGTACCCATGCAGTACAAACCCATGTTCAAGGGTCAACTCTAATTAAATATCCAGGGTAAGCCTGCTTTGGAGTCAAGAACCAGTCACCAATCATGTTGTATCCAAATTCATATTATTGGGGGTGGCATTATCATAGGGTATATAATTATGGGGTATTACTGTTGTTGTATCATACATTTTGGGAGGATTAATATTAACATAGTTATGGTTGTATACTTATTCATACTGAGCCATAGCAATAGTTTAGTTTTGGGGTTTTTTTTCTTTTTTTTTGCCCCCTTTCAGGGTGACACTTAAAATACACAAGTCAGATTATGTTACTCCTCTGGTATAACCCTCCAGCAGCTTCCCATCACAGTTACAATAAAATTCTAACTTTTTACCATGGAAAGCACTATGTAATCTGTGATGCCACTACCTCTCTGCTTTTATCTCCTATCACTCTTTTTCTCTATAGTTGGCTACAGTCACACTGGCCTTCTTCCTGTTCCAGTTTCCTATTTCATTGCCTTCACACTTGCTGTTCTGTCTGCCTAAAAAGCTCTTTTTGTATGTAAATGGCTCATTCCACTTCATTCAAGTTTCTGCTTAAACAACAAAGAATTAATATAATATGTAGAATTTTTAGCCTCCTTTGTCACTTATTGTATTATTCCCTCCAATAAATATTTATTTAAAACTCTTTTAATTGGTGCATTATATTAATGAAAGGTTAAAATCTGCCTCTAATCCCCAACATTCATCATACTAAACTCAGTCTAAACAAGCGAACTAAAGCAATACTAATAACAAGATCATTAACCAAGATTAAGATCCTTATGAGTGGTGTCTGATATATGTACAGAGGCATCAGGTATTGGTAGATTCCAGTTTCTAGAATGTTAAGCAAATGCTATTGACCCTACATGAACTGTATGTAACTAAATGTAACTCCTGGCCCTGATTCCAAGACTAAACTTTAGATCAATCTTCAGTGGTGAAGAAACTTTTAAAATGTTATTTCCAATGTGTTGCAGACCATTTCTTTTGTAAAATAAAAATGAATTACTAGAGAAAGAAAAAAAATAACAGATCTACAAACCCACTGATCGTGTGTGTGTGTATGTGTGTGTGTGTGTGTGTGTGTGTGTGCACCACAACAGTATAAAATTGCTATAAAAGCTTCAAACTACTGTCAATTTCTTTACTTATCTCTTCTGGTAACATGTAGTTCAGAGACTGGCATAGGTCTGTGGACCACACTCAAAGTAGTATAGCTTTTAGAGATCCACCTACAGGAGATTCGCTCCAACCCCTTATACCCTATCACTCCCACACCCTATTTCTGCTAACTTTTCAAGTTAAGCCTGCAGTGAATTGTTCTCCTGCTGGTAACAAATTAATTTTTTAAAACTGTTATTATTATTCAGGTAGTACATGTTCATTATAGACATAAGCGAAAAAAACATATTTTAAATTCCTCAATTCTATCAGCACGGTTAACATTCATATTTGTATGTACATAGTTATATATATACAAGACTTATCTATTTGAATAGGGGAGGGAGAAGCTAAGACAAATAGCTTATTACAGATAACTGTTTAATAAACTGCTCTTTGAAAATTGAACATTGTAATATGAAACATTTTCCATGTCAATATGTACATTTACAGCATCACTTTAAATATTCTCACAGGATTCTATTTTATGAAAGCATCATAATTTATTTAACCAATTTTCTATTCAGTCAGCAGCAAATATTATTTATTGATCACCTACTCTTGGCCTACAATTGAGAATGTTTTGGGGAAAATTATGTAATTTGCATGAATCAACACTAATGGTATCTTGTGCTATCATACACACACACACACACACACACACACACACTCTCACATACGTTGCTTTATACCTTCAATCACTAAGCATTGATAACAGGGGTAAAACTCACATAAAGTTGATTATTAGAAAGCATATTAAAGACCCACAATAAATATGTCCCATTTTGTCCCAATGGGACAAAAATGTCCCATTTATGTTTAGTTTCTCACTTTTGTAAAATCTAGATGTTATGCACTCTCATAGAATGCTTATAGGTGTAAACTGATTAACATTTTTGAGGACAATTGGCTGTGTCAAAATTTTAGTGTGCATACTCTTTTTTTTTTTAAACATCTTTGTTGGGGTATAATTGCTTTACTATGGTGTGTTAGTTTCTGCTTTATAACAAAGTGAATCAGTTATACATATACATATGTTCCCATATCTCTTCCCTCTTGCGTCTCCCTCCCTCCCACCCTCCCTATTCCACTCCTCCAGGTGGTCACAAAGCACCGAGCTGATCTCCCTGTGCTATGCGGCTGCTTCCCGCTAGCTATCTACCTTACGTTTAGTAGTATATGTATGTCCATGCCTCTCTCTTGCTTTGTCACAGCTCACTCTTTTTTTGTGAAGTTATGTATATCTGAGCTACATACACATCATAGAAACAAAATCACACAATATAAAAGAATATACCAAAATAAAATCTCCTTTTCATTTCTAAATCCAGTCCCTTAGTCCCCCTGGTCCCTCCCCAGAGACAATCAGCAGTTTTCTTATATCCCCTTTCAGAGAGAGTCAATGCAAATATATATATGCATACCTTTTCTCATAACATTTCCACTTATAAAAGTCCATCCAACAGAAATAATTGCATATGTACAAAAATATATGTATAAGGATATTCATTTTGTAATTGTAATAGCAAAAAAAATAGAAACAATTTGAATGTCCAATAATAAAGAGTAAATAAATTATGACATATCTATACTTAGAAATACTGTGCAACTATAAAAAGAATGAGGAAGATCTATATGTATTAACATGGAAAATCTCCAACATATATTGTTAAGTAAAGAAAGCAGAAAATATGTATCATTTCATCACATTAATGCAAATAAACAATCCTCTATGGTATGTGTGTGTATATGTATATATACATATATATAGTCCAAATTTAAATATATAAGAAAAGAGCTGGAAGAATCACATACCTATTAATAGAGATAAAGATAACCTTTGAACAGAAGACTGGACTAGAAGAAATGGGGAATGGGGTATTTTCGCTTTTTACTCTATAGTACTATATTGTTTGAAATTTTTACTACAAGAATGTATATGTGTATTATTTACATAATAACTTTTAGAGTAGATAAATCTAGGCAATGCTATGAATAATTTTGGATTTTAAGCAGAAATGAAATGTTAAACAGGGAATGATATTTATCTATTTTTCTAATGCTGTTTAAATATTGCCCTGTTTCTATGGTTATTTGTGAATAACCAGGTAACAGTGTTCTGTATGTTGAACAATGCAAAAGAACATGAATTACAGAAAAAGTAATGAATTGAAGTGACCACCATGTTTCAAAATTCAGTATAATTATTTTCCTATTTTTTCCTCACATTTGAAAATTAAAATTTTGATACGATTTTTATTTATGATAAATCTCAGATAGCAAGGTTTTCTTCTGTGTTTATCCCTTTTAATGATAGAAGTAGTGACAGTGTCCTTAAAAATTATTAAAACTGATTATCACACTATTTACAAAGAAATTAACAAATCTTTTAAGTACCAAATATCATTCCTGCTATTATTTATGCTAATAGTTATTTATAAGTTATGAGAATGCTTATAATGTTCAGTCATGTTTTTTTATCCAGAATAATGCATGTGAATAATTCTTATATTTGAAAATAGTTTATATTATAATAATAGATACAATATATTGAATGGTTATGATGGACCAGAAATTGTACTAAATGCTTTACCTGTATCATCTGATTTAATCCTCACAATTCTATGAAGTGGGTACTATGCCTCCGCATATTTTACAGATGAGGAAACTGAAGTTGGAATAAGTTAAATAACTTTTATAAGATCACACAATTAAGTATGAGGTAGAATATGATTTAAACACTGGTCTGTCTTACTTCAGACCCAAAGATTTAACCTATAACCGCATGCCTCCTATATTATTAAACCTATTTGAAGAGAAATTAAAAAGTCACAGAGCATTTTTCTCATAGAGCATTTTCTCCTTACTCTTAAAAGTTCCAATTTTTAAAACTCAGGAATATACACAGTTAGGAAGAAAACTTCTTTAGTTTTAAGCCTCCATGTAAGTTTAAACATCAAAAGAGAAATACAATTTAAATAAAATATGTAAATAGGTTTTTCTTTCATTTTTCCTTATAAATAACATATCTTTTAGACAGTTTTTCTGTTTGGTCTCTGTCTCTCTAAATATAATGCACATATTAGTAGATGTGTGTTATATATACAGTCCTAAATACTTCAGGACTTTGGGATTTGTAAGTCCTTTTAAATTTAGCATTTTACAAGTAACGGTTCAGAATTTTTTAATTTTAAGTAGAACTATATTCACTTAGTTTGGACTATGATAAAGCATCTCAGAACCATGCTGCTACTGCAAATGTAATGAGTGACATTTATACAATGAAGTATTAATAACTCTGAGATTAAGTAAAATCCATGTTTCTCTCTGTGTTCAGTATAGGGCCTTTTTTCCCTTTCTTTTTTTTGACCATTGGAGCCTTGTGTCCTTTATAAGGTAAACTCAGAGACTTGTGAAATTGAAAGTCTCTTTGGAGTTAATTTATTACAGTGCTTTTATTTTACAAACAATGAAATGGAAGCCAAAAGATGTTAAGCTATTTGTCCTTGGTTATGTTAAGTAGCGCTGTGAACTAAAACTAAAATACATCTTCAGTCTTTCAGTTCAGTAGGCTTCCTTCCCTGATTATGTGTAAGAAAACTACCAAAACAACAGGTTACTTGCAAATCTTATATATACCTTGTATTTCCTCTCATTATGTATACTGGAAAATGAATATAATTCCTGTATTAATTTATATAACCTAAATAAACAAAATTCTTGCATTACACTTTTCTGATAGAACTGGGACAATATTGGAAAAGTTTAATTATTTGACCTACTCAATCATTCAATTTTGGATGAGATCCTTTTTAGGATAATAAATGTTTAAGCAGCATAAATAAGAATTTAGCTTACTCCAGTTTATTTGTGTAGTAAAATACACGTAGGATGAAATTTATCATCTTAACCATTATTAAGTGTACAGTTCAGTGGTATTAAATACATTCATAATGTTGTGCAACTATTGCCACCAACCATCTCCAGAACTCTTTTCATCTTGAAATTCTATACCCATTAAACAATAACCCTCCATACCCGCTCCAAACTCCCGGCACCACCATTCTTTCTGTCTCTATGATTTTGACTACTATAAGTACTTCATATAAAGGGAATCATACACTATCTGTTTTTTTTTTTTTTGCGACTGTTTTCCTTTCAATTAGTATAATGTCCTCAAGGTTCATCTATGTTATATCATATGTCCGATTTCCCTCCTTTTAATGGAAGAATAATATTCCATTGTATGTATATATTACATTTTGTTTATCCATTCATTTTTAATGGATACATGGTTTCCCACATTTAGCTATTGTTAAAAATGCTACTATGAACATGGGTGTATAGAGATCTCTCTTAGAGACCCTACTTTCAATTCTTCCAGGGAAATACCCAGATGTGAATTACTAGATCATATGGTAATTCTATTTTTAGTTTTTTGAGGAATCACCATATTTTTTTCCATAGTGGTTGTACCATTTCTTATTGCAGCTAGCAGTGCACAAGCGTTCCAGTTTCTCCACATCCTTACCAAAACTTTTTTGTAGTAATATCATAATGGGCATGAGATGTTATCTCACTGCGGTTTTGATTTGCATTTCCCTAATGATTAATGATGTTGAGCATCCTTTCATATGATTATTGGCCATTTGTATGTCTTCTTTGGAGCAATGTCTATTCAAGTCCTTTCACATTTTAAAATCAGCTTGATTGTTTTTTGTTTTTGTTGTGGTGGTTGTTGCGTTTCAGGAGTTCTCCAAGTATTATGGATATAAATCCTTTGTCAGATATATGATTTGAAAATATTTTCTCCCATTCTCTGATTTGCTTTTTTACTCTGTTAGTGCTGTCTTTTGATGCACAGAATGCTTAACTTTCATGAAGTTCACTTTGTCTGTTTTTTTTTCATCCGTTGTGTCTTGTGCCTTTGGTGCATTGCCACATGCAATGTCATGAAGATTTTGCCCTATGTTTTCTTTGAAAAGGTTTATGGTTTTAGGTCTTACATTTGTTTTTGATACATTTTGAGTTAAATTTTGTGTATGATGATTGATAAGGGTCAAATTTCATTCTTTTGCATGTAAATACTCAGTTTTCTCAGCACCATTTATTGAAAAGACTGTCTTTTTCTCCACTGAATTATCTTGGCATCCTCGATAAAAATCATTTCACCATATATAGGAGAGTATATTTTTGGGTTCTCTATCCTATTCCATTCATCTAATGTTTGTCCTTATGCCAGTGCCACATCGTTTTGAATACTGTAGCTTTGCTGTAAGTTTTGAAATCAGAAAGTGTGAGTTCTCCAGCTTTTTCTTTTTCCAGATTGTTTTGACTATTCCTGGTCGCTTGAGGTTCCATATAAATTTTAGGATGGGTTTTTCCATTTCTGCAAAAAAATGTCATTAGGATTTTGATAGAGGTTGCACTGAATCTGTAGGTTGTTTTGGGTAGTTTTGACATCTTAACAAAGTTAAGTTTTCCAATCCATGAACATGGGATGTATTTCCATTTATTTGTCTTCTTTAATTTCATTCAGCAATGTTTTGTAGTTTTCAATGGACAGATCTTTCACTTCCTTGGTAAAGTTAATTCCTAAGTATTTTATTCTATTTGATGCTATTGTAAATAGAACTGCTATTGTAATTTCCTTTCTGGATTGTTCATTGTTAGTGTCTAGAAATGCAACTGATTTTTATGTGCTGACTTTGTATCCTGCTACTTTGCTGAATTCATTTACTAGTTCTAAAAGGGCTTTTTGGTTTTTGGGTTTTGGGGTTTTTATGGTGGAATCGTTAAGGTTTTGTACATATAAGATGACATTATCTGTGAACAGAGATAATTTTACTTCTTCCTTTCCAGTTTGGTGCCTTGTATTTCTCTCTCTTGACAAATTACTCTGACTAGAATTTTGAGTATTATGTTGAATAGAAGTGGCAAAAGTGGATATCCTTGCCTTATTCCTGATTTCAGAGTAAAAGCTTTCAGTCTTTCACCATTGAGTTTAATGTACACTGTGGAATTTTCATTTATGACCTTTATGTTGAGCTAGTTTCCTTCTATTCCAAGTTTATTGAGTGTTATTATCATAAAAGGGTGCTAAATTTTATCAAATGCATTTCCTGCATCAATTGAGATAATCATGTAGGTTTTTTCCTTACTTCTGTTAATGTTTTATATTATATTGATTGATTTTTTAACACAATATAATAGGAAAATAGATAAATAAATGAAATTAATAAAGCTTCAGTAGCCTACAGGAAATACAATACTTAATATCTGAGGTGTGGTCAGGTCAATACTAGTTGAGATCCTAAGAGTATGCCTAGTAGTAGACACAGTCCCTACATCACATGTTAATTCAGATCCTGCTTGAGGCAGACATTATAGGACTTCATCTTAAGACTTCCATTACATTACTTTCTGATTTGTATATTTTTCTACTAATTGAAGACTCAGAGATTACATCTTGTCATATGACAACTATCAGATAGGATAATCCAAAGCTCTAAGTGAAAATTCATACATTTCTTTTTTAAAAAAAATTCAATTTATCTAAGCTAAAAAAAAGAAAAACCCAAAAATGATTAAACTATTTCACCCACCCTCCACTGTCTCTCCACCTCTGGAGGTTACCAGTCTGTTCTCTGTATCTATAAGCTTGGTTTTCTATTTACTTATTTTTCTGTTTTTCTTTTTTTTAATATATATATTTCATATATAAGGGAGATCATAAGGTGTTTATCCTTCTCTGTCTGACTACTTAGCATAATGCCCTGAGGTCTGTACATGTTGTCACAAATAGCAAAATTTTCTTATTATTTTATGGCTGATTTTATTCCATTTTGTATATATTCCACATCTTCTTTATCCATTCATCAATCTGTGGGACACTCAGCTTGTTTCCATATACCACTGAACTGTTTGGCTATTGTAAATAATGCTGCAATGAACATGGGGTATATATATCTTTTCGAGTTAGTGTTTTCATTTTCTTCAGGTAAATATCTAGAAGTAACATTGCTGGATCATACGGTAGTTATATTTTTAATTTTTTCAGGAAACTTCACACTGTTTTCCATAGTGGCTGCACAAATTTACATCCCTATCAGCAGTGCATAAGGGTTCCCTTTTCTCCACATCCTCACCAACACTTGTTATTTCTAGTCTTTTTTATAATAGCCATTCTAACAGGTGTAAGGTGATATCTCATTGTGGTTTTGATTTACACTTCCCTGATGATTAAGGATGTAGAACATCTTTTCATGTACTTGTTGGCCATCTGTATGTCTTCTTTGGGAGAATGTCTATTCAGATCTTCTGCCCATTTTTAAATTGGATTGTTTGTTTTCTATTGTGTTGTGTGAGTTTTTTAACATATTTTGGATTTTAGCCCCTTATCGGATATATGATTTGCAAATATTTTCTCCCATTAAGTAGTTTGCCTTTTCATTTTGTTGATGGTTTCCTTTGCTGTGCAGAAGATTTTAGTTTAATATAGTCCCACTTGTTTATTTTTGCACTGTCGCTTTTGCTTTTGGTGTCATATTAAAAAGTCATTGCCAAAACCTATGTCAAGGAGCTTATCACCTTTGTTTTCTTCCAGGAGTTTTATGGTTCAGGTCCTATGTTCAAATTTTTAATCCATTTTGAGTTAATTTTTCTGTATGGTGTAACATAGTGGTCCAGTTTCATTCTTTTGCATGTTGCTGTCCAATTTTCCCTGCACCACTTATTGAAAAGACTCTTCTTCCCCCATTGTATATTCTTGTCTCCTTTGTCATAAATTAATTGATTATATATGTGTGGGTTTTTTTCTATACTGTCTATTCTATTCCATTGATCTGTGTTTCTGTTTTTTTATGCCAGTACCATGCTGTTTTAATTATTATAGCTTTTAAATATAATTCAAAATCAGGGAACATGATGCCTCCAGCTTTGTTCTTCTTTCTCAAGATTGCTTTGGCTAATAGGAGTCTTTAATGGTTCCATACAAATTTTAGAATTGTTTGTTCTATCTCTGTGAAAAATGCCATTGGAATTTTGATAGGGATTACATTGAATCTGTAGATTGCTTTAGGAAGTATTGACATTTTAATAATATTAATTCTTTTAATACATGAGCATGGAATGGTTTTCCATTTATTTCTGTCTTTAATGTCTTTCATTAATGTCTTGTAATTTTCAATACACAGGTCATTCACATCCTTGGTTAAACTTTTAAAATATTTATTTATTTATTTGGCTGCACCAGGTCTTAGTTGCGGCATGTGGCATCTTTAGCTGTGACGTGTGAAATCTTAGTTGAGGTATATGAGATCTAGGTCCCTGACCAGGGATTAAACCTGGACCCCCTACATTGGGAGTGCAGTGTCTTAGCCCATGGACCACCAGGGAAGTCTCCACATTGGTTAAATTTATTCTTAGATATTTTATTCTTTTTGATGCAATTGTAAATGGAATTGTTTTCTTAATTTCTCTATCTGATAGTTCATTATTAGTGTATAGAAATGCAACAGATTTTGTATGTTTGCTTTGCATCCTACAGCTTTACTGAATTCATTTATTAGCTCTAACAGTTTTTTGGTGGAGTCTTTAGGGTTTTCTATATATAATATCATGTCATCTATGTGAAGGGACAGTGTTACTTCTTCCTCTCCAATTGGATACCTTTCATTTCTTTTTCTTGCTTAAATGCTCTGGCTAGGACTTTCAATACTATGTTGAGTAAAACTGGTGACTGTGGGCACGCTCATTTTGTTCCTGATCTTTAATGAAATGCTATCAGCATTTAACTATTGAGTGTAATGTTAGCTGTGGGCTTGGATGACCTTTATAATGTTGAGATATGTTCCCCTCTATACTGGATTTGTTGAGAGCATTGATTGATTTTTGTATCTTGAACCATCCTTGCATTCCAAGAATAGATCCAGCTTGTTCAATGTGATAATAATTTTAATATGCTGCTGTATTCTGTTTGCTAGTATTTTGTTGAGGATTTTTGCATCAATGTTCATAGGGATATTGGTCTGTAGTTTTCTCTTCCTGTAGTGTCTTTGTCTGGCTTTGGTATCAGGATAAAGCTGACCTCATAGAATGAGTTAGGAAGTGTACCCTCCTCTTCAATTTTTTGAAGAGGAAAAGCTTGAGAAGGATTGGCATTTCTTCTTCTTTCAAAGTTTGCTAAAATTCACTAGTGAAGCCATCAGGTGATGAGCTTTTATTTGTCAGGAGATTTTTTATTACTGATTCAGTCTTTTTACTAGATGCAAAAAAAGCATTTGACAAAATTCAACATCCATTCATGATAAAAACTCTCATCAAAGTGGGTATAGAGGGAAGATATATCAACATAATAAAGGTCAGTTGCATCAAACCCACAGCAGGCACCATACTCAATGGTGAAAAGCTGAAAGCCTTCCCACTAAATTCAAGAATCAGACAAGGGTGCACACTCTTACCACTACTATCTAACATAGTACTGAAGTCCTAGCCACAACAATCAGACAAGAAAAAATTAAAAGTAGGGAAGAGGTAAAACTGTCACTGTTTCTTTTTTTTTAACATCTTTATTGGAGTATAATTGCCTTACAATGATGTGTTAGTTTCTGCTTTATAACAAAGTGAATCAGCTATACATATACATATATCTCCATATCTCCTCCCTCTGTGTCACCCTCCCAGCCTCGCTATCCCACCCCTATAAGTGGTCACAAAGCACCGAGTTGGTCTCCCTGTGGTAGGCAGCTGCTTCCCGCTAGCTACCTATTTTACATTTGGTAGTATATATAAGTCCATGACACTCTCTCACTTCGTCCCAGCTTACCCTTCCCCTTCCCCATGTCCTCAAGTCCATTCTCTACATCTCCGTCTTTATCCTTCTCCTGCCCCTACGTTCTTCAGAACCTATTTCTTTTTTTTTTTTTAGATTCCATGTATATGTGTTAGCATACGGTATTTGTTTTTCTCTTTCTGACTTACTTCACTCTGAATGACAGACTCTTGGTCCATCCACCTCACTACAAATAACTCAATTTCGTTTCTTTTTATGGCTGAGTAATATTCCATTGTATATATGGGCCACATCTTCTTTATCCATTCACCTGTCAGTGGACACTTAGGTTGATTCCATGTTCTGGCTATTGTAAATAGAGATGCAGTGAACACTGTGGTACATGACTCTTTTTGAATTATGGTTTTCTCAGGGTATATGCCCAGTACTGGAATTGCTGGGTCATATTGTGGTTCTATTTTTAGTTTTATAAGAAACCTCCATACTGTTCTTCATAGTAGCAGTATCAGTTAACATTGCCACCAACAGTGCAAGAGGGTTCTGTTTTCTCCACACCCTCTCTAGTATTTATTGTTTGGAGATTTTTTGATGATGGCCATTCTGACTGTTGTGAGGTGATACCTCATTGTAGTTTTCATTTGCATTTCTCTAATGATTAGTGATGTTAAGCATTCTTTCATATGTTTGTTGGCAATCTGTATATCTTCTTTAGAGAAATGTCTATTTAGGTCTTTTGCCCATTTTTGGATTGGGTAGTTTGTGTTTTGATATTGAGCTGCATGAGCTGCTTGTAAATTTTTGAGATTAATCTTTTGTCAGTTACTTCAATTGCACATATTTTCTCCATTCTGAGGGTTGTTTTTTTGTTTTGATTATGGATTCCTTTGCTATGCAAAAGCTTTTAAGTTTCATTAGCTCCCATTTGTTTATTTTTGGTTTTATTTCCATTTCTACAGAAGGTGGGTCAAAAACAATCTTGCTGTGATTTATGTCATAGAATACTCTGCCTATGTTTTCCTCTAAGAGTTTTATAGTGTCTGGCCTTACATTTAGGTCTTTAATCCATTTTCAGTTTATTTTTGTGTATGGTGTTAGGGAGTGTTCTAAATTCATTCTTTTACAGGTAGCTGTCCAGTTTTCCTATCACCACTTATTGAAGAGGCTGTCTTTTCTCTACTGAATATTCTTGCCTCCTTTATCAAAAATAAGGTGACCATATGTGCGTGGGTTTATCTCTGGGCTTTCTATCCTGTTCCATTGATCTGTATTTCTGTTTTTGTGCCAGTACCATACTGTTGTGATTACTGTAGCATTGTAGTATACTCTGAAGTCCAGGAGCCTGATTAGTCCAGCTCCATTTTTCTTTCTCAATATTTCTTTGGTTATCAGGGGTCTTTGTGTTTCCATACAAATTGTGAAACATTTTGTTCTACTTCTGTGAAAAATGTCATTGGTAGTTTGATAGGAATTGCAGTGAATCTGTAGATTGCTTTGGGTAGTATAGTCATTTTCACAATATTGATTCTTCCAATCCAAGAACATGGTATATCTCTCCATCTGTTTGAATCACCTTTATTTTCTTTCACCAGTGTCTTCTACTTTTCTGCATACAGGTCTTTTGTCTCCTTAGGTAGGTTTATTGCTGGGTATTTTATTCTTTTTGTTGCAATGGTAAATCGGAGTGTTTTCTTAATTTCTCTTTCAGATTTTTCATCATTAGTGTATAGAAATGCAAGAGATTTCTGTGCATTAATTTTGTATCCTGCTACTTTACCAAATTCATTGATTAGCTAGTAGTTTTCTGGTAGCATCTTTAGGATTCTCTTTGTATAGTATCATGTCATCTGCAAACAGTGACAGCTTTACTTCTTCTTTTCCAACTTGGATTCCTTTTATTTCTTTTTCTTCTCTGATTGTCGTGGCTAAGGCTTCCAAAACTTGTTAAATAATAATGGTGAGAGGGGCAACCTTGTCTTGTTCCTGATCTTAGTGGAAATGCTTTCAGTTTTTAATCATTGAGAACAATGTTGGCTGTGGGTTTGTCATATATGACCTTTATTATGTTGAGGTAAGTTCCCTCCATGCCTACTTTCTGGAGGGTTTTTTTTTTTTATCATAAATTGGTGTTGAATTTTGTCAAAAGCTTTCTCTGCATCTATTGAGATGATCATATGGTTTTTCTCCTTCAATTTGTTAACATGGTGTATCACATTGATTGATTTGCGTATATTGAAGAATCCTTGCATTCCTGGAATAAACCCCACTTGATCATGGTGTAGGATCCTTTTAATGTGCTGTTGGATTCTGCTTGCTAGTATTTTGTTGAGGATTTTTGAATATATGTTCATCAGTGATATGGGCCTGTAGTTTTTCTTTGT
The DNA here is from genome assembly GCF_005190385.1 of Monodon monoceros. Lineage (NCBI taxonomy): Eukaryota > Metazoa > Chordata > Mammalia > Artiodactyla > Monodontidae > Monodon > Monodon monoceros. The sequence continues at coordinate 23,443,032 of NW_021703784.1, forward strand.
GACATCTTTGTATGGTTTTGGTATCAGGGTGATGGTGGCCTTGTAGAATGAGTTTGGGAGTGTTCCTCCCTCTGCTATATTTTGGAAGAGTTTGAGAAGAATAGGTGTTAGCTCTTCTCTAAATGTTTGATAGAATTCCCCTGTGAAGGCCATCTGGTCCTGGGCTTTTTTGTGTTGGAAGAATTTTAATCACAGTCTCAATTTCAGTGCTTGTGATTGGTCTGTTTATATTTTCTATTTCTTCCTGCTTCAGTCTCAGAAGTTTGTGCTTTCCTAAGAATTTGTCCATTTCTTCCAGGTTGTCCAATTTATTGGCATATAGTTGCTTGTAGTAATGTCTCATGATCCTTCGAATTTCTTCAGTGTCAGTTGTTACTTCTCCTTTTTCATTTCTAATTCTATTGATTTCAGTCTTCTCCCTTTTTTTCTTGATGAGTCTGGCTAATGGTTTATCAATTTTGTTGATCTTCTCAAAGAACAAGCTTTTAGTTTTATTGATCTTTGCTATTGTTTCCTTCATTTCTTTTTCATTTATTTCTGATCTGATCCTTATGATTTCTTTCCTTCTGCTAACTTTGAGGGGTTTTTGTTCTTCCTCTGCTTTGGGTGTAAGGTTAGGTTGTTTATTTGAGATGTTTCTTGTTTCTTGATGTAGGATTGTATTGCTATAAACTTCCCTCTTAAAACTGCTTTTGCTGCATCCCATAGGTTTTGAGTCGTCGTGTTTTCATTGTCATTTATTTCTAGGTATTTTTTGATTTCCTCTTTGATTTCTTCAGTGATCTCTTAGCTATTTAGTAGTGTATTGTTTAGCCTCCATGTGTTTGTATTTTTTACAGATATTTTCCTGTAATTGATATCTAGTCTCATAGCCTTGTGATCGGAAAAGATACTTGATATGATTTCAATTTTCTTAAATTTACCAAGGCTTGATCTGTGACCCAAGATATGAGCTATCCTGGAGAATGTTCCATGAGCACTTGAGAAGAAAGTGTATTCTGTTGTATTTGGATGGAATGTCCTAAAAATTTTAATTAAGTCCATCGTGTTTAATGTATCAATTAAAGCTTGTGTTTCTTTATTTATTTTCATTTTAGATGATCTGTCCATTGGTGAAAGTGGAGTGTTAAAGTCCCCTACTATGATTGTGTTAATGTTAATTTCCCCTTTTATGGCTGTTAGCATTTGCCTTATGTATTGATGTGCTCTTATGTTGGGTGCATAAATATTTACAATTGTTATATCTTCTTGGATTGATCCCTTGATCATTATGTAGTGTACTTCTTTATCTCTTGTAATAGTCTTTATTTTAAAGTCTGTTTTGTCTGATATGAGTGTTGCTACTCCAGCTTTCTTCTGATTTCCATTTGCATGGAAATCTTTTTCCATCCCCTCACTTTCATTCTGTATGTGTCCCTAGGTCTGAAGTGGGTCTCTTCTAGACAGCATATATATGGGTCTTGTTTTTGTATCCATTCAGCTAGTCTATGTCTTTTGGTTGGAGGATTTAATCCATTTTCATTTAAGGTAATTATTGATATGTATGTTCCTATTACCATTTTCTTAACTGTTTTGGGTTTGTTATTGTAGGTCTTTTCCTTATCTTGTGTTTAGCATTTGTTCTAAAGCTGGTTTGGTGGTGCTGAATTCTCTTAGCTTTTGCTTGTCTGTAAAGGTTTTAATTTCTCCCTCGAATCTGAATGAGATCCTTGCTGGGCAGAGTAATCTTGGTTGTAGGTTTTTCCCTTTAATCACGTTGAATATGTCCTGCCATTCCCTTCTGGATTGCAGAGTTTCTGCTGAAAGTTCAGCTGTTAACCTTATGAGGATTCCCTTGTAATTTATTTGTTGCTTTTGCCTCGCTGCTTTTAATATTTTTTCTTTGTATTTAATTTTTGATAGTTCGATTAATATGTGTGTTGGTTTGTTTCTCCTTGGATTTATCCTGTATAGGACTCTCTATGCTTCCTGGATTTGATTAACTATTTCCTTTCCCATATTCAGGACGTTTTCAACTATAATCTCTTCAAATATTTTCTCATTCCTTTTCTTTTTCTCTTCTTCTCTGGACCCCTATAATTCGAATGTTAGTGCGTTTAATATTGTCCCAGAGGTCTCTGAGACTGTCCTCAGTTATTTTCATTCTTTTTACTTTATTCTGCTCTGTGGTAGTTATTTCCACTCCTTTTCCTTCCACGTCACTTATCCGTTCTTCTGCCTCAGTTATTCTGCTATTGATTCCTTCTCGAGAATTTTTAATTTCATTTATTTTGTTGTTCTTCATTGTTTGTTTGCTCTTTAGTTCTTCTAATTCCTTGTTAAACATTTCTTGTATTTTCTCCATTCTATTTGCAAGATTTTGGATCATCCTTGTTATCATTACTCTGAATTGTTTTTCAGGTAGACTGCCTATTTCCTCTTCATTTGTTTGGTCTGGTGCGTTTTTACTTTGTTCCTTCATCTGCCTTGTTTTTCTCTGGCTTCTCATTTTGCTTAACTTACTGTGTTTGGGATCTCCTTTTTGCAGGCTGCTGGTTCGTAGTTCCCATTGTTTTTGGTGTCTGCCCCCAATTGCTAAGGTTGGTTCAGTGGGTTGTGTAGGCTTCCTGGTGGAGGGGAGTAGTGGCTGTGTTCTGGTGGATGAGGCTGGATCTTGTCTTTCTTGTGGGCAGGACAGCATCTGGTGGTGTGCTTTGTGTTGTCTGTAAACTTATTATGATTTTAAGCAGCCTCTCTGCTAATGGGTGGTGTTGTGTTCCTGTCTTGCTAGTTGTTTGGCATAGGGTGTGCAGCACTGTAGCTTGCTGGTCATTGAGTGGAGCTGGGTCTTAGCATTGAGATGGAGATCTCTGGGAGAGCTTTTGCCATTTGATATTATGTGGATCTGTGAAGTCTCTGGTGGACCAATGTCCTGAACTCAGCTCTCGCACCTCAGAGGCAGAGGCCTGACACCTGGAAGGAGCACCAAGACCCTGTCAGAGCCACACGCCTCAGATGAAAAGGGAGAAAAAAGAAAGAAAGAAAGAGAAAGAAAGAAAGAAGGAAGGAAAAATGTAAAGTAAATAAAATAAAGTTATTAAAATAAAACATCATTATTAAAAATAAAACATATTAAAAAGTAGCAAAAAACAAAGAAGACAGCAACCAAGCCAAAAAACAAATCCAGCAATGATAACAAGCACCAAAAATTATACTTAAAAAAAAAAAAAAAAAGCAGACAGAACCCTAGGACAAATGATAAAAGCAAAGCTATACAGACAAAATCACACAAAGAAGCATATACATACATACTCACAAAAAGAGAAAAAGGAAAAAATATATAATGTTGCTCCCAAATTCCACCACCTCAATTTTGGAATAATTCATTTTGTATTCAGGTATTCCACAGATGCAGGGTACAAGTTGATTGTGGAGATTTAATCCGCAGCTCCTGAGGCTGCTGGGAGAGATTTCCCTTTCTCTTCTTTGTTCACACATCTCCTGGGGTTCAGCTTTGGATGTGGCCCCACCACTGCATGTAGGTCGCCTGAGGGCATCTGTTCCTCGCTCAGACAGGACGGGGTTAAAGTACAGCTGATTAAGGGGCTCTGGCTCACTCAGGCCGGGGAGAGGGAGGGGTATGGAATGCAGGGAGAGCCTGCTGTGGCAGAGGCCAGCATTATATTGCAACAGCCTGAGGCATGCCCTGTGTTCTCCCGGGAAATTCGTCCCTGGTTCACGGGACCCTGGTAGTGGCAGGTTGCACAGGCTCCCAGGAGGGGAGGTGTGGATAGTTACCTGTGCTTGCACATAGGCTTTTTGGTGGCTGCAGCAGCAGTCTTAACATCTCATGCCCATCTCTGGTGTCCGCGTTGATAGCCGCGGTTCACGCCTGTCTCTGAAGCTCGTTCAGGCAGTGCTCTGAATCCCCTCTCCTCGCGCACCCTGAAACAATGGTCTCTTGCCTCTTAGGCAGGTCCAGATTTTTTCCCAGACTCCCTCCCAGCTAGCTGTGTCACACGAGCCCCCTTCAGGCTGTGTTCACGCTGACAACCCCAGTCGCTTCCCTGGGGTCTGACCTCCGAAACCCGAGCTTCAGCTCCCAGCCCCCAACCGTCCCGGCCGGCAGGTAAGCAGACAAGCCTCTCAGGCTGTTGAGTGCTGGTTGGCGCCAATCCTCGGTGTGGGAATCTCTCCGCTTTGTCCTCTGCACACCTGGTGCTGCGCTCTCCTCTGTGGCTCCGGAGCTTCCCCCCCCGCCACCCCCCGGCCCCGTCTCCGCCAGTGAAGGGGCTTCCTACTGTGTGGAAACGTTTCCGCCTTCACAGCTCCCTCCCGGTGGTGCAGATCCCGTCCCTATTCTTTTGTCTCAGTTTTTTCTTTTTTCTTTTGCCCTACCCATGTACGTGGGGAGTTTCTTGCCTTTTGGGAAGTCTGAGGTCTTCTGCCAGCGTTCAGTAGGTGTTTTGTAGGAGTTGTTCCATGTGTTGATGTATATCTGATTTATTTGTGGGGAAGATGGTGATCTCCACATCTTACTCTTCTGCCATCTTGAAGGTCTCCTCAAAACTGTCACTGTTTGCCAACGACATAGAAAACCCTAAAATCTCCACGCAAAAAATACTAGAATAATAAATGAATTCAGCAAGGTTGCAGAATACAAGACTAGCATACAGAAATCTGTTGTGTTTCTATATACTAGTAATGAAATATCAGAAAAAGAAAGGAAAAAAATCCATTTAAAATTGCATCCAGGGACTTCCCTGGTGGCACAGTGGTTAAGAATCCACCTGCCAATGCAGGGGACACAGGTTCGATCCCTTGTCCAGGAAGATCCCACATGCCACGGAGCAACTAAGCCTGTGTACCACAACTACTGAGCCTGCACTCTAGAGCCCACGAGCCACAACTACTGAGCCCACATACCACAACTGCTGACGCCTGCAAGCCTAGATCCCATGCTCTGCAACAAGAGAAGCCACCACAATGGGAAGCCCATGTACTGCAATGAAGAGCAACCCCTGCTCGAAGCAACCAGAGAAAGCCCATGCACAGCACCAAAGACCCAATGCTGTCAAAAATAAAAAAATAAAATTGCATCAAAAAAAAAAAACAAAAAAACTGAAGAATAAACATAAACCAAGGAGGTGAAAAACCTATATCCAAAAACTATAAAACACTGATGAAGGAAACTGAAGATTAGTCAAAGAAATGGAAACATATACCATGGCTTTGGATTAGAGGAATTAATATTGTTAAAATGGCCATACTACACAAGGCAATATACAGATTTAATGCAATTCCTGTCAAAATACCCATGACATTTTTCATAGAACTAGGATAATCCTAAAATTTATATGGAGATGTTGAGAGCTAAAGATGGTGGAATAGAAGGATGTGAGCTCACCCCCTTCTTACAAAAACACCAAAATCACAACTAACTGCTGAAGAACCATCACCAAAAAATGATGGAACACACCAAAAAAGATACCCTAAGACAAAAAAGAAGCCACAGTGAGATGGTAGGATGGGCACAATTGTGATAAAATCATATCCCATACCCACTGGTGAGTGACCCAGAAACTGGAAAACAATTATACCACAGAAGTTATCCCACAGGAGTGAAAGTTTTGAGCCCCACGTCAGGCTTCCCAGCCTGGGGGTCCGGCAACAGGAGGAGGAGTCCCCAGAGAATCTGGCTATGAAGGCCAGCGGGGTTTGATTGCAGGACTTCCACAGACTGGTGGAAAAAGAATCTCCATTCGTGGAGGATGCACACAAAGTCTTGTGTGTACCAGGATCCAGGGAAAAAAAGCAGTGAACCCATAAGAGACTGGACCAAACGTACCTGCAAGTATTGGAGGGTCTCCTGCAGAGGTGGGGGACAGCTGGGGCTCACTGTAGGGAAAAAGAACACTGGCAGCAGCAGTTCTGGGAAGTCCCCACTGGCATGAACCCTCCTGGAGGCCACCATTAGCCCGACCAAACAGCCTGTAGTCTCCAGTGCTGGGTCACCTAAGGCCAAACAACAAACAGGGCAGGAACACAGCCCCACCCATCAGCAGAAAAGTGGCTTAAACTCTCCCTGAGTATGGCCCTGCCCACCAGAGGGACAAGACCCAGATCCACCCACCACTGACCAGGAACCAGCCCCTCCCATCAGGAAACCTGCACAATCCTCTTAGACAGCCTTATCTACCAGAGGGCAGAGAGCAGAAAAAAGAACTACAATCCTGCAACCTGTGGAACATAAAATGCAATCACAGAAAGTTAGTCAAAATGAGATGGCAGGGACTTCCCACATGGTGGGAGTTGTGGACTTCCCACCACAACTACTGAGTCTGCACTCTAGAGCCTGTGAATCACAGCTACTGAGCCTGCATGCCGCAACTACTGAAGCCTGTGTGCCTAGAGCCTGTGCTCCACAACAAGAGAAGCCACCACAATGAGAAGCCTGCGCACTACAACAAAGAATAACCCCCACTTGCCACAACTAGAGAAAGCCCACGCACAGCAACAAAGACCCAACACAGCCAAAACTAAATTAATTAAATAAATAATTTTTTTAAAAATGAGATGGCAGAGGAATTTGTCCCAGATGAAGGAACAAGATGAAACCCCAGAAAACAACTAGGTGAAGTCGAGATAGCCAATCTACCAGAAAAAGAATTCAGAATAATAATAGTTAAGATGATCCAAGATCTCAGAAAAAGAATGGAGGCAAGGATCAGGAAATGCAAGGAATGTTTAACAAAGACCTAAAGAACTAAAGAACAAACAGACAGAGATGAACACTACAATAACTGAAATGAATACACTAGAAGGGATCAATAGCAGAATACATGAGGCAGAAGAATAGATAAGTGACCTGGAAGACAGAATGGTAGAAATCACTGCCACAGATCCGAATAAAGAAAAAAGACTGAAAAAAATGAAGACAGTATAAGAGACCTCTGGGACAATATTAAATGCACTAACATTCACTTTATAGGGGTCCCAAAAGGAGAAGAGAGAGAAAGAACCTGAAAAAATATTTGTAGAGATAATAGCTGAAAACTACCCTAACATGGGAAAGGGAACAGTCACCCTAGTCCAGGAAGTGAAGAGAGTCCCAGACAGGTTAAACCCAAGGAGGAACATGCTGAGACACATAGTAATCAAACTAACAAAAATTAAAGACAAAGAAAAAATATTAAAAGCAACAAGGGAAAAATCAAAAATAACATACAGAGGAACACTGGTAAGGTTATCAACTGATTACTCAGCAAAACCTCTCCAGGCCAGAAGGGAGTGGCATGATATATTTAAAGTGATGAAAGGATAGAACCCACAACAAAGAATACTCTACCCAGCAAAGTTCTCATTCAGATGTGATGGAGAAATCAAAAGCTTCACAGACAAGCAAAAGCTAAGAGAGTTCAGCACCACTAGACCAGCTTTGCAACAAATGTTAAAGGAACTTCTCTAGGTGAAAGAGACCAGCAACTTAAAACAACCTTGTACATATATAGACTGCTACATCAAAACCTAATGGGAACTGCAAAACAAAAGACTACAATAGATAGACACACACAAAAAGAAAAAGCAACCCAAACCACAGCACTAAAGCTGGTCATCAAACCACAAGAGAAGAGAACAAAAGAGGAGGGGAAGAAAAAGACCTACAAAAACAAACCCAAAACAATTAAGAAAATGACAATAGGAACATACATATCAATAATTACCTTAAACGTAAATGGATTAAATGCTCCAACCAAAAGACATAGACTGGCTGAATGGTTACAAAAATAAGATGTGTATATATGCTGTCTAAAGAGACCCACTTCAGACCTAGGGACACATACAGGCTAAAAGTGAGGGGATGGAAAAAGGTATTCCATGTAAATGGAAATCAATAGAAACCTGAAGTATCAATATTTGTATCAGACAAAATAGACTTTGAAATAAACGAGACAAAGGATACTACATAATGATCAAGGGATCAATCCAAGAAGAAGACATAACAATTGTGAATATATATGCAACCAACATAGGAGCACCTAAATATATAGGGCAAATACTAATGGCCATAAAGGGAGAAGTAGACGGTAACACAGTAATTGTGGGTGACTTTAACACCCCTCTTTCATCAGTGGACAGATCTTCCAGATAGAAAATCAATAAGGAAACACAGGCCTTAAATGACACATTAGACCTGATGGATTTAATTGATATTTATAGAGCATTCCATCAAAAGCAGAATACACATTCTTCTCATGTGCACATGGAACATTCTCGAGGACTGACTACATGCTGGGCCACAAAGTGAGCCTCGGTAAATTTAAGAAAATTGAAATCATATCAAGCATCTTTTCTGACCACAACACTATGACATTAGAAATCAACTACAAGTAAAAAACACAAACACATGGAGACTAAACAATATGCTACTAAACAACCAATGGATCACTGAGGAAATCAAAGAGGAAATCAAAAAACACCTAGAGACAAATGAAAACAAAAGCACAGTGAGCAAAAACCTATGGGACGCAGCAAAAGCAGTTCTAAGAGGCAGGTTTATAACAATACAATCTTACCTCAGGAAACAATAAAAATCTCAAGTAAACAACCTAACCTTATACCTAAAGCAACTAGAGAAAGAGGAACAAACAAAATCTAAAGTCAGTAGAAGGAAAGAAATCATGAAGATCAGAGAAGAAATAAATGAAACAGAGATGAAGAAAAGATAGCAAAGATCAGTGAAACTAAAAGCTGGTTCTTTGAAAAGATAGACAAAATTGATAAACCTTAAGCCAAATTCATCAAGAAAAAAAGAGAAATGACTTAAATCTATAAATTAGAAATGAAAAAGGAGAAGTTACAACTGACACCACAGAAATACAAGGGATCATAAGAAACTACTTCAAGCAACTATATTTCAATAAAATGGACAACCTGAAAGAAATGGGCAAATTCTTATAAAGGTATTCAGTCCCAAGACTGAATCAAGAAGAAATAGAAAATATGAACAGACCAATCACAAGTACTGAAATTGAAACTGTGATTTTTTTTTTTTTTTGGCTGTCAACAGGAGCTTTTATTTATTTTTTTTTTTTAAAATGTTTATTTATTTATTTATTTATTTTCTTATTAGTCATCCATTTTATACACATCAGTGTATACATGTCAATCCCAATCTCCCAATTCATCACACCACAACCCCCACCTCCCACCGCTTCCCCCCTTGGTGTCCATACGTTTGTTCTCTACTTCTGTGTCTCAATTTCTGCTCTGCAAACCGGTTCATTTGTACCATTTTCTAGGTTCCACATATATGCATTAATATATGATATATGTTTTTCTCTTTCTGACTTACTTCACTCTGTATGACAGTCTCTAGATGTCTCTAAGGAGACAAAACCCTGTACTCTGAAAACTATAAGATGCTGATGAAAGAAAACGAAGACTACACAAGCAGATGGAAAGATATATCATGTTCTTGGATTGGAAGAATCAATATTGTCAAAATAACTGTACTACTCAATGCAATCTACAGGTTCAATGAAATCCCTATCAAGTTACCAATGGCATTTTTCACAGAACTAGAGCAAAAAACTTAAAATTTGTATGGAGACACAAAAGACCCTGAATAGCCAAAGTAATCTTGAGAAAGAAAAACGGAGCTGGAGGAATCAGGCTCCCTGACTTCAGACCATACTACAAAGTTATAGTCATCAAAACAGTATGGTACTGGCACAAAAATAGAAATATAGATCAATGGAAGAGGATAGAGAGCCCAGAAAGAAATCCGCACACCTATGGTCAATTAATCTACAGCAAAGGAGGTAAGATGAAGCAATGGAGGAAAGACAGTCTCAGTAAATGGTGCTGGCAAAACTGGACAGCTACAAGTAAAAAAATGAAATTAGAACACTCTCTAACACCATACACAAAAATAAACTCCAAATGGATTAAAGACCTAAGTGTAAGACAGGACAATATAAAACTCTTAGAGGAAAACATAGGCAGAACACTCTCTGAATAAATTGCAGCAATATCTTTTTCCATCCGTCTTCCAGAGTAATGGAAATAAAAACAATAATAAACAAATGGGACCTAATTAAACTCAAAAGCTTTTTCACAGCAAAGGAAACCATAAACAAGACGGAAAGACAACCTGCAGAATGGGAGAAAATATTTGCAAACAACGAGACCTACAACAGGTTAGTCTCCAAAATTTACAAACAGCTCATGCAGCTTAATATAAAAACAAACAACCCAATCAAAAAATGAGCAGAAGACCTAAATAGAAATTTCTCCAAAGAAGACATACAGATGGCCAAGAGGCACATGAAAAGATGTTCAGCATTGATAATTTAAACAAATGCAAATCAAAACTGCAATGAGAAATCACCCCACACCAGTCAGAATTGCTAGCGTCAAAAAACCCAGAAACAATAAATACTGGAGAGCGCTGGAGAGAGGGAGCCCTCCTGGTGGGAATGTAAATTGGTATAGCCACTGTGGAGAACAGTATGGAGGTCCCATAAAAAACTAAAAATGGAGTTATCATATGATCCTGCAATCCCACTCCTGGGCATATATCTGGAGAAGAACATGGTCCAAAAGGATACATGCACCCCAGTGTTCATTGCAGCACTGTTTATAATAGCCAAGACATGGAAGCAACCTAAATGTCCATCAACAGATGAATGAATAAAGAAGATGTGACACATGCATACAATGGAATATTACTCAGCCATTAAAAAGAATGAAATAATGCCATTTGCAGCAACATGGATGCACCTAGAGATTGTCATAATGAGTGAAGTAGGTCAGACAAAGACAAATATCGTATGATATCACTTATATGTGGAATCTAAAAATAATGATACAAATGAACTTATTTACAAAACAGAAACAGACTCTCAGAGTTAGAGAAGGAACTTATGGTTTCCAGAGAGGGGTGGTGGGAGGGATAGTTAGGGAGTTTGGGATTGATTGATTGTTAAAATGGATAACCGGGCTTCCCTGGTGGTGCAGTAGTTAAGAATCTGCCTGCCAATGCAGATTGGGGACACGGGTTTGAGCCCTGGTCCAGGAAGCATGCCGCGAAGCAACTAAGCCAATGTACCACAACTACTGAGCCTATGTTCTAGAGCCCGCAAGCCACAACTACTGAAGCCCTCACGCCTAGAGCCCATGCTCCGCAACAAGAGAAGCCACTGCAACGTGAAGCCCGTGCACCGCAATGAAGAGTAGCCCCCGCTTGCCACAACTAGAGAAAGCCTGTGCACAGTAACAAAGACTCAACTCAGCCAAATAAATTTTTAAAAAATAAATGGATAACCAACTGGGACCTACTGTACAGCACAGGGAACTCTGCTCAATATTATGTAACTACCTAAATGGGAAAAGAATTTGAGAAAGAATAGATACATGTATACGTATAACTGAATCACTTTGCTGTACACCTGGAACTAACACAACATTGTTAATAAACTATACTCCAATATAAAATAAAAAGTTAAAATAAAATAAAATTTATATGGAACCACAAAACTCCCTGAATTCCCAAAGCAATCCTGAGAAAAAAGAAGAAAGCTGGAGGCATAACACTTCCAGACTTCAGATAATCCTATACAGTAATCAAAACAGCATGGTATTGGCACAAAAACAGACATATGGACAAATGGAAGAGAATAGAGAGTCCAGAAATAAACCCACACACCTACAGTCAATTAATTTACAACAAAGGAGGCAAGAATATATATGAAGAAAAGACAGTCTCTTCAGCAGGTGGTTTTGGGAAAAATGGACAGCCACATATAAAACAATGACATTAGAACATTCCTTCACACCATATACAAAAACTCAAAGTGGTTTAAAGACCTAAATGTAAAACCTGAAACCATAAAACTCCTAGAAGAGAAGGTTTGTAGAACACACTTAGATAAAGTCATAACAATATTTTCTTGGATCATTCTCCTAAGGCAAAAGAAATAAAAGCAAAAAACACCCCAACTGGGACCTACTTAAACTTAAAAGCTTTCACACAACAAAAGAAACCATCAACAAAACAGAAAGACGACCTACAGAATGGGAGAAAATATTTGCAAATGGTATGAAGAATAGGGGTAATAATCAAAATATGTAATCAGCACATACAGCTCAATATCAAAAAAAAAACAATCCAATTTAAAAATGGGCAGAAGACCTGAATAGACATTTTTCCAAAGAAGACATACAGGTGGCTAACTGGCACATGAAAAGATGTTCAGCGTTGCTAGTCATTAGAGAAATACAAATCAAAATTATGAGATATTACCTCACATCTGTCAGAATATCATCAAAAAGTCTACAAGTAACAAACATTGACAAGGATGTGGAGAAAAGGGAACCCTCATACACTGTTGGTGGGAGTGTAAATTCGTGCAGCAAATGTGGAAAACAGTATGGAGCTTCCTCAAAAAACTAAAAATAGAACTATTATATGATCCAGCAATTCCACTGCTGGGTATATATCCAAAGAAAATGAAAACACAAATCAAAAAGCTATATTAACCCCAATGTTTATAGCAGCATTATGTACAATTGCCAAAATATTGAAGCAATCTAAGTATCCATCAACAGATGAATGGATAAAGAAGATGCAGTATGTATATATACAATGGAATATTACTCAGCTGTAAAAAAGAATGAAGTTCTGCCATTTGCAACAATGTGAATGGACCTAGAGAGTATTATGCTTAGTGAAAAAGTCAGACAAAGACAAATACTCTATGTTATCAGAGTATCTAAAAGCTAAAACAAATGAATGTATATAATAAAACAGAAACAGTCCTACAGATATAGAGAACAAGCTAGTGGTTACCAGTGGAGAGTGGGAAAAGGGGAGGGACAAGATAGGAATAAGGGATTAAGAGATACAAACTACTATGAATAAAATAGATAAGCAACAAGGATATTGTACAGCACAGGGAAATATAGTCATTGTTTTGTAATAACATTAAATGGAGTATAATCTTTAAAAATAATGAAAATAATATAATATTGTAAATCAACTATACTTCAATAAAAAAGAGACAAATTGGAACATATTAGGCTATCAATTATAGGTGTGAATTTTAATTTTTATTATAGTTATTTTGATATCAAATATCATTTTCATTATTTCCTTTATACTTTCTATTTGATTTTCATTGAGTTCTAGTGACAGTTTCATAATGGAGTATGTAAATTAATTTAAAATATACTCCTTTGCTTATTCTCTTTTAGGAGTTTTGCATGGCTTGGAAACAGGAATCAGAATTTACAAAGAGAGATAGAGCTGCCAGAGTCATTCAGAAGGCCTGGAAAAGTTTCCTTGTGAGTTTATTTCGGTTTTTTGCAGCTTTATTGAGATGTAATTGATACATCATATAGTTCACCTGTTTAAAGTATACAATTCAGGGACTTCCTTGGCGGTCCAGTGGTTAAGACTTTGCCTTCCAATGCAGGGGGTGCGGGTTTGATCCCTGGTTGGGGAGCTAAGATCCCACGTGCCTTGTGGCCAAAAAACCAAAACACAGAACAGAAGCAATATTGTAACAAATTCAATAAAGACTTTAAAAAATAATAAAGTATACAATTCAATAGCTTTTAGTATATTAAAGAGTTGTATACCACCCTTTGCTTTATAAGTAGACATTTTTTTAAGTTTCAAAAAATTAGCATTAATTAATTATCTTATTAACCTCACTAATATTTATTGAGTTTCTGATCTGGGCCAGGCACTTTGATAATGGCTACTATGAGCAAAAGTATCACTAATTGGCTTATTTGGCTTTCACCTCTAAAAATTTTATATCTTGACTCTGGAATCAGGTTTGTGAGCAAGTGTTAGGGATACATTCACTCATTTAATATTTATTCAGTACCTACTCTTGAGGACGTAAAGTATATCTGGATTAATGTAGTAGTTTTTCACCATGCTCTAGTCTGAGTAGAATTAGTCTCCTTATCCAATAAGGAATATTCCAATTTGATCTACTGGGTTAGGTGAGAGCCAAGAGGTGAAATGACTTCTCTCTTTTCTCTAGGATAGCATCAACACTCTGTGTGTGAAGTGGTATGGCTCTCTTTCTAGCACACAAAAGTACCTTTATACCAGTTAATGATGTCTTGAAAAATAATTTCCATTATTTGCCTATGCTGGGGCACAACTATTGATTTCCAACGCTAAAAAACAAGAATTTCCTTTAAAATCTACTATTCCTTTGTTGGTCTCTAACAGCATACTTGTCATCTAGGCTTAAGCTTTTCTGTCATTTGTAATTCTTCTCTCCCACATTCAAATCCAATCAGCCACATACCTTTGAACACCTGTTATGTTCCTGACACTGTGCTAGGCATTTTACAATACATCCTTGTGTTTAAGGAGCTTCAGTAGAGAAGCCATGTACATAAACAAACGTGTGTGTGTGTGTATTTTAACAAGATGGTAGACTGAACACACATTTTCACTTTCTATCCTTCTAGAACCCAACTGAAGTGACAATGTATAGAAAGTTAACCCATAACAGAGAGAAGGGAGTTCATGAGCAAATAGGAAATTTTATCTCATACCAAAAATAAATGGTAGTATCCTGTTGGACATATCTATGTAGAAGACTTGCCTATACATACCTTAAAGGGGCACTAGTGAGATAGCTCGTTTGTCATTGGAACCCTAGAAAGGACGTCAATTAGGATTTAGCAATTTAAAAAGGCTAAAAGGAGAATGACTGTAGACAATAGGGTTAATTGAAGGTTTGTACATGGAAGAGCTGTGCCAGTTGTCTCCACTGTCACTTCAAGACCCAAAGCTATAGGCAGGTGGATATTTATCATTAGTCAAAAATCTACTGGTAGATGGATATTTACCATTGTGCATAAGAGAAACAAACCCAGAGTAGCCCACAGCTTTGGAAAGATGGCAGAGGTAGAGCCAATAAAAAAGATCCCTTTGGTTCCAGAAAATCTCCTGAAAAAGAGGAAGGCTTATCAGGCCCTCAAAGCCACCCAGGCAAAGCGGGTGCTTTTGCAAAGGAAGGAGCAGAGGAAAGGAGAAAAACTCAAGTTTAAGCAACTAGAATGGTTCCTACATGAGTCCTGGCGGCAACTACGTGACAGGGTGCGACTCAGACAACGAGAAGTGAAACCTCGTGGCTTGGAAGTGCCAGATAAACACTCCTTAGCCTTTGTTGTACACATCCAAATGATTAATGGGGTGAGTTTACTGGTGCAGACTTGGCCTGAATAAGATTTTCAGTGATGTCTTTATGAAAGTAACCCCTTAAACCATGAAAGCACTTCATATAGTGGAAACTTATGTGACCTGGGGATTTGCAAATCTGAAGTCTGTTCAGGAACTCATCTTTAAATGTGGACAAGCCAAGGTCAAGAATAAAATCGTCACACTGACAGACAACACAGTGATTGGGGAGCACCTGGGGAAGTTTGGTGTCCTTTGCTTGGAAGACCTCGTTCATGGAGTTGCCTTCCCAAGGAAGGATTTTCAGGTGATCGCAGGGCTCTTGTGCCCTTTGCAACTCTAAGTAGCCTATTGTGCTACCAAGAATAGAGGGGGCTTCCTCAAGGAAGTGGGCTCACCTGGTTATCAAGGTGAATGCATCAATCAATTCATCTGGCAGCTGAACTAAACCCAGAATATCTGAAAGCACAGTGCATTGGAAGCATGTGTTTTTGTTTTATGGAATTGTTACCCATTATCTTCAAGGAAGATTATTTTCTGCTTTATCTTCAGAAACTGGAGGTAAAAGGTCAGGAAAAAGATGATGATGTTCACAGCAGGCAGTTTTCATCCCACCTCAGTTCCAAGGAAAATTTCCTGTGTGTTTTCTGTGATGACCACCATCCACCACTGAAACCAGCCAAGATTCACTCCATGGAGAAAGGGGTCCTGTTTTATCACACCTTCTATCCTGGGGTTTAATGTTGGTGAATGAATACCCAAGCATGAATACAGGACAGCAGTGAACCAAGCCCAGGGCCTTGTTTTGGAAAGAACTTGAAATACAATTGGAAAGAAGCACACAAAAACAATGCTCTCTGCTGTGAGTCCATGTTCTAACTTCAGTGACAGCTTGGCAAGCTCTCAGATGTGGCTGTCTCTAGGTGTATCTGGTAACTTCCTTATCCTTGCCTGCAATTGGCTTAGTTCTTTTCTCTGGCTCAGAATTTTAATCTGAGCTATGAGACAGATGGACCCTTTCCCCAGCCAAATGGAGTGTTTCCTGTTAAGAACATGGTGGTAGATTGCTGAGCCCCTGTGCCATTTATGACTCAGGGAAATGCCCACCATTTATTTCTGCTGGGCTTCAAGATGGAATTTTCTGGTTTCCCTGATGATCAGTCCTCTTCTTAAAACCCAAATCAGAAGCTGAAAAAGAATGGATATATGTATATGTATAACTGATCCACTTTGCTGTACACCTGAAACTAACACAACATTGTAAATCAACTATAAAACAACATAAATAAAAATTTAAAAAAAAAACAAGGGACTTCTCTGGCAGCCCAGTGGTTAAGACTCTGCACTTCCAATGCAGGGGGTGTGGGTTCAATCCCTGGTCAGAGAACTAAGGTCTCATATGCTGCGCAGTAGCACAGCATCCCCCCCACCAAAAAGAAACAAACCCTGAAGGATTATCTCTTTAAAAAATTTACATGAACCCTCTGGGAAAGCTAGTTCTAGCATGGATTTGGTACTCCACAGTAAAACCCTCTTAATTTTAGTATTTGAGAGATGCCTTGTGTAATTGCTGGCTACCTGACCATACTTCCTCTAAGAAAGTCTGTTCATTAACTTATTCCACCCACTTCACAAAGGCCCAAGGCAATCTTCCCATTCATGAGTGTGAACAGTGGAAAACCAGAGACTTACACAAAAGCACAGGATACTTACACTAGCTCCCTAGAAAAATTGACACAGACCTTCATTTGTCACTACTAATGGACAATCACCTGACATTTAAGGAAAACCAATGATGTAGAAACAGAAAGAAAAGAAAAAGAAATAACAGAATCTGAAGGAAATAAAAATGATAATCAATTTAGCTTAGATCATTATGTTGAATGGCTCTAGGAAGGTTGTATCTGGAGACTAAATAGTACCCCATGCAATAGAAGGTATGACTGAGAAGCTGGATTTAAAAAGACATTAGAGGGAGGTGGAGTCAAGATGGTGGTGTGGGAAGATGTGGAGTTAACATCTCTCCACAACTGGGGTGACTGCCAGCTACTGGTGGGAGACTCTGACACCCAAGGAGATGGGAGGAACCCCAAAGTGAACCAGTAGGACATAGGGGGACTGAGGGGGTGAGGAGAAGTGGAGTCCAGATGGGATCAGCACCCCAGAAGCTGGGGAGATCAGGAGAGGAAGGAAGGAGGGACTCTCTGAGAAGAGCAGGAGAGGACCAGAGAGCAATTGCCTGGCCCACTCAAGCCCAGGAAGCCTGCTGGGCTCCCAGGTGAGGTCCCCTGCCGTGCCTGGACCCCTTCTGTTCCTTGAGCCTAAGCCCCACTCCCCACAGCCCCCAGGGCCTTTTCCAGCCCTGTAGGTCCTGAGCATTGGCCCCACCCACCACCCAAACCTTGCACTTGCTTAAGCCCCCCCCTCCACAGCCAAGGCCTTCGCCCCCCCGTCCCTTTTCCCTCCTCTTTTTTATTATTGTGGTACTGATGTACCTTCTGGTTTCTGATTCATCTATATTTTTATTTTTATATTCTTCCTAACATATCTGTTAGTTTCCTAGTCTAATTTTATTTTTTACCTTGTTGTTGCTTTTTTTTTTTTTTTTGCCACCCCAGGTGGCTTGCAGGATCTTGGTTCATGACCCTGGAGCTGGGCCAAATCTCCTATGGTGGGAGCTCCAAGTCTGAACTACTGGACTAACAGAGAATCTCAGACTCCAGAGAATATTCACTGGAGTGAGGTCTCACAGAGCTCCTCATCTCAGCACCAAGACCCAGCTCTACCCAATAGCCTACAAACTCCAGTGTTGGAAGCCTCAGCCAAACAACTAGTAAGACAGGAATGCAATCCCACTCATTAAAAAAAGAGAGAGAGAGAGAGATGGCAAAAAAATATGTCACAGATGAAGGAGCAAGGTAAAAACCTACAAGACCAAATAAATGAAGAGGAAATAGGCAATCTACCTGAAAAAGAATTCAGTGTAATGATAGTAAAGATGATCCAGAATCTCAGAAATAGAATGGAGGCACAGATTGAGAAAATACAAGAAATGTTTAACAAAGATCTACAAGAACTAAAGAACAAACAAATAGAGATGAACAACACAATAACTGAACTGAAAAATACACTAGAAAGATCAATAACAGAATAACGGACCAGAAGAATGAATAAGTGAGCTGGAAGACAAAAGAGTGGAAATAACTGCCAAGGAACAGAATAAAGAAAAAAGAATGAAAAGAATTGAAGACAGTCTCAGAGACCTCTGGGACAACAATAAACACACCAACATTCGAATTAAACACCCAGAAGAAGAAGAGAAAAAGAAAGGGTCTGAGAAAATATTTGAAGAGATTATAGTTGAAAACTACCCTAACATGGGAAAGGAAATAGTCACCCAAGTCCAGGAAGCATAGACAGTCCCATACAAGATAAACCCTAGGAAAAACACACCAAGACATACGTTAATCAAACTAAGAAAAAATAAATTCAAAGAAAATATATTAAAATCAGCAAGGGAAAAACAAAAAATAACATACAAAAGAATCTCCATAAGGTTATCAGCTGATTTTTCAGTGGAAACTCTGCAGGCCAGAGGGAGTGGCAGGATGTACTTAAAGTGATGAAAGAGAAAAACCTACAACCAAGATTACTCTACCCAGCAATGATCTCATTCAGATTCGATGGAGAAGTCAAAAGCTTTTCAAACAAGCAAAAGCTAAGAGAATTCAGCACCACCAAATAACTTTACAACAAATGCTAAAGGAACTTCTCTAAGTGGGAAATGCAAGAGAAGAAAAAGACCCACAAAAACAAACCCAAAACAATTAAGAAAATGGTAATAGGAACACACATATCAATAATAACCTTGAATGTAAATGGATTAAATGCTCCAACCAAAAGACACAGACTGGCTGAATGGATACAAAAGCAAGATCCATATATATGCTGTCTACAAGAGACCCACTTCAGACCTAGGGACACATACAGCCTGAAAGTGAAGGGATGGAAAAAGATATTCCATGCAAATGGAAATCAAAAGAAAGCTGGAGTAGCAATACTCATATCAGATAAAATAGACTTTAAAATAAAGACTGTTACAAGAGATAAGGAGAGACAGTACATAATGATCAAAGGATCAATCCAAGTAGAAGCTATAACAATTATAAATGTTTATGCACCCAACATAGGAGCACCTCAATACATAAGGCAAATGCTAACAACCATGAAAGGAGAAATCGACAGTAGAAAATCCTAAAGTTGTCACCAGAAAACTACTAGAACTAATCACTGAATTTGGTAAGCTTGCAGAATACAAAATTAATGCACAGAAATCTCTGGCATTCCTATACACCAACAACGAAAAATCAGAAAGAGAAATTAAGGAAATACTCCCATTTACCATTGCAACAAAAAGAATAAAATACCTAGGAATAATCCTGCCTAAGGAGGCAAAAGACTTATACTCAGAAAACTATAAAACACTGATGAAAGAAATCAAAGATGACATAAACAGATGGAGAAATATACCATGTACTTGGATTGGAAGAATCAATGTTGTGAAAATGACTATGCTACCCAAAGCAATCTACAGATTCAATGCAATCCCTATCAAACTACCAACAGCATTCTTCACAGAATTAGAGCAAAAAATTTTTAAATTCGTATGGAAACACAAAAGACCCCGCATAACCAAACAATCTTGAGAAAGCCAAACGGAGCTGGAGGAATCAGGCTCCCTGACTTCAAACTATACCACAGAGCTACAGTAATCAAAACAGTATGGTAATGGCACAAAAACAGAAATATAGATCAACAATACAGAATAGAATGCCCAAAGATAAACCCATGCACATATGGGCACCTAATCTATGACAAAGGAGGCAGGAACATACAATGGAGAAAAGACAGCTTCTTCAATAAGTGGTGCCAGGAAAACTGGAGAGCTACATGTAAAAGAATGAAATTAGAACACTGCCTAACACCATACACAAAAATAAACTCCAAATGGATTAAAGACTTAAATGTAAGACCAGACACTATAAAACTCTTAGAGGAAAATATAGGAAAAACACTCTTTGACATAAACTACAGCAAGATCTTTTTTGACCCACCTCCTAGAGAAATGGAAATAAAAACAAAAATAAACAAATGGGACCTAATGAAAGTTAAAAGCTTTTGCACAGCAAAGGAAACCATAAACAAGATGAAAATACAGCCCTCAGAATGGGAGAAAATATTTGCAAATGAAACAACAGACAAAGGATTAATCTCCAAAATATACAAACAGCTCATGGAACTCAATATCAAAAAAACAAACAATCCAGGGTAAAAATGGGCAGAAGACCTAAATAGACATTTCACCAAGGAAGACATACAGATGGCCAAGAGTCACATGAAAAGATGCTCCACATCACTAATTATTAGAGAAATGCAAATCAAAACTACAATGAGGTATCACCTCACACCAGTCAGAATGGCCATTATCAAAAAATCTAGAAACAATAAGTGCTGGAAAGGGTGTGGTGAAAAGGGAACCCTCCTGCACTGTTGGTGGGAATGTAAATAGGTACAACCACTATGGAAAACAGTGTGGAAGTTCCTTAAAAAACTAAAAATAGAATTACCATATGACCCAGCAATCCCACTACTGGGCATATACCCAGAGAAAACCATAATTTAAAAAGAGACATGTGGACTTCCCTGGTGGCGCAGTGGTTGAGAGTCCACCTGCCAATGCAGGGGACACCGGTTTGTGCCCCGGTCCTGGAAGATCCCTTATGTCGCAGAGCGGCTGGACCCATGAGCCATGGCCACTGGGCCTGTGCGTCCAGAGCCTGTGCTCCGCAACAGGAGAGGCCACAACAGTGAGAGGCCCACGTACCGCAGAAAAAAAAAGAGACATGTACCACAATGTTCATTGCAGCACTATTTACAATAGCCAGGACATGGAACCAACCCAAATGTCCATCAACAGATGAATGGATAAAGAAGATGTGACCCATATATACAATGGAATATTACTCAGCCATAAAAAGAAATGAAATTGAGTTATTTGTAGTGAGGTGGATGGACCTAGTGTCTGTTACACAGAGTGAAGTTACTCAAAAAGAGAAAAACAAATACCATATGCTAACGCATATGTATGGAATCTAAAAAAAAAAAATGGTACTCATGAACCTAGTTGCAGGGCAGGAATAAAGAGGTAGACATAGAAAATGGGTTTGAAGACATGGGGTGGGAGGGCAAAGCTGGGGCGAAGTGAGGGTAGCATCCACATATACACACTACCAAATGTAAAATAGTTGGCTCATGGGAAGCAGCAGCATAGCACAGGGAGATCGGCTTGGTGCTTTGCGATGACCTAGAGGGGTGGGATAGGGAGGATGGGAGGGAAGCTCAAGAGGGAGTGGATATGGGGACATGAGTATGCATGTGGCTGATTCGCTTTGTTGTGCAACAGAAACTAACACAGTATTGTGAAACAATTATACACCAATAAAGATCTTTAAAAAATTTTTTTTAATCTGGCAAAATGTCTGAACTTTATGGGTTGATATTCCCTTTTGTTCTTTGTTGGTATTCCATTTAAATATTGTAAAACTTTGAAATAATGCTACCTTTATCACCACAAACACTACCAATATAAAATAGTGGTAGAAATATAAGGGAAAGAGGAGATAAATTAATTAAAATAACTATTACAATTAAAAAATCAAGAGAAAAGTTTGTGTAGAGACTACATTCCTTGTTGCTGCAGCTAATCCCACCTACTGCTCACTCTATGTTCACTGATGTTCAGCCAGCATCTCAATTGGCCAGAGCACTTTGCCAGGTAGAATAACACAAAACTTACTTCATGGAAGATCATGTTAAATAACTAGAATCCAGCAGAGTCCAGATGTAAGACAAAAAGTGTGTCATACAGAATACTTACCCAGTGATGATAGAGCATTGCTCCGAAACCCTGAATGTTTCTTCTGCGATTCATCCAGTAGTATAGGTTTCACAGATCATCATGAACCACCATCACAATTCCATTTGTCATTGTTTTTACTCAGCCCTAAAGGGCCAACTAATGTTATCACTTGCACTGAAGCCCTGGACCATCCAGAGAGACTTCTCTTTCTTAGGTTTCACTCAAAACTAACAGATTTTCGGGCTTCCCTGGTGGCGCAGTGGTTGAGAGTCCGGCTGCCAATGCAGGGCACACGGGTTCGTGCCCTGGTCCGGGAAGATCCCACATGCCGCGGAGCGGCTGGGCCCGTGAGCCATGGCCGCTGAGCCTGTGCGTCCGGAGCCTGTGCTCCACAACAGGAGAGGACACAACAGTGAGAGGCCCACGTACCTCAAAAAAAAAAAAAAAGAAAGAAAAACTAGAAGATTTTCAAGACCCTTGTAAATTGTCAGGCAGCACACCAAACTCTAAGGACCCTCAAACTTTGCACAGAGGTGGTAGATGTTTTTTGAAAGTTTTTGTTGAAGTGTAGTTGATTTACAATGTTGTGTTGGTTTTGGGTGTACAGCAAAGTTTTTCAGTTATATAAATATATCCTTTTCCATTATAGTTTATTACAAGATATTGAGCATAGTTCCCTATGCTATACAGTAGGTCCTTGTTGGTTATCTATTTTATCTAGAGTAGTGTGTGTATCAGTTAATCCCAAACTCTTAATTTATCCCTCCCCCCACTTCCCCTTTGGTAATCATAAGTTTGTTTTCTATGTCTTTGAGTCTGTTTTTGTTTGATAACTACATTCATTTGTATCTTTTTTTTTTAGATTCCACAAAAAAATAAATAGATAAAATAAAAAATAAAAAGAGGTTAGAAACTCCGAAAAAAAACTAACCATGAAAGTCATGGTTCAAATATAAGGCAAATTAATATATTTCTAACCTCTATGTAAAGAGAATGCATTTGATTTTTTTTAACATCTTTATTGGAGTATAATTGCTTTACAATGTTGTTAGTTTCTGCTGTATAGCAAAGTGATTCAGCTATACGTATACATATATCCCCATAACCCCTCCCTCTTGCATATCCTTCCCACCCTCCCTATCCCACCCCCCCCATCCCACCCCTCTAGGTGGTCACAAAGCATGGAGCTGATCTCCCTGGGCTATGTGGTTACTTCCCACTAGTTAGCTATTTTACATTTGGTAGTGTATATATGTCAATGCCACTCTCTCACTTCGTCCCAGCTTACCCTTCCCCCTCCCGATGTCCTCAAGTCCATTCTCTAAGTCTGCGTCTTTATTCCTGTCCTGCCCCTAAGTTCATCGGAACCTTTTTCTTTTAGATTCCATATATATGTGTTAGCATACGGTATTTGTTTTTCTCTTTCTGACTTACTTCACTCAGTACATTTGATCTTGATTCTAGATACATTCTACTTCAAGTGGCCCAGAGGGTGACTTCTAAATAAAGATGCATAGTTTTAGCATATTATGTGGCCCTGTAATTGAATAATTTGCATAGTCGTCGTAATGTGAATGCAGTTTTTTCTGTAATTTAAAATATTTTTATCAAAGTACTTTGTGTACTTCTTTAAAATAATGTAAAAGAACTTACACTAAAAAGCAAGTCTTTACCCCATCTCACTACCTTCCACCTTCATACTCTAAAAGCAACCACTTTTATCTAACTTTTTGTTTTAGATCTTCTAGTCACTAGTTCCATGCTTCTAAATAATATGCTTATTATATTTTACTTATCAACTTTAGAAGTGATCTGTTGACTTTCTGCAAAGATGATTAAGAATTTACCTTACTTATCCTCCAAAACCCTGCTTATCTCCCCCCTCAGTATCATCATTGTTTTAATTCCTCTGTTTCTTACCTTGCTGCTTTAAAGACCTTTGTTTCTTGTTCCATCATGCTAACAAAGGATCACTTGAGTCCTTATTATATATGATGAGGATATAAATATCTCTATCCTTTTCTTCACATATCTTGCAGTATTCAAATCCCCAAGTTCCATCACCTCTCCCTTGTCAATATTCACTTGGAGGAGTTTTTCAAATATCCTGAATACAAATCCTTTATTGCAATATAAAATATCATCTTCCAGGGTACCTCACTTCCCTCTTAAAGGTGTTTTTGATAAGTCTTTAATTTTAATAAGATCCAGTTTATCACTTGTTCTTTACAGTTAGTGCTGTCTGTGTCCATTTAAGAAGTGTTTATGTAGAAGATACTGTCATCAAGATGGTGTCAAAAGTCCAGGTCCCCCAGTGTTCCAGGACGTTTCCTGGGAGGTGCACTCAGGTCTTGCCTCATGGGGATCACTGGAGGAATCTGCAGGGCTTGACCACTGGGGATTTGATAGAGACAGAGAAAAGAGGGGCATGGCTGACAGCAACCTGTGCTCAGATCTTGGCAGTTTGCATTACCGCTTACAGCAATACCTGAGCAGAGATCTCAGCCAGGCTCTGCCCATCTGCAGAGCTGAGCCAGTGGCCCCATCTGGCCAGGGAGCTCAGTTGGCAATTCTACCTGATATGGGTCCCAAACCAACAGGTTTTACTGACTACGGAAACTGTTTTATGGCCCCACTTAGGCAAGGAAGCAAATTCACAGCCCCACCCGATTTATGAGCATAGTCTTCAGTCCTGCCCAACCAGGAAGCCTAGCCAGTCATGGAGCCCAGAAACAGATCCAAGCCTATGGCCTTGCCTAATTACTGAGTACAAACTGTAGCCAGGGACTTCCCTGGTGGTGCAGTGGTTAAGAATCCACCTGCCAATGCAGGGGACACGGGTTTGAGCCCTGGTCCGGGAAGACCCCACATGCCGCGGAACAACTAAGCCCATGTGCCACAACTACTAGCCTGCGCTCTAGAGCCCGTGAGCCACAACTACTGAGTGTGAATGCCACAGCTACTGAGCCTGCATGCCTAGAGCCGGTGCTCCACAACAAGAGAAGCCTCTGCAAGGAGAAGCCTGCGCACCGCAAGGAAGAGCAGCCCCTGCTCGCCGCAACTAGAGAAAGCTCGCACGCAGCAACGAAGACCCAACGCAGCCAAAAATAAATAAATAAATTTATTTTAAAAAAGACCTTTTAAAAAACTGTAGCTAAAGGGAGCCTAGCCAGTGACTCCACCCAATTGCAGAGCATAGCCTATGGTCCCACCCAGCTAGGGTCCCTGGACAGTGACCCCATCCAACCAAGGAGCACAGTCTCTAGACCCCCCACAACTGCATGATATAGCTGGAGGCCCTGCCCAACTAGAGAGCCTGGCCAGTGACCACCTCCAACAGAGGAGCACACCCAGCAGCTTACTCCATCACAAAACCCAGCCTACAGCCTTGCGCAACTTTGGGGCAAAGCCTATGGCCCTACCTGATCACAGAACACAGCCTGTGGCTGCATCCAACCACAAAGCCTCGCCTGTAGCTTTGCCCGAACATGAAGTCTGGCCAGCAGCACCATCTGGTAAGGGAGCACATCCTGAGGCCTCACCCAACCAGGAGTGATTGCAGAGCCCAGCCTGCAGCCCTGCTTAGTTGCAGAGTCCAGCCAGTGGCACCTCCCTGCCAGGGAACACAGCCTATGACTTCACCTAACAAGAGGTGATTGCAGAGCCCAGCTAGTAGCCCTGCCTGAAAGCAAGTAAGCCATCATGCCCACCTCAGAACATGGGCAGTGACCTCACCCAAATAGACACCCCAATAGCAAGCCTCCACCTGCCCATGGATGCTACCAGATGACCCATCCAGTACCCCAAGCTGAGCTAACTGATGAAGGTTTTTCTCTGCTGAAGGGAACCTCTAGAGTCTGGAAGAAAAGACCACTTACTCAGATGCACAGATACCAAAGTAAACATGACACCACCAAAAGAAACTAATAAAGCTCCAATAATTTACTCAAAGTATGGGTCTGTGAACTAACAAAGAATTCAGAATAATCCTCTTGAGGAAGTTCATGGAACTACAAGAACATGTAGACAGACAACTACATGAAATTGGGAAAACAGTACATGAACAAAGTGAGAAGCTCAACAAAGAAATAAAAGCTATCCTCCAAAAAGCCAAAAAGACTTCCTAGATCTGAATAATAAAAAAACCGAGCTAAAGAATTCCAACAGCAGACTCCATCAAAAAGACAAGAGATAAGTGCCAGTGAGGATGTGGATAAAAGGGAATCTTGTACACTCTTGGTGGGAATGTAAACTGGTACCACCACTATGGAAAGCAGCATGGACATTACTTAAAAAATAAAATAAAAAATAGAACTACCATATGATCCAGCCATTTCACTTGTGGATATTTTTCTGAAGGAAATGAAATCACTACCTCAAAGAGACAGCTGCACCCCCACGTTCATTGCAGCATATCTACACTAGCCAAGACATAGAAACAACCTAAGTATCTGTTGACAGATGAATGGATAAAGAAAATGTGATAATGTTTTATATATTATATATTATATTATGTGAAGATATTATATATAAACATTTAATATTAGTATAGCATATTAATATTATTTATAATGGAATATTATTCAACCATGAGAAGGAAGGAAATCCTGCCATTTGTAACAACATGAATGGATCTGGAGGGCACTATGCTAAGTGAAATAAGTCAGGCAGAGAATGATGAATTCGTATAATGTATGCTCTCATTTATATGTGGAACCAAAAAAACCCTGGACTCTTAGATATAGGGGGTACATTGTTGCTGGAAGGGGCGGTGGGGGTGTAGGGGAGGGATGAGCAGAGATCATCAAAGGGTACAAACTTCCAGTTATAAGATTAATATGTTCTAGGAATGTAATGTACAGCATGGTGACTCTAGTTAACAGTATTGTGTTGAATAATTGAAACTTGCTAAGAGAGTAGATCTTAAAATTCTTACCACTCACACAGTAAATGGTAATTATGTGAGGTGAAGGATGTGTTAACTAAATTTTTGTGGTAATCATTTCACTATATATGTAGATCAAATCATCATGTTGTATACCTTAAATTTGCACAATGTTATATGTCAGTTATGTCTCAATAAAGATGCGGGAGAGTTAGAAATATTTGTTTAACCCAAAGTCAGAAGATATTTTCCTTATGTTTCTTCTAGAGGCTTAGTTGTTTAGTTTCACATTGAGATCTGGTATCCATCTCTAACTAATGTTTGTGTATGATAACAGGGACAAAGGTCATTTTTTTCCTTATGGATAATCAAATGACCAGGTATCTTTTATTGAAAAATACCGTCTTTCCACAATAAATTACAGTGGTGCCTTTGTAAAGTCATGAAATCATATATGTGAACTGTTTCTATAGTTTCTACTCTGTTGCATTGGACTATTTGTCTATATCTGGGTTAATACCACATTGTCTTAATCTGTAGCTTTATAATAAGAGTGGATATATGTTAATAGAGTCCTCTAACTTTGTTCTTCAAGATTATTTTACCTATTTTAGGACTTTTGCATTTCCATATAAACATTGGAATCAACTTGTTTTAATTTCTAAAAAAATTTTGTTGGCATTATAACTGGGATTGCATTAAATCAGTTGATCAATTTGGGGAGAACTATCTTACTATGCTGACGGGTTTTTTTAACATGGTGTATCTCTTCATTTATTTATATCTTCTTTAATTCCTCTCCATAATGTTTTGTAGTTTATAGTGCAGAAGTCTTATACATCTTTCATTTGATTTCTAGGTTATTTGGCTTTTTATGCTAAAGTAAGTGGTGTTATTTATTAAATCTTATTTTCTAACTGTTCATTTCTAGTTTATATAAATATTTATTTTTATATACTGACTAAATATACATTTATTATTTCTAATTGCTTTTTAATAGGTCCTTTCAGATTTTTTTTAGATTTTATTGAAGTATAATTGATTTACAGTGTTGTGTTAATTTCTGCTATACAGCAAAGTGACTCAGTTATACATATATATATTCTTTTTCATATTCTTTTCCATTATAGTTTGTCACAGGATGTTGAATATAGTTCCCTGTGCTATACAGTGGCACCTTGTTGTTTATCCATCCTATATATCATAGTTTGCCTCTGCTAATCCCAAATTCCCATTCCTTTCCTCCCCTACCCCACCTCCCCCTTGGCAACCACAAGTCTGTTCTCTATATAGGTGAGTCTGTTTCTGTTTTGTAGATATGTTGATTTATATTGAATTTTAGATTCCACATATAAGTGATATCATATGGTATTGGTCTTTCTCTTTCTGACTTATTTTGCTTAGTTTGATAATCTCTAGATCCATCCATGTTGCTGCAAATGGCATGAATTCATTGTTTTTGATAGCTGAGTATCTTTCAGATTTTCCACATAATCATGTCATCTTTGCATGATGACTTTCATTTTTCCTTTGCAAACTTTATACCTGTTATTTCTTGTTCTTGCTTTTTTGCACTGACTAGACCCTCCAGCACAATACTCAAAAGAATTATGGACATTCTTGTCTTTTTCCTGAACACGGAGAGAAGGCATATAATATTCCACTGTAAGCTGTTATCTGTATTTTTTTGTAGAAACTCATTATCTGTTTAAGGAACGTAACTTAATTCCTCATTTGCTAAGATTTTTATTCTTGTTTTTATGAAAACTCTGGGTATTGAATTTGATCAAATGTTTTTGCTGCTCCTAAATGGTCATATGGTCTCCTTCATTCTCTTTACGTGGTAAATTACATTCATTGATATTCAAATGTCAAACCAACCTTGTATTCCTGGAATAAACTCCATTTCATCCTGATTGTTACCCTTTTGGTATATCCTGGATTTGATTTGCTAAGCATTGGCTTAGGATTTTCTGCATATTTATTTTTAAATTCAATTTTTCTTTGTTGTAATGTCCTTGCCAGGTTTTGTATCAGTATTATGCTGGTCTCCTAAAAAGAATTGGGAAGTTTTTCTTCTTTTTCATTATCTCTAAGAGTTTGTGTGATTGGTATTATTTTTTCTATAAATGTTTGGAATAACACATTAGCAAAGCCATGTGTGCTAGGAGTTTTCCATATAGAAAGGTTTTTAACTATGAGTTCCATTTCTCTAATAATACAGGACTATTCAGATGTGTGCTTCTTCTTGTACCCATTTTGATAAATTACTTTTTCAAGGAATTTGTCCATTTTGTTTGTTTGTTTTTATTTAGGTATAATTGACATATAACATTATATTAATTACAAGTGGGCAACATAATCATTCAAAATTTGTATATATTGTGAAATAATCACCACAATAAGTCCAGGTAACATCTGTCACCATACATAGTTACAAAAAATTTTTTTCTTGTGTTGAAGACTTTTAAGATTTACTCTCTTAGCAACTCTCAAATATTCAATACAGTATCATTAACTATAATTCACCATGCTTTACATTACACCGCATGACTTAATTATGCTATAACTGGAAGTTTGTACCTTTTGACCCCCTTCACCTATTTCTCCCACCCCCCATCCCCCACCTCTGGCAATAATCATTTTGTTCTTTTTATCTATGAGCTTATTGTTGTTGTTGTTTAAATTCCATGTATAAGTAAGATCATACGGTGTTTGTCTTTCTCTGACTTATTTCACTCAGCATAACATTCTCAAATTCCATCCATGTAGTTGCAAATGGAAAGATTTTGTTATTTTTATGGCTGAATAGTATTCTGTTATATATATATATACACATATATGTACATATATATATATATGCCACATCTTCTTTATCCATTTATCCATCAATGAGCACTTAGGTTGTTTCCATACTTGACTATTGAAAATAATGCTGCAATGAACATGGGGGTGCATATATCTTTTTGAATTAGTGTTTTTGTTTTCTTCGAATAAATACCCAGAAGTGGAGTTGCTAGATCACATGGTAGTTCTACTTTTTATTTTTTGAGGAATCTCCATACCATTTTTCATACTGGCTGAACCAATTTCCATTCATACAAACAATGCAGAAGCGTTCCCTTTTCTCCACTTCTTTGCCAGCACTTGTTATTTCTTGTTTTTTTGATAATAATCATTCTAACAGGCTTGAAGTGACATCTTGCTGTGGATTTGATTTAAATTAAGGAATTTGTCCATTTTGTTTAAATTGTCAAATCTATTTTAGCCAAAATTTGTTTACAATCTCCTTTCATTATCCTTTTAATGTCTGTAAGACTTGTAGTGGTATTGTTAATAAGTGTTTTCTCTTCATTTCTCTACATCTGCATTTCTAGGAGTTTATCAATTTTATTAATCTTTTAAAAAAACTGTTCGTTGGCTTTGTTGGTTTTCTCTATTTTAACTCTATTTTCTATTTCATTGATTTCCAAACTTATCTTTGTTGTTTTTTCTTTCATTTTGGGGCTTTTATTTGCTGTTCTTTTTCAAAGTTCTTGGGATGGAAAATTAGATCTTAGATTTTCAACTTTTATTCTTTTTATAGTATATGTATTTTGAGCTATTAAAGTTCTCCCTTCAGCATTTCTTTAGATTTATCCACACAGGTTTTGATATGTCATATAATTATTACCTCAGCTTGGAATATTTCATAATTTTCAATGTAATTTTTTTTTTTTTTTCTGTGGTACGCCGGCCTCTTACTATTGTGGCCTCTCCCGTTGTGGAGCACAGGCTCCGGACGCGCAGGCTCAGCTGCCATGGCTCACAGGCCTAGCTGCTCCGCGGCATGTGGGATCTTCCTGGACCAGGGCACGAACCCGTGTCCCCTGCATCGGCAGGCGGACTCTCAACCACTGCGCCACCAGGGAAGCCCCAATGTAATTTTTTGACTCATGGGTTATTTAGAGCCACATTGATTAATGACCAAATATTTAGTAATTTTCTAGTTATCTTTTTATTATTGATTTCTGGTTTAATTCCACTGCAGCCAGACAACATACTTTAAATGGTTTTAATAACTCAAAACTTGCTTGGTACAGAAAAATTCTATTTTGATAAATCTTCCACGTGATCTTGAGAAAAAAATGTATTCTTCTATCAGTTAAGTCAAGTTAGTTAATTATGTTGTTCAAATCTTTTGTAGCTGTCTTAGTCTGTTCGGGCTGCCATAACAAACTATTATAGGCTGGGTGGATTATAAACAACAGAAATTTATTTATTATAGTTCTGGAGGCTAGAAAGTCCAAAATCAAGGCACTAGCAGACTTGGTACCTGTTGAGAACCTGCTTCCTGGTTCTTGTTATGTCCTCACATGTTGGAAGGGATGAGTGATCTCTCTGAGCCCTTTTTTTTTTCTTTTAAATTAGTTTTATTAGTTACCTACTTTATACAAATTAGTGTATATATGTCAATCCCAATCTCCCAATTTATCCCATCACCACCAACCCCCGCCCCCCCGCTGTCCCTGCTTTGTGTCCATACATTTGTTCTCTGCATCTGTGTCTCTATTTCTGGCTTGCAAACCAGTTCATCTGTACCATTTTTTCTAGATTCCACATATATGCGTTAATATATGATATTTGTTTTTCTCTTTCTGGCTTACTTCACTCTATATGACAGTCTCTAGGTCCATCCACGTCTCTACAAATGACCCAGTTTCATTCCTTTTTATGACTGAGTAATATTCCATTGTATATGTTTACCACATCTTCTTTATCCATTCATCTGACTGAGCCCTTTTTTATAAGGGCACTAATCCCATTCATGAGGGCTTTACCCTCATGACCTAATCATCTCCCAAAGGTCCAGCCTCCTCCTACCATCACCTTGGGGGTTAAAATTTCAATATGAATTTTGGAGAGACAGAAACATTTAGTCTATAGCAGGAGACTTACTAATTTTTTGCCTATTTGTTCTATCAGTGCTTGAGAGATGTATGTTAAAGTTTTCCATTATGATTGGGGATTCATTTATACTCCTGGTAATTGTGTTAATGTTAGCTTTACATATTTTGAAGTAATGTTGTTAGGTACATATCAGCTCAAGATGGTTACACCTTATTGTTGAGTCAAACCTAATCAATATGAAATATTGTTTCTTATATTTTCCAAAATTTTTGCCTTAAAGTCTATTTTATTTTGTATTGATAAAGTTACCTTAGTTTAATTTTGGTTAGTTTGCATGGTATATTTTCTTATTCTGTTACTTTCTAACTTTTTGCATCCTTTATAAATAATACAGAGCTGGATCTAATTTTGGTTAGTCTTAAATAATCATTGTCTTTTAATTAGCATGGTTAGATCATTTATATTTATTATAATTATGGTATTTGTTTAGTTTAAGTCTGCCATATTGCTGTTGCTTTTCTACTTATCATCTGTTCTTCATATATTTTTCCTGTTTCCCATTTCTTTGTATTATTTAAATGATTTTAATATATCATTATTTTCTTCTGTATTAATTTTTGGTTATTTTGATTGATTTAAGATGTTCATAAATTATTTGCTACTCTTTCTGTTGAGAGGTTAGGGGCAATCTTCTTCCTTTTATTTAGGCTATTATAGGCTTGCTTTACCACTAAAACCAATAAAATAGAACATGACATACTGGGACCTCTAAACTTAGGTAATAAATATGGAGAACAGTATGGAGGTTCCTTAAAAAACTAAAAATAGAACTACTGTACGACCTAGCAATCCCACTACTGGGCATATACCCTGAGAAAACCATAATTCAAAAAGAGTCATGTACCACAATGTTCTCTGCAGCTCTATTTACAATAGCCAGGACATGGAAGCAACCTAAGTGTCCATCAACAGATGAATGGATAAAGAAGATGTGGCACATATATACAATGGAATATTATCCATAAAAAGAAACAAAATTGAGTTATTTGTAGTGATGTGGATGGACCTAGAATCTGTCATACAGAGTGAACTAAGTCAGAAAGCAGAAAACAAATACTGTGTGCTTACACATATATATGGAATCTAAAATATATATATATATATGTGTGTATATATATATACGCATATATATGTACATATATACACATATATATGTATATATGTATATATATATATATATATATGTGGTTCTGAAGAACCTAGGGGCAGGACAGGAGTAAAGATGCAGATGTAGAGAATGGACATGAGGACATGGGGAGGGGGAAGGGTAAGCTGGGACCAAGTGAGAGATTGGCATGGACTTATATGTACTACCAAATGTAAAATAGATAGCTAGTAAGAAGCTGCCACATAGCACAGAGAGATCAGCTCGGTGCTTTGTGACAACTTGGGGGTGGGATAGGGAGGGTGGGAGGGAGATGAAAGAGGGAGAAGATATGGGGATATATGTATATGTATAGCTGATTCAGTTTGTTATAAAGCAGAAACTAACACACCATTGTAAAGCAATTATACCCCAATAAAGATGTTAAAAAAATAAAAATAAAGACAGTGCCCAGCTTAAAAAGAAAAAAAAAAAAAAAAAAAGCATTGCAGGTGACCCAGTTTCAATCCCTGGTCAGGGAACTAAGATCCTGCAAGCCATGTGGTGTGGCCATAAAAAAGAAGCATTGCAGTGTCCATGTCTGTGTCATGGAATGCTCATTCTGGATGAAGCCAGCCACAAGGTACAACAACCCTGAAACTGCCATGCCAAGCTAGCCTAATGGAAAGGCTGTCTACAGAGATTGGTGATTGGCCATCCCCAGATTTATCAGCTATTCCATCCCACTTACAAGATACATAATTGAAAAAGCCATTTTCAATATTCCTTCCCCAGCAGATAAAACAGAAAAAGAACCAAGAAACAAGCCTGATAGCTAGAATTGAGGCCCCTGACATAGGGCCCCACTTGAGTCATCCCAGCCATTCCCAGCTTTGTAATCCATCTCAGATGAAGTCTCAGTCACTGTGAAAGTGAGACCAGACATCCCTACTCTGCCCTACCATAATTTGCAACCCATAATTGTGAGCATAATAAAATGGTGGTTGTTTTACATCACTAAGTTTTGGGGGTAGTTTGCTACACAGCAGTAGATTACCATAACAGTTACATATTATCTTAATGGGGTAACTTAGAGTTTACAATATGCATCCTTGACTAATTAATGCCTACATTAAGTTAGTACTTTTACCCTTTCCAGAACAATGCAAGAATCTTAAAATGGGTTAACTCCCTTTATCGTCTTTCCCTTTTGTGCTATTTGTTGTCAGTTTTCATTTACATTTTTGTTTTAAATATAAGAAGACGTTATTTTTATTGCCTTAAACAATTAGTATTTACTTTTTATTGTGGTAAATATGCATAACATAAAATTTACCATAATAACCACTTTTAGGTGTACAGTTTAGTGACATTAATTACATTTACAACGTCGTGTAGCCATTTCCACTATCCACTTCTAGAACTTTTTCATAATCTCAAACAGAACCTCCTGTATCCACTAAACAATAACTCTCCATCCTCCACTGCCCCCTAGGCCATGGTAACCTCTATTTTACTTTCTGTATCCATGAATTTGTCTATTCTAGGTAGTTTGTATAAGTACATTTGTCCTTTTGTCTCTGCTATTTCATTTAGTATAATGTTTTCAAGTTTCATCTAATTTATAGCATGCATCAGAATTTCATTCCTTTTAAAGGCTGAATAATATTCCATTGCATTTATATACTATGTTTTGTTTATCCACTCCCTTTTAACAGATTTTGGGTTGTTTACATATTTTGGCTATTGTGAATAATGCTGCTATGAAAATTGTTGTATAAGTATCTGTTTGAGTACCTCTTTCAATTCTTTCGGGTTCATATCTAGAAGTAGAAGTACGAATCATATTGCAATTCTATGTTTAAATTTTTGAGGAATGATCAAAATGTTTTCCATTGTGGCAGCACCATTTTACATTTTCACTAGCAATGCACACAGTTTCCAATTTCTCTACACTCTTGCCAAAACTTATTTTCTATTTTTTTATGATAGCCATCCTAATGGATGTGAAGTTGTATCTCATTGTGATTTTGATTTTGATTTCCTTAATGACTATTGATGTTGAGCATCTTTTTATGTATTTATTGACCATTCATAAATTTCTCTGGAGAAATGAGTATTTGAGACTTTTGCCCATCTTTGAATTGGGTTATTTGTTGTTTTTATTGTTGTGATGTGGGGGTTCTTTACATATTTTGGATATTAACCCCTTATCGAATATCTGCTTTGCAAATATTTTCTTCCATTCTGTGGATTGCCCTTTCAGCCTCTTGACTGTGTCCTCTGCCACACAAAAGTTTTAAATTTTGATATAGTCCACTCTATCCTTGTTTTTCTTTAGTTGCTGTGCTTGCAGGGTAATGTCCAATAAATCATTGCCAAATTCAATGTCATGAAGCTTTTCTCTTATATTTTCTTCTAAGAGTTTTAGGTTGCAGCTCTCATTTTTAGGTCTTTGATCCACTTTGCATTAATGTCCAATTTCATTATTTTGTATGTGGATATCCAGTTTTCCCAGCATTATTTGTTGAAAAGACTGTCCTTTCCCCATTAATAATTTTGGCACCCTTGTCAAAGTCAATTATATATGTAGGAGTATATTTTTGGGTTCTCTATTCATTCCATTGGTCTTATGCTTGTCCTAATGCCAATGCCAAACTGTTTTGTAGCAAGTATTGACATCAGGATGTGCCTGGCTATTTGGGGGCCCTTGAGATTCCACATGAATTTTAGAATGTACTTTTATATGTCTTTTAAAAGTGACATTGGAATTTTGATAGGGATTGCACTGAATCTGTAGATTACTTTGGGTAATATTTTCATCTTACCAATATTAAGTCTTCCAATCCATGAACACAGTATGTCTTTCCATTTATTTATGTCTCCTTTAATTTCAGTATTCATTTTTTATTTATTTATTTATTTATTTTTATAGGGGTATAGTTGTTTTACAATGTTGTGTTAGTTTCTACTGTACAGTGAAATGAAGTAGAGTTACCTGTGCTATACAGCAGGTTCTTATTAGTTATCTGTTTTATACATATTAGTGTATATATGTCAGTCCCAATCTCCCAATTCATCCCACCTCACCCCCCACATTCTCCCCTTGGTGTCCATATGTTCAGTATTCATTTTTATTTCTCCAGATATTTACACCTTCCAGGGACCTTCATTCCTCCCTACAGTTCTGTGTTTCCCTATGGTATTACTTTCCTGCAACATAAGGTATTCCCTACAGTAGTTGTCGTAGGGCAGATCTCCTGTGAAAAATTCTTTCAGCTTTTGTTTGTCTGAAAACATCTTTATTTCACTTTTGTTTTTGAAGAATATTATCAACATGATAGAAATCTAAGTTATCACATTCTGGGTTTTTTTTTCCCCCTTAGCACCTTAAATATGACATTCCATTCTATTCTGGATTCCATGGTTTCTGTTAAAAAAAAAAAATCAAGGACCAGTTTTACTCTTTCAACCCTGAAAGTAATGTGTCTTTTATTGTCTGGATGCTTTTAAATTGCCTCTATGTTTTGTTTTTAGCAGTTTAAATTCGATGTGCCTATGTGTCATTTTCATTTTTTGTCCTGCTTGAATAAGTTGACAATAGAATAATCCAGCAGAGTCCATGCCTTGTTACCCTAGCATACTTCTTCTAACCATATTTAACTTCCAAATAATGTCAATATTAAAATTATGCTTCCACCTAACGTGATACAACTATCCCTCATATAGATTAAAACAAACAAATCCTCTTCCCCAAAGTAATTTTATTTATCTTTCAATCATTTTTATTTCTCTTCCTGCTAAGTCATACTCCACCTATGATATCTTGTCATATAAATACTAGATACAAGGTTAAGCACTTATATTTATTTCCTACTGCTGCTATAACAACTGCCAAAACCTTAGTAGCTTTAAACAACAAAAAATTATTATCATACAATTCTGGAGGCCAAAATCTGAAATGGATCTCACTGGGCTAAAATCAAGATGTCAGCAATGCTGCATTCTTTCTGGAAGCTCTAGGGAAGAATTTGTTTTCATGCCTTTTCCAGCCTTTAGTGGCTGCCCACATTCCTTGGCTCATGGTCTCCTTCCATTTTCAAAGCCAGCAATGACCTACCAAGTATGTCTCACATCACATCACTCTGGTGCTGACTCTTCTGTCTCCTCTTTGACTTATACAGACTCTTTATTTTCCCAATTATAAGGTCCCCTCATTTTTTTTGGTGTGGTGGTTCACTGGCATGAGGAACTCAAAATGGCCAGGTGACAGTATCAGCTTCCATTTTAATGGAACTGTTGGTGTGTACCTTGGTGGAAGCCTTCCTCCTGTGGGTTCTAAGGCCTTTATATCCACAGAACCCAAAGGTACAAGGAAAGGAAGCAAAATTTTCACTAGTGGATTATTAGAGATAATATTGAGAGGGAGCCACTTTAATTTCCACCCTTTAATTTTCAAACTCATAAATGCTGGCTGGCATAGATTCAGATCATATTCTATAACATGAAGGACATCACTGTAGCCTGAAAAGTGTTGTCAGTGGAACTCTAACTGTAACTGAGTCTCCAAAATGCCATTCCACCAGGCCAAGTGCTTTAGGGTGATGGGGAACAAGGTAATGTCAGTGAATTTCATGAGCATAGGCCCATTGATGTGCTGCATTTGCTCTGAAGCAAGTTCTCTGATCAGAAGCAATGCTATGCAGAATATAATGACAAGTGAATAAAACATTTTGAAGGTACACAGATAGTGGTTTTTGTAGAAATATTTTGTACCCAGGAGTGTAAATTATCAATTCCAATGAGAATCAAGAGTTACCCCTTCCATAATAGAAGTGTTCCAACTAATCAATGTGCCACAAGAAGCTGGCTAATTCCCTCAAGGAATGATGCCATATCAGGGGCTCAGTGTTGGTCTCTGCTTTGGCACAGTGGGCACTCAGCAGTAGTTGTAGCCAGATATAGTGCATAAAAATCCATGTTGCTGATCCCGAATAACCTCCACTCCTCCATTCCTGTTGCCATGGCCACTTTGTTCATGAGCCCATTGGGCAAGGAGAGCAGTGGCTAGGGAAATAGACTGACTCCAAAGAATGGGTCATCTTGCTTACTTGATTATTAATATTCTTCTCTGCTGAGATTGCTCTTTGATGAGAATTGACATGGGACACAAATGTCTTCACACTTGGTGCCCATTTGGAGGGTTCTGACCTCTTCCACAAAAGCTTTCTAACCAGGTTATTTCCAAATCCCTGACCATCCAGCAAAGCCACCAGTTATTGCCCATCTGTAGATCTGTACCTCTGGCCATCTTTTCTTCCAGGCATAATATACAACAGGTATGGTGCTTGAAGTTCTGTCCCCTGTAAGTATTTCTCTTCAGAGCTACCCCTGAGTGAGGCTGTATATTATATATGGAACTTCCTATGGGTCACACTTTGCACTTGACCTCCTGAGGCCTGCTAGGTCCTGAGTTTGACCAATAGAATTCAAACTAAGTGATGCTGTGTGACTTCCAAGACAAGGTCTTGAGAAGCCTTGCAATTTCTACTCTGTCTCTCTCTGTCTCTTTCTCTCTCCCTCTCTCCATCTCTCTCTCTCTCTCTCTCTCTCTCTCTGTCTCTCTCTCTCTCTCTCTCTCTCGTACTTTGAAATGTACATGCTGTGAAGAAACTCTAAACTGAAAGTCTGTATGGAGAGAAAAGCCCAGCCATCACAGAGGTTCCAACAATCCAAGCTGAAGACCCAGTATATGTGTGTGAGACCATATTAAATCACCCATCTCCAGCTGATCTGGCAACTGACTACAGCCAAATACATGAGTCCAAGCAAGAATAGAAGTTCCCCGTCAACCCACAGAAAGCAGTTGTTGCTTTAAGTCACTAAATTTGAGGGTGGTTTGATACAATAATCTACAAGTTTAGAAGATACTATTCAGATTTTAAACCATCATAAATTTTTCTTGATACTCAATTTGGGGTTTTACTTAAGAAATTACATCTTCCTTTCAGAAAGAATATTATTTGTGTTGAGGTGAGCTGCACCATCTTCCACAGGCAATTGCAATGGGACTTCAAATTGTTATATTAGTATTATGGATTACTTCAACTTGTATTTATTTGATTTGATTTAATATAAGCAAACTGAGGGGTCAGGGAATGTTTACCAAGAGTTATTAAGGTTTTTGGGAGGGATAAGGCAGGAGAGGGTTACCAAAGATAGCTTTCCAAGATAGAAGAATTGCTTGCAGTTGTTTGACTAAATTTGCACTAACAATAAAAGTAGATAGGGTTTGTAAATCAGTGGAATTACCACAGGAATGAGGAGGATTCTGTAATGACAATAATAGATAATACTTATTGAGTGCTTTTTTATGCCAGAAGTTGTCCTAAGTGCTTTACAAATTTTGGCTCATTTATTCCTAACCATAGCTGTATGAAATAGTACTGTCATTCTCATATTTTAGATAAGAAACTGATCATAGAAGTTAAGCAACTTGTTCAGGATCACACAGCTAGTAATTACTAACACTTGAGCCCAGACAATATTATGCCATGCTCAGTGTTCTTAACCACTAGGCTGTATTTTGTCTTTCTCCTAGATTACACTGGAGTATACGAAAGTGACCCAACCAAAATTTTGGATATTTTATTTATAGTTGCTAGTGATACCATTACAAATTTAAGGGTAAAACTCTTTGTGAGAATAATACCAATATTGCCTGACTTATCAAAGCAAACCTTGATTGGATAATATTTCTAAAATCTAGTTTACATATGTAAAATCTATTTTGTGATTTTTACTCATTTTGCCCTAATTAGGCAAAAAGCTAATTAGAGGTAGAAAACCCAGTTTTGACCGTAAAATCTTATGTGTTTGAACCTTTAGAATGTCGCTGTATTCCAACACTTTAAAAGTCTGATTAATATAAGAAGACAAGGGGAGCCACGTCAGATACTGAAATACATTAATCCTAAAGAGGTAAGGACATTATTTATTGATACAATATATTTTCCCCCCTTAAAAATGTGTGGCTACTTTATAAATTCAATGTGCTTGTATTTCTTTTTTTTAACTTTTTAAATTAAAATATTACACACATATAGAAAGTTCATAAAACATAAATTTATAACAACTGAATCATCACAAGCAAACCCCTGTGTAACATTCACCCAGATCAACGTTTTCATACTTCAAACCATTACCTTTGGGTGCCCTGCAAATCACTGCCGACTCTCTTCTTCCAAAAGGTAAACCCTATTTTGAATCCTACCACTATACTTTAGTTTTCTGTTTTAAAGCTACATATAAATAGAATCCTATAATATACTTTTGTATCTAGCTTTGTTCATTCAACATTGTTTGTGAACCTAAACTTCATTCATTTCATAAAAATGTTGGTAGTATTCCATTTTATGCATATACTGCTATTTATTCATTCTACAACAGATTGACATTTGGACATTTTCTAGTTTGTGGCTATTATAACGGCTGCTTTTGGAACTATTCTTACTCATGCCTCCTGGCTAACAGGTCCACAAATTTCTTTTGGTTTCTATTCAACCTAGATTCAGAATTGCTGGATGGAAGGATATGCCAAACTATTTTCCAAAGTTATTGTATTAATTTATGTTCACTGTCAGCAACCTTTGGGAATTCTTGGTGCTCTACATCCTCAGCAACACTTAATATTGTCAGTTTTTAATTTGCATTTCTCTGATTACTAATGAAGTTGAGCATCTTTTTGAGGAGTTGTGCTTCTGATTAAAATTCTATATGTGATTTTTCAGGCCTGACCACAGGCAATTACAAAGCCTTTACCTGACAGGACTCACAAGGGAAAGCTATCCTCACCTCACACTAGACTTGGTACAGAGTCAGTGCATTACAGTCACTGAAGGGAGTTGCAGACAAGGACTCAGGACCCTCTCTGTCCACGAATTTAGGC
This sequence comes from Monodon monoceros, assembly GCF_005190385.1. Taxonomy (NCBI): domain Eukaryota; kingdom Metazoa; phylum Chordata; class Mammalia; order Artiodactyla; family Monodontidae; genus Monodon; species Monodon monoceros. The sequence continues at coordinate 23,484,011 of NW_021703784.1, forward strand.
ATATTTTCCTAGCCCCAAAAGCCTTCACTCCTAGATCTCTCTCTCTTTTTTTTAAAGTATTTTTATTGGAGTATAATTGCTTTACAATGGTGTGTTAGTTTCTGCTGTATAACAGTGAATCAGCTATAGATATAAATATATTCCCATACCTCCTCCCTCTTGCGTCTCCCTCCCACCCTCCCTATGCCACCCCTCTAGGTGGACACAAAGCACCAAACTGATCTCCTTGTGCTATGCGGCTGCTTCCCACTAGCTATCTATTTTACATTAGATAGTGTATATATGACCATGCCACTCTCTCACTTCGTCCCAACATACACTTACATCTCCCCATGTCCTCAAGTCTATTCTCTACGTCTGCGTCTTTATTCCTGTCCTGCCCCTAGTTCTTCAGAACCTTTTTTTAATATTCCATATATATGAGTTAGCATACGGTATTTGTTTTTCTCTTTCTGACTTACTTCACTCTGTATCACAGTCTCTAGGTCCATCCACCTCACTACAAATAACGCAATTTCGTTTCTTTTTATAGCTGAGTAATATTCCATTGTATATAAGTGTCACATCCTCTTTAACCATTCATCTGTCGATGGACACTTAGGTTGCTTCCATGTCCTGGCTACTGTAAATAGATCTGCAATGAACATTGTGGTACATGACTTTTTGAATTATGGTTTTCTCAGGGTATATGCCCAGTACTGCGATTGCTGGGTCATATGGTAGTTCTATTTTTAGTTTTATAAGGAACCTCCATACTGTTTTCCGTAGTGGCTGTATCAATTTACATTCCCACCAACAGTGCAAGTGGGTTCCCTTTTCTCCACACCCTCTCCAGCATTTATTGTTTGTAGATTTTTTGATGATGGCCATTCTGACTGGTGTGAAGTGATACCTCATTGTAGTTTTGATTTGCATTTCTCTAATGATTAGTGATGCTGAGCATCCTTTCATGTGTTTGTTGGCAATCTATATCTTCTTTGGAGAAATGTCTGTTTAGGTCTTCTGCCCATTTTTGGATTTGGTTGTTTGTTTTTTTGATATTGAGCTGCATGAGCTGTTATAAATTTTGGAGATTAATCCTTTGCCAATTGCTTCATTTGCAAATATTTTCTCCCATTCTGAGGGTTGTGTTTTCATCTTGTTTATCGTTTCCTTTGCTGTGCAAAAGCTTTTAAGTTTCATTAGGTCTCATTTGTTTATTTTTGTTTTTATTTCCATTTCTCTAGGAGGTGGGTCAAAACGATCTTGCAGTGATTTATGTCATAGAGTGTTCTGCCTATGTTTTCCTCTAAGAGTTTTATAGTGTCTGGCCTTACATTTAGGTCTTTAATCCATTTGGAGTTTATTTTTGTGTATGGTGTTAGGGAGTGTTCTAAATTCATTCTTTTACATGTAGCTGTCCAGTTTTCCCAGCACCACTTATTGAAGAGGCTGTCTTTTCTCCATTGTATATTCTTGCCTCCTTTATCAAAAATAAGGTGACCATATGTGCATGTGTTTATCCTTGGGCTTTCTATCCTGTTCCATTGATCTATATTTCTGTTTTTGTGCCAGTACCATATTTTCTGCATGACTGTAGCTTTGAAGTATAGTCTGAAGTCCAGGAGCCTGATTCTTCCAGCTCCGTTTTTCTTTCTCAAGAAAGCTTTGGCTGTTCAGGGTCTTTTGTGTTTCCATACAAATTGTGAAATTTTTGTTCTAGTTCTGTAAAATGTGCCATTGGTAGTTTCATAGGGATTGTACTGAATCTGTAGATTGCTTTGGGTAGTAGAGTCATTTTCACAGTGTTGATTCTTCCAATCAAAGAATATGGTATATCTCTCCATCTGTTTGTATCATCTTTAATTTCCTCATCAGTGTCTTATATTTTTCTGCATACAGATCTTTTGTCTCCTTCGATAGGTTTATTGCTAGGTATTTTATTCTTTTTGTTGCAGTGGTAAATGGGGGTGTTTCCTTAATTACTCTTTTAGATTTTTCATCATTGATGTATAGGCATGCAGGAGCTTTCTGTGCATTAATTTTGTATCCTGCTACCTTTCCAAATTCATTGATTAGCTCTAGTAGTTTTCTGGGAGCATTTTTAGGATTCTCTATGTATAGTATCATGTCATCTGCAAAGAGTGACAGCTTTATTTCTTCTTTTCTGATTTGGTTTCCTTTTATTTCTTTTTCTTTTCTGATTGCTGAGGCTAAAAATTCCAAAACTATGCTGAATAAGAGTGGTGAGAGTGGGCAACCTTGTCTTGCTCCTGATCTTAGTGGGAATGGTTTCAGTTTTTCACCTTTAAGGACGATGTTGGCTGTGGGTTTGTCATATACGGCCTTTATTATGTTGAGGTACGTTCCCTCTATGCCTACTTTCTGGAGGGTTTTTATCATAAATGGGTGTTGAATTTTGTCAAAAGCTTTTTCTGCATCTATTGAGATGATCATATGTTTTTTATCATTCAATTTGTTAATATGGAGTATCACACTGATTGATTTGTGTAATTGAAGAATCCTTGCACTCCTGGGATAAACCCAACTTGATCACAATGTATGATCCTTTTAATGTGCTTTTGGATTCTGTTTGCTAGTATTTTGTTGAGGACATTTGCATCTTGTTCACTAGTGATATTGGCCTGTAGTTTTCTTTTTTTTTGTAACATCTTTGTATGCCTTTGGTATCAGGGTGATTGTGGCCTCATAGAATGAGTTTGGGAGTGTTCCTCCCTTTGGTATATTTTGGAAGAGTTTGAGAAGAATAGGTGTTAGCTGTTCTCTAAATGTTTGATAGAATTCCCCTGTGAAGCCATCTGGTCCTGGGCTTTTGTGTGTTGGAAGATTTCTAATCACAGTGCTTGTGATTGGTCTGTTTATATTTTCTATTTCTTCCTCCTTCAGTCTCGGAAGGTTGTGCTTTTCTAAGAATTTGTCCATTTCTTCCATGTTGCCCAATTTATTGGCATACAGTTGCTTGTAGTAATCTCTCATGATCCTTTGTATTTCTGCAGTGTCAGTTGTTACTTCTCCTTTTTCATTTCTAATTCTATTGATTTCAGTCTTCTCCCTTCTTTTCTTGATAAGTCTGGCTAACCGTTTATCAATTTTGTTGATCTTCTCAAAGAACAAGCTTTTAGTTTTATTGATCTTTGCTAATTGTTTTCTTCATTTCTTTTTCATTTATTACTGACCTGACCTTTATGATTTCTTTCCTTCTGCTAACTTTGGGGGTTTTTTTGTTCTTCTTTCTCTAATTGCTTTGAGTGTAAGGTTAGGTTGTTTGTTTGAGATGTTTCTTATTTCTTGATGTAGGATTGTATTGCTATAAACTTCCCTCTTAAAACTGGTTTTGCTACATCCCATAGGTTTTGGGCCATCATGTTTTCATTGTCATTTGTTTCTAGGTATTTCTTGATTTCCTCTTTTTCTTCAGTGATCTCCTGGCTATTTAGTAGTGTATTGTTTAGCCTCCATGTGTTTGTATTTTTTAACAGATTTTTTCCTGTAATTGATATCCAGTCTTATAGTATTGTGATCAGGAAAGATATGATTTCAATTTTCTTAAATTCACCAAGGCTTGATCTGTGACCCAAGATATGATCTATCCTGGAGAATGTTCCATGAACACTTGAGAAGAAAGTGTATTCTGTTGTTTTTGGATGGAATGTCCTATAAATATTAATTAAGTCCATTGTGTTTAAAGTATCATTTAAAGCATGTGTTTCCTATTTATTTTCATTTTAGATGATCTGTCCATTGGTGAAAGTGGAGTGTTAAAGTCCCCTACTATGATTGTATTACTGTTGATTTCCCCTTTTATGGCTGTTAGCATTTGCCTTATGTATTGAAGTGCTCCTATGATGGGTGCATAAATATCTACAATTGTTATATCTTCTTTTTGGATTGATCCCTTAATCATTATGTAGTGTCCTTCTTTGTCTCTTGTAATAGTCTTTATTTTAAAGTCTGTTTTGTCTGATATGAAAATTGCTACTCCATCTTTCTTCTGATTTCCATTTGCATGGAAATCTTTTTCCATCCCCTCACTTTCATTCTGTATGTGTCCCTAGGTCTGAAGTGGGTCTCTTCTAGACAGCATATATATGGGTCTTGTTTTTGTATCCATTCAGCTAGTCTATGTCTTTTGGTTGGAGCATTTAATCCATTTACATTTAAGGTAATTATTGATATGTATGTTCCTATTACCATTTTCTTAATTGTTTTGGGTTTGTTATTGTAGGTCTTTTCCTTATCTTGTGTTTCCTGCTGAGAGAAGTTCCTTTAGCATTTGTTCTAAAGCTGGTTTGGTGGTGCTGAATTCTCTTAGCTTTTGCTTGTCTGTGAAGGTTTTATTTTCTCCTTCAAATCTGAATGAGGTCCTTGCTGGGCAGAGTAACCTTGGTTGTAGTTCTTCCCCTTTCATCACTTTAAATATGTGCTGCCTTTCCCTTCTGGATTTCAACAGAGTTTCTGCTGAAAGATCAGCTGTTAACCTTATGGGGATTCCCTTGTATGATATTTGTTGCTTTTCCCTTGCTGTTGTTAATAATTTTTCTTTGCATTTAATTTTTGATAGGTTGATTAATATGTGTCTTGGCATGTTTCTCCTTGGATTTATCCTGTATAAGACTCTCTGTGCTTCCTGGACTTGATTAACTATTTCCTTTCCTATATTAGGGAAGTTTTCAACTATAATCTCTTCATATATTTTCTCAGTCCCTTTCTTTTTCTCTTCTTCTTCTGGGACCCCTATAATTCGAATGTTGGTGCATTTAATGTTGTCTGAGAGGTCTCCGAGACTGTCCTCAGTTCTTTTCATTCTTTTTTCTTTATTCTGCTCTGTGGTAGTTATTTCCACTCTTTTTTCTTCCACGTCACTTATCTGTTCTTCTGCCTCAGTTATTCTGCTATTGATTCCTTCTTGAGAATTTTTAATTTCATTTATTTTGTTGTTCATCATTGTTTGTTTGCCCTTTAGTTCTTCTACGTCCTTGTTAAACGTTTCTTTTATTTTCTCCATTCTATTTGCAAGATTTTGGATCATCTTTACTATCATTACTCTGAATTATTTTTCAGGTAGACTGCCTATTTCCTCTTCATTTGTTTGGTCTGGTGGGTTTTTATTTTGTTCCTTCATCTGCTGTGTTTTTCTATGTCTTCTTATTTTGCTTATCTTACTGTGTTTGGGGTCTCCTTTTTGCAGGCTGCAGGTTCATAGTCCCTGTTGTTTTTGGTGTCTGCCCCCAGTGGCTTTGTTTCAGTGGGTTGTGTAGGCTTCCCGGTGTAGGGGAGTAGTGGCTGTGTTCAGGTGGATGAGGCTGTATCTTGTCTTTTTGATGGGCAGGACCACATATGGTGATGTGTTTTGGAGTGTCTATAAACTTATGATTTTAGGCAGCCTCTCTGCTAATGGGTGGGGCTGTGTTCCTGTCTTGCTAGTTTTTTGGCATATGTTGTCCAGCACTGTAGCTTGCTGGTCATTGAGTGGAGCTGGGTCTTAGCGTTGGGATGGAGATCTCGGCGGGGGCTGGGGGTGGTTGGCCGTTTGATACTACATGGGGCTGGGAGGTCTCTGGTGGACCAATGTCCTGAACTCGGCTCTCCCACCTCAGATGTTTATGCCTGACACCCAGCTGGAGCACCAAGACTCTGTCAGCCACACGGCTCAGAAGTAAAGGGAGGAAAAAGCAAGAAAGCAAGCAAGCAAGCAAACAAGAAAGGAAGAAAGAAAGAAAGAAACAAAGAAAGAAAAAGATGAATAAAAATAAATTTATTTATTTTTATTAATTTTATTTTTATAAAATAAAAAATTATTAAAAATAAAAAATAAGTAATAAAAATAAAAGAAGGAAAGAAAGAAAGAAGAGAGCAACCAAACCAAAAAACAAATCCACCAATGATAACAATCGCTAAAACTACCAAAAAAAAACCTGACAGAAGCCTAGGACAAATGGTAAAAGCAAAGCTATACAGACAAAATCACAAAGAAGCACACACATAGACACTCACAAAAAAGAGAAAAGGAAAAATATATATACATATATATATATATAAAGAAGAGAGCAACCAAATCAATAAACAAATCTACCAATAATAATAAGCTCTAAATACTAAACTAAGATAAACATAAAACCAGAAACCAATTAGGTACAGAAAGTAAACCCTAAGTCTACAGTTGCTCCCAAAGCCTACCACCTCAATTTTGGGATGATTTGTTATCATTTAGGTAGTGATCTGAATCCTCTCTCCTCATGCACCCCGAAACCATGGTCTCTTGCCTCTTCGGCAGGTCCAGACTTTTTCCCAGACTCCCTCCCAGCTAGCTGTGGCGCACGAGCCCCCTTCAGGCTGTGTTCACGCAGCCAACCCCAGTCCTCTCCCTGGAATCTGACCTCCGAAGCCCAAGCCTCAGCTCCCAGCCCCCACCCGCCCCGGCGGGTGAGCAGACAAGCCTCTCAGGCTGGTGAGTGCTGGTCGGCACCGATCCTCTGCGTGAATCTCTCTGCTCTTCCCTCTGCACCCCTGTTGCTGCACTCTCCTCCGTGGCTCTGAAGCTACCCCCCCACACACACACCCCGTCTCTGCCAGTGAAGGGGCTTCCTAGTGTGTGGAAACCTTTCCTCCTTCACAGCTCCCTCCCAGAAGTGCAGGTCCCATCCCTATTGTTTTGTCTCAGTTTTTTCTTTTTTCTTTTGCCCTACCCAGGTACGTGGGGAGTTTCTTGCCTTTTGGGAGGTCTGAGGTCTTCTGCCAGCGTTCAGTAGGTGTTCTGTAAGAGCTGTTCCACATGTAGATGTATCTTTGATGTATTTGTGGGGAGGAAGGTGATCTCCACGTCTTACTCCTCCACCATCTTGAAGGTCCCCCTCCAAGGTCTCTTTATCTGCGGCCATGGCCAGAAGTCTTCAGGCATCTCTGATGAGACCTCCTTATGCAGGAAACCTTGAAGACACTTTCCTTACTCCGAGTCAGCTTACTCTGACCCTCCCCTCTCAATTTCTCCCCACCCCCGCCACCCCCACAAACACATACATACACATAAAACTGCCAGAGCCTTTGTAAAGGATTCTCTCAACAGTGAGACAACATCCTCCTGAAAGGGGAGTTTTTGCTTCCTCTGGTTTTAGGCTCTTTAGACTCCTGTTTGTTACCTTCAAAGTCAAGGCATTCTTTCCTTTTCTGCTTGTTGCTTTAAATAGCTACTACCACACTGAACAGCTCAGCTCTCCCTCTACCAAATTCGATGAACTTCTGACAGCTTTTTTTTTTTTTTCATGCCTTTTATACCTGTATTGTCTCTCTTATTCTTACTGGTTTTTACCTGTTCTTTATGTACTCTTTATACAAGCCCTTTTTTAGTTATCTGTGTTACAGATATTTTTCACTCAATGATTTGACTTGTACTATCTGAATAAAGTCTTTCCAATGATTTTTTAAAATATTTATGTATTTCTTTAGGCTGCATTGGGTCTTAGTTGCCGTGTGCAGGATCTTCATTGCTGCATGCAGGCTCTTTAGTTGCAGCATGGGGGCTATTTAGTTGCAGCATGCAGGATCTTTACTTGCAGCATGTGAACTCTTAGTTGTGGCATGCGTGTGGGATCTAGTTCCCTGACCAGGGATTGAACCCAGGCCCCCTGCATTGGGAGTGCAGAGTCTTAGCCGCTGGACCACCAGGGAAGTCACTCCAATGATTTTTTTAATTTAAAATTTTAAACATATACAAAACTGGAAAGAATAAAGTAATAAGCCACCATATACTCCACACCCAGCTTCAAGAATTAGCATTTCATGGCCAATTTTTTTTCATCTACAACTTTATCCACTTTCCCCAGCTCCTAGGTTAATATTTTGAAGCATGACTATTGTTTGATGAACAAAGTTCTTAATTTTAATGTAGTCCAATTTATCAATCTTTTTCTGTATTATTGGTGCTTTTTTATAAACTACCTCAACCCCGAGGTCATGAAAATACTCTTATATTATATAAACTTTACTGACTTGCCTTTCATACTTAGATCTACCATCCAACTGGGATTAATTTTTGTGTATAGTGTGAGGGAGAAGTCAACTTTCATATTCTTCCATATAGACATCCACTCCATTATACACCATTCTGCAGTGCCATTTTATCATAAATGAAGTAACAATTTACATATGGGTCTGTTTCTGAATCTGTTTCTGTTCCATTGGTCTAATTTCTACCTTTGTATTTTTTTTAATTTTTATTGAAGTATAGTTGATTTACAGTGTTGTGTTAGTTTCAGGTGTACAGCAAAGTAATTCAGTTACATATATATATGTGTGTGTGTATATATATATATGTATACACACACACACATATATATATATATATATACTTATCTATTCTTTTTTGGATTCTTTCCCCAAGTAGGTCACCACAGAATATTGAGTAGAGCTCCCTGTGCTATACAGTAGGTCCGTATTAGTTACCTCATATACAGTAGTGTGTATATGTTAATATCAATCTCCCAATTTATCACTTCCCTGCATGTTTCCCATTTGGTATGCATAAGTTTGATTTCGAGATCTGTGAATATGTTTCTTTTTTGTAACTAAGTTCATTTGTATGATTTTTTATTAGATTCCACAAATAAGTGATATCATATGATATTTGGCTCTATCTATCTGACTGACTGCTCTTATATGATAATCTCTAGGTGCATCCATGTTGCTGCAAATGGCATTATTTCATTTTTTATGGCTGAGTAATATTCCACAAAGGATCACATTCCTGGTGTGGCTTGCTGGGGCCATGGTGTGAAATACAGACATTTTTCTCAAAAATAGTTGTTGTGTATTTTGACCTGTCTGCCAGTTCCTTGAGGAACCTGTGCAGAGGCTTGCCTTTGTTTCATCTGCTTGCATGCAGTCCCAGGGCTGGGCCAGCTTCCAGCCTTTAGAGTCATATCCTGGAAAAGATGAGGCTGAGGAGGAAGATACATGGGGATGTCTAAACAAATAGAAAATATATATTGTTTAAAAAAGATAAAAAGTAGATTAGTGATTGCCAAGGGCTAGTGGGGAGAGGGAATGGGTAATGACTGCTTAATTGGTATAGGTTTTCCTTTTGGAGTGATGAAAATGTTCTAGAAATAGTGTCAGTACAATATTGTGAATGTACTAAATGTCACTAATGATACATTTAAGTTGTGTGTGTTTCACCACAATTTTAAAAAAATGTTTAAAAATCTATTGGAATTTTTATTGGGATTGCATTGAATATTTAGAACAATTTTAGGAAAACTGACTTCTTAACAATATTGAGACTCCAATACATGAATATGTGTGGAAATATGGAGATGTGCCACCCAGATTCCTCTTCATAAGAAGACTTATTACACAGTTGGAGGGAGTGTGATCAGCAGACAACCTCCAGCGTCTCCTGAAGAGAACTGCATCACCCTAAGTCAGCTGCTTCCAGGACAGTCTGTACCTAGTGAGTGAGTAATGTGTGGGAGTGGCGGTGGGGAAGTGGATATAAAACCAGACTGAGATTGGGCAATATTCATTCTAGAGTTCCCTGCAAGATTGGCCAAGGCTTTGTGGGGCCTGTATTGCAGTTCAAGTTCTTCCTTCCCCTTCCTTTCATAGGTGGTGATCCCTAATAAACACATAGTGCCCAAACTTCATATCAGCATCTCCTTTCAGAAAACCCAGCCTGCAACATTAGTTAGCTCTTCTGTAATTTCTGCACAGAGGACTTGTACACCTTTTCTTTGATTTATATTTTCTTTGAGCATGCTTTTTCATGCTCCTATAAATGGTAATTTGAAGACATTTATTTTCCAATTTGTGCTGCTGGTATATAGGAAGATGATAAATTTTTTTTATTGACGTTCTCCCCAAACACATTGTTATGCTTATTTATTAATTCTAATAATTTGTACATATATTCTTTTGGATTTTCTCCATAAACAAGCATATCATCCTCACATAATTAGTTTTATTTTTTCTTTTCCAAAAGTTATAAATTTTATTTCATTTTCTTGCCCTTCTGCACTAATAGCACCTTGAGTTAATTGGTGAGTAGAAATGTCAACCACTGTCTCATTCCTGACTTCAAAGGGAAAGGGCTCAATATTTCATCATTAAATATAACACATGCTATAGGTTTTTTATTTTAAAAACAGTTTTTATCCGATTAAGAAAGTTTCCTTTTATTCTTATTAGACTAAAAGAGTTTTGTTTCTTTTTCTTTCATTCCAAGAATGGATGTTAAATTTTGAGACGTTTTTCTGCTTTAATTGAGATATCATTTTTCTTTTATTTGAGTGTTAAACCCACTCAGCATTCCTAAATACACACATTTTGATCATAATATTAAGAACAAGAGGATAAGTCCTTTGTAAATATCACTGAATTTACTTTGCTTTTATTTTGCTTAAATTTTTGCACCTATATTCATGCAGACCATGTGATTTACATTCTTGTATTTTCTCTGTGAGATTTTGGTATCAAATTTGGTTGGAATCCTGCAAAAGTGGGGAAATGTTACTTCTTCATTACTTTTCTTTCTTTTTTTTTAAACACCTTTATTGGAGTATAATTGCTTCACAATGGTGTGTTAGTTTATGCTTTATAACAAAGTGAATCAGCTATACATATACATATAACCCCATACCTCCTCCCTCTTGCACCTTCCTCCAACCCTCCCTAACCCACCCCTCTAGGTGGTCACAAAGCACCGAGCTGATGTACCTGTGCTATGCAACTGCTTTGCACTAGCTATCTATTTTACATTTGGTAGTGTATATATGTCCATGCCACTCTCTCACTTCATCCCAGCTTATTGTTCTCCCTCCCCCTATCCTCAGGTCCATTCTCTACATCTGTGTCTTTATTCCTGTCCTGCCCCTAGGTTCTTCAGAACCTTTTTTTTTTTTAGATTCCATATATATGTGTTAGCATATGGTATTTGTTTTTCTCTTTCTGACTTACTTCACTCTGTATGACAGATTCTAGGTCCACCCACCTCACTACAAATAACACAATTTCATTTCTTTTTATGGCTGAGTAATATTCCATTGTATATATGTGCCACATCTTCTTTATCCATTCATCTGTCGACGGACACTTAGGTTGCTTCCATGTCCTGGCTATTGTAATAGAGCTGCAATGAACATTGTGGTACATGACTATTTTTGAATGAAGGTTTTCTCAGGGTATATGCCCAGTAGTGGGATTGCTGGGTCATATGATAGTTCTATTTTTAGTTTTTTAAGGAGCATCCATATGGTTCTCCATAGTGACTGTATCAATTTACATTCCCACCAACAGTGCAAGAGGGTTCCCTTTTCTCCACACCCTCTCCAGCATTTATTGTTTGTAGATTTTTTGATGATGGCCATTCTGACTGGTGTGAAGTGATACCTCATTGTAATTTTGATTTGCATTTCTCTAATGATTAGTGATGTTGAGCATCCTTTCATGTGTTTGTTGGCATTCTGTATATCTTCTTTGGAGAAATGTCTATTTAAGTCTTCTGCCCATTTTTGGATTGGGTTGTTTGTTTTTTGATATTGTGCTTCATGAGCTGCTTGTAAATTTTGGAGATTAATCCTTTGTCAGTTGCTTCATTTCCAAATATTTTCTCCCATTCTGAGAGTTTTTTCATCTTGTTCATGTTTTCCTTTACTGTGCAAAAGCTTTTAAGTTTCATTAGGTCCCATTTGTTTATTTTTGGTTTTATTTCCAACTCTCTAGGAGGTGGGTCAAAAAGGATCTTGCTGTGATTTATGTCAAAGAGTATTTTTCCTATGTTTTCCTTTAAGAGTTTTATAGTGTCTGGTCTTACATTTAGGTGTCTAATCCATTTTGAGTTTATTTTTGTTTATGGTGTTAGGGAGTGTTCTGGTTTCATCCTTTTACATGTAGCTGTTTAGTTTTCCCAGCACCACTTATTGAAGAGGCTGTCTTGTCTCCATTGTATATTCTTGCCTCCTTTATCAAAGATAAGGTGACCATATGTGTGTGGGTTTATCTTTGGGCTTTCTATCCTGTTCCACTGATCTCTATTTCTGTTTTTGTGCTAGTGCCATGCTGTCTTGATTACTCTAGGTTTGTAGTATAGTCTGAAGTCTGGGAGCCTAATTCCTCCAGCTGTGTTTTTCTTTCTCAAGATTGCTTTGGCTGTTCAGGGTCTTTTGTGTTTCCATACAAAATGTGAAATTTTTTGCTCTAGTTCTGTGAAAAATGCCGTTGGTAGTTTGATAGGCATTGCATTGAATCTGTAGTTTGCTTTGGGTCATATAGTCATTTTCACAATGTTGATTCTTCCAATCCAAGAACATGGTATATCTTTCCATCTGCTTGTATCATCTTTAATTTCTTTCATCAGTGTTTTATAGTTTTCTGCATACAGGTCTTTTGTTTCCTTAGGTAGGTTTATTGCTAGGTATTTTATTCTTTTTGTTGCAGTGGTAAATGGGGGTGTTTCCTTAATTTCTCTTTTAGATTTTTCATCATTGATGTATAGGCATGCAGGAGCTTTCTGTGCATTAATTTTGTATCCTGCTACTTTACCAGATTCATTGATTAGCTCTAGTAGTTTTCTGTTAACATCTTTAGGATTCTTTATGTATAGTATCATGTCATCTGCAAACAGTGACAGATTTACTTCTTCTTTTCCGATTTGGATTCCTTTTATTTCTTTTTCTTCTCTGATTGCTGTGGCTAAAACTTCCAAAACTATGCTGAATAATAGTTGTGAGATTGGGCAACCTTGTCTTGTTCCTTATCTTGGAGGAAATGCTTTCTTTTTTTTTTTTAACACTAAGTGTTATTTCTTCTTTAAATGTTGGGAAGGATTTACCAGTCAAGCCATCTGTGCCAGAATTTTTCTTTGTGAGAAAATCTTAAATTACAAATTCAGTTTATAGTTATAGGTCTACTCATATTTTGTATTTATTGTTGTGCTAGTTTTGATAAGCTGCATTTTTCTAGGAAGCGTTCCATTTCATCTAAACTTTCAAATGTATTTGCATTAAGTTGTTCTTAATATTCTCTTATGATCTTTCTAATCTTATGATCTTAGAATAAATAGTAGTTTCTATTTAATTCCTGATATTGATTATTTGTATATTCTCTTTCTTAACCAGTCTTACTAGGGTTTCCCACTTTTTTTTTTTTTTTTTTTTTTTTTTTGCTGTACGTGGGTCTCTCACTCCTGTGGCCTCTCCCGTTGTGGAGCACAGGCTCCGGACGCGCAGGCTCAGCGGCCATGGCTCACGGGCCCAGCTGCTTCGCGGCATGTGGGGTCTTCCCAGACCGGGGCACGAACCCGCGTCCCCTGCATCGGCAGGCGGACTCTCAACCATTGAGCCACGAGGGAAGCCCAGGGTTTCCCACTTTTATTAGTCTTTCCAAGAAACCAGCTTTGAGCTTTGTCATTCCATTCTATTGTTCATTGAATTTCCTTCTTCATTTTCTGCTGTTAATTATTTCCTTCTTTTTATTTTCTTTGAATTGTATTTGCTGTTGTTTTCCAAATTTTTGAGGGGAAAGCCAAATTTATTGATTTTCAATATGTTTTTAGCATATACATTTTGATATATCATATTTTCATCATCAAATTCAATACAAAATATTTTTTAATTTCTACTTTTATTTCTTCTGGTAATTTAGAATTGCATTTTTAAAGTTGTAAACATCTGGAAATTATTATCTTTTGTGAAATCAATCTTTATCTTAATCGCACTGTGATTTTTAATCCTCTGTTAGTAATCTATTTTTGCAATATTGTATCTGTATTTGAAAAGTAGATGTATTCTGCAGTTGTTGAACACAGTTCACAGATGTCAATTAGGCCAAATTTGTGAATTATGTTGATCAGACCTTTTATATGCTTACTGATTATTTTTGCTTACTTGTACTATCAGTTGCTGAGAAAAGTGCATTAAAATCTCCCATTATAAACCCAGCCACCATAGAAGAGAAGCTCCATTGTTGAGTGATGCACAAAGTGTGGGACAATAATTACAGCCTATCTCCCCATGCACCAGCTCCTGCCTCCTGGGGCACTAGGAAGGGCTCCCATCCTGTGTCCACCAGAGTGGGCTCTCATGCCCCCTGTCTACCTCCTCCTCTGTACCTCCTCCCCATTGGTAGTGGGGGGCTCCTGTGCTCCAGGGCAGCTGTGGAAGCAGATGCCTGTAGGTGGCTCACATGCAGTGGTGGGACTGAAATCACAGCTGAGTGCCAGGGGCAATGCAACTAAGGAAGAAGTGCTGAAATCTCTCATCACGGCTGTGCAAACCATGGATTTACACCCCCATGACTGGCTTTGTAAACTCAGCATCTCCACAACATCTGAACAGACGAGTGCTCCTGCAGCCAAGGCAGGTCTAGCTTTAGCTGCTGTGGACTTTGTGGCCACCTACACCTGGTGGTTGGGCCAGGCCAGAAGTCTCAACCTTCCAAGACTGATCCAGGAAATATGAACAGGCCAATCACAAGTACTGATATCAAAACTGTGATTTTAAAACTTCCAACAAGCAAAAGTCCAGGGCCAGATGGATTCACAGGCATATTCTATCAAACATTTAGAGAAGAGTTAATGCCTATCCTTCTGAAACTCTTCCAGGAAATTGCTGAAGAGGAACACTCCCAAGCTCATTCCATGAGGCCACCATCAGCCTGATACCAAAACCAGACAAAGGTACAACACAAAAAAGAAAATTACAGGCCACCATCACTGATGAACATAGATGTAAAAATCCTCAACAAAATAGTAGCGAACCAAATCCAACAATACAGTAAAAGGATCATACACCATGATCAAGTGAGATTTATCCCAGAGATGCAAGGATTTTTCAATATCCACAAATCAATCAGTGTGATACACCACATCAACAAACTAAAGAATAAAAATCATATGATCATCTCAATAGATGCAGGAAAAGTTTTTGACAAAATTCAACACCAATTTATAGTAAAAACTGTCCAGAAAGTGGGCATAGAGGGAACCCACCTCAACATAACAAAGGCCATATACGACAAACCCACAGCAAACATCATTCTCAATGGTGTAAAATGGAAAGCATTTCCTTTAAGATCAGGAACAAGACAAGGATGTCCACTGTTGCCACTTTTATTCAACATAGTTTTAGAAGGTCTAGCCATGGCAATCAGAAAAGAAAAAGAAATAAAAGGAATCCAAATTGGAAAAGAAGAAGTAAAACTATCACTGTTTACAGATGACATGATACTATACATAGAAAATCCTAGAGATGCTACCAGAAAACTACTAGAGCTCATCAATGAACTTGGTAAAGTTGCAGGGTACAAAATTAATACACAGAATACTTGCATTCCTATACACTAACAACAAAAGATCAGAAAGAGAAATTAAGGAAACAATCCCACTTACCATCACATCAAAAATAATGAAATACCTATGGAATAAACCTACCCAAGGAGGCAAAATATCTCTACTCAAAAACTATAAGGTGCTGATGAAAGAAATCGAAGATGACACAAACAGATGCAGAGATATATCATGTTTTTGGATTGGAAGAATCAGTATTGTGCAAGTGACTATACTACCCAAAGCAATCTACAGATTCAATACAATCCCTATCAAATTACTGATGGCATTTTTCACAGAGTTAGGACAAAAAATTTTACAATTTGTATGGAAACACAAAAGACCCCGAATAGCCAAAGCAATCTTGAGAAAGAAAAACAGAGCTGGAAGAATCAGGCTCCCTGACTTCACACTATCCTACAAAGCTACAATAATCAAAACAGTATGGTACTGGCACAAAAACAGAAATGTAGATCAATGGAACAGGATAGAGAAAGTCCAGAGATAAACCCATGCACCTATGGTCAATTAATCCATGACAAAGGAGGCAAGAATATACAATAGAGAAAAGACAGTCTCTTCAACAAGTGGTGCTGGGAAAACTGGACAGCTACATGTAAAAGAATGAAATTAGAACACTCTCTAACACCATACAATAAAATAAACTCAAAATGGATCAAAGACCTAAATGTAAGGCTGGACACTATAAAACTCCTAGAGTAACACACAGGCAGAACATTCTCTGAGATAAATCGCAGCAATATCTTTTTTAATCCACCACCTTGAGTAAGAAAAATAAAAACAAAAATATACAAATGGGACCTAATTAAACTTAAATGCTTTTGCACAACAAAGGAAACCATAAACAAAACAGAAAGACAACACAGAGAATGGGAGAAAATATTTGCAGACGATGTGACTGACATGGGGTTAATCTCCAAAGTATACGAACAGCTCATGTAGCTCTATGTCAAAAAAAACTAACAACCCAACTGAAAAATGGGCAGAAGGTCAAAACAGACATTTCTCCAAAGAAGACATACAGATGGCCAAAAACCACATGAAAAATGCTCAGCATCACCAATTATTAGAGAAATGCAAATCAATACTACAATGAGGTATCACCTCACACACCAGTCAGAATGGCCATCATCAAAAAATCTATAAAGAGTAAATGCTGGAGAGGGTGTGGAGAGAAGGGAACAATCCTACACTGTTGGTGGAATGTAAAGTGGTACAACCGTTGTGGAGAAGAGTATGGAGGTTCCTTAAAAAACTAAATATAGAACTATGGTAAAATGATCCAGCAATTGGACTCCTAGACATATATCTGGAGAAAAACATAATTTTAAAAGATACATGCACCCCAGTTTTCATTGCAGCACTATTTACAATAGCCAAGACATGGAAGCAACATAAATGTCCATTGACAGAGGGGTGGATAAAGAAGATGTGGTACATATATATAATGGAATACTACTCAGCCATAAAAAGGAATGAAATAATGCCATTTGCAGCAACATCGATGGACCTAGAGATTGTCATTCTGAGTGTAGTAAGTCAGACAAAGACAAATATCATATGTTATCATTTATATGTGGAATCTAAAAAGTATGGCACAAAAGAACTCATTTCTAAAACAGAAATAGAGTCACATATGCAGAAAACAAACTTATGGTTAGTAGGAAGGAAAGGGGCAGGGGGACGGATAAACTGGGAAATTGGGATTGACAAATACACACTACTATATATAAAATAGATAACTAATAAGGACATATGGCATAGCATAGGGAATTCTACTCAGTATTCTAATGACCTATATGGGAAAAGAATATAAAAATAGTGTATATATGTATATGATAACTGATTCACTTTACTGTACACCTTAAACACAACATTGTAAATCAACAATACTCCAATTTTATATAAAATAAAATTCCCCTCTATCCCCTCTATCATCAAAGATTTGTGTATTTTTCTGGTAGTTTGTATAATTTGAGGCTGTGTGTTAACTGAAAACCAATTTTGGATCATTATATCTTTCTTGTCAATTGAACGTTATATTATTTTGAAGTGTCTCACTTTATCTCTAGTAATACTCTTTGCCTTATGGTCCAAAATCTCTGATACTAATGTAGCCACACCACTATTTTTCATGATTGTTTGTATGTTGCATCTTTCCCATTGTTTTACTTTCAACATTGTGAATCTCCATATTTTATCTGTGTCTTTCTTAGGCAGTATATTGTTAGTTAATAGTTTTATCCAGTATGATGCTCTGTGTCTTTTGTTGGAGCACTTAATGTAGTCACATTTAATGTACTTACTGATATTTTGGGACTTATATATACTCTGCCTTGTTTTGGGCTTATTATTTTTATTCTTAAAACTTCCCCTCTCTATAATCATTCTTCTATGCTTATACAAGATATTGCAACATGCATATTTGAATTATGAATATCATATAAAGGTTGGCATTTTTATCTCTTCCCAGACAATGTACTTATATCCCTTTACCCTTTCTGACATATATTCTTGCTGTTGTACTTTTAAATTCTCTTTTGCTGGATTATATGGTAAGACTATGTTTAGTTTTGTAAGAAACTGCCAAGTTATCTTCCAAAGTAATTATACCATTTTGCATTCCAACCAGCAATGAATGAGAGTTCCTATTGCTCCATAGTCTAACTAGCATTTGATGTTGTCAGTGTTTAGATGTTAGCCATTCTCATATTATTTAGAGGTATCTCATGTTTTAATCTACAACTTCCTTTTGACATATATGTTGAACATATTTTCATTTGCTAATTGGCTATCTCTCTATCTTCTTTGGTGAGGTAGCTTTTCATATCTTTGCCCATTTTTTAAATTAAGCTGTCCATCTTCTTATTGTTTAGTTTTAAGGGTTCTTTCTATATTCTGGATAGCAGTCTTTTAACAGATGTGTATTCAGCAAAGATTTTTTTCCTTCTGAGACTTCTCTTTTCATTCTCTTAGCAGTGTTCATCACAGAACATTAATTTTAATGAAGTCCATCCTTTCCATTTTTTTTTCTTTCATGAGTTATGCTTTTGATTTTGTATCTAAAAATCATCAACAAACCCAAGGTCACCTAGATTTACTCCTATGTTATCTTCCAGGAGGTCTGTATTTTTGAATTTTACATTTAGATCTATGAACCATTTTCAGTTTATTTTTGTGAAAGTGTAAAATTTGTGTCTAGATTCATTTTTCTTAAATTTTGCATGGGATGTTCATTTGTTCCATCACCATTTATTAAAGACCATCCTTTCTCCATTGAATTGCCTTTGCTCTTTTGTCAATGATATGTTAACTATATTTATGTGGGAGCCTATTTCCTGGCTCTTTCTTCTGTTACAATGGCCTTTTTATTTATTCTTTCACCCATACCACACTGTCTTTTTAATTAATTAATTTATCTATTTATTTATTTATTTTTGGCTGTGTTGGATCTTCGTTGCTGCACATGGGATTTCTGTAATTGCAGTGAGTGGGGCTACTCTTTGTGTGGTGCACAGGCTTCTCCTCATGATGGCTTATCTTGTTGCAGAGCATGGTCTTTAGGCACTTGGGCTTCAGTAGTTGTGTCACACGGGCTCAGTAGTTGTGGCTCACAGGCTTAGTTGCTCCGCGGCATGTGGGATCATCCTGGACCAGGGCTCGAACCCGTGTCCCCTGCATTGGCACAGTGCACCACCAGGGAAGCCCCTACACTGTCTTGATTATTACAGCTTAATAAAAGGTCTCGAGTTGGGTAGTGTCACAACACCAACTTTGTTCTTCTCCTTCAATATTATGTTGACTATTTTAGGTCTTTTACCTTTACATGTAAAATTTAAAATCGGTTTGTCTATTCCTACAAAATAACTTTCTGGGAATTTGATTGGGATTTCATTGAATCTGTAAATCAAGTTGGGAAGAATGGACATCTTGACAATATTGAGTCTTCCTATCCAGGTATATGGACTAACTCTTCTTTCATTTAGATCTTCTTTTATTTCTTTCATCACAGTGTTGTTTTTCTCATATAGACTTTTACATATTTTCTTAGATCTATACCTAAGTATTTTACTTTTGTGGCACTAATGTAAATAGCATTGTGCTTTTTTTTTTTTTAACATCTTTATTGGGGTACAATTGCTTTACAATGGTGTGTTAGTTTCTGCTCTATAACAAAGTGAATCAGTTATATATATACATATGTTCCCATATGTCCTCCCTCTTGCGTCTCCCTCCCTCCCACTCTCCCTATCCCACCCCTCCAGGCTGTCACAAAGCACCGAGCTAATATCCCTGTGCCATGCGGCTGCTTCCCACTAGCTATCTACCTTACTACGTTTGTTAGTGTGCGTATGTCCATGACTCTCTCTCGCCCTGTCAAAGCTCACTCCTTCCCCCTCCCCATATCCTCAAGTCCGTTCTCCAGTAGGTCTGCGTCTCTATTCCCGTCCCACCCCTAGGTTCTTCATGACATCCTTTTTTTTCTTAAATTCCATATATATGTGTTAGCATACGGTATTTGTCTTTTTCTTTCTGACTTACTTCACTCTGTATGACAGACTCTAGGTCTATCCATCTCATTACAAATAACTCAATTTCGTTTCTTTTTAAGGCTGAGTAATATTCCATTATATATATGTGCCATGTCTTCTTTATCCATTCATCCAATGATGGGCACTTAGGTTGTTTCCATCTCCAGGCTATTGTACATAGAGCTGCAATGAACATTTTGGTACATGACTCTTTTTGAATTTTGGTTTTCTCAGGGTATATGCCCAGTAGTGGGATTGCTGGGTCATATGGTAATTCTATTTGTAGTTTTTTAAGGAACCTCCATACTGTTCTCCATAGTGGCTTAACCAATTCACATTCCCACCAGCAGTGCAAGAGTGTTCCCTTTTCTCCACACCCTCTCCAGCATTTATTGTTTCTAGATTTTTTACTGATGGCCATTCTGACTGGTGTGAGATGATATCTCATTGTAGTTTTGATTTGCATTTCTCTAATGATTAATGATGTTGAGCATTCTTTCATGTGTTTGTTGGCAATCTGTATATCTTCTTTGGAGAAATGTCTGTTTAGGTGTTCTGCCCATTTTTGGATTGGGTTGTTTGTTTTTTTGTTATTGAGCTGCATGAGCTGCTTGTAAATTTTGGAGATTAATCCTTTGTCAGTTGCTTCATTTGCAAATATTTTCTCCCATTCTGAGGGTTGTCTTTTGGTCTTGTTTATGGTTTCCTTTGCTGTGCAAAAGCTTTGAAGTTTCATTAGGTC
>NW_021703784.1:23505018-23701634 GCF_005190385.1 Monodon monoceros
GAAATTTTTTGTTCTAGTTCTGTGAAAAATGCCAGTGGTAGTTTGATAGGGATTGCATTGAATCTGTAGATTGCTTTGGGTAGTAGAGTCATTTTCACAATGTTGATTCTTCCCATCCAAGAACATGGTATATCTCTCCATCTATTTGTATCATCTTTAATTTCTTTCATCAGTGTCTTATAATTTTCTGCATACAGGTCTTTTGTCTCCTTAGGTAGGTTTATTCCTAGATATTTTATTCTTTTAGCATTGTGCTTTTAATTTCAAATTCCAATTGTCCATTGCCGGTGTACACAGTTGACTTTTGTTATGTTAACATTGTATCCTCCAACATTATTATAATTGCTTATTAGTTCCAGGAGTTTCTTTGTTGGTTCACTGAGATATTTTATATAAACACTCATGTTATCTGTGAACAAAGATAGTTTCTTATTTCTGTTCTCAGTTTTTGCACATTTCTTTTCTTATCTTACTGAATTATCTAGGATTCCAGTATGATGCTGAGTAGGAATAGTCAGGGGACTAATTTCTCACCATTAAGTATGATGTTATCTGTAAGTTTCTTGTAGATGTTCTTTATCAATTTGAGGAAGTTCCTGTCTATTCTAGTTTGCTGAAGGTTTTTCTTGGGGACTTCTTTTTAAAAATAAAATTGTACAGAAACAGAAGAAACACCATGAAGTCCCCTCCTTCTGTTCCTTTTCTACTTGCCTTAACTTGGAGTTATTCCTCATCAATTTTTTTAAATTGAAGTATAATTGATTTATATTAGTTTATTAGTTTTGGGTGTGCAACATAGTGCAACACAGTGTTTCCATATTTTATGCACTACAAAATGATCACCATGATAAGTCTAGTTACCATTTGTCACCATACAAAATTATTAAAATATTACTGACTATATTCCCTATGTTGTACATTATATCCCCTGACTTTTTATTTAATAACTGGAAGTTTGTACTTCTTAATTTCCCTCACCTATTTTGCTCATCCCTCCACCCCCTCATCCTCTCTGGCAACCACCAGTTTGTTCTCTGTATCTATGAGTCTGTTTCTATTTTATTAGGTTTGTTCGTTTGTTTTGTTTTTCAGATTCCAGATGTAAGTAAAATCATACATTATTTGTCTTTCTCTGTCTTATTTAACTTAGCATAATACCCTCTAGACCCACCCATATTGTTAAAAATGGCAAGAATTCATTCTTTTTATGGCTAATATTCCATTACCACATCTTCTTTATCCATTCATCTATGCATGGACACTTATGTTGTTTCCATATCTTGGCTATTGTAAATAATTCTGCAATAAACATAGGGTTGGCAAATATCTTTTTGAATTAGTGTTTTTATTTTCTTTGGGTATTGCTGGATTTTATGGTAGTTCTTTTTTTTCTTCTAATTTTATTGAGATATAATTCTCACACAGCACTGTATGATGTGTACAGTATAATGATTTTGCCTTACATACATGATGAAATGATTACCACAATAAGTTTAAAGAACATCCATCCTCTCATACAGATACAGAGCTAAAGAAATAGAAAAACAAGTATTTTTTCCTTGTAATGAGAACTCTTAGGACTCTTAACTATCATATATAATATACAGCAGTGTTAATTATATTTATCATGTTTTACATTACATCCCTAGTATTTATTTACCTTATAACTGGAAGTTTGTACCTTTTCTCTGCCTTCATCCAGCGCCCCCTCCCCCTCCCCCCAGCCTCTGGTAACCGCAAATCTGATCTCTTTTTCTGTGAGTTTGTATTTTATTATAATTGACCTACAACACTGTGTTACTTCCTGTTACACAATATAGTGATTCAATATGTCTACACATTTCAAAATGATCACCACTATAAGTGTAGATAGATTTATTTATTTATGGCTGTGTTGGGTCTTGGTTGTGTTGTGCAGGCTTCTCATTGTGGTGGTTTCTCTTGTTATGGAGCATGGGCTCTAGGTGTGCGGGCTTCAGCATTTGTGGCTCGTGGGCTCTAGAGTGCAGGCTCAGTAGTTGTGGCGCACGGGCTTAGTTGCTCCATGGCATGTAGGGTCTTCCCGGACCAAGGCTCAAACCCATGTCCCCTGCATTGGCAGGTGGATTCTTAACCACTGTGCCACCAGGGAAGCCTAAGTGTAGATTTGATATCACTATACAAAGATATTACATAATTATTGATTATTTTGCCCACACTGTACATTTCACATGTGTGACTCATTTATTTTGCAGCTGGAATTTTGTACCTCTTTATCTCCCTCACCTATTCTCTCTTCTCCCACCTCCCTCCCTTCTGGCAGCAACTCATTTGTCCTCTGTATCTGCAACTCTCTTTCTGTTCTGTTCTATTTGTTCATTTGTGTTTTTTTTAGATTCCACATATAAATGAAATGATACAGTATTTGTCTTTCTCTGTCTGACTTGTTTCACTTAGCATAATATCCTCTACATTCATCCATGTTGTTGCAAATTGCAAGATTTCCTTCTTTTTATGGCTGAGTAATATTCCATTGTATATATGTACCACATCTTCTTTATCCATTCACCTAATCATGGGCACTTAGGTTGCTTCCATATCTTGGCTATTATAAATAATGCTGTAGTGAACATAGGGGTGCATGTATCTTTTCTAATTAGTATTTTAATTTTTTCAGATTAATACCTAGTAGTGGAATTACTGGATCATATGTTAATTCCATTTTTAATTTTTTGAAATCTCCATTCTGTTTTCTACAGTGGCTGCACCAATTTACATTCCCAACAATAGTACATAAGGGTTCCTTTTTTCTCCACATTCTCTCCAACACTTGTTATTTGTTATCTTTTTGACAAAAGCCATTTTGACAGGTATGAGGTGGTACATTATGGTTTTTTCTTTTTTTTTTCTTAATTGAAGTATAGGTGATGTATAATGTTATACAAGTCACAGGTGTACAACAGAGTGATTCACAATTTTTAAAGGTTATACTCCTTTTATAAGTATTATTAAATATTGGCTATATTCCTTGTGTTGTACTATATATCTTTGAAGCTTATTTCATACATAATAGTTTGTACCACTTAGTCCCCTACTCCATATTTCCCCTCCCCCTTACCTCTCCTCACTGGTAATCACTAGTTTGTTCCCTATATCTGTGGACCTGTTTCTGTTTTATTATATACATTTATTTTTTAGATTCCACATATAAGTGATAATATAGAGTATTTGTCTTTCTATGTCTGACTTATTTCACTTAACATAATACTCTCTAGGTCCATTCATGTTTTTACAAGTGGAAAACTTGCATCTTTTAATGGCTGCAGAGGATTCTATTGTGTATATATACATATAAACATATTCTTTGTTCATTCATCTGTTGATGGATACATGTTGCTTCCATATCTTGGCTATTGTAAATAATCCTGCTGTGAACATTGGGGTGCGTGTATATTTTCAATCTAGTGTTTTTCGTTTTTTTGGATATGTACTCAGGAGTGGAATTGCTGGGTCATATGGCAGTTCTATTTTTAATTTTTTGAGAAACTTCCATCCTGTTTTCCACACTAGCTGTACCAATTTACATTCCACCAACAGTGAGCAAGGGTTTGTTTCTCTCCACAGCCTTGCCAACATTTGTTATTTGTGTTCTTTTTGATGATAACCATTCTGACAGGTGTGAGATGATATCTCATTGTGGATTTGATTTGCATTTCTCTAATGACTAGCGATGTTGAGCATCTTTTCATGTGCCTGTTAGCCACCTGTATGTCTTTGGAAAAATGTCTATTCATTTTCCAAAAGTGGGGAAAATACCCACTTTTTAATTAGGTTGCTTGTTTGAGTTTTATGAGCTCTGTATATATTTTGGATATTATCCTTTTTCAGTCATATCATTTGCAAATATTTTCTTCCATAGATTGTCTTTTTGTTTTGTTGATGGTTTCTTTTGCTGTGCAAAAGCTTTTAAGTTTAATTAGGTCCCATTTATTTTTGCTTTTGTTTCCTTTGCTGTAGGAGACAGATCAAAAAAAAATACTTCTACAATTTATGTCAAAGAGTATTCTGCCTATGTTTTCCTCTAGGAGTTTTATAGTATTTGGTCTTACATTTAGGTCTTTAATCCATTTTATTTTTGTATACGGTGTTAGAGAATGTTCTTATTTCATTATTTTACATGTGGCTGTCCAGTTTTCCCAGCACCGTTTATTGAAGGGACTGTCTTTTCTCCATTGTTTGTTCTTGACTCCTTTGTCATAGATTAATTGACCAAAGGTGCATGGATTTATTTCTGGGATCTGTATTCTGTTCCATTGATCTATGTCTCTGTTTTTGTGCCTCTACCATACTATTTTGATTACTGTAGCTTTGTAGTATAGTCTGAAGTCAGGGAGGGTGATTCCCCCAGCTTTGTTCTTTTTTCTCAAGATTGCTTTGACTGTTCAGGGTCATTTGTGTTTCCATACACATTTTTAAATTATTTGTGCTTGTTCTGTGAAAAATGCCATTGGTATTTTGATAGGGATTGCACTGAGTCTGTAGATTGCTTTGGGTAATATGGCCATTTTTTGGGGGGGAGGTGCATGGCTTGTGGGATCTTTTTTCCCTGACCAGGGATTGAACCTGTTCCCTTGGCAGTGAAAGCACTGAGTTCTAACCACTGGACCACCAGGGAATTCCCCAACCATTTTAGAAATATTAATTCCATGACCAGAATATATCTTTCTATTTTTTATGTGTGTCATATTCAGTTTCTTAAATCAGTGTCTTATA
This sequence comes from Monodon monoceros, assembly GCF_005190385.1. Classification (NCBI taxonomy): domain Eukaryota; kingdom Metazoa; phylum Chordata; class Mammalia; order Artiodactyla; family Monodontidae; genus Monodon; species Monodon monoceros. Next base: position 23,509,771 of record NW_021703784.1, read on the forward strand.
GTTTTCCAAGTACAGGTCTTTTACTTTCTTGGCTAGATTTTATCCTACATATTTTATGCTTTTTGGTATAATTGTAAGTAGGATTGTTTCCTTAATTTTTCTTTCTGATAGTTCATTGTTAGTGTATAGAAGCCCAACAGGTTTCTGTACATTATTTTTATATCCTGAAAATTTACTTAATTCCTTAATTAGCTTTCATAGTTTTTTGATGGTGTCTTTAGGATTTTTTATGTATAGTATCATGTCATCCACAAACAGTGAAAGTTTTACTTCTTCCTTTCCAATTTGGATTCTTTTTATTTCTTTTTCTCATCTGATTGCTGTGTCTAGGACTTCCAATACTATGTTGAATGAAAGTGGTGAGAGTGGGCATCCTTATCCTGTTCCTGATCTTAGAGGAAATGCTTTCAGCTTTTCACCGTTGAGTATGATATTGGCTGTAAGTTTTTCATATATGGCCTTTATTATGTAGAGGTATGTTCCCTCTATACCCACTTTGTTGAGATTTTTTTTATCATAAATTGATTTGAATTTTTCAAAAGTTTTTCTGCATCTATTGAGATAATCATGTGAATTTTATTCTCCAATATATCACTGTGGTGTATCACATTGATTGATTCATAGGTATTGAATTATTCTTGAATCCCTGGGATAAATTCCACTTGATCATTGTATATGATACTTCTTTGGTTTTTTTACTGAGTATCTACTATGTGCCATTGCTTCACACAGACATTATCTCATTTATTTATCACCAAGCAATATCTATGGGCTAGATATTACTATTTTCCAGCTGATAAAACCAAGACATAAAGAAGTTATATGATTTTCCCAAAGTCACACAGCTATTATATATGATACTTTTAATGTATTGTTGAATTCAGTTTGCTAATATTTTGTTGAGGATTTTTGCATCTGTATTCAGCAGTGATATTGGCCTGTAATTTTCTTTTTATGTGGTGTCTTTGTTCGGTTTAAGTATCAGAATGATATTGGCTTCATAGAATGAGTTTGGAAGCATTCTATCCTCTTCTCTTTCATTTTGGAGTAGTTTGAGAATGATCAAAGATAACCTTTCTCTAACTGTTTGGCAGAATTCACCTGTGAAGCTGTCTGGCCCTGAACTTTTGTTTGTTGGGGGTTTTTAAATTACTGATTCAATTTCATCACTGGTAATTGGTCTGTACATATTTTCTATTTCTTCCTGATTCATTCTTGGGATACTGTATGTTTCTGGGAATTTATTTCTTCTAAGTTGTCCATATTATTGGTGCATAGTTGTTTGTAGTAATCTCTTATGAGCCTTTGTGTTTCAGTGGTATCAGTTGTAACTTCTTTCATTTCTGATTTTATATATTTGAGCCCTCTCTCTTTTTTTCTTGATGAATCTGGATAAAGTTTTATCAATTTTGTTTATCTTTTCAAAGAACCACCTCTTAGTTTCATTAATCTTTCATGTTTTTATTTTTTGGTCTTTATTTCATTAATTTCTTCTCTGATCTTTATGATTTCTTTCCTTCTATTAACTTCGGGTTTTGTTCTTCTTTTTCTAGTTCTTTTAGATGTAAGGTTAGATTGTTTGAGATTTTTCTCATGTTCTAGGGAAGGATTGTACCTCTATAAATTTCCCTCTTAGAGCTGCTTTTGCTGTGTCCCATAGGTTTTGGGTCATTGTGTTTTCATTCTCATTTGTCTCTAGGTATTTTTTTGATTTCCTCTTTGATTTCTTCAGTGATCCAGTTGTTTAGTAGTATATTCTTTAGCCTTCCCATGTTTGTGTTTTTTGCAGTTTTTTCTCATAATGTTGTGATTGGAAAGGTATTTGATATGATTTCAATCTTATTAAATTTATTGACAATTGTTTTGTGGCCTAGCATGTGATCTATCCTGGAGAACGTTCCACATGCACTTGAAAAGAATGTGTATTCAGCTACTTTTGGATGGAATGTACTCTATGTATCTATTAACTCCATCTGGTTTAATGTGTCATTTAAGGTCAGTGTTTTCGTATTGATCTTCTGTCTGGATGATCTATCTTTGATGTAAATGGGGTGTTAAAGTCCCCTACTGTGATTGTGTTACTGTCAATTTCTCCCTTTATGTCTGTTATTATTTGCTTTATATATTTAAGTGTTCCTACAATTGTTTTATCTTCCTTTTGGATGGATCTCTTCATCATTATGCACTGTCCTTCCTTGTCTCTTGTTACAGTCCTTGTTTTAAAGTCTATTTAGTCTAAGTATTGCTACCTGACTTTCTTTTGATTTCCATTTGCATGGAATACCTTTTCCATCTCCTCACTTTCAGTCTGTATGTGTCCCTAGATCTGAAGTGGGTCTCTTGTAGAGTCTTGTTTTTGTATCCATTCAGCCGCCATATATCTTTCAATTGGAGCATTTAGTCTATTTACATTTAAAGTAATTATTAATAAATATGTATTTATTACCATTTGTTCATTGTTTGCTGGTTGCTTTTGTAGTTCTTTTTCTCTCCTTTCTTCTTTTGCTCTCTTCCCTTGTGACTTGATGGCTATCTTTATGTTATTTTGGGTTCCTTTCTCCTTTTTGTGTGTGTGTATATATTATTTTTGGTTTGTGATTACATTGAGTTGTGTATATCTGTGTCCATATATTTATATTTTTTTCTCACAGGTGGGCATTTTATTTTCCCACTTTTTGCTGCCCAACTTCTGTGCATCTTCCTATGTTTGTGGACTACCCCAACTTTGAGGTGGAAATCTCCTCTCCTATACAGATTTTTTTAAATTGAAGTATAATTGCTTTACAATGTTGTGTTATTTTCTGCTGTACACCGAGGTGAATCAGTTATATGTATAGCCCTCCCTCTTGGACCTCCTTCCCACCCACCCCCCATCCAACCCATCTAGGTCATCACAGAGCACTGAGCTGACCTCCTCATGCTATAACAGGGAAAGATAGCAGGTTCCCACTAGCTAGCTATTTTACACATAGTAGTGTATATATGTCAGTCCTAATCTCCCAATTCATCCCACCCTCCCCTTCCCCACCATGTCCACCTGCCCATTCTCTACGTCTGCATCTCTATTGCTGCCCTACAAAGAGGTTCATCTGTACCATTTTTTTAGATTCCACATATATGTGTTAATATACAATATTTGTTTTTCTCTTTCTGACTTACTTCACTCTGTATGACAGACTCTGTATCCACATCTCTATAAATGACCCAATTTCATTCTTTTTATGGCTGAGTAATATTCCATTTACATTTAGTCCATTTACATTTAAAGTAATTATTTTTTAAATTTTTAAAACTTTTATTTTTTGGCTGAGTCAGGTCTTAGTTGCAGCATGTGGGATCTTTGTTGAGGCATGTGGGCTTCTCTCTAGTTGTGGCATGAGAGTTTTCTCTTTTCTAGCTGTGATGCATGGGCTCCAGAGTGCATGGGCTCTGTAGTTTGTGGCACGCAGGCTCTCTAGTTGAGGTGCATGAGCTCAGTAGTTTTGGCATGCATGCTCAGTTGCCCCATGGCATGTGGGATCTTAGTTCCCTGACCAGGGATCGAACCCGAGTCCCCTGCATTGTAAGGCAGATTGTTTACCACTGGACCACCAGGGAAGTCCCTAAAGTAATTATTGATAAATATGTATTTATTACCATTTATTCACTGTTTTCTGGTAGTTTTTGAAGTTCTTTTTTTTTCCTTTCTTCTTTTGCCCTCCTCCTTTGTGATTTGATGTCTATCTTTATGGTTTTTTTGGGTTTCTTTCTCCTTTTTTGTGTGTGTATCTATTATAGGTTTTTGGTTTGTGATTACCATGAGGTGTGTGTGTCTACATATATATTTTTTTAATTTGAAGATCTCTTAAGTTTGAAAGCATTCTAACAAAGCTGCATTTGTACTTCTGCCACCATGTTTCATGTTTAATGGTTTTGATATATTTTACATCTTTTTTTTGAATCCCTTAACTCCTTATTGTGAATTTAGATATTTTACTACTTTTGTCTTATATACATGGTTGATCTACTACCTTTATTGTGCATTTATACATGGTTGATCTACTAGCTTTACTGTGTGTTTGGATTTTTCCTTTCTTAATTTTTATATTTCTGGTTGTGGTCTTTTCTTTTCCACTTAGAGAAGTCCCTCTAACATTTCTTGTAAAGTTGGTTTAGTGGTGCTGAGCTCTTTTACCTTTGCTTGTCTGTAACCTCTATACCTACTTCAAATCTGAATGATAGCCTTGCCAGGTGGAGTAATTTTGGTTGTAGGTTTTTTTCCATTTATTACTTTGAATATATTCTGCCACACCCTTCTGGCCTGCAAAGTTTCTGCTGAAAAGTCAGCTGATAGTCTTATGGGAGTTCCCTTGCATGTAACTAGTGGGTTTTCCCTTGCTGTTTTTAAGATTCTCTTTTATCCTTAATTTTTTCTATTTTAGTTATAATGTGTCTTGTTGTGGACCTCTTGGGGTTTATCTTGTTTTGGACTCTCTATGCTTCCTGGACCTGGATGACTGTTTCCTCCCCCAGGTTAGGGAAGTTTTCAAATATTACTTCCTTAAATAAATTCTCTGCCGGTTTCTCTCTTTTTTCTCCTTCTGGGACCCCCTATAATGCAAATGTTAGTATGCTTCATGTTGTCCTAGAAGTCTCCTAAGCTATCCTCATTTTTTAAATTCTTTTTTCTTTTCTCTGTTCAGCTTGGGTGATTTCCACTATGCTGTCTTCCTTAAATGTTTGATAGAATTAACCAGTGAACCAATCTGGGCCTGGTGTTTTCTACTTTGAAAGGTGAATTATTCATTAAATTTCTTTAATAGCTATTGATCTATTCATATTGTCTATTTCTCCTTATGTGAGGTTTGGTAGGTTGTGTCTTTCAAGGAATCAATCCATTTTGTTTAGGTTATCAAATTTGTGAGCATAGCATTATTCATAATGTTTGTTCATTATCATTTTAGTGTCCACGGAATCAGTAGTGATGACCCGTCTTTCATTTCTGATATTAGTATTTTGTGTTCTCTGTCTCTTTCATTGCTGCTACCCAGCATCACAGGACAGAGTGAGTATCATACAGTGTATCACTAGCCTGGGGAAAGATCAAAATTCAAAATTAGTAGTATGGTTTCTACTGAATATGTACCACTTTTGCACCATCATAAAGATGAAAAATTGTAAGTCAAACCATCATAAGTCAGGCACCGTGTGTGTGTGTGTGTGTGTGTGTGTCTGTGTGTGTGTAACTTTTAGCCAGGAGAAAATTATGCAAAACTAATGTTGTCTTTCAGGCTGAACAATTTAGGGTAACATCTGTTTTCTCATCTAACTTAGTATAATCAGGGGACAGGCTGGGGACCAATAATTTTTTTCTCTACTTTCCATTTGGTGTGGGGCACTAAAATTTAGAAGACCAATTATATACAATTCTTACAAAATTTAAACATGGATTTTTGATTTAATAAAAGCTAGCTAGGAAAGGTCATCTGTTGTTTAACTCAGATTCACCAGTCACATTTTTTTCTCTGAATTTACCTGGAAGATATTTAATATGAAAATCATATATTTGAGGAATTTTTAAAAAACTTCTGTTTTATGACTAACAAATCACCTGACTTTTACACTTTTACATTACATAGAAAGGAAACATAGTTTGGTATTATTTTCCCAGTTATAATGTAAGCTGTTTTACTTATTGAGTATCTATAAGAAAATAAATCCTAAGATACTTTCTGATTTAAAATTAACTATTTGAGGTTTATTCACTTCATCTATTTCATAAATAATCAATATCCAACAACTGTTTAACATTATAGAGTGAGAAGTTGTGAACTGATATATACAGAATGTTGAAGACTAATTTTTTTTTATAGGCAGAACTTCTAGATGCTGCTGCTGGCATTAATGTACGATTCAGATTAGGTGGTGTAAGTATGGATAAATTCTTATTTAGTACTTTTAAAGCACATTTACATGAAATTTAAAAGATGTAATTTGAAAAAACATAAACCATTTTTCTAATTAAATTGAAACGGTCCTTTGAACTTTTCCAACTATAGGTTAAATTTCCACCTGAAATATACTATAAAATTTTCACTCACAGACATATTGAAGATCTGTGTGCTAATAGCCCTAGAGATTACACAAAACTTCCAGCAAAACATACATCTCATATTAAAAGTGATAATCTTCAGGAAGAGGATTATAGTGGCTGGTATCGTCGTACAGAGAACAATGGCTGGAGGCCTGTTTCTGATAAAGTAAGAAAAGATAAACATTAATAATTTTGAATATTATGTGCTTACAAACCTATCTGTCTTTCTGAAAATTAATTTTTAGATTATTTTTAAAAATAATGAATCCTACTAATTTAACTGATAAAATTTACTTAACTATTCTGTGGTTACTAATATACTTCAAGATACAGCAATATATCTTTTTTTTTTTTTACATTTACTTCTACTTTTAATAGTCATCTTTGAATCTAGGCTATCTTTAGATACTCTGTGGCATTCAGCTATTACCCATCTTTATAACAAAGCAAATCTGAAGATGTTGTTGATTCTATATTAATCCTTGAACAAGAGGTGAGGGTTCTTGAGAATAATATGCCATTTTCTCTATAGAGCTTGTAACAGCAGACACTAGTGGGAGATCATTTGGGTTTTCATGATGTTGGAAAATTTAACATGTGCTCATATGAACAGAATGATTTTAAATATATATAGTTCCTAATTCATATATGTGATTCTAGGACTTTTCTATAGACACCCATATTTAATCTTTTTGTGGAAATAATTTCTATCTAAGGATATTTGTAAGCTTATATTTTTAAAGTTAACATTATCTGGTTCTATAGCTCTGGATATTTGTTTATATAGCCGCAAGTATCTTCATTCAAATCCTCAATCTCTGGTATACAGATTGTAGAATGTAGTATACTGAATATACTAAGTATGAAAAGTGAAAATGATCAAAGTGTGAATTCATTCATTCATTCAACAAACTTTATTGCATACCAACCAGATGTCAGGCATTGTACTAGATGCTTGGGAAGCAATAGTACATAAGAATAGTCCTTCCCCTCAAGTAGTTTGCTTTTAATTAAGGAGAAAGTCAAGTAAACAGGATATTTCAGTACAGTACAGTGAATATGTGATTTAATAGAGGCAAGTTCAGAGTGCGGTGGGGGGTAACAAACTTTCCTCTTTGTTATTTAATGTGTATGTGGTGAGGGAGGAAGAATGAATTGGAAATAGGAAAACAGGCAATCAGTATAAAGTGTCAAACAGGGGAAACCACAAAGTCTTGGGACACAATGGTGAGATTTCTGTATTCTTTGAGTGTGCCCATATTCCTTGAGGATTAGAGTCTTCAAAAGTCAATAGCACCTACTGGTCAGATCTGTTCTTATGAGAAACTAAAACACTCTTAGAATATGTCTATTCATTTATTCATTCAACAAATACTTATTAAATAGTACCTCAGTACACTAATTTTCCTATGGCATGTGCCTCTTAAGGTTCAATGTGCCATTCACTTAATTAGAAATATCTTAAAAGGGTCTATCCTCTCCTCTATTTCTATCTTGGCATATTCCTACTGAACACATAGAAGTTCTTTTCTATAGTCAGATAACCTCATAATCAGTAATCCAATATTTTGTGTATTCATTTATCATTTCTCAATAGTTTTGGAAGTCTACTGAAAATGTAATGGTGGGAGACAAAAAGGAAAGTGAATTCCATTTCTCTAAATTAAAGAGAAGGCAAGATATAGAAAAGAAAAGAAAAATTAGAAAAATACAATGGATGCAGCAAATGTAAGTTGATGAAATACTTAGACTTACTAAAGAAGTATACAGTCATTTTTTTAGACTGCTATCACTACTAAAGTAACTACATGTTACTTTAAAAATAAGATGAAATATTACAGTGTATTTTTTAAAATACATAGAAAGTAAATATATAATAAATGCCTGCTAGACACTGTTAATCTCTGGGATATAAACGGGAAAAGACAGGTTCTCTTTGACCACAAGGAAATCATAATCTTTTGGAACATGAGATATGAAAATCAGCATTTACTCTTATATATGAGATAACTTTAATATGACCCACTAGACCCACTCTATACCATTCTCAACCTTTCTTTCTCCCCTAAAGAAACTGACTTGTACAGATTACACTAAAAGTCATTCTGGACCTATCTAACAAATATTAAAAGCAAGTCTCAAAAGAATCAAATTGTTTCCAAGTTTACTTGACAATGTATAAGAACAAAGCCCCCAAATATTTAAAGGAACACAATAAACTCAAGTGGTCAAAATCTATAAAATTTACAATGTCTACCATATAGTAATCGATTACCAGGCACTCAAAGAAGCAGGAAAATATATCCCTGAGAAGAAAAAATAATATCAGCTAACTCACCAAAAATATCTTTTAAAAATAAAAATGGAGAGACACGAGGGGGAAGACGGCGGAAGAATAAAACACAGAGATCACCTTCCTCCCCAAAGATACATCAGAAATACATCTACACGTGGAACAACTCCTACAGAACACCCACTGAACGCTGGCAGAAGACCTCAGACCTCCCAAAAGGCAAGAAACTCCCCACGTACCTGGGTAGGGCTAATGAAAAAAGAATAAACAGAGACAAAAGAATAGGGACGGGACCCGCACCAGCGGGAGGGAGCTGTGAAGGAGGAAATGTTTCCACACGCTAGGAAGCTCCTTCGCAGGCGGAGACTGTGGGTGGCGGAGGGGGAAGCTTCAAAGCCACAGAGGAGAGCGCAGCAACAGGGTGCGGAGGGCAAAGCAGAGAGATTCCTGCACAGAGGATCAGTGCCGACGGGCACTCACCAGCCCGAGAGGGTTGTATGCTCAACCGCTGGGGCGGCTGGGGGCTGGGAGCTGAGGCTCGGGCTTTGGTCGGAGCGCAGGGAGAGGACTGGCTGCGTGAACACAGCCTGAAGGGGTTAGTGCACCACGGCTGGCTAGCCGGGATGGAGTCCGGGGGAAAGTCTGGACCTGACGAAGAGGCAAGAGACTTTTTCTTCCCTCTTTGTTTCCTGGTGCGTGGGGAGAGGGGATTAAGAGCGCTGCTTAAAGGAGTTCCAGAGGCGGGTGCGAGCTGCGGCTAACAGTGCGGACCCCAGAGACGGGCATTAGACGCTAAGGCTTCTGCTGCCGCCACCAAGAAGCCTGTGTGCGAGCACAGGTCACTATCCACAACCCCCTTTCGGGGAGCCTGTGCAGCCTGCCACTGCCAGGGTCCGGAGATCCAGGCACAACTTCCCCTGGAGAACACATGGTGTGCCTCAGGCTGGTGCAACGTCCTGCTGGCCTCTGCCGCCGCAGGCTCGCCGCGCACTCCATGGGCCTTCCTCCCCGTGGCCTGAGTGAGCCACAGCCCCCGAATCAGCGGCTCCTGTAACCTCATTCTTTCTGAGCGAAGAACAGACGCCCTCCGGTGACCTACATGCAGAGGCGGGGCCAAATCCAGAGCTGAGGCCCGGGTGCTATGTGAAGAAGAGAAAGGGAAATTTTTCCAAGCAGCCTCAGGAGCAGCGGATTAAAGCTCCACAATCAACTTGATGTACCCTGGATAGGTGGAATACCTGAATAGACATCGAATCATCCCAAATTGAGGAAGTGGACTTTGAGAGCAAGATATATTGTTTTTTCCCCTTTTCCTCTTTTTCTGACTGTGTATGTGTATGCTTCTGTGTGAGATTTTGTCTGTATAGCTTTGCTTTCACCATTTGTCCTAGGGTTCTGTCCATCCATTTTGTTTTGTTTTGTTTTTACTTTAAAAAAATTTTTTTTCTTAATAATTATTTCTTACTTTTTATTTTAATAACTATTTTATTTTATCTTACTTTATTTTATTTTATCCTCCTTCTTTCTTTCTTTCTGCTTTTTCTCCCTTTTATTCTGAGCCATGTGGATGAAAGGCTCTTGGTGCTGAAACCAGGAGTCAGTGCTGTGCCTCTGAGGTGGGAGAGCCAACTTCAGGACACTGGTCCACAAGAGACCTCCCAGCTCCATGTAATATCAAATGGCGAAAATCTCCCAGAGATCTCCATCTCAACACCAACACTCAGCTTCACTCAACGACCAGCAAGCTACATTGCTGGACACCCTATGCCAAACAACTAGCAAGACAGGAACACAACCCCACCCATTAGCAGAGAGGCTGCCTAAAATCATAATAAGGCCACAGACACCCCAAAACACACCATCAGATGTGGACCTGCCCACCAGAAAGACAAGATCCAGCCTCATCCACCAGAACACAGGCACTAGTCTCCTCCACCAGGAAGCCTACACAACCCACTGAACCAACTTTAGCCACTGGAGACACACAACAAAAACAACGGGAACTACGAACCTGCAGCCTGCAAAAAGGAGACCCCAAACACAGTAAGATAAGCAAAATGAGAAGACAGAAAAACACACAGCAGGTGAAGTAACAAGATAAAACCCACCAGACCTAACAAATGAAGAGGAAATAGGCAGTCTACCTGAAAAAGAATTCAGAATAATGATAGTAAAGATGATCCAAAATCTTGGAAATAGAATAGACAAAATGCAAGAAACATTTAACAAGGACCTAGAAGAACTAAAGAGGACACAAGCAATGATGAACAACACAATAAGTGAAATTAAAAATACTCTAGAAGGGATCAGTAGCAGAATAACTGAGTCAGAAGAACGGATAAGTGACCTGGAAGATAAAATAGTGGAAATAACTACTGCAGAGCAGAATAAAGAAAAAAGAATGAAAAGAACTGAGGACAGTCTCAGAGACCTCTGGGACAACATTAAACGAATGAACATTCGAATTATAGGGGTTCCAGAAGAAGAAGAGAAAAAGAAAGGGACTGAGAAAATATTTGAAGAGATTATAGTTGAAAACTTCCCGAATATGGGAAAGGAAATAGTTAATCAAGTCCAGGAAGCACAGAGAGTCCCATACAGGATAAATCCAAGGAGAAACACACCAAGACACATATTAATCAAACTGTCAAAAATTAATACAAAGAAAACATATTAAAAGCAGCAAGAGAAAAACAACATATAACACACAAGGGAATCCCCATAAGGTTAATAGCTGATCTTTCAGCAGGAACTCTGCAAGCCAGAAGGGACTGGCAGGACATACTTAAAGTGATGAAGGAGAAAAACCTACAACCAAGATTACTCTACCCAGCAAGGATCTCATTCAGATTTGATGGAGAAATTAAAACCTTTACAGACAAGCAAAAGGTGAGAGAGTTCAGCACCACCAAACCAGCTTTAGAACAAATGCTAAAGGAACTTCTCTAGGCAAGAAACACAAGAGAAGGAAAAGACCTACAATAACAAACCCAAAACAATTAAGAAAGTGGGAATAGGAACATACATATCAATAATTACCTTAAATGTAAATGGATTAAATGCTCCCACCAAAAGATACAGATTGGCTGAATGGATAAAAAAACAAGACCCATATATATGCTGCCTACAAGAGACCCACTTCAGACCTAGGGACACATACAGACTGAAAGTGAGGGGATGGAAAAAGATATTCCATGCAAATGGAAACCAAAAGAAAGCTGTCATAGCAATTCTCATATCAGACAAAATAGACTTTAAAATAAAGACTATTACAAGAGACAAAGAAGGACACTACATATTGATCAAGGGATCGATCCAAGAAGAAGATATAACAATTGTAAATACTTATGCACCCAAGATAGGAGCACCTCAATACATAAGGCAAATACTAACAGCCATAAAAGAGGAAATCGACAGTTACACATCCATAGTAGGGGACTTTAACACCCCACTTTCACCAATGGACAGATCATCCAAAATGAAAATAAATAAGGAAACACAAGCTTTAAATGATACATTAAACAAGATGGACTTGTTTGATATTTGATATTTATAGGACATACCATCCCAAAACAACAGAATACACATTTTTCTCAAGTGCTTATGGAACATTCTCCAGGATAGATCATATCTTGGGTCAAAAATCAAGCCTTGGTAAATTTAAGAAAACTGAAGTTGTATCAAGTATCTTTTCCAACCACAACACTATGAGAATAGATATCAATTACAGGAAAAGATCTGTAACAAAATACAAACACACGGAGGCTAAACAATGCACTACTTAATAACGAAGTGATCACTGCAGAAATCAAAAAATACCTAGAAACAAATGACAATGGAGACACGACGACCCAATACCTATGGGATGCAGCAAAAGCAGTTCTAAGAGGGAAGTTTATAGCAATACAATCCTACCTTAAGAAACAGGAAATATCTCGAATAAACAACCTAACCTTGCACCTAAAGCAATTAGATAAAGAAGAAAAAAAACACCCCAAAGTTAGTGGAAGGAAAGAAATCATAAAGATCAAATCAGAAATAATTGAAAAAAATGAAGGAAGCGATAGCAAAGATCAATAAAACTAAACCCTGGTTCTTTGAGAGGATAAACAAAATTGATAAACCATTAGCCAGACTCATCAAGAAAAAAAGGGAGAAGACTGAAATCAATAGAATTAGAAATGAAAAAGGAGAAGTAACAACTGACACTGCAGAAATATAAAGGATCATGAGAGATTACTACAAGCTATTCTATGCCAATAAAATGGACAACCTGGAAGAAATGGACAAATTCTTAGAAATGCACAACATGCCGAGACTGAATCAGGAAGAAATAGAAAATATGAACAGACCAATCACAAGCACTGAAATTGAAACTGTGATTAAAAATCTTCCAACAAACAAAAGCCCAGGACCAGATGGCTTCACAGGCGAATTCTATCAAACATTTAGCGAAGAGCTGACACCTATCTTTCTCAAACTCTTCCAAAGTATAGCAGAGGGAGGAACACTCCCAAACTCATTCTACGAGGCCACCATCACCTTGATACCAAAACCAGACAAGGATGTCACAAAGAAAGAAAACTACAGGCCAATATCACTGATGAACATAGATGCAAAAATCCTCAACAAAATATTAACAAACAGAATCCAACAGCACATTAAAAGGATCATACACCATAATCAAGTGGGGTTTATTCCAGGAATGCAAGGATTCTTCAATATATGCAAATCAATCAATGTGATAAACAATATTAACAAATTGAAGGAAAAAACCATATGATTATCTCAATAGATGCAGAGAAAGCTTTCAACAAAATTCAACACCCATTTATGATAAAAATCCTGCAGAAAATAGGCAGAGGGAACTTTCTTCAACATAATAAAGGCCATATATGACAAACCCACAGCCAACATTGTCCTCAATGGTGAAAAACTGAAAGCATTTCCACTAAGACCAGGAACAAGACAAGGTTGCCCACTCTCACCACTATCTCTCTCTCTATATATATATTTTTTGTGATACGCAGGCCTGTCACTGTTGTGGCCTCTCCTGCTGCGCAGCACAGTCTCTGGATGCAGAGGCTCAGTGGCCATGGCGCACAGGCTCAGCCGCTCCACGGCATGTGGGATCTTTCTGGACTGGGGCAAGAACCCGTGTCCCCTGCATCGGCAGGGGGACTCTCAACAAGTGCACCACCAGGGAAGTCCCTCACCACTCTTATTCAACATAGTTTTGGAAGTTTTAGCCACAATAATCAGAGAAGAAAAGGAAATAAAAGGGATCCAAATCGGAAAAGAAGAAGTAAAGTTGTAACTGTTTGCAGATGACATGTTACCATACATAGAGAATCCTAAAGATGCTACCAGAAAACTACTAGAGCCAATCAATGAATTTGGTAAAGTAGCAGGATACAAAATTAATGCACAGAAATCTCTGTCATTCCTATACACTAATGATGAAAAATCTGAAAGTGAAATCAAGAAAACACTCCCATTTACCATTGTAACAAAAAGAATAAAATATCTAGGAATAAACCTACCTAAGGAGACAAAAGACATGTATGCAGAAAATTATAAGACACTGATGAAAGAAATTAAAAATGATACAAATAGATGGAGAGATATACCATTTTCTTGGATTGGAAGAATCAACATTGTGAAAACGACTCTACTACCCAAAGCAATCTACAGATTCAATGCAATCCCTATCAAACTACTACTGGCATTTTTCTCAGAACTAGAACAAAAAAATTTCACAATTTGTATGGAAACACAAAAGACCCTGAATGGCCAAAGTAATCTTGAGAATGAAAAACGGTGCTGGAGGAATCAGGCTCCCTGACTTCAGACTATACTACAAAGCTACAGTAATGAGGACAGTATGGTACTGCCACAAAAACAGAAAGATAGATCAATGGAACAGGATAGAAAGCCCAGAGATAAACCCAGACACGTATGGTCACCTTATCTTTGATAAAGGAGGCAGGAATGTACAGTGGAGAAGGACAGCCTCTTCAATAAGTGGTGCTGGGAAAACTGGACAGGTACATGTAAAAGTATGAGATTAGAACATTCCCTAACACCATACATAAAAATAAGTTCAAAATGGATTAAAGACCTAAATGTAAGGCCAGAAACTATCAAACTCTTAGAGGAAAACATACGCAGAACACTCTATGACATAAATCACAGCAAGATCCTTTCTGACCCACCTCCTAGAGAAATGGAAATAAAAGCAAAAATAAACAAATGGGACCTAATGAAACTTCAAAGCTTTTGCACAGCAAAGGAAACCATAAACAAGACCAAAAGACAACCCTCAGAATGGGAGAAAATATTTGCAAATGAAGCAACTGACAAAGGATTAATCTCCAAAATTTACAAGCAGCTCATGCAGCTCAATAACAAAAAAACAAACAACCCAATCCAAAAATGGGCAGAACACCTAAGTAGACATTTCTCCAAAGAAGATATACAGTTTGCCAACAAACACATGAAAGAATGCTCAACATCATTAATCATTAGAGAAATGCAAATCAAAACTACAATGAAATATCATCTCATACCAGTCAGAATGGCCATCAGTAAAAAATCTAGAAACAATAAATGCTGGAGAGGATGTGGAGAAAAGGGTACATTCTTGCACTGCTGATGGGAATATGAATTGGTACAGCCACTATGGAGAACAGTATGGAGGTTCCTTAAAAAACTACAAATAGAACTACCATACGACCCAGCAATCCCACTAGTGAGCATATACCCTGAGAAAATCATAATTCAAAAAGAGTCATGTACCAAAATGTTCATTGCAGCTCTATTTACAATAGCCAGAACATGGAAACAACCTAAGTGTCCATCACCCGATGAATGGATAAAGAAGACATGGCACGTATATAAAATGGAATATTACTCAGCCATAAAAAGAAACAAATTGAGTTATTTGTAGTGAGGTGCATGGACCTAGACTCTGTCATACAGAGTGAAGTAAGTCAAAAAGAGAAAGATAAATACTGTATGCTAACACATATATATGGAATCTAAGGGAAAAAAAAATGTCATGAAGTACCTAGGGGTAAGACTGGAATAAAGACACAGACCTACTAGAGAATGGACTTGAGGATATGGGGAGGGGGAAGGGTAAGCTGTGACAAAGTGAGAGAGTGGCATGGACATATATACACTACCAAACGTAGAATAGATTGCTATTGGGAAGCAGCCGCATAGCATAGGCAGATCAGCTCAGTGCTTTGTGACCACCTGGAGGGGTGGGATAGGGAGGGTGGGAGAGAGGGAGATGCAAGAGGGAAGAGATATGGGAACATATGTATATGTATAACTGATTCACTTTGTTATAGAGCAGAAACTAACACACCATTGTAAAGCAATTGTACTCCAATAAAGATGAAAAAAAAAATGGAAGAAAACATTTCAGACAGACAAAAGCTGAGTTCTATCACCATGAACGGACCAGCAGTATAAAGAACTTTTCTTCCTACTACTTTAATCTCTTTTTTTTTTAATATTTATTTATTTGGCTGCACCGGGTCTTAGTTGCGGCACATGGGCTCCTTAGTTGTGGCATGAATGTGGGATCTAGTTCCCCAACCAGGGATAGAACCCAGTCTCCCTGCATTGGGAGCACAGCATCTTATCCACTACGCCACCAGGGAAGTCCCTACACTTACTTTTTTTTTTTTTGATTTAATAAAAAATGAAAATACAACATATTAAAATTGGGGGATGCAGCTAAAGAAGTACTTACAGGAATATTTATAGCATTTTCTATGAGGCAAGTGTTATTGGATATAAAACCACTCAAGGCTTATGAGAAAAAAAGATATTACAAGAAAATAACAACCAGTATCTCTCATGAACATAGATACATGATAATAAATAACATTATAAACAAATGGAGTTTATCCCAGGAATACAATATTGGTTTAACATTTGGAAATCAATCAATGCAATCCACCATATTAACAGACTTAAAAAAAAAACTGGATATGCTCATCTCAAAAGATGCAGAGAAATTACTTACAAAATTACCATTTGTAATGAAAACTCTTGGCAAACTAGAAATAGATAAGAGCCTCCTCAGCTTGATGAAGGGCATCTATAAAAAGCCTGCATCCAACATGATACTTAATGGTGAATGGCTGAATGCTTTCTCTCTAAGATCAGGAACAAGGCACACACAAGGAACAAGTGTCTGCACTCACCACTTCTTTACAGCATTGCATTGAAGTCCTAGTCAGTGCAATAAGGGTGGCAGGGCAGAGTGGTGGGGGAGACACTGAGGTTGGAAAGGAAGAACTAAAACAGTCCTTGTTCACAGTTGACATGATCATCTAAGTACCAAATTCGAAGGAATCTACTAAAAAGCTACTGGAACTAATAGGTGAGTTTATCAAGGCTGTGAGGTACAGAAACCAATTGCATTGCAACAAACAACAAAAACATTTACAGTAGCATCAGAAAATATGAAATACCTAGGCCTAAATTGAGGGGAAAATCTACATGACCTGTACACTGAAAAGTAATAAATATTGCTGATAAAACTTAGAGAAGACTTAATAAACAAATAGCCATAAGATATTAATGGACCAGAAGACTCAATATTGTTAAGATGTCAGTTCTCTCCAAATTGATGTATACAGTCAATGTAATCACAATCAAAATTTCCAGCAGGGTTTTATGTGGAATTTGACAAGTTGATTTGAAAATTTGTATGTAAATACAAAGGAACTAGAATAATCAAAATAATTTTGGAAAAAAATTTGGAGAACTTACATTACCTCATTTTAAGACTTATTATAAAGCCACTGTAATCAAGACCTTGTGGGGGGTCCCTGGTGGAGAAGTGTTTACGAATTTGCCTGTCAATGCATGGGACATGGGTTCGACCCCTGGTCCAGGAAGATCCCGTATGCCATGGAGAAACTAAGCCTGTGTGCCACAACTACTGAGACTGCACGCCTAGAGCCCGTGCTCTGTAACAAGAGAAGCCACCACAATGAGAAGCCCGTGCACCACAAGAGTAGCCCCCGCTCGCCGCAACTAAAGAAAGCCCGTGTGCAGCAACGAAGACCCAACACGGCCAAAACTAAAAATAAATAAAAGAAATAATTTATTTTTAAAAAAGACATTGTGGTATTGGCATTAAGATAGACATACAGATCAATGGAACAGAATAGACAGTTGAGAAATAGACCCACACACATATTGTTAATTGAGTTTCAACACAGGTGCCACAGCAATTTAATTGGAAAAGGATATTCTTTATTTTATTTTATTTTTTTTTGCGGTACGCGGGCCTCTCACTGTTGTGGCCTCTCCCGCTGTGGAGCACAGGCTCCGGACGCGCAGGCTCAGCGGCCATGGCTCACAGGCCTAGCCGCTCCGCACCATGTGGGATCTTCCCGGACCGGGGCACGAACCCGTGTCCCCTGCATCGGCAGGCGGACTCTCAACCACAGCGCCACCAGGGAAGCCCAGAAAAGAATATTCTTTTCAACAAATTGGATACTCAAATGCAGAGAAATGAATCTTGATCCTTATCTCGTGTCATATATAAAATTCATTTGGAAAAGATCATAGATTTAAACATAAGAATTAACACCATAGTGCATACAACTCAATATCAAAAAAACAAACAACCCAATCAAAAAGTGGGCAAAAGACTTAAATAGACATTTCTCCAAAGAAGACATACAGATGACCAACAGACACATGAAAAGATGCTCAACATCGCTAATTATTAGAGAAATGCAAATCAAAACCACAATGAGGTATCACCTCACACCTTTCAGGATGGCAATCACCAAAAAGTCTACAAATAATAGATGCTGGAGAGGGTGTGGAGAAAAGGAAACCCTCTACACTGTTGGTGGGAATGTAAATTGGTACAGCCACTATGGAAAACAGTATGGAGGTTCCTTAAACTAAAAAGGAGCTACCATATGATCCAGCAATCCCATTCCTGAGCATACATCCAGCAAAGACAGAAACGCTAATTTGAAAAGATACATGTACCCCAATGTTCATAGCACCACTATTTACAATAGCCAGGGTATGGAAACAACCCAAGCCCATCAACAGATGATTGGTTTAAGAAGATGTGTTTATATATATATATATAATGGAATATTAGCCATAAGAAAGAATAAAATAATGCCATTTGCAGTAACATGGATAGACCTAGAGAATATCATACTAAGTGAAATAAGTCAGACAGAGAAAAGACAAATATTACATGATATCCCTTACATGTGGCATCTAAAAATAATACAAATGAAACTATATACAAAACAGAATCAGAATTACAGACATAGGAAACAAACTTATGATTACCAAAGGGGAAAGTGTGGAGAGGGATAATTTAGGAGATGGGATTAACAGATACAAACTCGTATACATTAAATAGATAAGCAACAAGGATTTACTGTATAATATAGGGAACTATATTCAATATCTTATAATAACCTATAATGGAAAATAATGTGAAAAGTATGTATATATCTGAAAAATATCATAAAATAAAAGCACTTTATGAGACCTTAAAAAAATCAGAGTTAACACCATAAAATATCCAAAAGTAAGCAAACAAGAAAATCTTAGTGACTTTGTTTCTGGCAAAGATTTCTTAAATAGGACACAGAATGCATGAAGTATAAAAGAAAAAATTGTTAAATTGCACTTCATCAAAGTTAAAAGCTTTTGCTCTCCTGAAAACACTTTTGCAAAAATAAAAATGCAAGTCACAGACAGGAAGAGAACATTTGCAAAATATGTACATGATAAAAGTCTTGTATTTAGAATATGTAAAAAAAAACCCTCAAAATTCAATGATGAGAATACAACCTAATTTTAAAATGGGCAAAAGATCTGAACACTCTACCAATGAATATACAGATAGCAAAAAAGCACAAGTGGACTAATGACTATCATCATTAGTCATTAGGAAAGTGCAAAACAAAACTGTAATGAGATACCACTGCACAACCACTAGAATGGCTAAAACAGTCTGTCATACCAATTATTGGCATGGATATGGAGCAAATGCAAACTGGTACACACACTTTGGAAAACAGTTTGACAGGTTTTTTCTAATTTTACAAGTTACACACATCTACTATTAAATCCAGCCATTCTACTCAGATATTTACCCAAGAGAAATAAAAACATGTCTACAGAAAGGTTGTAATGCAAGTTCATAGCTGCTTTATTTCTAATAGCCCAAAACCAGAAACAACCCATCAACCCATCAACCCAAATGTCGATGGATAAACAAATTGTGATATATCTATACAAGGGAATACTACTCAGCAGTACAAAGGAAGGAATTGTTCATATATAACAACATGGATGAAACTCAAAATAATGATGCTGAATGAAAGCAACCAGTCAAGAAAGAGTACATATTATATGATTTCATTTACATAAAATTCTAGAAAATACAAAGAAATCTAGAATGACACAAAGCAGATGAGTAATTGTCTGGAGATGAGGGTGGGGGAAAGGAGGGAGGGAAGGATAACAAAGTAGCACAAGGAACTTTGGGGGATGATGGATATGTTTGTTTCTTTTATTATAGTGATTGGTTCACAGGTGTATACTTATGTCAAAACTGTTCAAATTGTACAGCTTAAATACAGTCTACTGTATATCACTTATACCTCACTAAGTTGTAAAAAAAAAATTTAAGAACATGATCAGACAATCAGAAGATCTCCATGGAGTAATCCTTCATCTCCTGTGGTTGCAGGGTGAGTTGGAGGCAATCCAGGGGCAAGTTGAAAGGGTCACAAAGTCATAGTGCTTGCAGTGCAATCAAAAGACCTAGACAGGTCTTGTGCACTAAGCTAGCTAAGGACATTAGTGGGGAAGAAGTGGAACGCTGAGAACTGGGATGGGGATATTTGGGCAGACATAGACAAAGCTGAGAACCTTGAGCCTTCAAACTCTCCTGCTGATGGAGGAAACCCTCCTCCCTGTTTTGAGGAAACCAGCCGTTCTCTGCATAAAGGCCTTTCAATGACTGCACCTGGCTCAGTTGCCCCACACACTTATGCTGATTCTCCTTAGGATTTCCCCACAACCATTTCCTCAATGCCTCCAGTCCACACTGAGACATATCTCAGGACAGTCCAGACAGAGAGGAACAAGATCTACTCCAGGAGGAGATGACATTTATAAACCAAAAGAGTTTTGAGAATTTACCAATCCGTATTGCCAGGAGCTCAGAAGCGTGTGTGAATGTGGATTCTAAGGTGTTCAGAAGTTGATTGGGCTGAATTTATTGATATGGCCACACTCACCTGAGATTAGGGATTTAATGTGCTGGCTTGAGTATCCAGAAATAAATGGTGCTTAAGGACTTCCCTGGAGATCCAGTGGTTAGGACTCTGAGCTTCACCACAGGGGGCACGGGTTCTATCCCTGGTCAGGGAACTAAGATCCTGCAAGCAGCACAGTGCAGCCAAAAAAAACCAAACCAAACCAAAACAACAACAGAAATGGTGTTTGGTCTGTTAGTTTGGCTCATCAAAGCCTGAATTCAACCAAAGCTCTACAGTTACAAAATGCCTGAACTTCTCTAGTATACTGTAGAAAAGGATTTCTGAAGGCTTGGGGAATGCATATGTTTGTTCCTATTACGTGCAATATGTTTAGCCACCCACTGGCTATAACCACAGTGGGACCCAGAGGATATCCTCTTCATCAGGTTATTAAGAAATTAGGGGAGCAGCAGAATTCTTGGTGAATTTGTGGTGGTTATAGACTGAAGATGACAGTGGGGAAAATTGTGATGGAATTGGTTCCTTTAGTTCACTGGGAATAATGGAACTTTGAAGTGGTAGAAGTCAGGTGGTGACACAAATTGCAGCTAAGATTCCTCCAGATGTGGTTTCTTTAATGGAGCAAATCAACACTGTCCCTAGCATTTGTTAGGCTGCTTTTGACCTGGCAAATGTGTTCTTTCCCATCCTGATCAGTAAACAAAAAGAGAAGAGTTTGCATTTACATGGAAATAACAGAGTGTACCTTTACATCTTGCTCTCAGAGCTATGTCAGCTTTCTTGCTCTTGTCCCCAGGGGCATGGTATCTCAGTTCCCATAAGACATCATGCCTGTCCTTTACGCTGGTGACCTTATACTGATTGACCATGGTGAGTAGAAAATGACAACTCCCTAGATGACTTAACAGGACAAATAAACACTAGAAGGAGGGAGATAAACTTGGCAAAAAGTTAAGGGTCTGCCACATAGATGAAGCTTATAAACATTTTGGGATATCCTTTCTAAAGTGAGAGACAAGATTCTGTACCTTGCACCTTGAAGACACACAACACTCTCTGGATTTGGGAGGTAAAATATACCACATTTGAGCATGCTGCTCCAACCCATTTACTAGGTAATTAATAAGGCTAGCAGGTGCCAGTGGGACATGGTGTAAGAAAAAACATGATAGCAGGTTCACAATGTGGTCAAGCTGCCCTACCACTTGGGCTTTATAGCCCAGCAGTCCCAACAGCATTGGAAATGTCTCTGGCAGACAGTGAAAAATTGTATGGAGCTTCTAAAGACCCCTAATAGGAAGATCATAGCACACACCTCTAGGGTTTAGGAGGAAGGTAGTGCCCGTCTCTGTCAAAAATTATTTGAAAATTTGTTCCAGGCTTGCTACTGGGTCCTGGTAGAGACTGGAAGCTTGTCAGTAGGATACCAAGTGCTATGTGATTATGAACTGCCCTGGATTTTATCTAATCTATTGAACCGTAAAACAGAGTATACAGCATCATTTCAGTATAAAGTAGATGTATATATATGAGAATGGGTCTGAGAAGGTCCAGAAGCCCAAAGGTAAGCTGTATGAGCAGGTGGCCCAGACTTCTTCAACACCTACTTATGCTACATTGACTCCTGTTCATCTCCATACTTCTGGCTTCATGAGGAGTCACTTGTGACATGTTAACAGAGGGAGAGTATATTAGGTCTAATTCACTGTGGATCTGCACAGGATGCTGGCAACATCCAAAACCAGATAGTCACTAGATTACAATCCCTCAATTGGCCCAGAAAATGGTGAAAGGATATTCTCCCAGTGAGCACAACTGGAGGAAGCTCCACTTCATATACAAGGGCGGTTGGGATCTTATTGACTGTGGGCAGTAGCTAAAAGTTTCTCAGCTGATTGGGGACTTGGAAATAAGTTGGAAAACGTGATTAGGTCTGGGGAGAGATATACTCAGAATGGGCACTAAATATATTGGCGTCCTTGTGAATGTCCTCCAAAGGGCTTAGATAAGGCAAAAAGCTGTCAGTAGTCAGATGGATAAGATGATCCATCCCGTGGATGTCAGCATTTTCCGCCACTACTCAGTGATTGCCCAAAGTGGCCAGGGTTACAGGGATGGCAATACCATTCATTATAGAATGCCTTATCCATCATCATTTTATTACATACGACATTATCTACAACCAGGAGACCCATGTACAGCAAAGGAATTGTGGTAATGGGCTCAGAACAACAAAATACACTCATCGTTACCTAGAAACAGCTGGCTTTGACAGAATGGTGGTAAGACTTGCTGAAGCTCAGGTATAGCACCAGCTGGGAGCCATCTAGTAATAAGCCAATGCACATGAATAATAATCTTTTTTATTTCTTCTCTCTTTCCTATGTTTATTTATTCTCAAAACAATCCTCATCCATAACTGAGCTCTGTATTTCTAATTATATGGCCATTTCCATCTCAAACTCAACAGGTCCAAAACGGAATTTCTTATCTTTCGCATCATAAAAGTGGTTTCCTTTCGGTATTCCTCCTGGCCTCAGCTTATCTAGTCATCCAAGCCAGAAATGTAGATGTTGTCCTAGCCTTCTTACCTTTCATAAGCTCTTACCTGTAATCTGTCATTGGGTTCTATTAACTGTGCTTCCAAAGGATCTCCCAAGTCTGACATTTCTCTCACTCCCCACTGTAGCACCTCATCATTCTCAACTCTACTTCACCTGCCAAGTCCTTCTAATTGGTCTCTTTTTTTTTTTTTTTTTGCGATACGCGGGCCTCTCACTGCTGTGGCCTCTCCCGTCGCGGAGCACAGGCTCCGGACGCGCAGGCCCAGCAGCCATGGCCCACGGGCCCAGCCGCTCCGCGGCACATGGGACTCTCCCAGACCGGGGCACGAACCCGTGTCCCCCACATCGGCAGGCGGACTCCCAACCACTGCGCCACCAGGGAAGCCCTAATTGGTCTCTTTGTCTCTAATATCTTCTCCATCTCTCTATAAAGACAGAGGTGATTTTTTAAAACATAAATTAAATCATTTCCTTACCTGAAACATGTTAGGGAATCCCCATCACCTACATCCCACATGATATTCTTTATCCTTAGGTTGCTCTTTTCTGGCTCCAGCTACATGGCAACAAGATCTTCATCTTTTGATACTTGGCTCAAATATCTCCTTCTGAAGCCTTCCCTGACATACCTAGTCATAGTTAAGCACTTCCTTTTGATGTGCCCCATAGATCTTCTATATACTCAATTGTCATGTTTTTGCAATTATCTGTATATTTGTCTGCCATCTCCACTAGGACTTTTAGTGCCTAAAGAACAGAGATTCTGTTCTATTTCTTAATTAGCACTGGGCCTCAGACACAGTAGATGCTTAATGAATATATGTTGCTTGCTTGCTGAATGAACGAATGCATTAATCCTTATGGCTGAGTGTCGTTTCCTTTTTGTAAGGTTGCAGGGGATGAATGAGAAATTTTACTTTGTGTGCTTTGGTAATTGATGGCATTTAAACCCTTCCATTTGACTGTTGCTGAGAATCAACGGTTAACAAAATCAACAAAACCTTGATTTTTTTTAACCTCTGTCTTACTAAAAGAATTCTGATTTTCACATCTGTTCCTTTCCTGTGTACCTACAGATCTTAGCTCTCCTTGACCTCATTTCCAATTTCAACCTTGGTTCTTACTAGGTCTTTGCATTTAAACTTCTCTCCCTGTCATGATATTTAGAAAAAGTTTAATTTAAAAATTTAAACATTAAATTTTTTAGTTTAGAAAAAATATGAGAACATTTTAAAGTGAATATATTGCAATATTATTTATAAAGTCAAATTTTGTATTGTATTTGTTTTCTTTTTAAAATACCACTCTACTTATAAAACAAGTTATGAGTATTATAAAGCAATCTTTATTTCTGATCACTATTGTATTTGAAATTCTGTTCGTACTTGCTAACTTGTTTTATGACTATTATAGACCACTCAATAGTGACTAATTTTTAAAGAGTTCAAAACAGAATTACATTATTGAAATAAGTTTTATAATTCTCTTTCAGCAAAGTATGAGAGCAAAAATAGATATTCTCTATTCCCTGAACATAACAGGCACCCATGTTTTAAATGAATGAATGAACGAATGATGGTACCCATTGGCCCAGATTTATTAATTAATTCTCATGCCACAACAAAAATGCATTTAGAAATCAAAAATGCTGGAAGGCTGGGGGTGAATGCATTTTTTATGAATTCCTCCGTGTTTTACCTTCCCAAATATACAAACACCTAAGATTAGAGCTGGAAACCTGGATGCTGTTCCTTTTTTTTAATCTCATGGATTATATCCATTTAAAGTCTGACAAAGCAGAAACTTCATGAGTGCAGGGACATATCTTGTCACTGTCCTATTTCTTGCCACAGGATTATATAAGCCTTCTTTTATTGAATGTTTACTATGTGCTAGTCTTTGTCCTAAATGCTTTACAGGGATTTACACTTCTAAACATCTCAAGAAAGCTAGGAGGAAGTAGTGGATTTTTTTGAAGTATAATTGATTTACAATATTATATTAGTTTCAAGTGTACAACATAGTGATTCAATATTTTTAAAGATTATACTCCATTTAATGTTATTATAAAACAATGGCTATATTTTCCTGTGCTGTACGATATATCCTTGTTGCTTATCTATTTTATACATAGTAGTTTGTCTCTCTTAATCCCCTACCCCTACGTTGCCCCTCCCCCTTCCCTCTCCTCACTGGTAACCTACTAGTTTGTTCTCTATATCTGTGGGTCTGTTTCTCTTTTGTTATATACATTCACTTGTTTTAGTTTTTAGATTCCACATATAAGTGATAACATAGAGTATTTGTCTTTCTCTGTCTGACTTATTTCACTTAGCATAATACTCTCTAGGTCCATTCATCTTTTTGCAAACAGTTGAATTTCATTCTTTTTTATGGCTAATATTGCATTGTATATATATATATATATATATATATATATATATGCCACATCTTCTTTATCCATTCATTTGTTTGGTTTTTTTAACATCTTTATTGGAGTATAATTGCTTTACAATGGTGTGTTAGTTTCTGCTTTATAATAAAGTGAATCAGTTATACATATACATATGTTCCCATATCTCTTCCCTCTTGCATCTCCCTCGCTCCCACCCTCCCTATCCCACCCCTCTAGGTGGTCACAAACCACCGAGCTGATCTCCCTGTGCTATGCGGCTGCTTCCCACTAGCTATCTATTTTATGTTTGGTAATGTATATATGTCCATGCCACTCTCTCACTTTGGACACTTAAGTTGCTTCCATATCTTGGCTATTGTATATAACCCTGCTATGAACATTGGGATGCATGTATCTTTTCAAATTAGAGTTTTCATTTTACTTGGATTATATATACCCAGCAGTGGAATTGCTGGATCATATTGTAGTTCTATTTTTAGTTTTCTGAGGAACCTCTATATTGTTTTCCATAGTGACTGCATCAGTTTACATTTGTACAAGTGTTCCCTTTTCTCCACATCCTCACCAAAATTTGTTATTTGTAGACTTTTTGATCAACATTCTGACAGGTGTGAGGTGATATCTCATCATGGTTTTGATTTGTATTTCTTGAATGATTAGCGATGTTGAGCATCTTTTCATGTGCCTGTTAGTGTTAGCCACCTGTATGTCTTCTTTGGAAGAATGTCTATTCACATCTTCTGTTCTTTTTTTAAATTGCATTGTTTGTTTTTTTGATATTGAGTTGTATGAGCTGTTTATATATTTTGGATATTAATCCCTTATCCGTCATATCATTTGCAAATATTTTCTCCCATTCAGTAGGTTGCCTTTTCATTTTGTTGATAGTTTCCTTTGCTGTGGAAAGATTTTAAGTTTAATTAAGCCCCATTTGTTTATTTATTTTTTATTTTTTTAATTTTTTATTTTTTTTTTGCATTACGTGGGCCTCTCACTGCTGTGGCCTCTCCCATTGCAGAGCACAGGCTCTGGACATGCAGGCTCAGTGGCCATGGCTCACGGGCCCAGCCACTCCATGGTATGTGGGATCCTCCCAGTCTGGGGCGCGAATCCATGTCCCCTGTATCGGCAGGCAGACTCTCAACCAGTGTGCCACCAGGGAAGCTCCCATTTGTTTATTTTTGACTTTATTTCTTTTACCTTAGGAGACATATCCAAAACACCTGCTATAACTTATGTAAAATTGCATCAAAAAGAAAAAAATACCTAGAGATAAACTTAACCAAGGAGGTGAAGACCTATACTCTAAAAACTGTAAAACACTGATGAAGGAATTTGAAAATGATACAAAAAAATGGAAATATATACCATGTTCTTGGATTGGAAGAATTAGTATTGTTAAAATGACCATACTACCCAAAGCAATCACCAGATTTAATGCAATCTCTATCAAAATACCCAGGACATTTTCCCCAGAACTAGGACAAATAATCCTAAATTTATATGGAACCACAAAAGAACCCTAACTGCCAAAGCAATCTTGAGAAAGAAGAACAGAGCTGGAGGTATCACTCTCCCAGACTTCAAACTATACTACAAATCTACAGTAATCAAAACAGTATGGTACTAGCACAAAAACAGACACATAGATGGATGGAACAGAATAGAGTGCCCAGAAATAAACCCACACACTTACAGTCAATTAACCCACAACAAAGGAGACAAGAATGTAAAATGGAGAAAAGACAGTCTTTTCAATAAGTGGTGCTGGGAAAACTGGACAGCTCCAAGTAAAAGAATGAGATTAGAACATTTCCTCACGCCATACACAAAAATGAACTCAAAATGGATTGAAGACCTAAATGAAAGATCTAAAACCATAAAACTCCTAGAAGATAACATAGGCAGAGGTGGTAGTATTATGATCACCATTTGAAGGAAGAGGACACATGCCCAGAAAGGCTAGCTTATTTGGCAAAGATTATATAGCTACTAAATTATAGAAGCAAGATTCAAAGCCAGGTAGTTTGATACCAGTCCTTGTTCTACACCACCTCTAAGCCACTTCCAATAAATGAGTGTCAAATTAATAAATTAATACAAAATTTCAGAATAGGTTAACCTTTAGAAAGGAATACCAATGTAGACCTTAAAATGGAAAACAAACCAAAAACCCCAGTATATTTTAATATTCCTGGTACTAACTTCTCTCTACTTAGCTCATGTTCGGTGGGTGCATTCATTTATGTGCTCAGACTAATATAAGATAGAACAGTGTGCCAAAGGAGTCTGGACTTGGAGTCAGATTTGAATACTGGCTCTGATATATACATGTTTACTACTTACATGATCTTGAACAATTTCTTAACTTTTCCAAGTCTCAATTTTCTCATTCATAAAATGGGAATAAAAATAACTGTAACAAAAAAACTAAAAAGCTATCTTTTTAAAGAGAATTAAAAATTATGTATAAAAAGTACCTGACACAAAAGAAGATGTTAATATAACTCTTCCTTTTACCTCTTACTCTCGTTCCTTTTTCCCCTTCCCTTCTTGCATCCTATCTGCCATTAGCCACATGACTTTGTAAAGGTTACTCTTCCAGGATTTATTGCATCACCTATGAAACAATTTGGGTAGTTATCTCCAAGATCCTTTGACTCTATAATTCTATGATTCAGTGATTTAATACTTAGCTTTTCTTTGTATCACAACAGTACAACTTACTGAGAGGTGATTTTGAAATGAGGCTTCTCTGGTTAGTGTGGCTGATTAAGTTCTTTTGTTTTTTCCAGATGATGCCATCACATACAACTTGGCTTAGCAGTATTTGAATTAAATTGGATGAAAACTTGGTTTACTTTGTAAATAGTTTCACAGCAATAATATAGATTAACTGCATCCACTAGCAGTCACATATTTCAAAGGATTTATATCTCCCTTCCTTTCCTCTATGTAGGTACTACACAGGAAGCCTGGAGGGTAAGTCAACAAATCATGAAACTCTAGGTTTAATTCACACAGCAACAAAAGGGCTAATAAGAGCTATCGAAGATGGTGGAATAGATTCTGTGATGGAATGGGAAGTGGATGAAGTGCTGAACTGGACAAACACACTCAACTTTGATGAGTAAGTACATGTTGCTATTCTTGGGGAGCGAGGGCAGACATCAGATATTTTTCTTTCTAATATTTCCTACTCCCATGTTGAATCTTCAAAAAAACAACTTGAATATTTATTATCTGTCTAGAAAGAAAATAAGAGGAAATGAGGGAGAAAGATAAAAAAGGGATGATCTAAAAGTAGAAAAAAGAAAAATATATTTGGGTGTTCTTTATTAACAGACTTTATTCTTATGCCTTAGTCTAAGTCTGCTTTACTTCTTACTTTGGGATATAGAAACAAGGCTAAGAACATGAAATTAATAATATAAAGAATTTCCTCAGCCCTCAGTGGGACATTAAAATATTATAATTTTTCAGTGACATACTTCGGCCCTTGAAAAACATTTTTAGGCTATTTTGTGTGATGGAAATTTAAAAATACTTCATATAGCCATCAGGGCAATGCAAATCAAAACCACAATAAGATCCTATTTCATACCCACAAAGATAGCTATAATTAAAAAGACATATAGTACCAGTGTTGGCAAGGATGACTGCTAGTGGGAATGTACAATGGTATAGCCATTTTGGAAAACAATCCAGCAGTTCCTCAAATGGTTAAACATAGAGTTGCCATACAAGCCAGCATTTCCACAAGAGAAATGAAAACACATGTCCATAAAAACTTGTACATGAATATTCATAATATCATTACTCATAATAACAAAGAATTAGAAACAATCTATTCATCAGCTGATGATTAAAATGTGATATATCCATACAATGGAATATTATTTGGCAATAAAAAGAAATGCTGATCATGCTACAACACTGATGAACCTTCTTAGTAAAAGAAGCCAATAACAAAGGACCACATATTGTATGGCTCCATTTATATGAAATGTCCAGAATAGGCAAATTATATGGAGACAGAAAGTAGATTAGTGGTTGCCTAGGGCTTAGAGATTTGTGGGGATTGGGAAGTGATGGCCAAGGGGTATGAAGTTTCTTTTTGGAGTAATGAAATGTCCTAAAATTGATTGTGTTGATGGATGCACAACTCAGTGAATACACTAAAAAGCCATTGAATTGTACACTTTAAATCGGCAAATTTTATGGGATGTGAATTATATCTCAATAAAGCTTTAAAAATATTCACTATTTACTCAGCTACAATAAAGAATGTGAATACTGCATGGATGAAGAGGAAGGAAAAATAACACAAAGATGGTGTAAGTAAAGAAACATAAGAAAAAGGAAGACATTTGGAAGAGGGAGATAAGAACATGAAATAGGAAAAATTAGGTTGACCACCATTGAAAAATAGACCAGAAAAAAGAGGCCAGAGGAAGCAGAGAACAATGAGAAAAGGAAAGAGAAGAGAAACAAAGAAAAAAGGGAAAGAATGACTAAGAAAAAAGGAAAATGAGAAAACAAGAATAATAGAAAAAAAGATAATTATGGGAAGAATATATTAAAATAAAAATAAAAAAAGAAAGATAAGAAGGAATAAAGAGCTAATCACCCATAGTAGATGTGCTAAAATATTTTTTTAATAAATAGTGAAAAGATTTTATGACTCAATAACCCCAATATCTTGTCCAGACCATAGTATTGGGATTCCTTATAGACAGTACATTTGTGGTTTCTGAGGCACTGAATACATACAGATGGTAATAATGATGCAAGAAATGACATCCAAAGAAAGGAGTCATAATGCTGTACTTTTTCCTTTCCTAAGATGGTAAAGAAAGGAGAGAGAGGTAGGGGAGGTCCATTTTGAATGAGCTTATGAGGGCAGGATAGAGAATTCTCTCAGGAAAGCTTTTGAAATCCTGCTCTGCCTTTGCCTTATACAGTTAGCTAATTCAGCAAAGGGCCAGCTAGCTTCAGTGAAAGATTACAAAATAATCCACACCCAGTATCCTATACTCTATCACTACTGGAATACAAAAGAATAAAACAGTTCAGTTCAAAGGGAAGAAATAAATGAGCATCTCAGTCTACACAAGACTTTCCCCACTATCATCCCCTAACACCCTTCTCTGGTAGGTGAAGAAGATTCCTAATGGCTTCCCTTCATGGAGAAAAGGATAAAAACAGAATAAACCAGGAAAACTTGAAGTGGTTTTTTGGTATCATATACTCTATATGTAGTGGGATAAATACATCTAGCTTTGATATGGTGAGACCTAAATAGACTTTTCTCCAACGAAGATATACAGATTGCCAACAAACACATGAAAGGATGCTCAACATCACTAATTATTAGAGAAATGCAAATCAAAACCACAATGTGGTATCATCTCACACTGGTCAGAATGGCCATCACCAAAAAATCTACAAACAATAAATGCTGGAGAGGGTGTGGAGAAAAGGGAACCCTCTTGCACTGTTGGTGGGAATGTAAATTGATACAGCCACTATGGAGAACAGTATGGAGGTTCCTTAAAAAACTGAAAATAGAACAACCATATGACCCATCAATCCCACTACTGAGAAAACCGTAATTCAAAAAAGAGACATGTACCCCAATATTTATTGCAGCACTATTTACAATAGCCAGGACCTGGAACCAACCTAAGTGTCCATTGACAAATGAATGGATAAAGAAGATGTGGCACATATATACAATGGAATATTAGCCATAAAAAGGAACAAAATTGAGTTATTTGCAGTGAGGTGGATGGACCTAGAGTCTGTCATACAGAGCGAAGTAAGTCAGAAAGAGAAAAAAAAATACTGCATGCTAACACATATATATGGAATCTAAAAAAATGGTTCTGATGAACCTAGGGGCAGGACAGAAATAAAGACGCAGACGTAGAGAATGGACTTGAGGATACAGGGAGGGGGAAGGGTAAGCTGGGATGAAGTGAGAGAGTGGCATGGACACATATACATTACCAAATGTAAAATAGATAGCTAGTGGGAAGCAGCTGCATAGCACAGGGAGATCACCTCGGTGCTTTTTGACCACCTGAGGGGGGGATAGGGAGAGTGGGAGGGAGGTGCAAGAGGGAGGGGATATGAGGATATATGTATACATACAGCTGGTTCACTTTGTTATACAGCAGAAACTAACACAACATTGTTAAGCAATTGTACTCCAATAAAGATGTAAATCAATAAATAAAAATAAAATAAATAAAAAATGCAGATACCTCATGTTTCCAAATTATGTACAACCTCTATCAGTTCGTTCTCTGACTTGAGCATAATTTGGCACCCACTTGGAATTATTAGAAAGCAAGTTTTTCTACTGATCTCTAGACAACAAAAATTTCAAATGGAATCCAGCATGATTATTTGGGAATATTTCAGTAGTCTTACTGACCACAGCCTACTGATTATCTCAGGCAAGACAAGAATTTGCAAAGACCTTCCCCTAGCTGAGAGCAGACATTAGGAGAGCACCTTCTTCCCAGTGTATTTATGGTCTCCACAGTCTACTTTCCTCTTAGAGCTTTGTAGTTGTCTAGATATTTGTAACTGGCTTTATAATAATGCCTTATTTGATGAGAATTTCAAAGTCATTTTTCCCTTCAGAAGAATTGGTAGCCACTAATTCCTTGGAGAGTATCCTTCAAAATCTATAAACAGTTTTTGATAGTTGGACCATTAGAATGACATACATGTGTTTAACACTGATATTGAATGATACAAACCAGTTTCTTCCCAAAGGCTTTTGTGCTAGCCCCTTGTTATGACAGATGGATGCTCTCCTGGGAAGAAACCATGTACAACTTCAGATGCACAGGGCAACAATATCAGTTGAGAACAATATTATTATAATTTTGAAGAATGGATTGGATAGAGCCAACTTCACTCTTGGACTCAAGGACACTGATGAGTACTGTTGCAAATTCTGTAGTATCCAGAGATACATTGCTGTAGGTGCTTAGAACATAAAGCAATGCCTGCATTGCTGTTACTGAGTCACCTACAATGCCACATAGTGGCTACTCTGCCTACTGCTGGCATTCATTCTGATGCATTTTCAGGGGTGTATTCTCTAGCGAGATGGATGTTCCTCTTCTAGGATCTTCATATTTTTCAAACTGCATGTGAAATTTAACATAACCCATTAAGTCATCAGCAGCTGGGGTATCTTAAATAATTTCCTGATGTTCTATTAACCCTGTTGGTGAGAGCTCTCAGTGGGTAGTTTCTATGTCTGAAGCTGCCCCTTTGATTTCTAAGACAGGTAGTTATGTTGCCACTCTGGCTAGGGACTTTCCCCAGGCCATTAAGATATTAAATTTATACTCCTGAGGGATCCACGGTAGAGTCCACATATACTTTACTTTGCTAGTATCTAAAAAAAAATTTCAAAAATTTCTTAGATCAGCTCTATTATATAAACAGCATGATAAGGCTATAATCAAGATTGTTGCTTCTATTTGTAAAGCTTTGATTTCTCATTGGCTACTGCTGTCATGTTCCTGATGAGAAGTTCTTTTTTAACAATTGAATAAATTCATATCCTGATCTCAGGTAAAGCAGGGTCAGTGATCAACCTTAAATATGGCATAAGTTTTTGCCCCAGACTGTCAGGGTTTAGCATACAATTGATCAAAGGTCCTTTATCTTGGTAACTTGAAGATGGAATGAAAATCTTTCAGTATATGAATCTAAGGAAGCAGAATTATTGACACCCACTATTCATAGTGCTCCTGAGCAACCACTGAAAGCACAAAGTCTGCCTAAATTTAAGGTTAAGCCAGATTGAACTGTCAACTAAGAGGTCCTGGAAAGGGTTTAAACCACCTGCTATTATCTTGCATCTTTTCATTTAACAGTCACCCAGCACTATCTCATTTAAGGCCACAGAATAAAGTTCTTGGAGTAACAAGAGGTAGCAGTAACAAGAACGAGCTGACTTAGACACAGTATTTATTACAATTAAACACCATTGCATAATATATACCTTCTCATAACAAAAAAATTCAGGAATACAAAGTTAACAAAAGTAAAATAATTCAAATGAAAATCAGTGTTTCCTGAATTACATGACAATTTTAATCCTCCTCTTCCTTTCTCAGCCAGCTTCCTTTTAGCACCTGCTGTGATCAACTCCTTACCTGATTTCTTGGGTACAGTTGTAAGAAAGGAGGCTTGGGAAAGGGGGATACAGAGACCAAAATGTGATGCAATAAATCACAGGAAACCTGGGCCTCGGAGCTTTCTCTCATCTTCTTAGTTCATCATACTTGTCCTTCCCTATCTACCTCTTCTCGGGCTACAACTGTCTCCCTATTTCAGTCTCTGTTTAGGGAACTGAAATGGCAACTGCATGCACCCTGCTTGAATATGATCTCATGTTTACTGGACACAGCAAAGACAGCACCATTTCTCTAATAAGATCATAAACCAAATGATTTAAATGTATACGTCAGAGACAGTAGGTCTGGCAATCCAGAACCAAGGAGAAGGTTTTGTTGCTGTAGTTTTCCCATGACTTTTTTCCTCTCAGAGTTTTCCATTCGTACTTTTAATTTAGAAGTTAACTAACATCTTAGTTGTCACTCAGTTGAGGATATGATCTAGCAGGAATGGAACAAGATAAAATGAGAAGACATGTGCTGGTGGGAAGCCAAAGGGCACCAACGTGGTAGATGGTAGGCACCATTTTCATAACTCCTCCAACTCCTTGTCCTATGGGTTGCCTTAGGTGCATGAGAGCTACTTGGAGGTGGGAAAGTCAAGAAATTAAACATTTGGGCTTGGCGATGCAGGGGACACGGGTTTGTGCCCCGGTCCGGGAAGATCCCACCCACGTGCCGTGAGCCATGGCCGCTGAGCCTGCGCGTCCAGAGCCTGTGCTCCGCAACGGGAGAGGCCACAACACTGAGAAGCCCGCGTACCGAAAAAAAAAAAAAAAATGAAATTAAACATTTGGACTAGTGAATTTGTCACCATTAATCTAAGATTTCATAGATAAAGTAGAATTTTAGAAGTAGTCTAAGTATGTACTAATGAATCAATTTATTACTTACTAATAAATCAATTTAATTTAATGAATGTCTATGTAATGTGCTTAGGTACATTGCCAACTGGAAGGAAATTGCTACAAGCAACTCTTCAGCTAACTTCAAAAGTAGGTGTTTTTTTTAGCAATAATGGGAAATTCTTATAAACAAAAACAATACTTTCCAGACATGTACACATTTCTAAGCACCTAACAAACACTTCAGCACTCTGCACAGTATATAGACATAAATAAATTTGCCAAGTCATTTTTGCCTTTATACATAAAATTGTTATTTGGGAATAGAAGGAAATTTTCTATTTTATTTAGAGTTGGATAACATGTTTTTTTTTAAAAAAATGAATCCTCCTTTTAAAATGTTGCATATCATGTTTCAGTAATTTTTTTTCGGTATGCGGGCCTCTCACTGCTGTGGCCTCTCCCGTTGCGGAGCACAGGCTCCGGACGCGCAGGCCCAGCGGCCATGGGTCACGGGCCCAGCTGCTCCGTGGCATGCGGGATCCTCCCGGACCGGGGCACGAACCCTTGTCCCCTGCATCGGCAGGCGGACTCTCAACCACTGCACCACCAGGGAAGCCCTCAGTAATAATTTTTAATGAGCAAACTTCACTTGGCAAAATAAATGCTATTCCAGAAGTATCAATAATTCTAACATAGCCAAAGCCTAATTATAGTTTTCATATAATCTGAGTGTATGAGTTCTGTCCCACTGTCATCTGTGATTGGCAGTAAAACAAAGAGGTTATAATTATGGAGTGCTGATTCATAGATGCCTGGTTTTGATTTTGGGCTCTACTGTTTACTGTCTGTATGATCTTGGGCCAGTTACTTGGTCAGTTTCCTCATCTATAAAATGAAAATAACAATAGTACCTAGCTCATATATTGTTGTGAGGTAATAAGAGATAGTATATGTAAAGAGCATAGAATAGTGCTTGGCACATAGTATGTACTCTATAAATGTTAGCTATTATTAGCTTGAACCTATCCACTTATTTCCAACTCATTGCCACCACTACAGTCCAAGTTGCCATCATCCCTCTGCAGGCTTCTGCAATGGTCTCCAAACTTATACTCCTCCAGTCCATTCCCCACACAACAGATAGTGATCTACAAATTTAAATCAGCATAATTAAAACAAAACACTTATTTAACAAACTCTTCTTTAGCAATTACCATGTGGAAGTGCTGTTTTAGAGTGTTTTATAAAATTGATTCATTTGATCTTCAGAACAACCCAACGAGACAGGTTCTATTACCTACATTTTACAGACAAGCAAAGAGATGCCAAGTTACTTGCTCAAGGTCAGTTACTGTGAGGGCCAGGATTTGAATTGAGACTAGGTAGCTCTAGAACCCATACTCTTAACGACGACTACCTGTGATGCCTCTTATAGTTTTCCACTGCACTTGGAATAAAACCTTAACTTTATCATGGCACTCTGGCTCTGGTCTAGCTTTCCACCCTTATCATGTCCCACTCCCTCCCCCTGGCTCACAACCCGGCATCACTGGCATCTAGCCTGGTCCTCAAACACACTGTGGTTTCCACTTCAGGGGTTTAATGCAGTTGATGGCCTTCTGGAGAACAGGTTTAGGCAACTGTCGTCACTTGAGGGCAGGAAGTTATTTGTTTTGTTTGCTACTGAGTTCCCAATGTGTAGAACATAGTAGAGTCTCAATGGCAGGAATTTTGTACTTGAAAGGAATGACAAGTACAAAAATGGAAGCAGATAATATAAATTACTGAGCTAAAAGAGATTATTGTGAAAAGAAGGAAAGATACAGCATGGTAATTGGAAGGAGCATAAGAGCAAGTGAAAATTATTTTAAGTAATGGAGATCTGCATCATAACTGAAGGCAGTAGAAGGTGATATATTGAAGATGCTGGCATTGAAAAGAGGAGGGAATGTGTGCCACTTCTTCAAGAAGCATGAGGAAATCAAATCCAGAATTTGGAAACTTTAGCTCTAGGGACAGAAATGGCTTCTCTTCGTTTGTGAATAAAGAACTGTTAGCTAATAGTTAATTGTGGAGTACTAACTAAATGCCAAGTTCTTTACATGCACCATCACACTTAGTTCTCACAAAAATATGCTGAGGCATGTGCTATTATTATCCCCATCTACCCCCTTTATAGATGAGGACATTGAGACAAAGGTTAAATAACTTGCTTCAAATTACAGAGCTAGCAAAAAAAAAAAAAATTACAGAGCTAGCTAGTAGTAGGTCAAACCCCAAACCCAGATCCTACAGAGCCTTTTGTAAAGATGGACAATAAAATATGGTAGTGAAAAGTAGGATGATCTCAGAATTTTGGACATTTATTGTTTCGGTTAAATAGGATATAAAGATATCTGCTCTAAGAGTGGTGAGAAGGAATGTGGAATAGACCTTACCTGGAATGCAGTAGCATATTGAATAAGTCTATATCCTGTCATATCTTGCATCTTTCTAAATATTTGTCATTCCTCTCTAGGTTTCAGGTTTGAGCAAGCACAGGAAAAAAAATATGACTATAAAGATATATTGGAAGAGGAAATGGGAACACAAGAAGTTACTTCATTTGACAATATTTATGAAGGACCAACTTTTACTAGACTAAGGCCTGATTCCACTTATGGAATATAATTATAACTATATAAAAATATAAAAATATATAATTATAAACTATAATTTCTTTTCTGAGCTTTAACCCTTCAAGCCCTGATTCCATCAGAGATAGTTTATTCTGGCTGAAATGACTTGTATATTCTTGGCACAGAATCTAGGCCAATTAAAAGTAAGGAGGATTAAACAGAAATAGAACATCAGACTGAATACAGTAGCCATGGAAAATGTAGAAATTATTCCCGGTATTCTGCGAAAATGTAGTATTCTAACAATCATACTTAAATAAAAATATACTTAGGTGCAAAAAAACCCCTTTGTCTGATTGTTTTTCTTCTTTATTTGAAGCATTCTTTATTTGTGCATTTCTATCAGGCAGAGCCCTTTCTTCATTAAAAAAAGAAAAAGGGCAGTGTAGCAAGTTCTCCTTTTATTAGAATGCAAAAGCCTTACTAGAATCCCTGGTGCCATTCAGCTTAGGCATCTTTGAACAAAACTGGGTTACAGGGGCACC
This sequence comes from Monodon monoceros, assembly GCF_005190385.1. Classification (NCBI taxonomy): domain Eukaryota; kingdom Metazoa; phylum Chordata; class Mammalia; order Artiodactyla; family Monodontidae; genus Monodon; species Monodon monoceros. Next base: position 23,547,640 of record NW_021703784.1, read on the forward strand.
ATTAGCTAAAGGAGCCAGAAAAGCAAAAATCTATTTCTTAGCTTCCACAGTGGGAAGAATAGAAAACTGGAAATGACTGTTAGGTTAAGGAACAAAGCCTACCATACCCTCCAAGTCTGAATTACTGTGCCTTCCCATAAAAACCCTCTACTACTAACCATCATCACACTTATCACACTGTAACTGTCTACAATCCTAACAGACCAGAGGCTTATACTCCCAAGCATAAAAAATTCAGCAGAGACCTAATGTATATTTAAGAAAAAAAATCAGATTTATTCATATAATTTACATATACATTCACCTATTGTAAGTACTCAGTTTGACAAATACATATATATATATATATATAGTTATGCAGTTTTCACCACAATCAAGGTATCATGCATTTCCATCACCCCCAAACTGTACATCTTTGCAGTCAATCCACCCACCCCATGCCATTCCCCTGGGACTGATCTCCTTTCAATCACTACAATTCTGCCTTTTCTAAAATGTCACATAAATGGAATGATACTATATGTAGTCTTTCTTGGTCTTGCTTCTTTAGAATTATGCTTTTGAAATTCATTCTTGTTGTTGCATATTTCAGTAGTTCATTGCTTTTATAATGGCTAATGTTCCATTACATGGCTATACCACAATTTCTTTAAACATTCAGCAGGTTGATGGACAATTGTTTTTTTCCAGCTTGGGATCATTGTGGATAAAGCTGCTGTGAACATTCATGTACAAGTCTTTATGGGGATATGTATTTTCATTTCTCTTGGGAAATAACTCAGAGTGGAATTGCTGAGGTAAACAATAACTATATGTTTAAATATCTATTTATTTATTTATTGAACTATACTTGCTTTACGTTTCAGGTGTACATCAAAGTGATTCATATATATATATATATATATATATATATATATATATATATTCAGATCATTTTCCATTATAGTTTATTACAAGATGTTGAATATAGTTCCCTGTACTATACAGTAGATCCCTGTTGTGTATTTTATATGTAGTAGTGTGTATCTGTTAATCCCAAATTCCTAATTTATCCCTCCCCCTTCCCCTGTGGTAAATAAATAAATTTGTTTTCTAAGTCTGAGTCTCTTTCTGTTTTGGAAATAATTTCATCTGTGTCATTTTAAAATTCACATATAAGTGATATCATAATATTTATTTCTGTCTGACTTATTTCACTTAATATGATAGGTCCATCCATGTTGCCACAAATGGCATTATTTTGTCTTTTTTATGGCTAGTATTCCACTGTATATATGTATCACATCTTCTTTATCCATTCCTCTGTTGATGGACATTTAGGTTGCTTCCATGTCTTGGCTATTGAAAACAGTGCTGCAATGAACAATGGGGTGCAGTATCCTTTCAAACCATGGTTTTCTTCAGATATATGCCCAGCAGTGGGATTGCTGGGTCATATGGTAGTTCTATAATAAGTTTTTTAAGGAACCTCCATACTGTTCTCCATAGTGGCTGTACCAGTTTACATTCCCACCAATGGTGTAGGACGGCTTCCTTTTCTCCACACCCTCTTCAGCATTTGTTATTTGTAGACTTTTTGATGATGGCCATTCTGACTGGTGTGAAGTGATACCTATTTGACTTTGATTTGCATTTCTCTAATAAGTAGCAATGTTGAGCATCTTTTCATGTGCCTGTTGGCCATCCTTATGTCTTCTTTGGAGAAATGTCTATGTAGGTCTTCTGCCCATTTTTTTTGATTGGGTTTATTTTTATATTGAGCTGTATAAGTTGTTTATATAGTTTGGAAATTGTCAGTTACAATGTTTGCAAATATCTTCTCCCACTCTGTAGGTTGTCTTTTCATTTCGGTTAGGATTTCCTTTGCTGTGCAAAAGCTTTTAACTGGGTCTCATTTATTTTTGCTTTGTTTCCATTACTCTAGGAGACGGATCCAAAAAAATATTGCTGCAATTTATAGCAAAGAGTGTTCTGCTTATGTTTTCTTCTAGGTGTTTTATATTATCCGGTCTTACATTTAGGTCTTTAATCCAGTTTGAGTTTATTTTTATATTTGGTGTTAGAGACTGTTCTAATTTCATTCCTTCACATGTAGCTGTCCAGTTTTCCCAGCACCAGTTATCGAAGAGACTGCCTTTTCTCCACTGTATATTCTTGCCTCCTTTGTTGTAGATGAATTGACCATATGTGCCTGGGTTTATTTCCGGGCTTTCTATCATGTTCCATTGATCTACATTTCTTTTTTTGTGCCAGTACCATACTGCTTTGATTACTGTAGATCTGTAGTATAGTCTGAAGTCAGGGAGTCTGATTCCTCCAGCTCTGTTCTCAAGATTATTTTGGCTATTTGTGTTTTCATACAACTTTAAAGAATTTTTGGTCCAGTACTGTGAAAAATGCCATTGGTAATTCAGTAGGGATAGCACTGAATCTGTAGCTCGCCTTGGATAATATGGTCATTTTAGCAAATGTTTATAAGAATCTGTTTTTCTAAAGTGGCTGTACCATTTTGCATTTCCACCAGCAATGAACTTAAGTAGCTCCACTTGGCTTATGTCACTTTGTGCTGTCAAATGTTTTAATTCTAGGGAATGTATAGTGAATAGCATCTCATTGTGATTTTAGTTTGCATTTCCTAAATGACTTATGATATTGAAGATCTTTAACATGCTTATCTGCCACTTGGTATCTTCTTTGGTGAAGTATCTATTCAAATCTTTTGCCAATTCTAAATTGTTTATTTCATATTGTGTTAAAAGATTTTTTAATATAGTCTAAAAACAAACCATTTACCAGATACTGTTTTGCCAGTCTGTGGGTGTTTTCATTTTTTTATGATGTCTTTTGAGGAGAAAAAGTATTTAATTTTAATAGAGTCCAAGTTACCATTTTTTCTTTTTTAATTTAATTTTTATTTTATGTTGGGATATAGTTGATTTACAATGTTGTGTTAGTTTCAGGTTTACATCAAAGTGGTTCAGTTATACATATACATATATCCATTATTTTTCAGCTTCTTTTCCCATATAGGTTATTACAGAATATTGAGTAGACTTACCTGTACTATAGAGTAGGGTCTTGTTGATTGTCTATTTTATATATAGTACTGTGTATATGTTAATCCCAAATTCCTAATTTATCCCTCCCTCCCACCTTTCCCCTTTGGTAACCAAAAGTCTGTTTTCAATGTCTGTGAGTCTGCTTGTTTCATAGATATGTTCATTTGTGTCATATTTTAGATTCCACATATAAGTGATATCATATGGTATTTGTCTTTCTCTTTCTGACTTTGTTCACTTAGTATGATAACCTCTAGTTGCATCCATGTTGCTGCAAATGGCATTATTTTGTTCTTTTTTTATGGCTGAGTAGCATTCCATTGTATATAGGTACCACATCTTCTTTGTCCATTCATCTGTCGATGGACATTTAGGTTGTTTCCATGTCTTGGCTCTTGTGAATAGTGCTGCTATGAACATAGGGGTACATGTATCTTTTTGAATTATAGTTTTGTCTGGATATATGCCCAGGAGTGGGATTTCTATTGGTAATTCTATTTTCATTTCATGTGGTAATTCTATTTTTAGTTTTCTGAGGAACCTCCATACTGTTTTCCATAGTGGCTGCACCAACTTACATTCTCAGTGTAGGAGGGTTCCCTTTTCTCCACACCCTCTCCAGCATTTGTTATTTGTAGACTTTTTAACAATAGACATTCTGACCAATGTGAGGTGGCACCTCATTGTGGTTTTGATTTGCATTTCTCTAATAATTAGCGAGGTTGAGCATCTTTTCATGTACCTATTGGCCATCTGTATAAAACATCAACAATATTTCTTGATACCCAGGTTAAAGTGTCCAGACTATGCCCAAGATGGAGTTGCTTATGCTAAGCCCCATGTTAGTAAACCAAAACTTAAATTTCTGTGCTCGGCTCTCCCAGAAGAGGTAGGCCTAGATCAACCAATCAGCACTTTCCTGCTCAGCAAAAATTACCTAACCTGGCTCCAAGACTTCCCTTTGCTCCATACAAGGGAAGTAACTGTTCTAACCAACTGACAATGCCCATTATAACTTCCTTGTTCCTGCTCACTTTGGTCTATGAAACCTCCTCACTTTGTACAACACTTCATACATTTGGTCATGTTGTATTATCTCTTTTATATTGGTGGAATTGACTTGTTAATATTGGTAAGGCCTTTTGCATCTATTCATGAACGATATTGGTCTTCAGTTTTGTTTTGTTTTGCTCTTCTTGTAATTCTTGTATTTTTGACTTCAGGGTAATACTGGCTTCATAAAACGGGCTCTTCTAATATCAGGAAAAGTTTGTGCAGCAATGGTATGCCTTCCTTAGAAGTAGAAGGCATTGACTCATCAGGATTATTTTCATTGTTTTTTGGCCTTTTTATGCCATGAATATGTTTGAGATGTCTATGAAATCCACTTGTCCATGTTGCTTTACACTGCAATAATTTAACACAATGTGAGGGCCAAGATGGTGGAGTACGAAGACTCTGAACTCACCTCCTCCCATGGAAACACCAAAATGATAACTACTTACAGAGCAACTATCTGTGAGAATGACCTGAAGACTAGCAGAAAAGATTTTCCATTAAAGAAGGAGCCATAAGACAGGTAGGAACGGTGGACATTGTATAGTCAGGACCCACAACCCAGGGTCAGCGACCCACGAATGGAAGGAATATCAGTATCACAGAGGTACTCCCCAAGGAGTGAGGGGTCCAAGCCCCACATCAGGCTCCCCAGCCTGGGGATTCTGCACTGAGAAGATGAGCCACCAGAGTGTCTGGCTTTGAAAATTAGCAGGACTTAAATTAGGGAAAGCCAGAAGGCTACAGGAAACAGACTCCATTCTTAAAGGGTGCATGCAACATCTCACATGCTCTGAGTCCCAGTGCAGAGGCACTAGTTTGAAAGGAGCCTGGGTCAGACCCACTTAGTGATCTTAGAGAACCTCCCAGAGAGGCAAGAAGCAATCAGGACTCCCCCTAGGGATGGAGGCATCAGCCCTTCTGGGGAGCTTAATCTAGCACTGGTAACACCAGTGCCATTTTGGAATCCTCCCTCTAGCCTATTAGTGCTGGGGACCTGGCCCTGTCCACCAGCAGGCTGGCACTAACCCTGAGGCCTCAGCTGTACAGACAGCCATGTGGAGACCTGGCCTCTCTCACCAGTGGGACAGCACCAATCCCGAATGCCCCTGAGTCACACAGACAACCACATAGGAAGCCTACCCCACCTTCCAGTGGGCCCACAGCCGCCGTACAAGACATGGTCTTGCAGCCAGCGGGGTTGGGGCCAGCCACGTCACAACAGAAGCGCACAGGCAGCCCACGTAGGGGGTACACTAGAACATATACCTCTTAACCAGAGAGGAGTGTGCTGCTGCGCCCCACAGGATGTTTCCTAAATAAGGCTTGGGAAGATTGGGAAATGTAACCAACCTACCTAGTACATAGAAATAAACACAGAGAACTGGGCAAAATGAGAAGACAGAAATTTATGTTCCAAACAATGGAATAAGACAAAATATCAGAAAAAGAACTAAACAAAGGAGAGATAAGGAATCTACCAGATAAAGAGTTCAAGGTATAGATCATAAAGGTGCTCAATGAACTCTGGAGAAGAATGGAGAACACCATGACCATTTAAACGAACAGTTTGAAAATATAAAGAAGAACCAAAAAGAGTTGATGAATAAGATAACTGAAATAAAAAATATACTAGAAGGAATCAATAGTAGATTAGATAATACAGAGGAATGGATCACCAATCTGGAACACATGGTAGTGGAAATTCCCAAGCTGAACAGAGAAATGAAAAAAGAATTTTAAAAAATGAGGATAGTTTACAAGACCTCTAAGACAACATAAAGCATACTAACATTTGCATTACAGTGGTCCTAGAAGAAGAGAGAAATGGGCAGAGAACTTATTTGAGAAATAATTACTGAGAAATTTCCTAACGAGGGGAAAGAAACAGACATTCAAGTCCAGGAAGCACAGAGAGTTCCAAACGAGATGATCCAAAGATGTCCACACAAAGACACATTATAATTAAAATTGCAAAGGGAGTTTCATGGTGGCATAGAGTTAGGATCCCGGGCTTTCACTGCTGTGGCCTGGGTTCCATCCCTGGTTGGGAAACTGAGAACCAACAAGCTGCATGGCATGGCCAAAAGAAAAAATTAAAAAAAAAAAAAAAAAAGTAAAATCGTAAAAATTAAAGAGAATCTTAGAAGTAGCAAGAGAAAAGCAATTAGTAACATAAAAAGAAATCTCCATAAGGCTATCAGGTGAATTTTCAGCAACAATTTTGTAGTCCAGAAGGGAGTGTCATGATATATTCAAAGTGATGAAAGGAAGAAGCTTACAACCAAGAATTCTCTAGCTGGCATGGCTATCGTTCAGACTTAAAGGGGAGATAAAGAGTTTCAAAGACAAGCAAAAGCTAAAATGGTTCAGCACCACTAAACTGGCTTTATAAGAAATGTTATAGGGAATTCCCTGCCAGTTCAGTGGTTAGGGCTCTGTGCCTCCACTGCAGGGGGCATGAGTTTGATCTCTGGTTGGCAAACTAAGATTCTGCGTGCCACGTGGCATGGCCAGAAAAAACAAAAAAAAGAAATGTTATAGGGACTTCTCTAAGCAGAAAAGGAAAGTCCACAGCTATGAAAAGGAAAATTATGGGGCTTCCCTGGTGGCGCAGTGGTTGAGAGTCCGCCTGCCGATGCACGGGACACGGGTTCGTGCCCCAGTCCGGGAGGATCCTATATGCCGCGGAGCGGCTGGGCCCGTGAGCCATGGCCGCTGAGCCTGCGCGTCCGGAGCCTGTGCTCCGCAACGGGAAAGGCCACAGCAGTGAGAGGCCCGTGTACCGCAAAAAAAAAACAAAACAAAAAAAAAAAAAAAGGAAAATTATGAAAAGAAAAATCTCACTGGTAAAGGGAAACACACAGTAAAGGTAGTAGTTCAACCACTTATAAAACTAGTATAAAGGTTAAAAGACAAAAGTAGTAAACCATCTATATACACAATAAATAAATACACAACACAAAAAGATGTAAAATACGATGTCAAAGACATTAAACATTGGGATAGGGGAGTAAAAATGTAGACTGGTTAGAATGCATTTGAATTTAAGAGATCAACTAAAATGATTATGTAACTTATACCATGTTATATGTGAGCTTCGTGGTAACCACAAACCAGAAACCAATAACAGACACACAAGAAAGAGAAAGGAATCTAAACATAAAACTAAAGATAGCCATCAAATCACAAGGAAAGAGGGCAAAAGAAAAAACAAAAAAAGAACCACGAAAACAACCAGAAAACAATTAACAAAGTGACAATAAATACATGTCTATCACTAATTACTTTAAATGTACTAAATGCTCCAATCAAAAGACACAGAGTAGCTGAATGGATAGAAAAACAAGACCCACATATGTGCTGCCTACAGGAGATTCACTTCACACACAGACTAAGTGATGGGATGGAAAAAAGTATTCCATGCAAATGGAAATTAAAAGAAAACCAGGACAGCAATACTTGTATCACAGAAAATAGATTTTAAAACAAGTACTGTAACAAGAGACAAAGAAGGACATTACTTAATGATATAGGGATCCATCCAAAAAGAAGATAAAACAATTGTAAATATAGATGCACCCAACATAGGAATACTTAAATATATAAAGCAAATAATAATAGACATAAAGGGAGAAACTAACAGTAACATAGTATTTAGTAGGGACTTTAAAACCCTATTTACATCAATGGATGGATAATCTGACAAAATCAATACAGAAAAAGACTGGCCTTAAATGACACATTAGACCAGATGAACTTAATAGATACATACAGTACATTCGTCAAAAGTAGCTGAATATACATTTTTTATACATTTTTTTCAATGCATGTGGAACATCCTCCAGGACAGATCACATGCTAGGCCACAAAACAAGTTTCAATAAATTTAAGAAGACTGAAATCACATCAAGTATCTTTTCTGACCACATGGTATGACACTAGAAATCAACCTACAAGAAAAAAACCTGCAAAAAACACAAAGATGGGGAGGCTAAACAACATGCTACGAAACAACCAAGGTGTCATTAGATAAATCAAAGAGGAAATTAAAAACTACCCGAGGACAAATGAAAATAGAAACACAATGATCCAAAATCTATGGGACACAGCAAAAGCAGATCTAAGAGGGAAGTTTACAGCAATACAATCCTATTTCAGGAAACAAGAATTATCTCAAATAAACAACCTAAAGTTAGACCTAAAAGAACTAGAAAAAGAAGAACAAACAAAACCCAGAGTTAGTAGGAGAGAAATCATAAAAATCAGAGCAGAAATAAATGAAATAGAGACAAAAAATAGAAAAGATTAATGAAACTAAGAGGTGGTTCTTTGAAAGATAAACAAAATTGATAAAACCTTTAGTCAGAATCATCATAAGTTACAATCAACACCACAGGAATACAAAGGATCATAAGAGATTACTATGAACAATTATATGCCAATAATATGGACAACCAAGAGGAAATGGGCAAATTCCTAGAAATGTAAGATTTCCCATGACTGAATCAGGAAGAAATAGAAAATATGAACAAACCAAACACCAATAATGAAATTGAATCAATACTTTTAAAAAACCTCCCAATAAACAAAAGTCCAGGACCAGATGACTTCACAGGTAAATTCTGCCAAAGATTTAAATAAAAGTTAACACCTGTTCTTCTCAAACTATTCCAAAAAATTGAAGAGGAAGGAACGCTTCTGAACTTATTCTCTAAGACCAGCATCACCCAGATATCAAAACCAGACATACAACACAAAAAAAGAAAATTACAGGCATTACTGACGAAAACAGATGCAAAAATCCTCAACACAATATTACTAAGTGGAATTCAACCATATATTAAGAGGATCATATACCATGAAGTGGGATTTATTCAAGGGATGCAAGGATAATTCAACACCCACAAATCAATGAAATACACCACATTAACAAATTGAAGGATAAAAATCACATGATCATCTCAATAGATGCAGAAAAGAACTTTTGACAAAGCTCTACATCCATTTATGATAAAAACCCTCAACATAGTGGAATAGAGGGAACATACTTCAACATAATAAAGGCCATATACAACAAACCTACAGCCAACATAATACTCAATGGTGAAAAGCTGAAAGTGTTCCCTCTAAGATCAGGAACAAGACAAGGATGCTCAATCTCACCATTTTTATTCAACATAGTATTGGAAGTCCTAGCCATAGCAATCACATGAGAAAAAGGAATAAAAGGAATCCAAATTGGAAAGGAAAAGTAAAACTGTCACTGTTTGCATATGACATGATACTAGACATAAAAATTCCTAAAGATGCCACCAAAAACCTATGAGAATTAATAAAGGAATTCAGTTAAGTTGCAGGACACAAGATTAATATGCAAAAATCTGTTTCATTGCTATACACTAACAACAAACTCTCAGAAAGAAAAATTAAGGAAACAATTCCATTTACAACTGCATCAACAAGAATAAAATATCTAGGAAAAAAATCTAAACAAGGAGGTAAAAGACCTGTACTCAGAAAACTATACGACATTAACGAAAGAAACTGAGATGACACAAACAAATAGAAAGATATACTGTGCTCGTAGATTGGGAGAATTGATATTATTAAAATAACCATACTACCACAGGCAATCTACAGATTCAATGCAATCCCTATCAAAATACCAATGGCATTTTTCACAGAACCCAAACAAATAATTCTATAAATTGTATGGAAACACACATGATCCAGAATAGCCAAAGCAATTTTGGGAAAGAAGAACAAAGCTGGAGGTATCATGCTTGCTGACTGCAAACAATACTGCAAAGCTATAGTAATCAAAACAGTATGGTACTGGCATAAAAATAGGCTGATCAATGGAAGAGAATAGAGAGATCAGAAATAAACCCACACACTTATGGTCAATTAATCTACAACAAAGGATGCAAAAATACACACTGGGAAAAGGCAGCCTCTTCAATAAATGGTGTTGAGAAAACTGGACAGCTACATGCAAAACAATCAAACTGGACTACTTTTCTATACCATATACAAAAGTAAATTCAAACTGGATTAAGAACTGAAGTCATAAAACTCCAAGAAGGAAACAAAGGCAGTATGGTCTTTGACACTGATGTTAGCATTATTTTTTTGGATCTGTCTCCTCAGGCAAGGGAAACCAAAGCAAAAATAAACTAATGGGATTACATTAAACTAGCTTTTGCACAGTGAAGAAAGGTATCAACAAAATGAAAAGGCAGTCTACTGAATAGAAGACATTTGCAAAGGATAGATCCAAAATATATGCAACTAAACGTCAAAAAACCCCAACAACCCAATTAAAATATAGAGGTCCTGAATAGATATTTTTTCCAAAGAAGACATACAGATGGCCAACAGACACATGAAAAGATACTCAACATCACCAATCATCAAGGAAATGCATATCAAAAACACAACGAGATATCACCTTACACCTGTCAGAATGGCCATTGTTAAAAAGACAACAAATAACAAGTGTTGATGAGGACGTGAGGAAAAGGGAACCCTGGTGCACTGTTTTAAATTGGTGCAGCCACTATGAAAAATAGTTAGGGAGGGTTCTCAAAAAATTAAAAAAAGAACTGACAGATGACCCAGCAATTTCACTTCTGGGTATTTACCTCCTCAAAAAAAAAAAAAAAAACACACTAATTTAAAAAGATATATGCACCCCAATGTTCATAGCAGCATTATTTACAATAGCCAAGATATGAAAGCAACCTAAGTGTCAGTCAATAGATGAATGGGTAAAAACGATGTGGTATATATATACAATCGAATATTACTCAGCCTTTAAAAAAAAAGGATGAAATATTACCACTTGCAGTGACATAGATGAACCTAGAGGGTAAAGTAAGTATAGTTAAGTGAAATAATTCAGACAGAGAAAAACAAATATCATATGATGTCACTTACATGTGGATTCTAAAAAACAAGACAAACAAAACAAAATGAAAGCAGACACAGATGCAGAGAACAAACAGAGGTTGTTATCAGAGGGGAGAAGGTGCAGGGGGCAAAATGGGTGAAGGGGAGCAAGAGGTACAAACCTCCAGTTATAAAATAAATAAGCCTGGGGAATATAATATACAGCACAAGGAATATGGTCAATAATAGTGTAATAACTTTGTACAGGGACAGTTAGCTACTAGACTTATCAAGGTGATTTCATAATGTATGCAAATGTCAAATCACCATGGAGTATACCTGAAACCAACATAATATTATATATCAACTATATTTCAATTAAAAAAATAAAGTAGGGCTTCCTTGGTGGCTCAGTGGTTGAGAGTCCCCCTGCCGATGCAGGGGACATGGGCTCGTGCCCCGGTCTGGGAAGATCCCACATGCTGCGGAGTGGCTGGGCCTGTGAGCCATGGCCGCTGAGCCTGGACGTCTGGAGCCTGTGCTCCGCAACGGGAGAGGCCACAACAGTGAGAGGCCCACGTACCGCAAAAAAATAAAGTAAAAAAAACCCCACCACGTCTGCAACCAGCTGAGTGATTACCATTTTCTCTCTTAAAATTCTTCCAACTCTTTACAGTCAGGGATATTTTTTAAAAATTGCTTAAGCAATAAGAAATACTAAGTATTTACAAAGAATTATAAGTCTATAGTGGATATTTAAATACTAGGGAACATTTGGGGGTGGTTTTCAAATAACCTAACATTAAGTAAGGCGGAACAAGGTTTTCAAAATTGTTAACTGAAGGACATATTTCCCCCGTAAAACTCGTTATTTCTTGCAATACCACTCATTGGATTTGTATAAAGTATACAATGTTTTTTCTTGCAGGAATGACCCTTCCACATGCATTAAGATGGCTATTATTAAAAAAACAAAACAGAAAATAACAGGTGTCAGTGAGGATGTGGAAAAATCAGAACCCTTGTGCACTGTTTGTGGGAATGTAAAACACTGTAGCCACTATGGAAAACAGCATGGTGTTTCCGTCAAAAAATTCAAAATAGGGGCTTCCCTGGTGGCGCAGTGGTTGAGAGTCCGCCTGCCGATGCAGGGGACATGGGTTCGTGCCCCGGTCCGGGAAGATCCCACATGCCGTGGAGCAGCTAGGCCCGTGAGCCATGGCCGCTGAGCCTGCGCGTCCGGAGCCTGTGCTCCGCAATGAGAGAGGCCACAACAGTGAGAAGCCCGCGTACTGCAAAAAAAAAAAAAAAAAAAAAAAAAATCAAAATAGAATTACCATATGATCCAGTGATTCCACTTCTGGGTACATACCCAAAAGAATTAAAAACAGAGTCCTTCAGGACATATCTGTTCACCCATGCTCAATAGCAGCATTATTCATAATAGCTAAAAGGGGAAAGCAACCTAAGTGTTTACAAACAGATAAATAAACAAAAATGTGGTCTATACATACCATGGAATATTATTCCATCTTTAAAAAGAAGGAAATTCTGATATACAGCAACTGGGATGAACCTTATTAAGGACATTACATTAGTGAAATAAGCCAGTCACAAAAAGACAAATGCTTATAGTAGGAAGCTACAGCAGTCAAATTCAGAGAGACAGAAAATAGAATAGTGGTTGCCAAGGGCTGGGTGGAGGGGAGAATGGAGAGTTGTGGAATGGGTGCAGAACTTCAGTTTTGCAAGGTGAAAAGAGTGCTGGAGATTGGCTGTACTACAGTGTGAATGTACTTATATCACTACTGAACTGTACACTTAAAAATGGTCAAGGTGGTAAATTTTATGTTATGTGTATTTTACCAAAATTTAAAAAAATAGCAAATCACGTTAACAGTAGACCAGCTATGAACACACACTTATAGCAAGGCAAGATCTACAAGTCAAATCATGACCATTTCTCTCCTGGTTTGGAAATGTGTACTGATCTTAAACTTCAACACTATATGTCCATGTTTCATGCTCTCACAATGTCTTCAGACATTGCCAAATGAGTGGGGAAGCAAAATTACCCCCTGAGAACCACTGCTTTAGAATCATACATTGTACATTAGTGTAAAAGTATATATTTTTACATATTGTTGTACATTAAAAAAATTATGCATGTTGTACATTATAGGCAAAGTAAGGGATTTTTCAGGGAATAATTTTCATTAGATTTTCACCTTACTCACCAAATTCTGAACCTAATCTCTGTGAAAACTTTGTACTGCATTTATGCAAAATTCACTTTTTCAGAAACTGGACAAAAAAGCCTGAAACTCTAAAGACTGAAGTTACTGATTTTTTAAAAAACAAAAATATGTGGAATGCAAACTTCAAATTTAGAATATTAGGATCTTTGTCATTTCCAGTATATATTTTTTAGACTCTAGAAATGTCGACCAGATCACTCTCTAGGCACCCCCAATAAAGAACATTCATTTGGCTTTTTGTCACAGGGTAATCAAGAAAAACTACTAGATTATTTAGAGTGAGATGAACCATACTGGTCTGGTCCTGTGTAGCAGGCTTCTCAGTTCACACTGCATTGTAAATTGCTGTATACCCAGCACCATGCTTGGCGCACAGAACACTCAAATATTTAAATAAAATGAATGAGTCTTAGCATACATTTTCTTTAAGATTTATTTTAAAACAGGTAACAGTGTAATAAAGAAATACATTCAATAGTACTAAAAAAAATCTACATGAAATATATAATTTCATTAAGGTACAACCAAAATATTTGAAGTGGCACATATCTCCATATTTCAAGCCAGTACACTAGCTTTCTATGTATTTAAACACTAGCCTACTTCAATCTTTAAGAAGATCAAAGGTTTTCCTCTTTGCTTTTATTTGCTTTAGGCCATATTTAAATTTTTAGCATTTCTAAGTGCATATATTTTAAGTATATACTATCATGGCCATGGATTTATTTACCTACTAATTAGGTGGTATGATCAGCACAGAGAATAGTGGAACGAACAGTATCTCTCTTAATCTGAACACAACTGTTCAGTCTGTAATTTATCTGCTTTTCTAGTAGCTTCTCTCCTTGGTTTCCACTGACCTTATGAGCAACTGACTGGTGAAGCCTAGATTCTTTTCACTTGAAAGATTTCCAAGTTAGAGATTGTCCATATTAAACTTGTACCTTCAACTTATTATATTTTGCCCTTGGACAAGTTATTTTATTTTTCCAAATTTCACTTTCCCCAGCTGTAAACTGGAATAACATCACTAATCTTGCAAAAGACACTGCATATAATGTATGTCAGGTACTCCGCATACAACAAATATTTTATCATAAATATTTAAAAAACCTAAACATTCCTCATTTGTTCCCAGTAGATTTCTATCTTATTCATTTCCAGACATTGTTCCATCTTGTCATAATCTTTAAATCTGAATAGGACAGGAGCTTTACAGCACACCATTCAATGCTGAAGAGTAGATTAATGATGTTATTCAAAGCTCTTTGAATAACATACATCAACTAGCAAGAATTAGCTACAAATTCACTTACCTATACTATCATCTAGCTGATAATTTCTTATTCCACCCATGAAGATTTCAAGGCTTTCTTAAATAAAGACATTCTAAGTTTGCTACATTCCCTTGATTCACTTTGGTAATAAAAATAGGTTTCCTATTCATTCATCCTATTCATTCATCAAGGTTCAGTCACCCATTTCTTAATCTCTGCAGCTGAGATGAACAGTTTCCTAAGGATGGAGGAAGGATTATATTCACCAATAGACAAGTCAATAGTTTTATTTGTTTATCTAATGACACTATGGGGACAGAAGAGTTCCATTTCTAGCTATATATCAAACTTGATACCTAAACCCTTTCCTTCCAACAATACACACAGAAATGCTAGGTAAGGTATAAGAAATATTTTTTAAACACATAGCAGAAGTTGTAAGAAAGGGGAAATCCTTATGGCCAAAAATTTTCAGTTTCAGAAGGAAACTAAAAACCAGAGAGGTAGATGTGTGAGCTGATATTCTAGCTATCCTGGCAAACTTGCCAATCTCATTAACCTATGAATTTCAGCTCTAACATTTGTAAGAGGACTTTAAAAAGGCAGTGGGTAGTAATTAAATGCACCTCCCCTCATGTCCATAAAGTTGGGACACATTCAGGCTTACACTCTCAGTGAAAGGGGAGTCACCGGTAAAACATTCTGCTGACTAGCACAGGGAGATAACGTGGAAGAATGTCTGTCTTGGCCTGGGAGTCTTCTCTCAGTAAATTTATAGTACTCTTCAGGTCAGGAAACCCTGAAGCCAAGAAATTAAAGAAAGGGTGGTCCTCTGTCAGTGATAGCCCTGGAACTATGACATAACCAGACATAAAACTTTTCTGGAAGGAATTATTCTTAACCCAGGTCACTCAAGATCCCCATGAGAAGGTCCTGCTGAAAATAAGCTCACCTTCTAAAGTCACAAAATACATGGCTAAACAGCCCACCAATTACAAAAACCAACATATACAAACAAGAGAAACTTAAAGTTAAAAAAAAAACCCCAACTAGACATCATGAAACAAATAATAGGCAAATCTTAAGAATGATACATACCTAGAAATGGAAAACAACTTTTGAAAGGAGAAACCCAATGAATAGTTTAAAAAGGAGATTACATAGAGACAAGAGAATTCATGAACTAGAAGACAGATATGAAGGCATCATAGAAAGATAAAGTACTGGAAACAGAGGGCTTAAAAGATAAAGAGAACAGAATGAGAAGGTCTAATATACATTTCTAAAAAACAGTAACCATACTGTGTCTGTGAAATTTGTTCTCCATATCATAACACCTTCATTACTGAGTAACACTGAGTGATCCTACTACTGAAAATACAAACATATTTACCATGGTATACAGATGGTTACAATTTTAAAGTTATTTTCTTCCTTTTATATATTAATATTTTATCATTCATATATAATACCCGGGAAACAAGTTTTAATTAAAGCTATATCAAAACTAGCAGTATATTTATTTGTTCTAACTCCTACTAAAGAAAAATCTGCCAGCGCTGCTGCTATACTCATGCTGCTTGCATTTTCAGCTAAAGCAAAAGTCAGTGATTCTACTGAAAATGATACAAGTATGCACTTGAGAAGAAAAAATAAACATTTACCTTAGAAGTAGAGCATGACTGACTGTTTATTTCTAAAGTGTGAGAAAACTGTTACTTGAGACTATCAAAGCATCTTTAGGTAAATGAAGCAAGCATTAAACGTTTTTTTAAAAACACATTAGTTTACTTAGTTCAATATTAATACCTATTTGAAGTATGTGGGTGGGTTAAAAATGAAGGCCAAAATACAATTTCTAAAGGCTGAATTCAAAGGCAATCACATGCTTAATATCACACCCAAGCTTTCCAGCCTGGGAAAAGTCGGCTGAGATTTTTGGGGTCCATGGCCTGTTGTATGAGCAAATTCACCTGTCCACCAACACTGAGCACGGTTCCTTCCTCCACTCCTTTTAGTTTCTCTTGCAGTCTCATCAAGACACGTTCAGCTACTTTGTTGAAACTGTGGTCAATATCACTAATGAAAAAAACACAAAGGTTAATGAGGTGGAACAGTTTAAAGGGCCTTGGGAATAGGAGAATCTGAACAATTGACAACAGATCCTTCCCCAAAAACTGCTCACCTGAGATTTCGTTTGCATTCCTGGTCATCTGCATTTGGAGTGGAGTGGAGCTCACTTTCATCCTCTGGCCTCTGCTGTAAATACAGAGCTTTCAAAGGATTCATTGTCCAGTCAAAGAGAGGATCATACAGGAGGACCTAGATAGAGAGGACATATGTATTAGAAGAACAATGTGTATTTTGATGATGTATTTAGAAACAGTAGAACCAGTATTATAAAAATAATACAGGCCAGTCACATGGTAGTTGACTGGGATGGAGGGGCAAACTTATCCCATGTGCTTCATGTTTCCTTGTGGAGGAAACTATACTAACATGATGTTCTGGGATTTTTCTCCCATCTGCATTCATTCTTTCTCCATTTTGGGGGCTGTGACATCCTTTGACCCATGTTTCCTGATTGGGTGAAACTAATCAATTAAAAGCAGACAAGCACTAGTTACTCTTTCCTTCTCCCTCTCCTCTTGATCAGTTCTTCGGTAAGAACATTTGCCAAAGCAGAGAACTGCAGGCCCCAACTCTCCCTCAGGTGAGCTGTACCAAGGGATATATTAGATTGTGGGAGCTGGACAGCAGTAGCAAGCCTATTTGGACCTTACTCCTAAGCCATATTCTCCAACAGTTGTATCAGTAATAAACATGACATTTTGATCTCTATGGCATCTTAAGGCTCTTTCTTTTCCACTCAATTAGTTCCAAATTTGGGTGGAGAAAAAAAGGTATAATTTATTGAAAACTCCTCAAAACCCAAGGTCTAGTGCTATGGTTGGCATCTTGAAATCTACATATGGAGTAGAATTTGAATACTAAAATAACTGGCATGGCCAGAGCAAGTGATTCTAAGTCTTAATTTTAGTAAGTAAGGTCACAGGGATTTTTTTTTTTTTTTTTTTTGCGGTACGCGGGCCTCTCACTGCCGTGGCCCCTCCCGCTACGGAGCACAGGCTCCGGACGCGCAGGCTCAGCGGCCCTGACCCACGGGCCCAGCCGCTCTGCGGCACGCGGGACCCTCCCGGACCGGGGCACAAACCCGTGTCCCCTGCATCGGCAGGCGGACTCCCAAACTGCGCCACCAGGGAAGCCCGGTCACACGGATTTTTGACCTCGGCAATACAGAACAGCTAACTGCCCCTGGTGTTTATAAGCACATAATTTTTTTAAAATAGGCCTCAGCAAATGCTTACCATACAAGTCTTAATAATAAGTGAAGACTCAACTCCAGGAATGCCTGATTTTGCAGGATATTCCAGCATTACAAAGTTGGAATACTTTCTTGCTGCTGCCTTTTTTGTGTTTCTAGGTAGGTCTGCAGTCTGATACTATAAAATGCCCTTAGCATTACACGTTTAATTCCAGGACAAATACTAGATCAGCAGTACCAAAAACTGGTCATCTGTTTATGCTGTTCTGAGCATCCTCCAGGACGATTAAAAAATAGAGGGACTGACTCTGAATATATGTGGTTTGTCCATAAATTTAAGGGTTTCTATGGGACTTCAAATTGGCACTGACATGGGTTTAGACTTCAGGGATCCAAACCAGTTTCACTCCCCAAAGGGACATATATTTTATTAACCAACTAATGAAAAGAAATGGGGGCCTCTATTATAAACAGACTATATGGTCTTCTTTGGTTGAAACAGAGAAACAACACAATTGAATTATCTCAAACCCAAGGGCTTGTGTTAGGAATCATATTTGCAAATTCTGGAATCAAGGAGGAACTGGAGTAATTAAAAAAATGTACTTTAGCTTTATTATCAGAACAGGACTGGTTGAACAAAAAACAAGAAAGGAATACAGATTAAGTTAAAGCAGGGTTTCTCAATCTTGGCACTACTGACATTTTTTAGCTGGATATTTCTTTGGTGTGAGGGCTGTGTGTATAGGATGTTTTGTGGCATCTCTTGCCTCTACCCACTAGATGTGAATAGTACCTTCACATCTCCCCCAGCCCCAATTATGACAATCAAAAATGTCTCCAGACATTGCCAACTGTCCTTTAGAGAGCAAAACTGCACTTGGCTAAGAACCATTGAGTTAAAAGAAGAGATTACCTTAGTAGAATGGATAAAATCTTAGAAGACAGGATGGTCTATTATGAAAAAGAAAATGAGATCTTGAAGGCCAGTAGAGACAAATGTACTGAGAAGGAAAGGGAAATGCAGCCAAGTCACAGTGTTCTTAAAGAGGGTTAGGAAGCGAGAAGTTTTAATTGTTATTATATCAGAAACAGTGACTGTGGCTCAATGAAATCTAACAGAGCAAACGTAATGACTACAAAAAAGGAGACTGAAATGACATTCCAGAGGATTGGGATCCAACAAAACTCCTGAGAAGTACCCTGCTAAAGCTGAAGGCACAAAGTCCACAGTGAGGTCAGCTGGGAAGGTTGGGACAACCGCACTAAATTATTTCAGGAAATTCAGACAGATTTACAGAGGGAAGATTAGGTAAATCAGTGTAAAACACACAAAGCTTATAAAAGCTTATAAGTGACACCATTATTGCAGGAGGAGATGCAGTGGCCTGAAACTCCCCAACAGTTTCCATCTTACTCAGTAAAGTCTAAAATCCTCACACTAAGGTAGAAACCCCTAAATAATCTGCCCACTATGACCTCTCTAACTTTACCTCCTACCACTCTTTAAAGAATGAGGCTCACGAGCAATTTGGCATTCAACTAATAAAACTTCTGAAGCCTTGAACGAACTACCCTCTTCTAGCAAGTGTTAACTCAGGACATCGGTACTGAAGGAACCCCCACATCTACCCAGACACAAAAATCCTTTTGACTGAGACTGAACAGAGTAAAATACTGGGGAATACATTAAACTTCTTTGGATCTTAAATTAATTTGAAAAGTCTGGATTTTTTGGTCTTAAATGCAAAAAAGCAAGATAATTTGATTTTAGACCTTGATTTCTGCATTACTGAGGCATCCATGTTATCATTTATTCTTGCTGCAGCACCAATGGCAAACAAATGACAATATGTATATGGGAAAAAGGGAAAGCTTTTCCAGCCTTGGGAACAGCACAGCCTTAGAGTTAACTTTATCAACACACTATTGGGACCCATTTTAACTCTCTTTGTACCAAAAATCCATATCGCCACCAGCAGTCCAAAGGGGCTATAAAGAGGACTTTGGTTCATAAAGGCAGCAGACACAGGACCATCCTAATAGACTATAAATTTCACCCTCCTTGGGATATAGTTCCACCCTTGTTGATCACAGGCTTAATGGTTAATGCCAATGAAGCTTTTAAAAAATACAAATGTTCTTGCCTCATTCCTAGAAGTTTAGTTCAAATTTGGTCAACATCAATGTTGTTTAAAAGCAATACAGGTCAGGCTTCCCTGGTGGCGCAGTGGTTGAGAGTCCGCCTGCCGATGCAGGGGACACGGGTTCGTGCCCTGATCCGGGAGGATCCCAAATGCCGCGGAGCGGCTGGGCCCGTGATCCATGGCTGCTGAGCCTGTGCGTCTGGAGCCTGTGCTCCGCAACGGGAGGGGCCACGGCAGTGAGAGGCCCACGTACCGCAAAAAAAAAAAAAAAAAAAAAAAAAATACAGGTGATAGTAAAGTGCAGCCAGGTCCAGCACCACCAGTTAAAGGAACAAAAAGCTGAAAGAATGTAAGGGAGGCATGCTTCAACTCTACTTCCAAGCTTCCCTGTGGAGGACACTCTCCTGATCTCTTGCCCCACATACCCTTTACTAGGATAGAGAATGACTGCCTTGGGTACCCAATTCTCACTTGGGTAGAATTAACGTCATAAGCACTGGAAATTTGCTGGACTTCCTTCCCTTTCTGCCCTGATCAACATGAGGCAGTGATCCTGATGGAGTGTTTATGCCCTGTAGTCCCAAACCCCACTCAGTGGGCTGTTCCCAGGTTAAGACAGCAAAGAGGCACTGAGGTGGCACCAGCAGCAAGCCAGTTTGGCCCTCACTGCTCAGTCGTGTTCCTACAGTAACAATGCTGACACTTTGATCTCCGTCTGTCTCACTACATGGTTCTGAACCTGGGCATGGGAAAAGGAGATACAACTTATTGATTTCTCTTCAAACTCCAAAGGAAACCATTCTGAAAATAATACCATACAAGGTACCTAAGATGTCAAAGTGCTGATGTATGTATTAAAGACTAGAGGTTACTTATAGTGCTGTAACATTCCAAGAAAGTTGAGGGGGCTGAAGGCCTCAAGTTTCTAAGCCACTATTTACTCTCCTGCTGCCCAGCATCATCCCACCTCATTAAAACAAAGCACTGATCTTCCAATCAGTGCCTTCCTAACAAGATACACAGTCTATTGGGCAGAGAAATAAAGATTTCCTTATAATATACTTTACCTCTACAATGGTTAACAGGGTTTCCTGAGAGTTTCTCATAACCTCCATGGTTTTCTCACAGCATCTACAAACACATTATAAATATGAATTTTATTATACACCAACATTTTCAACATATCTTTACCTCCTATATACTCATGTTTAGTATGCTGAGACTATTCCTGTTAATAATTCCCAAATTATTATCTCAAAGAGCATAGTACTTGGCAGAGTGGGTTTTCAGTAGATGTTTCTGAAATGAATACAAATATATTTGTGAATATGAGCTTAGCATTTATAAGAATAACACAATACTACTATGAAACATTTCTTTCAGTTGATTATTATGGTAATTACAGTTTACTTTGACTAGAATCTGCCCTGTTAAAAGATGAGTATGTAGACTTAAAAAAGAAAGAAAGTTGAGTATGTAGGCCTATGCTGGGAAAACTACAGGGAACTGCAAAGTTCTTTTAGCAGAAATTGGTACCAGATCATAAGCTCCTTTAAGATAATTTATATACCCAAGAATAAGCACACAAGAGAAGTTCTGATCAGTAAACAAAGAGTTAGCGAGGACAAAGGTGTGAAAATTAAAGGCGGGCTGCTTCCAGAGGCAGTAAGGGAGGACAGTATGTGTGTCATATTGGGTGAGGTCCCAGGTGGTCTGAAGGAAGGGGAAATAATTACTGCTTTTACCCAAGGTCTTTTTCTTAGTACTGGTAAAGCACTGGAATGTATAATAATTCTAGTAAGGGTGAACTCTATAATCTATAGAAATCAATAATCCAAATAATTTCAACACCAAAAATCATCTGCCTTACCTTACCCTATTTGACTTACCTTCTGAAGACACCTTCTACACCAGTAATGCCCATCCCATCCACAATATCTCTGGTGAGTCTGAAGGGAACTGTTTCAGGAGTAGGAAGGATTTTACCCTGTTCAAAAGCAACTCCTGAAGTAAAAAATACAGTGAGGTTAGGAGGTCCCATAGCTAATTTACTTTCCTCAACTGGTATGTGAACTTTGCAGAGGCACTAAATAATTTGTCACCAATATTCAATCAGTACTAAAACACACAGTCATTTATTCTATTTCTGCTCTGCCTGCCTTCTTCATCTCCAGCATTCTCCAGGAGATCCACCTCCAATTTTAAAAAATCAAGTTAAAAAAATTATTTATTGATGTAATTAGAGAATTCTATGTTAAAGGGTGACTTTTAAAAATGAGGTAGTGAAGGGTAGAATTTAAAATGCAGAAGATATATATATATATGTGTGTGTGTGTGTGTATATATATATATCTTTTATCCACTTTTCCCCAATGGCAACATCTTGCAAAACTACAGTATAATATCATAACCAGGATGTTGACACTGATACAATCAAGATATAGAATATTTCCATCAACACAAGGATCCCTCATGCTATATTAGCCACACCTACTTACTCCCAAGGCCTACCCCTACTCCCTGCTCTTCCAGTAATAACTAATCTGTTTTCCATTTTTATAATTTTGTAATTTCAAGTATGTCAATGGAGTCAAACAGTATGTAACCTTTGAGGATTAGCTTTTTTCACTCAACATAGTTCTCTAGAATCATCCAAAAAATGGAAAATAAAATTTTCACCTGGTTCTCTTTTATATCTCCTATTTCTATGTTGAAACTATTTCTGTGCTGAGACTTAGCACCTTTTCATTTGTTTCAAACATGTTTGTAATTGCTCCTTGAAGTATTTTTATGATGGCTGCTTTAAAATCTTTGTCAGATAATTCTAACATCTTTGTCACCTCAGTGCTGACGTCTATTGTTTTTCATTCAAACTGCAATTTTCCTGACAAATGATTTTCAATTGAAATTTTGACCTTTTTAGATATTACATTATGAGACTCTGGATCTTATCTACACTTCTATTTTTGCTGGCTTTGGGAGTAACCACCTTATTTACTGCTAAGTCGTGGTAGAAGACCAGGTTCCCCACTTGGCCTCCTCTGACATCCAAGAGGAAAGGGGGCTCCTTGCTACAGATTGGTGACACGGGAAGTCCAGGCTCCCCACATGGTTTCCACTGACACCATGGGTGAGCTGAAGGAAAAACAAGGTTTGAAAAATATAGAGAAGGACGTAAACAGCATAAGTGATACAGTGAGATAGTCTAATGTATTGTTATTGGAGTCCCAGAAAGAAAGGGAAGAATCTGGATTGGTCGTATGACACTACTCTAAGAGAATATAGCAGAAGTGACACTGTGCCAGTTGCAAGCTAACCCTTAACTTCTACTTCCTTCCTCTCGGAGCCCTGAGATGCTTTGTAAGAAGTTCAGGTTACTCTGCTAGACAGAGAGGCCACATGGAGGAGCAATGAAGCATCAAATGTGTAAGAAGCCATCTTGACACTGGCCCAGTTGAATCCTAAGGTAAATTCAGCCCCAGGTGCTGACTACAGCTGTGTGAAAGATCATAAGTGAGAATTTTCCAGCTGAGACCAGTCAACGCATAGACTATAAGATATAGTAATAGTGGTTTTAAGCTACTAAATTTGGGGTGGTTTCTTATGCAGCAACAGATAATCAAAGAGATACACAGAAAAGTGTACAAATCATCAAAGTCGTTCAAGTGTGTGGCTAATTGAGATTTTATAAAATGAACAAAACCATGTAACCAGCATTCCAGAAGCCCCGCCTCATCTCTCTATGAATCACGAAACACCTCTTCAAAGGCTTACCACTATCCTGACTTCCAACACTATAGATTAATTTTATCAGTTTTATATTTTACATAAATGGAATTATACAGTATATATTCTATTGTATCTAGATTCTTTCACTTAACATTGTATTTGTGAGTCTTCCATGTTGAGTGTGGCTATAGTTCATTCAATCTCATTGTTATATAGTACTTCATTTTATGAATACAATAAAATTCATTCATCCATTCTCCCATCCAAGTACTCACCAGGCCTGACACTGCTTAGCTTCCAAGATCTAACAAGATCAGGCGCGTTCAAGGTGGTATGGCTGTAGACTGTTCATCCATTCTATTTGTGATGGGGGTTGGGGCTGTTTCTAATTTGGGGCTATTATGAATAGTACTACTATGAACATTCTTATACACATGCGTGCATTTTTACTGCAGTGGAATTGCTGGGTCACAATTCCCAGCTTTAGCAGATAATGCCAAACAGTATTCCAAACTGGTTATACCAATTTACCTTTCTCATTTATAGATGTGTTTAGCATGGCCTGGACATCGGTTGGCATACTCCTATCTCTACTTTGCAGCTTCCATTGCACTGCCCTTTTGTTCTCATGCAAAATTTCACTCCTCTATTGAGTTCCCACATTCTGGCTCTAACAACTCCACTCATCCTCATATTTATTATAACCCAACATCTAAGATTTCCTATCAAATTCATTCAATGTTGGTGTGGACCTAGCTCACGATCTTCCTCTCTGTCCTAATTCTGGAATTCATTCTGGGGAAAACCATATAATATTCTTGATCTTCTCTGTTCTAATGAAATTCAATTTACTCTCTCTTAGCAAACCACTTAGCAAAAACTTATACTATAGAACTTATAATCTCCTAAAACTGTACTTTCTAAGAAATCTTAAATTCTACATTTTAATTAAAACCTCTTCTCCTTCTACCCCTTTATTCGTGTTAAATAATCTTCAAACTCACTGAGATTTCTAGTCTTTTTAGTCTCTCTTCCTTCCCTACTCAGCTCAGGGTATAGCCTGCAAAGTTGATTACTCTCACTAGTAACTCAAATCTTCTTGGCCCCTTGTTCCTCCACACTTACCACTTCAAACTAGAACTCAAATTCCAGGGATGCTGAGGGTGCTTGGAAGAAATCATATGATGACACTACAAATTTAGGATTATCACCCTAAAATGCCCCTTAAAATGCTTGGCATGTCTTTTTTATTTATGTCTTTCTAGTCAGCCGTTGGTCTCATTTCCATGGTACCCACTTTTAAAATTTTATTGTTCTTTTAAGGCCAATTACCATCCCTCCAATTATTAGCAAATAAACATGCTTTCCAGTTCTCAGAGAAAACAGAATAGCAAATATAATTTCCCTCAAATTCTTTCCCCTCTAGCTGAAGACTTTCCTATTAGCACTCATCCTTTCTTCTCTTGGAGGAAAAGCTAACACGCTTCCAGTGTAAAGCCAACTCTACACCTTCACATACTTCATGATTTCCCTTGCTATTTCAATTATCTTTGTCTCTCTCCTATAAGTATCTCCCATCTTGAGAAAGCAAATGAACAAGAACAAAAAACCCTCAAAACCAAAAGAAGTGGGGGGAGGGGACCAAATGTGTGTCTCCCATCTCTGCAGCAAATTTCTCTTCATTCTTCCCTTACTTCTAAATTTCTTGAAGAACAGTTTCACATTCTTAGCCTACACATCCTTAACTTCCATTTAATCCTTGCCTTTTCACAATCTTACTTCCTCCATTCTATCCAAAGTTTACTAAGATTAATTGTTAAATTCAAAGGTCTATTTTCAGCATTCATCTTATTTGACCTTTCTGTATCAGATACTACTGAGCACAGCACTTCTTCCTCCATGAAAATTTATCCTCTCTTGTCTTCCAAGATATCCCTACCTCTACTTTCTATGACTTGTTGGTTATTCCTCATTTTTTTTTTTCTTTTCTGACTCAGCCTTTTTTTTGGCCTCGCTCTGCAGCTTGTGGGAACTTAGTTCCCCAACCAGGGATTGAACCTGGGCCCTCAGCAATGAAAGTGCCGAGTCCTAACCACTGGACCACCAGGCAATTCCCAAGGCTCAGCCTTTTTAATGCTGAGATTCCTTACAATTCCATCCTTAGTTCTCGTCATCAAGGATGACGTACAAGATTAGAACCTCCTCTAGTCCAATGACTTCAACTAAAATCTATTTGCTGAAAAGTTCTACATCTCTTACTATGTTCAACATCTTTGCTTTCCTATATATTAAACTGTCTACTTCCCCTGGAAATCCCAATAATACCTCAAAACAACATACAAAACTAAACTCATCAGTTTCTTATTCTCTACAAAACCTGCTGTTTTCCTTAGCTAGAAACTTCAGTTATCTTGGAGTTCCCTCTCCCACTATTTCCACACCTAATATCACTGGTGCAAAATTACTACAAAAATGTCCCCCAAATCCAACTCCTGTTTCATACAACTTTAGTCCAAATCATTTCTTTCATTATCTCGTCTAAACTATTATAATATATCCTAATTTGTTTTCCTACTGCACAGATACTGTTCCCCAAATTATCTTTCCAATAATCAAATAAGATTATGTCCTGATTAAATGTATCTTCATTTACTTCCCGTTGTTTAACAGATTAAAGTTGAAACTTTTTGGCCTGGCTTTTTATAATCTAGTACCAATCTATACCTCAAGCTACTCAACTACATGCAAACTTCACTCCAGCCACATTTAATGTCTCACCATTCCTAAAACATGCTACAACTTCATTATTCCTCCCTTCATATCTGCTCTATCCTCTCTCTAGATTATCCTTTCTTTCTTTGAGATCTGGCTTAAATGTCACTCATTATCCAAGGCAGAATTAGCTACTCCCTCCAGCATCACTGTGTTTATGCTTTTTTTTAAACAATATTTATTGTTTTGATCTCTCTCTCTCTCTCATACTTGCAATATCCTGGCAGGCAAACAACATTTCTTGATGACCAAATATTTACTGAACAAAGAAACATATCTTTTGTTACTTACCTAAATCTATATGTACAAGTTCTGCTGACTGCTCATTTATCAAGATATTCTGTACATGTCTATCACCAAGTCCAAGTATGTAACCAACTAGAAAAAAAACAATCTGAAATTACTGATATCATCTATTTCTATAACACAATTAGCCATAATTTCAACTAATACCACTGACTATATAATTTTTAAGTAGCTTAGGCTTTTTTGCCTACTTGAAGGAAATTATGTACATAACTGGCCATTTTCAGTTTAAGTCAAATCTTGCCAGCCATTTTCATTTATACTGCATTTTACAAATCCTAGATGATTTGCTTAAAAAGTTTTCCATTTACTAATAAGCACATATATTAAAATATTAATACTTCAAAATTGAGTGTGGTTAAAATTGAGACCCATTATTTACCAGGGCCAAAGCAGTGCACCATATACACTCAAATATTTATTGAGTATACTTTTAAACTGAGGCGCCTATGGGTAAATTCTTCATTCTTCAGTGAAACTTTCTTCTGCTTGATGAATTATATTTAACACAAATTAGTCAATAATTCATTTCACCAGGTATATATCCAGGAAAAACTACATTTCTGTTTTTAACACAGATGATAACATGTTTTAAAATGCTTTTAACCTAATGAAACACACTATAAGGTGTTACAAAAAAATAGTGGAAAGGGTGTCAGGATGCCTGGGGTGCATGGCTAGCTCTGTCATTAACTGGGCCTACTTTCTCGTTTGTAAACTAAATTAGTTGAATCAGATTAATGATCCTCATTGTAGAAAAAAAGAGGGTTTCATTATTACCTAGAAAATTTTCAAAATACACATGTCCTGCCTTCCTGGTGTATTGTACCTAAGTGATGAAAAGAGTGGTCTTTAATTAAAAAACAATAGATCACTGATATTCCTGTTAGTTCTCATACGCTAAGATTTTGTTAACTGCCCTAACTATTCCAATCTCTCAGAAATAAAAAAAGCCAAAATATATATTGTACACAGAATATTTAAATATATATCATTATTTCTATTCCAAAACCAAAATTCTATTAAACAGAATCAATCTTTGGGTGTTAATATCATGGTATTATAGAGGCTGTATGCAAGAACAATAATAATTAAAGGAAATAACTTAAATGGAATTATCACGAGTTTTATTATTTTCCAAAGAAAAATCCCAGAAAATAATACATTGAGGGGAAAGAAAGTAAGCCATATTCACTATTAAGCAATGAAGAAAAATAACCAGTCTTTATTTCCCTACCTGGAAAAAAGAAATTCTCTCCTGCCAAAGCTAAGAGCTACATTTAGTAGCTAAGAATCAGGATGAAAAAGAAACACAATGATCTAATGATGAAGATGGTCTGATTAACAAACACCATCACCACCACCATCCCCCTGTAACTCAGAATGTAGGAAGTGCTGAATCTACTAAAATGTATAAGAAGATTACCAATAGAAGAAGTAGCAACACTCCGAGTATAAGCCAATCGTTTCTCAAACCAAACAGCTGGATCCAAGAATTTTTCCATGCAGAAGTAACGGAAAACTGGTTGAAAATTTTGGCAAATCTCCATGAAGGTTTCATATTTCTCTTCAAAAGACTTTTTTTGTACATCCTTTAATAGATAAAATATAAAATTATTTTCTGAATATTCTGTTCAACTAATTTAACTGAAGTCTACTAGGAGTTTCAATAGGAAAATAGTATGATAGATATAAAGGCAATAAAAAGATGAACAAGATATTATCTCTACCCACAAGAAGCTAAAAGTCTGGTCAGGGAAGCAATTAATAACAAGCTATAATCCCTTTAGGGTTTTCATGTTAATTTTAGGGGAAGGTGGCATACCAACAGTGACTGTTATCTGTTTTAATTCAATTCTAATTTGAATGATTCTGTAATCTATGTGGAAGTAAACACAAAAATGCCAAAGGTAGCTCCAGATAGTCTTAGGTGTATCCCAGCACTAGGCGTGTGATAGGAAACAGGAAAAAGAGAAAGAATGGAAAAATCAATCCCGGATGGATGGCAAAGCAGCTGACACATCTCAGATCTGTCCTTCAGCATTTCCTTACTATATAATAATTTCCTGAAGCAAAGCACATCTACTTCAAAAGGCTCAATCCTCATCTATGGACTGATACTTCCAAATCTGTATCTTTGGCTCAGGTATCTTTAATAAGCTCCAGCCTGATGTGCCTCTCCAACTTCCCACTCAACATCTTCACTTGGATCATTTCCAAATCCAAACTAATTCACCTTCTCATCTTTGGCAAAACCCAGCCACTTCCTCTATTCACCAACACGGTAAATAGCTTCTCCACCTACTCCATCATACCAACCAGGAAACTGGGTGCCACTGATACTCTTTTTTCATCAACCCCACTTCTAAACAGCAACCAAATCATCTAAGTTTTGCCTCTTTAATATTTCTTATATGAACTGCCTGTTCTCCATTCCTACTGCTATTACTCTTAGTTCAGACTCCGCCTCATGCCTCTAGTCAGCTTTCTCAAAAATATAACCCTCAAAAATATAAGTGTTGTCAGAGTTTTCTAAAATGCCAATCTGATATTACTATCCTTCTCAAGGGTTCTCTATTACCTACAGGATAGAGTGAAAATTTCTTAACATTTCATAACATTCCATTTTTTGACTAACGACTACTGCTTCAATCTCATCTATTCCTCCTCAAAACCTAAGCCTATGCTATCTTTACCTGCCTGTTCATGCCTCCTTCCTTTTTGTTTGTATGTTCCTCTGCTTGGAAAACCAATTCATTTATAAAACTCAGCTCAAATACCATCTCCTCTATGAAGTCTTTCTTGAATCTGATTCTCTCCACTCCTCCCTGTCCCAGGTAGAACTGATCACGTCCTCCTCTGTGCCTACACAGTACCTTTCCATCCCTATAGTACTTTACCATACGTTTTAAAAAACATATAACAGAAAGCACAACAAAAGAAAAAGTAAATGGATTGTAGAGTTGGACAGACAAGGTTTAAATCTTTGCTCCACTATTTATTAGCTCATTGACCTGGAGTAAGCAAAATTTTCAGAACTTCTTCTCATCTTAAAATGGGATAAGTATGATGGTGATTAGTCATATTTGTGAAGTCTCAGCATAGTATCTGGGAGAGAGGACACATTCAATAAATGTCACTGATTGGGTGAATGAATGTCAGACCAGATGGCCAGTGTGATGTGGCAAATGTCTTTGAATGTCTCTATTTCATAATGGTTTTTTTTGGTTCTAGTTAGTGTTTTGTTTGTTTGTTTTGTTAAGATTTAGCTTACCCCAAACTGGAAGCAAATTTGCATATACTGAATAATGTTAAGTTCTCATAGGACAAGGGTTGACACTTAACATAGTTTAAAAACCTTCCTTTTTCACTCACACACACTTTCATTCTGGTGAGCTTACTTTCTTATACTTACTGACATTAACAATTACCTGATGAAATTAAAACTTTTTACATTCCATAATATTTGATATCAGTTTTAATAAGCTATTAGATAATCTTGCAATAACTTATATTTTTGAGTGTTACTCACCATCATTTTCTTTTGACACTGATAGGCACTGAAATCCTTTGGCCTGTATCTTTTATGAGCACCACTCTCATTGTTAACAAGAAATTCACCAATAGGGACAGTTCCTGTGCACCATTCAAGAACACCACTTCGCTGAGAAAGGGGAACCACCTGAAGTTACAGATTAAGTATGTTTTGATTATGGAAAGGCATTAAAGAGCATGTGATGATTATTCAACTATCAGAGTCAGTGTGAAGCATTTTTTCAAGTTATACTATTATTTTTCTGTCCATAGGAAGAAAGCAACTGAAAATAAACAAGCTCAAAGAATAAGATTTTCTAGTCTGCTGCATAGACTTCTGAGAACCTGCTCTTCTCTCAATCTCCATGATCCCTGAGAGGTCAATCCTGTTAATTATACTCATCATCTGTGACTGAGCCATACTTAGTTTGTTCCATTTAGCAGAGGAATTAACTTTGCTTTCCTATACTTTTAATGTCAAATTCAAAGAATTTCACTTTGGAAAATATCAAATGTAGTGTCAATTTTAGTATACTTTAATAACTGAAAGTGTATGCATTCTTGCTTCGGAGTCTCGTTAGCTTCACCAAGAGGAAATGTATTCCTAAACATAAAAGCAATTTTACTGGGAAGATTAAAAATTATGACATTTTATAAATATACATAAAATGTAGAAAATAATATAAACAAACACCCTTTTACCTACTAAACAGCTTTATCAAATCTAAGATTATTCATATTTGCTGGGAAAGAGACAAAGCTCTCTTTGTACCCTTCACTGACCTTATGCCCCTCCCTACCAGCAAGATGACTGCTAACTTGCTTATCATGTTCCTGTATTTTTGGGTATACAGTATTTTTATTTCAAAGCTATACATACATAAGTAATTGTAAGCTTTAAATAAAGAGTATTTACACTATATGTATGTTTCTGCAATTTGTTTTTTCCTCACTCAACACTGTTTTACCTTAACTGTGTTAGTACATTTAATCCTAAGTCATTCGTTTTAACAACTGTACTTTGTATAAATATGCCACAATTATCCAATTTATACAATCGGAATATTGATTAACATTTACATTATTTCCAGATTTCCCTGAAACACTGCTGCAATTAATTAATCTACTAATGAATATATTTCAGTTTCTCTAGGGTATACACATACCTGGAAATTGAAGAGCTGGGTCGGTCATTCGGGATACGCATCTTCAACTTAGTTAACCATATATTGCCAAGTAACTATACAAAGTAGTTGTACCAATTTATATACCCATTAGCAGAGTTTATTCTATAACCTCCCAATGTATTGTCAGACTTCTATACTTTGTCAATCCAAGAGGTGTGTAATAGTATCTCACTGTGGTTTTCATTTGTATTTTCCAGATTCCCAGTAGAGTATAATCTGATAAGATTTATTGGTTATTCAAATGTTTTCTTCTTGTGAACTGGCTGTTTGTATTCTTTACCTTTTTTCTTACCTGCTTGTCTTTTTATTACTAGTCTGTAAGAGCTATTTACGTATTCTATATATAAATTTCTTGTTGTTAGTAGTATTATAACAATCCTTTTTGTGTTTAATAAATTTTTTAAAATTCATTTTCTCAGCCACCTGTCTTTACAGTATCTTTAATTCTATATTTTTAATTTTAATGTACTCAAATATGTTTTACTGTTTTATATTCTGTGTCTTAACATGAAGGAGGTCTTTCATTAATTTATTAACTGTATTTGTTGAGAGTCTATTATGTGTTACACATGGTGCTAGGGCACTGAGAATAGAGTGGCAATGAGGCAGATGAAGACCATGCCCTCATAAAGCTTCATTCTGGTGTCAGAACGTATACACTAATAGACATTTAATGATGCCAGGTAACAAGTATTATAATAGAACAAAACATACATTTAAAAAAGTGAGTAATAGAGACGTGGTCAGAGAAGGCGTCTCTGAAGAGGTAACATTAGAGAAAAACCTGAAAGAATAATAATTCATGCAAAGATCTGAGGGAACAGTATTCCAGGCAGAGGGAAGTGAAAAGCCCTGAAGTGAAACAAAATTAGGATATAGGGAATAAGATGCTTCTGTCTTAAGTCACCACTCCCCCCACCTCCTTGCCTGCACACATACCCCTACTCTCTTCTGCCCACTCTGCCCTTCCCCTGAAATGGTCCTCTATAGCTGTGATTCCAGAGCAGGGCTCATGTTCCTCTCATGGAGGCTCTACCCCAGCTTTTACAGTGTCTGGGCCTTGAACCCTTTACGACTGTACTCTCTAGATGAGTAGGCTCAGGGCCAGCACCCTGTCTCCAATATGCCAAAATGAGGCTAGTTCTGGATGAGCTAGCTGGTGGGGCTCAGCCTTAGGAACATACTGCTGCTCAGATCCTAAGGGTAAGCCCTGGATGTTCACAGGCCCAGGTCCTGGAGGCTGTAGAACAGAAGCCATGCCATGAAGTTACTGAGAGGGGCCCTTGCAAAAGGCTTGTGCTTTAAAGCCTTTTTCAGGCTTCCTTCTGCTCTGTGTCCACCCACTCTGATTAAGGGGGTGAGTGGAAGGGCTTGCCAAGGATCATGGACACAGGGTAGGCCCTGGTACCATGGGTTTCAGGCTACTTATCAATTTTCTTATAGGAGCACAGTCAGAGGCAGATGAGGCAGGGCAGAGAGGGCTGGTCCCTCCTTTCCTCTCAAACTCCCTCGGATGTTAAATTGTCTCCAGCAGCGGAAGAAGGACAGTGACTGTGAATCTCACGCTGTGTTTCCTTCCTGAGCCTCTGCTCACTCTCAGGGCCAAGAGGCTCCCAAAATGGAGCCCTCTCTTTAGAAGCAGGGCCATAATCTGAGGAGCAGTGTTGGATTACAGGCATTTTAGTAAGCAACCATTAAACAGGTTCTGGCTGCCTGTTAATGCGGTGAGGCCTCCTAATTGGGTACAGTGAAAAACAAGCTAGAAGAACCCTGGCCCAGAAGACTCTGCTTGCTCCAATAAGTCACAGTGACCCTGTGGGTGATGGCCTTGTGTTGAGGGGCCACTGGGAGTTGGTGCCCAAGCCTCTCCCTATTCTGTGCCCTGGTGGCACTGGAGCTTCTTCCTGCCCTCAGCCTGGGCCTTCCCCAGTGGTGTTAAAGATAAGCATGATTCCTCTATCTTTAGCTCTTTTCATTCTCTAAAAATGTACTTAACAGTTTGCATTATAATTGTGTGTCTGTTTCCCCTGGTGAGCTCCTTAAGAACTAGGACTATGTTTTATTAGTTTTATATCCCCAGCACCTACTAGAGTATCTAACACAACACTAGGCGTGTAAATAAACAATTATTGAACAAATGAATGAACAGATCTCATAGCCTTTCGAACCGATTTTCCTTCCTGCTTAAGTAGCTCTAAATGCCTTCCTTCCAGAAAACCCAGCCCTATCTTTGAGCTAGCTGTGACCCCTAATGCTTGATCACATTAACATTCTTGCCTCCTAGTATATTCCATCAAAGATACCTTTTCCAAAATTACTCTCTATTAATATCTAGTTACGGGGAAAAAAATCAAACCCTTGCCTTTTGTTAAGAGACTGATCTAGAAAGGACCAAGTTGGTTTTTTTCTATCTCATTTCAGAATTCAACTGTGATGTTGGTTGATGTAAAAACAGTTGAATTCAAGTTTCAAAAGGCAAATGGCAGTGTTTCCTCAGGTACTAAGATTCCCTGGAATAGCCTATTTCATCTGAGTATCTGAGTATTTTGCCTGGGCGTCACAAAAAATGATTGATGACTATTTTCTCAAATTACCTCAAGGTACATAGCTAGTACCATCCTAGATACATAGAAATGAAGTTAATTCATTAAATACAGTGAATGCCTTAGGGAATTAAGACTTCTCTCCCAGAATCCTGACTGAGAAGGAAGATATATCACAAAGAAGAAAAATTATTTATTGGCATAAGGCATAATGAAGAATTAAGTACAAAGCTTCTTTCTGCACGTAAATATTGTTTATATAAGACTTTGATTTTAAAAAGTGAATCCTCTCATATCTAAGACTTTAGAATAGTTGTTCAATATACTTTCTAAAAATGTAGTTTTGGTAGAGATAAATTAGTCCAGTCACATGAATTCTAGTTATCAGAGGGCTATGTCTCAGCGTCAGCATATACAATAAGAACTTTGTCTTCCTTCATCTCCACGTGATTCTCTCTGATGAAAGGTATCTGGTATGCCTCAATATACAGGTCTCTCCTTTTGAGGTTGTATACTGACATTTGGGTACCAAGAGCTAATTTCAGGAAGTCAATGACCCTTCTTGTTGACACAATGATCACAGGACACCTGAATGCCAGATTGGGAATGACTCCACAGAAGACCTGGACTAGGCAGACTGCTTCCCTACATACACTATAGAACTTCCAGGAACATTAACTGAAATCAAGAACAACTAGCAATATAGTTATAACATAACTTTCACATTCTTGGAGTAATCTCAAAATAACATATATCTATTGGCCCAGTATTATAATTCTAAACAATAAAGTCAAACCTAAACTCTCATATTAAGTGGTTATTTTTTAATATTCAGATGTGTAACATTAAATAACTCTACTATTTAATCGGTAAAATAGTTCTCTGTAAAAATCAGATATTTAAAAAGTCATAAAGTAGAAATAGAGTTTAGTCATTTCTGCCTTCAAAATATTTTAGATTAGGGCGTTCTCTCTCTCATGCTTTATAGCAATGAACTTTGGAAGCTAAGTTACTTGCTTGGAAATCTTAGTGGCTTTCTGAAAAAAACAGGGGATCTTAGAGCCCAAACTTTTTGCAATACATTGTATCCCAGTTCTTCAGTCATCATCTATGCTATCTAAAAGTCTGGCATTTAGAGCATAAAAATTTTCTTTCATTCATGTTACTGAATATCTGCCCTCTAAAAACTTCTCAGCAATCGTTCAAGTACCTGCCACATTAAAGTACCTGGACAGTTAACAGCTCATCAACTTTGTCCTATAATTAAGCTAGATCAAATGATAGCAAAGTAACTAGACTGGTGGGTCTAAAAGTACGGTTCCTGAAACACTGCTGCATTAGCATCACTTGATACCTGGCTAGAAATGCACATTTTCAGGCTCCATCCTAGAATTAGAAATTCTAGGGGCTCAGCATCTGTGTTTTTGTTTTTGTTTTTTGCCTGGTACGTGGGCCTCTCACTGTTGTGGCCTCTCCTGTTGCGGAGCACAGGCTCCGGACGCGCAGGCTCAGCAGCCATGGCTCACGGGCCCAGCCGCTCCGCGGCATGTGGGGTCTTCCCGGACCAGGGCACGAACCCGTGTCCCCTGCATTGGCAGGCGGACTCTCAACCACTGCACCACCAGGGAAGCCCAGCATCTGTGTTCTAACAAACCCTTCCAGGGATTACGATGCCTGCTAAATTTGAATAGCACTGATCTAAACCACACCAAAGAAGTCCTTCTGCAGAATAGATCTCACAGATCTTTTTTAAACTTCTGCTCTTAGCATTCCATAAGAATTTGTTTTGTTGTTAACTGCTAATAGAAAGCATCAGTTATATTAGTTAATATCCTACAAAGTTTCACATGACAAATTTCTCACAAACTTGAAGGTATTACGAAAAAGTGTGCTTTTCTTCATGCTTTCCCACCCCTCAACCTCACCCAACTAACAAGTGAGTTTTATATTTCTATTTCTGTAGGCAATTAAGAAGCTCTAAAAAAGTTCAGTTTTCAATTACAACAGCCTGACTCAATCAGAATTTTGGAGGGTAGATCTAATTTCTTTTTCCCTACTCCCCTAACTATTTGGTGTTTTTAGTTTAACAATTATTTTTATAATTTAAAAAAATGTTCATTTAGGGCAATTCAAAATATACTAAAAAGCAGGTATTACCCATAATCTCATCATACCCAGAGTTAATAGCATTTTTAGGCTTATTCAGGAACTTCCTAAATGTCAAAGCTATATACTGATTTCTTATAAATGTATATATAAACATCCATTTCAAGGCTATTAATCTATTTTTATGTCATGAACTATATCATCTTCATCACTAAAGCATTACCATTTGTTTTCATATGATTAGACAAGAGTCCACTTTCACCTGTTGCCTTTATCAAAGACATTTCCGTCATTCTCACCGATGTATTTTTCAAGATAAACTTTTAAATCATGTTTCCATGATATAAAAATTTTTACTGGAATTTCATTGTCTATGCATTAATTAGAAATGAGCTGACATTTTTCACTACCTTCCCATTTAAGACATGGGACTTCTCCCTTATCCTAGTTTTCCTTTATTCTTTCTTGTCATAGTTTTGTAATTTTATTTTATACAGTCTTGCATGTTTCTTATTAACATTAATCCTAGGCAGTTTACTCACATTATATACATTATATTATTGTGAAAGGGACTTTTTTCTATTATATTTTTAAACTAGTCTTAGTTGATGGTTGGGATACCTCGAGGTTAAGTAGGGTTAACTCACTAGAGAAAATAAACACTTGTGGTATATACCATTTTGCAGGTTTAAGAAACAGATATGGGACTATCATAAAAGTGTCTCTGAAAGGTTGCTTCTCTGCTATATAGTAATTTATTTATATCTTCACAGAAATAGAAACAATGAATAAATAAATAAGCCTTGTTACAGCAGTAACATAAGAATAAAGGGCAAATAGGAGATACAGGAATGAAACCAGAAAGGAACACCTACCAAAAACAGGCCCTTTGGGGGAAAGGGGGAAGATGGCGGAAGAGTAACACGCGGAGATCACTTTCCTCCCCACAGATACATCAGAAATACATCTACACGTGGAACAACTCCTACAGAACACCTACTGAACGCTGGCAGAAGACCTCAGACCTTCCAAAAGGCAAGAAACTCCCCACGTACCTGGGTAGGGCAAAAGAAAAAAGAAAAAACTGAGACAAAAGAATAGGGACGAGACCTGCACCAGTGGGAGGGAGCTGTGAAGGAGGAAAGGTTTCCACACACTAGGAAGCCCCTTTGCGGGCGGAGACTGCGGGTGGCAGAGGGGGAAAGCTTCAGAGCCACGGAGGAGAGCGCAGCAACAGGGGTGCGGAGGGTAAAGCGGAGAGATTCCCGTAAGAGGATTGGGGCCGACCGGCACTCACCAGCCCGAGAGGCTTGTATGCTCACCCGCCGGGGCGGGCGGGGGCTGGGAGCTGAGGCTCGGGCTTCAGTTGGATTGCAGGGAGACGACTGGCGGCGTGAACACAGCCTGAAGGGGTTAGTGCACCACGGCTAGCCGGGAGGGAGTCCGGGGAAAAGTCTGGACCTGCCAAAGAGGCAAGAGACTTTTTCTTCCCTCTTTGTTTCCTGGTGCACAGGGAGAGGGGATTAAGAGCGCTGCTTAAAGGAACACCAGAGACCAGCACGAGCCGCGGCTATCAGCGCGGACCCCAGAGATGAGCATGAGACACTAAGGCTGCTGCTGCCGCCGCCACCAAGAAGCCTGTGTTCGAGCACAGGTCACTATCCACACCTCCCTTCCAGGGAGCCTGTGCAGCCCGCCAC
The DNA here is from genome assembly GCF_005190385.1 of Monodon monoceros. Lineage (NCBI taxonomy): Eukaryota > Metazoa > Chordata > Mammalia > Artiodactyla > Monodontidae > Monodon > Monodon monoceros. The sequence goes on from NW_021703784.1 coordinate 23,585,533, forward strand.
TGCCAGGGTCCCGGGATCCAGGGACAACTTCCCCGGGAGAATGCACGGCGCGCCTCAGGCTGGTGCAACGTCCCGCTGGCCTCTGCAGCCGCAGGCTCGCCCCGCACTCCATGCCCCTCCCTCCCCCCGGCCTGAGTGAGCCAGAGCCCCCGACTCAGCAGCTCCTTTAACCCCGTCCTTTCTGAGCGAAGAACAGATGCCCTCTGGGGACCTACACACAGAGGCGGGGCCTAATCCAAAACTGAGCCCCGGGAGCTGTGCCAAAAAAGAAGAGAAAGGGAAATCTCTCCCAGCAGCCTCAGAAGCAGCCGATTAAATCTCTGCAATCAACTTGATGTACCCTGCATCGGTGGAATACCTGAATAGACAACGAATCATCCCAAATTGAGGAGGTGGACTTTGAGAGCAAGATTTATTATTTTTTCCCCTTTTCCTATTTTTGTGAGTGTGTATGTGTATGCTTCTGTGTGAGATTTTGTCTGTATAGCTTTGTTTCACCATTTGTCCTAGGGTTCTGTCCGTCCTCTTTTTTTTTTTTTGACTTAAAACAATTTTTTTCTTAATAATTATTTTTTATTTTAATAACTTTATTTTATCTTACTTTATTTTATTTTATCCTCTTTATTTCTTATTTTCTTTCCTTCTTTCTTCCTTCCTTCCTCCCTCCCTCCCTCTCTCCTTTCCTTCCTTCCTTCCTTTCAACTTTTTCTCCCTTTTATTCTGAGCCATGTGGATGAAAGGCTCTTGGAGCTGCAGCCAGAAGTCAGTGCTGTGCCTCTGAGGTGGAAGAGCCAAGTTCAGGTCACTGGTCCACAGGAGACCTCCCAGCTACACGGAATATCAAATGGCGAAAATCTCCCAGAGATCTCCATCTCAACACCAACACCCAGCTTCACTCAACGAACACCAACCTACATTGCTGGACACCCTGTGCCAAATAACTAGCAAGACAGGAACACAATCCCACCCATTAGCAGAGAGGCTACCTAAAATCATAATAAGGCCACAGACACCCCAAAACACACCACCAGACATGCACCTGCCCACCAGAAAGACAAGATCCAGCCTCATCCACCAGAACACAGGCGCTAGTCTCCTCCACCAGGAAGCCTACACAACCCACTGAACCAACTTTAGCCACTGGGAACAGACACCAAAAACAACAGGAACGACAAACCTGCAGCCTGCGAAAAGGAGACCCCAAACACAGTAAGATAAGCAAAATGAGAAGACAGAAAAACACACGGCAGATGAAGGAGCAAGATAAAAACCCACCAGACCTAACAAATGAAGAGGAAATAGGCAGTCTACCTGAAAAAGAATTCAGAAAAATGATAGTAAAGATGATCCAAAATCTTGGAAACAGAATAGAGAAAATGCAAGAAACATTTAACAAGGACCTAGAAGAACTAAAGAGGAAACAAGCAATGATGAACAACACAATAAGTGAAATTAAAAATACTCTAGAAGGGATCAGTAGCAGAATAACTGAGTCAGAAGAACGGATAAGTGACCTGGAAGATAAAATAGTGGAAATAACTACTGCAGAGCAGAATAAAGAAAAAAGAATCAAAAGAACTAAGGACAGTCTCAGAGACCTCTGGGACAACATTAAACACACCAACATTCAAATTACAGGGGTCCCAGAAGAAGATGGGAAAAAGAAAGGGACTGAGAAAATATTTGAAGAGATTATAGTTGAAAACTTCCCTAATATGGGAAAGGAAATAGTTAATTAAGTCCAAAAAGCACAGAGAGTCCCATACAGGATAAATCCAAGGAGAAACACGCCAAGACACATATTAATCAAACTGTCAAAAATTAAATACAAAGAAAACATATTAAAAGCAGCAAGGGAAAAACAACAAATAACACACAAGGGAATCCCCATAACGTTAACAGCTGATCTTTCAGCAGAAACTCTGCAAGCCAGAAGGGAGTGGCAGGACATATTGAAAGTGATGAAGGAGAAAAACCTACAACCAAGATTACTCTACCCAGCAAGGATCTCATTCAGATTTGATGGAGAAATTACAATCTTTAGAGACAAGCAAAAGCTGAGAGAGTTCAGCACCACCAAACCAGCTTTACAACAAATGCTAAAGGAACTTCTCTAGGCAAGAAACACAAGAGAAGAAAAAGACCTCCAATAACAAACCCAAAACAATTAAGAAAATGGGAATAGGAACATACATATCGATAATTACCTTAAATGTAAATGGATTAAATGCTCCCACCAAAAGACACAGACTGGCTGAATGGATACAAAAACAAGACCCGTATATATGCTCTCTACAAGAGATACACTTCAGACCTAGAGACACATACAGACTGAAAGTAAGGGGATGGAAAAAGATATTCCATGCAAATGGAAACCAAAAGAAAGCTGGACGATCAATTCTCATATCAGACAAAATAGACTTTAAAACAAAGACTATTAGAAGAGACAAAGAATGACACTACATAATGATCAAGGGATCAATCCAAGAAGAAGATATAACAATTGTAAATATTTATGCACCCAACATAGGAGCACCTCAATACATAAGGCAAATACTAACAGCCATAAAAGGGGAAATCGACAGTAACACATCCATAGTAGGGGACTTTAACACCCCACTTTCACCAATAGACAGATCATCCAAATTGAAAATAAATAAGGAAACACAAGCTTTAAATGATACATTAAACAAGATGGACTTGTTTGATGTTTGGTATTTATAGGACATTCCATCCCCAAAAAACATAATACACATTTTTCTCAAGTGCTCATGGAACATTCTCCAGGATAGATCATATCTTGAGTCACAAATCAAGCCTTGGTAAATTTAAGAAAATTGAAATTGTATCAAGTATCTTTTCCGACAACAACGCTATGAGACTACATATCAATTACAGGAAAAGATCTGTAAAAAACAAAACACATGGAAGCTAAACAATACACTACTTAATTATGAACTGATCACTGCAGAAATCAAAGAGGAAATCAAAAAATACCTAGAAACAAATGACAATGGAGACATGACGACCCAAAACCTATGGGATGCAGCAAAAGCAGTTCTAAGAGGGAAGTTCATAGCAATACAATCCTACCTTAAGAAACAGGAAACATCTCGAATAAACAACCTAACCTTGCACCTAAAGCAATTAGATAAAGAAGAACAAAAACACCCCAAAGTTAGCAGAAGGAAAGAAATCATAAAGGTCAGATCAGAAATAAATGAAAAGGAAATGAAGGAAACGATAGCAAAGATCAATAAAACTAAAAGCTGGTTCTTTGAGAAGGTAAACAAAATTGATAAACCATTAGCCAGACTCATCAAGAAAAAAAGGGAGAAGACTCAAATCAACAGAATTAGAAATGAAAAAGGAGAAGTAACAACTGACACTGCAGAAATACAAAGGATCATGAGAGATTAATACAAGCAACTCTATGCCAATAAAATGGACAACCTGGAAGAAATGGACAAATTCTTAGAAATGCACAACCTGCCGAGACTGAATCAGGAAGAAATAGAAAATATGAACAGACCAATCACAAGCACTGAAATTGAAACTGTGATTAAAAATTTCCCAACAAACAAAAGCCCAGGACCAGATGGCTTCACAGGCAAATTCTATCAAACATTTAGAGAAGAGCTAACACCTATCCTTCTCAAACTCTTCCAAAGTATAGCAGAGGGAGGAACACTCCCAAACTCATTCTACGAGACCACCATCACCCTGACACCAAAACCAGACAAAGATGTCACAAAGAAAGAAAACTACAGGCCAATATACTGATGAACACAGATGCAAAAATCCTCCACAAAATACTAGCAAACAGAATCCAACAGCACATTAAAAGGATCCTACACCATGATCAAGTGGGGTTTATTACAGGAATGCAAGGATTCTTCAATATACGCAAATCAATCAATGTGATAAACAATATTAAGAAACTGAAGGAGAAAAACCATATGATCATCTCAACAGATGCAGAGAAAGCTTTCAAGAAAATTCAACACCCATTTATGATAAAAATCCTGCAGAAAGTAGGCATAGAGGGAACTTTCCTCAACATAATAAAGGCCATATATGACAAACCCACAGCCAACATCATCCTCAATGGTGAAAAACTGAAAGCATTCCCACTAAGATCAGGAACAAGGCAAGGTTGCCCACTCTCACCACTCTTATTCAACATAGTTTTGGAAGTTTTAGCCACAGCAATCAGAGAAGAAAAGGAATCCAAATCAGAAAAGAAGAAGTAAAGCTGTCACTGTTTGCAGATGACATGATACTATACATAGAGAATCCTAAAGATGCTACCAGGTAACTACTAGAGCTAATCAATGAATTTGGTAAAGTAGCAGGATACAAAATTAATGCACAGAAATCTCTGTCATTCCTGTACACTAATGATGAAAAATTTGAAAGTGAAATCAAGAAAACACTCCCATTTACCATTGCAACAAAAAGAATACAATATCTAGGAATAAATCTACCTAAGGAGACAAAAGACCTGTATGCAGAAAATTATAAGACACTGATGAAAGAAATTAAAGATGATACAAATAGATGGAGAGATATACCACGTTCTTGGATTGGAAGAATCAACATTGTGAAAATGACTCTACTACCCAAAGCAATCTACAGATTCAATGCAATCCCTATCAAACTACCACTGGCATTTTTCACAGAACTGGAACAAAAAATTTCACAATTTGTATGGAAACACAAAGGACTCCGAATAGCTAAAGCAATCTTGAGAACGAAAAATGGAGCTGGAGGAATCAGGCTCCCTGACCTCAGACTATACTACAAAGCTACAGTAATCAAGACAGTATGGTACTGGCACAAAAACAGAAAGATAGATCAATGGATCAGGATAGAAAGCCCAGAGATAAACCCAGACACGTATGGTCACCTTATCTTTGATAAAGGAGGCAGGAATGTACAGTGGAGAAAGGACAGCCTCTTCAATAGTGGTGCTGGGAAAACTGGACAGGTACATGTAAAAGTATGAGATTAGAACACTCCTTAACACCAGACACAAAAATAGGCTCAAAATGGATTAAAGACTTAAATGTAAGGCCAGAAACGATCAGACTCTTAGAGGAAAACATAGGCAGAACACTATGACATAATCACAGCAAGATCCTTTTTGACCCACCTCCTAGAGTAATGGAAATAAAAACAAAAATAAACAATGGGACCTAATGAAAGTTAGAAGCTTTTGCACAGCAAAGGAAACCATAAACAAGACCAAAAGACAACCCTCAGAATGGGAGAAAATATTTGCAAATGAAGCAACTGACAAAGGATTAATCTCCAAAATTTACAGAAAACGCTTGCTGACCCCTGCCTGAACAATGGTGTCTTTTACATGTCCTTAATGAAGCAGCAGAAGTATAAACTAGTTACCTTATATGTACAGATAGTCAACTTCCTCTTCCTGGTTTCAGTATTTCTCTGCAGCAATGTATTACACATCTGGAAAACCTGCTGCATGACAGCATCTTGTCTCAGGTCATCGCGGCCCTTCAGAATAATCAAAACACAAATAACTAAGTGTAGTTCATTTTCTTTATTATAAAATCACACGAAGAGTCATCTGAGGACAGCCAAAGGGAACTTAGAAATCAATCCGAGGATTGTGCTTCTCGTAATAGTCTCTTAAATAATTAAGACCTAATACTATTCTTTCATTTAGAATAAGCTATACCACTGGGTAGGCAGACCAATTTAGAAATAAGAAGTTTCCCCCCGCTTGCTGCTTTTGTAATTAAAATAATTGGAATCCCTCCACTTGAGGGCACACTGTAAAATACAAGTGTAGAGGAGCACTGTTGTTCCTCTACTACTTCCCAGCAAGGCCCAAAGAGCTTAAGAGCAGAGTAAGGGAGGAATGCTGTTGCTTTCTGATACATTTAATAGCACTTAGCACAGTGCCAGACTCAGGATATTGAGGCAAGGGCCTTCAACTTGAACTATTCAAGAAAATAAGCTACACTCACCAAAAATTTTTTTTCCCATAACAAGCAGGTTGATTGTTAATCTCATCATGTCTGTACATGTTAAAAGTATTCTTTTACTTCAACCAACTATTATAAAAAGGCTGGTCTTTCAGAGAGACAAAAAAATAGGAAAAGCATTCTGCTTCTAGAAAACAATATATTTCTAGTTTATGTTTTCCTCACCTGTAATTATTCAGAATAAAAATAAAGACCCAGGGCTTCCCTGGTGGTGCAGTGGTTGAGAGTCCGCCTGCCGATGCAGGAGACACGGGTTCGTGCCCCGGTCCGGGAGGATCCCACGTGCCTCGGAGTGGCTGGGCCTGTGGGCCATGGCCACTGGGCCTGCACGTCCGGAGCCTGTGCTCCGCAATGGGAGGGGCTGCAGCAGTGAGAGGCCCGCGTACCGCAAAAAACAATAAAAAAATAAAGACCCAAAGTAGGAAGAAAATATCAACTAAAGTTTTCTATTTGACTTTTTTCATTAACAACAAAAGGAAAATCTCACCTTGACAAGCTGTCTCCTTTCCTTGCCATCAGAACCCAAACAATCTATTATTTTTGGTAAATTTAAACCTCCTGCTAAACGAAATTCTGCTTTAAATGACTGTATAGTCACCAGATTTCCATATTCCCCTGTGGGGTCCACCTAATAAAATGTATAAATATGACAATAGCTCAGATACACAATTTGCATTTAAAGAAAAATGAATTATAAATGACAATTTTAATATTAAATAGAGGAATGAATGACAATGTGCTGTTGGTTAAGAACTGAAGTGGTAACTTTATAAATGAAAGAAAGAAGATCTGACATTGGAAAGGCTTTAAAAACTGACATAGATAAAATTTACCTCCCTAAACATCTCTTAATAAAAGTAGGGCATACGAAGTTAGAATAGTGTTACTGAAAAACTACTGAAAAACCCTGGTTCAGGTCTTGCCACTGACCTGTATATGTTAAGTCATCTGTATAAATTAAGTCATCTCCTCACAAAAACAAGGTAAATTTTAGAAAAATATGGAGAGGAGTTTTCTTGGTTGTAATTGCTAAATCTGGCATTTTCAGGAAATATTCAGCTAAATAATTTGCTGATAGGTTAATCCACATGATGAAGCTACACTGCAAATCAAACAACTACAGATATTAAACACTAAACTACAAACTCAAAGGAGAGATTTTACAATGTAGTTAAAATGATCATTTTCTAAACTGTAACCTTTATCATTACATATATCCCTGGCAACACCGTACTTCTAACAATAAAAGACCATCAGGACATAGCTCAAAGTGTCATGTATATTATAGTCAATTTAATATTGTAATACATATTGTATTATTTAATACCGTAATACATCACAGTCAATACATTCTAATGCATACAGAATTTTAAAAACCAGTATAAAACAATTAGGGACTTTCTTGCTCAGTTAAAACTTAATTTTGGCATAAACACATGAAATCTTTCCTTCTTCTGGCCAATAAAAACAAGTCTATAGACTTCTTCATAATAAAGATGAAAGCTGTAAAAATGAAGGCAAAAGAAAAGAAAGCAGGAGAGGCCTTTATGTATTTTAAGTCTTGGGCAAAGGGAATCCAATAAAGAAAAAAAACTATAGGCTGAGGACTTCCCTGTGGTCCAGTGGCTAAGAATCCACCTTCCAATGCAGGTGATGTGGGTTCGATCCTTCACTGGGGAACTAAGATCCCACATGCCATGGGGCAACTAAGCCTACACACTCTAGAGTCTGCATGCCACAACTACACAGCCTGTGCACCGGGACTAGAGAGAAGCCCACACTCCGCAATTAAGAGTCTGCGTGCCACAAGGAAAGATCCCGCATGCCGCAACTAAGACCTGATGCAGCCAAATAAATAAATATTAAAAAAAAACAAAAAAACTATAGGTTGAAACAAGTGAAACTGCCAATATTTAACCAATTTTGACCTACAAAAAAAGGCTATTTCAAATGGTTTAACCTACTAAAGAGTAATTTAGCTTAATTAAAAAATCAGGGGCTTCCCTGGTGGCACAGTGGTTGAGGGTCTGCCTGCCAATGCAGGGGACATGGGTTTGAGCCCTGGTCTGGGAGGATCCCACATGCCGCGGAGCAACTGGGCCCGTGAGCCACAACTACTGAGCCTGCGCGTCTGGAGCCTGTGCTCCGCAACAAGAGAGGCCGCGATAGTGAGAGGCCCGCACACCGCGATGAAGAGTGGCCCCCACTTGCCGCAACTAGAGAAAGCCCTCGCACAGAAACGAAGACCCAACACAGCCAAAAAATAAATAAATTAATTAATTAAAAAAATAATCAAAACAGTTAATGGTAGATTACCTTAATTTCCATAGTAGGAACAACAACATCTTCTAAATTTTTAAGTTTGATAATGGGCTGGTCTGCCGGAATACTTATGCCTTCTGTATTTAAAATAAAGAGGTTTCAGTGACAACTGCAAATTCAGGAATAGTACTGAAGGTAAAGCAGGAGAATTCAGCAGGTACCATAAACCCAAACTGTGGCTAATCTGTGGTTCAGGCCCTGATTTAGAAATGAAGACCAAGGCTCAGGACACAATGCCACTCAGGGTCAGGGCATAACAATGGTTAACATGGCTTACAAATGAATTTGCAGGTTACCTGGCACGGGTAACTAGACCAGATTCACCTGAGGGGTCAAATCGAGCAACTTAAGGTAATTATATACAGTGTAAATAGCACATAGATAATGTACTCCTGTCATATTACTATTAAATGTGACTAAAGGACATGACAATAGTCTTTGTTTGCTTAGAGAGGAACACTATGAGAAGCCTCATTCTTATTTTAAAATAATAAGAATTTAAATGTGAAGATATGATTCTGAACAGAAAAAAGAATACAATTATTAAAGTATGGGGAGAGAGATACAAATAACCAAATATTATAGCAGCTTATAATTATTTAAACAGACAGAGCAAGAAGAATAATGGAGAAAATGATAAGGTCTTCCAATTTTTAAGTCCTAGAGTGCAGTCACCTATTATCAGTTCCACAAAAAGATATTAAGTAAAAAAGTGACTGGAGGGGTGTTGAAGCTATTATACAAAAAATAAGTTTTGAATCATGTGTAAGTTGTAATCATCAGGACTTTCACATCTATAATTAATGTGTGTGAGTTGAACAGATTTACATTATTAAGCTCTATAATTAATACATCCCTACAGAGAATAACACAGCAAGAAGGCAACACTCATTCTTTCAAACTGCATACTTCTCTGAGTCTTCCACTGAGTGGCATCTAAATTTGCTAGTATAATGTAAGCATCACAAAGTGCCTCAACACTTCTGACCATCTGAGGTCTCCTGCTTCTCATAGTACGTATTATTTTGTTTGCAGCCTCGGTTCGATCCTATTAATAAAAACAAACAAAAAATATTACATAAGCAAATACCCAAGACTTAAACTTTTCAGAGTTATAATAACAAAAGGAAAAATAATTTATGCACAAAGCTAGACAACGGAAGGACTATAATCCCTCAGAGACCAAGTCACCTTATTATGAATGAAATACATCAAAGATATAATAATCTCAAGAGTAAATGACTTGGGTGCCTTGTAAAATTTATTTTTTCTTTGCTCATTGCTCTGAGGAAAAAAGGTAAAAATACTTTTGGTATTTCTTATGCTTTGAGAAATATTCAGGAATTTTCAACCAATTTTAGGTAGCATCACAATAACAAAGGATTTACAATCTGAATACTGTCAAGAACACACACTCCTAGAATTCCTGAGACTTAAGAAAGGAATATTTTGGGAAAAAATGAATATTACAATTCAAAAAGGTATGCATGTTCAATCCAGATACCTCATCAAGCTGAGAGCTTTGTTTAGGTGCATTTTTAGTTATTCTACTCCTTCTTGCTGCCTCTGGTTTGGTCAAAAATTCATCTTTGTTTGCATTTGCTAAAGCCAGTATAATAAACAAAGTATGATGAGGGTGATCCATTGAAATTCTAGAGATGAGCTGTCATAAAATTAAGAACTGTTAGTTTTATGGAAACCAAAAAAAAAGAAAATCCATAACCTTTTAAATTTTGCTTAACATTAAGATATGTGTTACTGTACTAGATGCTGCCGTGGGTGGACTGTGTGAGTATGGGTATGTATGAGAGAGAGACAGAAGTACATGAGGAATAAGAAAGAGAAAGAAATTGAGTAACTTATGTGGAGCATGAGAGGAGACAAAAGGGAATCTTTATTCTTGCCCTTATATAGCATAATAAATATGAGTGACTAAACTTTTTTGTATTGCCACTTCCTGGAGTGGAACAGTAGTATATAATAATATAAAAGAAAAGCAACTGTGGTTTGATTTTCAGGTTTACTTACATTATTGAGGACTTCATGAAATCCTAGGCCTCCCATCATCTTAGTCCCCATTCTAGCAGCCAATTGGTACATAAGAGGCAAAAATTTATATGATGGAATCTTCATTCCATCTCTCTACCATTAAAAAGAACACAAAATTAAAAAAACAATGCATTTCAAATAGTCTCACAACTAAGCAAATAAATTATTCTAAGGAAATGCTCCTCTACTAGTGTAACCATCTAGCAGATATTAAATAAAATTTCACTAATCACATATTTTTACTTATCATTTATCTTAAAGTCTAGATTGATTCACTGGTAAGTCATAATATTTGAACCTAAATCAAACTGTATTCAGAACTGGAATACTTGGCACTGCTCATATTCCAGTGAATCCAAGGAGAACAAATGTGGATCTAAGGACTATTGTAATCTTGACTCCTGAGAAGTCAGTGTGAATAACAGGGAATAACTATTTTTCCCTACATGCTAAAAGTAACAGGATTTAATGTACACTAGTAGCAGAGGTTGGTTGTATCATTCTCTTCAGCCAGAAGAACCATTTTACTTCTAAGCTTCAAACTGATTGCCAATATATACCTTGCCAACATAACTTTAATATTAGGTGTCATCAATAAAACCTAAGATTTTCTAAATAAAAATTTACAAAATACTGCCACTTTAATGTTTTCTTAAAATCTTTTTTTCCATTTACAAAAATAATTTACCATAAAAAATCCCAGAAAAGAATTAAAGCAGGGGAAAAATACCCCACCTGTGACCACATCATTTTTAATTGCTTTCCAAATCTCCCAGTCTAGCATTCTGAGTACTTTCCTATGGTGATTGCAAAGATATAGGAAAAGACTGACCTAAATTCTCTCATAGCCACATAAACCTACATCATTAGAGCTAATTAAGTACCTATGTGTAGAGCCCTGAACCAAGTGCCAAGGATACAAAGTATACAAAATCCATGACATTGAGGGGCTTATGTCTAAACTTTTAAAGCACAGGCTAGAATATTGGGTTGAAAAAGAAAACTTGCCTTCATCATGCCATTGACTTCAGAAACACCAGAATTTTCAAGCCAGAGGGAACAAAGACGGAATATCCACGTATCATGCCCTTCTCCACTTAATAAGCAATTGATGTAATTTTCAACTGCCTTACATAAGAAACGTTTACGATCTTCTTTCAATGCATGGAGTGCACATTCATCCAACTCCAGCTCTCGCTGAACCTTTACTGTGTACCTTACATTGGATAATTAAAGCAAAACACAAAAGCCATCAAATTTTATAGAACTACAACATCATATAAGATATACAAAGTAAATGAAAAATCTGGTGTCCACCTTAGGAGAAAAAGCAAAATTCTAAGAATTATAAGGGGAACAAACTTAATTTTGTCTTAAAGTAAGTTTGTGCAACTCAAAAGCTATCTTAGGCAACCAAAGACAAAGTGGACTCTATCCAAGGTATTTCGTTAATGTTATTCTCTACTTACACTAAAATATATAGACCAAAAGCAGGTTTGAATAAAGGATTTAATGACATCAAAATAGGTAACTCCTATTTAATTTCAACACCTATCTCTTCTTCAACTATGATACCAACAAACAAACTAAAAAAAGCAAAACAAGAAGCTAACATCAATATACTTTACAATTAGCTTAGAACCAGAGCATGAATTCTTATCTGGTTCTCTATACCTGTATATATACTGTATATCTGTATATCTTGTCACTTGTAGACCCCTAGTTACCTGTTGGTCTGAATTTTATGTTCCCTAAGAAGGCCAACTTCCTCTTTAGCTCTTTTCAGGAGAGCTTGCTTGTTTTCAAATTCTGACGATTTCATGTAGTTTTCAATTCTTTGGTACTGACTATCTGAGAACCGTGCTAATGATAGAAATGCCTTCATTTGTCCATTTCTGAGCCCATCATTGCTTTCTCCATCATAATTTCCAGCAACTTCCACTGCCTTCAAGAAAAAACAATACATTTATATTATATTTACAGATACTAAATACATCTAAAGAATTATTCAGATCAAAGAAATATCCACACTAAAGTTTAATTTATATATATGTATATAAGCTAAATTATATGAAGTATGTATATAAGCTAAATTATATAAGCTAAATTATATAAATTATATGAAGTATAAGCTAAAGTATTTTCTTGACTTTGCAAAACAACTTTGACATGGCAGAAATAACCAAAATAGCTAATATTTGCAAAGAACAGTGCAAAAACAAAAAGCTCTATAAAATTTTTTAAAACTCATATTATGGGGGGCTTCCCTGGTGGCGCAGTGGTTGAGAGTCCGCCTGCCGATGCAGGGGGACACGGGTTCGTGCCCTGGTCCAGGAGATCCCACATGCCACGGAGCGGCTGGGCCCATGAGCCATGGTCGCTGAGCCTGCGCGTCGGAGCCTGTGCTCCGCAACGGGAGAGGCCACAACAGTGAGAGGCCCGTGTACCGCAAAAAAAAAAAAAATCATATTATGCTTTTCATGTTCATTTATTTAGTGAAGTAGCTATTTCTAAAATTAGCTAAACTAAATAAGAGGGAGAAACAGGGAGGTCAAAAGCAGTAGTAGCACTGGAGTCCCAGTCCTACTTGTAGTGTTGGGCTACAAATGAATAATAAAGGTTGACTTGCATATTACTTAATCAGCTATTTTTACAAATAAGTAAGTGGAGAAATTATCAGAAACTTAGCTTAGAACCAGAGTAGTTTAAAGAGTAGCTGGTTATGGGGGTAAAGAAAAGACACATTTGGGCTTACTTTCCAAACATGCTCCTTCTTTTGTAACATTGTTTCATTCTGCCCTGAAGAGTATACAGAGCTACAACAGTAATAATATTTAGAAAAGTGAAGTCATACTTTTATTTGCATTTGAAATACATCTGATCCCAATAAAAAGATCAAATGTGTTCAAGCTAAACAACTCTCTTAAGGGCTGCTCAAAAATCTTACCTTTTCTAGATAGGTCTGCATGATGACTGCAGGATTTTCTAAGCAAGTTTCTGCTAACCAGGTGCCACAAACCCTCAGACATTCTGTGTATATTAGTTTTAGGTTGGGGTCATTCTGTATATGAAAGCAAAATCTTAAAATGTAATTCATTATCATGACTATATAAAAGAATCCTCCACGTAGGGGAAAAAAGCAGGTTAAAAATGTCTTTCCTCATTTGCTTTTACCTTACAACTATTTTAATAATTCCAAATATGTAGGTTTATAAAATAATCATTCTCATTCTCTACTGTTTACTATTATTACTATTATCAGAGCAACTCACATTTATTGAGTACTTTCATATGCTAGGCATTTCTACCAGCTTTATGTATAGTAACTCATTTAATCCTTAAAAGAACCCTATGAAATAAGTACTATTGTTATCCTTAATTAGAAAACTACAACTGAGGTCAAAGAGAGTAGGTAACTCCCTGGAGTCCACATGGTTAAGCAATATTTAAACATCATATCATATGAGTTCCCAGGGCTTTGGTATAATGATGAATTCTCTAGTGATGGAGGATGTAATATAAGTTTCCATTATCCAAAAGTACAAAAAGTTGATATTCACCAAGTAGGTTTATGTCAGAGGGACATCTTTGTGTCCAAACCGTTAAAACACTTCATGATTCCTACAAATGCTGCTACTTTGCCCATCATATGCTGGAGATAGAGTTGAAGAAGCAACCAAGTTTACAATAACTAATATAGGTAATGTTAGATAAAATATTAGATGTTTTCAAGGTATTTGGATTAACAACCCAATTATTCCAACTTGCTTTTTTCTAAAAGTTTTGTTCTCTCATGCATTTCCTCTTCCATTTTTTTTGTCATTTCAAATTTATAGTATCTATTTCATCTTTGTTTCCCACATACTGTAGAAAGTTTAAAAAACTGAGGCTTATCACTGGGATAGATTAACCGACAACAAGACGGACTGATAGAAATGCTATAAATAGGAAAAATGAATACTTTCTAAACTTCTTTTACAAATATTAATTTTGAAGACTCCTTTTAACAATTTCTTGTTCATGGGTCAAAGCTTTAATAAAATTGGTAATTACTTTAAATTTTATTTTAAATATTTTAATGCACAGTAATTTTTCTTATAACAGTAAAATACGAATTTGGCCAATAGAAAAAAAGTGAACCTCTGTACAACTGGCACCCAGCTTCTTGATCATTTGCTTGAGAATACTCAGGGCAAGACTCTGTTCCTTTTTTGCCCAGAATACTTGTGCTTCCTCCAGCTGCCACTCAGAGACTCCACAACTAGATGAATTATATTGTTTAATTTGAAATATTGCCCTTTCAGGAAGCTGAAATGAAAATGACAAATAAGAATAAATACTTTTACTATTACTAATACTACCACTACTATTACTAATAAAAGCAGTTACTACCATTCACTGAGGACTTGACTATTTGTCAGGACTGTCTTAAGTGCATCTCTGATTGCCTTCCCCAGGCCCGATGTCGGCCTGTTTTTCTCTTTATATAAAGACATCTATCTAATTATGTGTGTTTATACACAGTATATAAAATTGCTGACTTGTTATAAATACAATGAGTAAGTTAGGTAGCTTCTCATTTTTTTAACCAGGCAATTGAGGTTTAGAGACGGTGAGTACCTTGTTCAAGGCTCAAACTCAGGTCTAATTCCAAAATGGGAAATCTTAAACAATTATGCTATACAATGTTTTAATAGCAATCTGTCTCTCAATGACATTTCTTTTTTACTTATGCTTTCTATTTTCTGGGTAATAAAAGGCAAGGCCAAGAGGTGAGATGACATAGTCTTAAATCTGATTACCTGAGTGTTCTTGAAAGTTCGGGCTAATACAGAGAGTTCTACAAGATGCTTGGTGAGAATATCCTTAAGACACTCTCTTTGCGAGTTTTCCATTTCCTTTTCCATCAAGATCTCCAAAATGACTGTGCGTAGAGCCATTATAGGCTCCTGAAAACTAAAATCACTGTCTTTGAGAAGCTGGGAATGTTTCCACCACTTAATGTATACTTCAGAGGGCTGCCTATCTGTTATTGATCTGAAAGCCGAATCACAAAATTCACATAAGAGAAATGAAAAAAAAAAAACAAAAAACCCTGCTAATATGCAGGTTCTGAAACTTAAGATTTAATAAACACAAAGGAATTTTTTTTTTTTTTAATTGACAAATACAGGCAGTGGGCCGGATTTGGCCTGCGGGCTATAGTTTACCTACCCTTGACCTGGTCCAACATTTTCTCTTTTTTTTTTAACATCTTTATTGGAGTATAATTGCTTTACAATGTTGTGTTAGTTTCTGCTTTATAACAAAGTGAATCAGCTACACATATGCATATATCCCAACACCTCCTCCCTCTTACGTCTCCCTCCCATCCTCCCTATTCCACCCCTCTAGGTGGTCACAAAGCACCCCTGGGGGGCAGGACACAAAGGAATTTTTGCAGTAACATGACTGGAACTTCTAAAATAATCCAAAATAAGGACCATAGTTTAGAAACCTACAATATGGTCAGACCTCTGAGGGTCAGTAAGCAGAGAACCCAACAGATGATGAACACTTAAAGATTTTTTCCTTTCTTTGTTTAAATTGAAGTATTGTTTATGTTAGTTTCAGGTATACAGCATAGTGATTTAATATTTTTATAGATGATACTTTCAAGATTTTCTTAAAAATACTCTTCAACCTCACAAAAAGCAACACTTCTAAACTAACATTCTTCTGAAATGAGAACACATTCATCAGGCCTGTCATTCAGAACATCTATACCTCTTGTCCAGCTCCAATGTTCCCTGTGGTAAAAAGGACAGTCAGCAAGGAAATGTAATAAACTCATTATCTACTGTGCCTGCCACGCACAGGGCATGGCTCTATGCAAAATGGCAGCTGTTAAAGAAAGAAAAATCCAATGAAGGAAATGCTGGCACCTGGTAAAGGTTTCATATACCAATACTATTTATTAAAGGAAGAGAAAACGCATATTGTACAATTAGTTTATATGAACAGAGTGCTTCCCAGATGTTCAAACTAAGCAATACTGTCCAATCCTTTAGGCCTACTATATGAAGAGAAATTAAGATGAAGCAAGGAGACTAAGATGATAAGGTGATGACTAGGAAATGAAAGCTCTTTTAGTTGCTTGATAAAGAAGGAAACAGTAACACAAATTCACAGGAACCAAAACTTTACTTCCTCCCAAAATGATCCTAGAGCAGCAGGTCTCAAATTTTCTAATCTCAGGAATGCTTTACACTCTTACAAATTATTGAAGACCCCCAAAGAGCTTTTGTTTATTGGATTATACCTATTAATATTTACCTTATTAGAAACTAAAACTGAGAAAAATCTAACATGTATTAATTTATTTTAAAATAACAATAGTAAATCGACTATATATCATATATCATAAATAACATTTTTTATAAAAAAATAACTATCCTTCCCAAAACAAAACAAATTTAGTGAGAAGAGCACTGTTTCACATTTATGTAAACCTCTTTGATGTCTGGCTTAATGGAGACAGTTGAATTCTCATCTTTGCTTCTGCATTTGGTTTGCTGTGCTATGTTTGGCTGATGAAGAAAATCTAGCTTCATATAGATACATAGTTGGAAAAGGGAGGAGTATTTTCATAGTCTTCAGATAATTGTGGCTATTCTCTGATACCTCACCAAAACTTCACTATACCTCATGAGAGAATGAGAGCAAAAACACCAGATAACATTTTGTAAGAACAGTTTTGATTTCATGAACTCCTGAATGGATCTTGGGAAAACCAGGATCTCTACACCACACTTTGCAAACTGCTGTCCTAGAGCATAGGTATTTGGTACCAGCTCATCAAACTTTCCCTTTCTTCCTTATAACTCCCTAGCAGAGAAAGATCCAGGAACACTGGAAAGTGAGATCACTTCCTTTTCACCATTATGAGAGGCAATCTCCCCTAAACACCCCATATTCATTAACATTGACTGTTTACTAAGAATTGGTCACCAGGAAAAAGCACTAGGGATACAAAGGATTCAAGAATAAATAAGCCCTATTTTTAGGGAGCTTCTAGTACAGCATGGCAGAGTATACATAAAATGACACTAATGCAATGTGATACTAAAACAGAATGGAGTATAATGTGCTATGGTAAAATGTGCTATGGTAAAATGGAGTATAATGTGCTATGGTAAAAAACATGAGGAAACAATTTCATCTAGGGTTGAACAGGGAAAAAGTTGTAAAGAGAAAAACACAATAAGTTAAATTTTAAAAACCTGAATTTTTACAATGAATATTTTTGAAAATGTTTATTTTAACAAGATCACAGTTCATTAGGTTAATTTACTTATATCTTGATAAAAGATATTGAAATAAACCTATGGCTGATCTCTATATAGTTTTTATTTTTTAAAGTCCCTATAACAGAAAGGTTATACTTTGGAATACACAGTCATTTTAATCACATACCTTGAGAAAAGCTCCCCAATGTTTTCGAGCTCTCCGATGGCCTGCAATCTGCTAAGTGTAGGGTAGAGGGAATACACAGACTCAAGACTGCCCTTACACAACTCTTCCACTTCTTTAACTCTAGTGGCAGAAAAGACAAGACACTTAAAAACTAAGAAGAGGTTTGCAGGAAGATAAAAGTTGACTTCCCATTATAGGCCTTGGTGTGGATCTAATAATACTAACACTCACAAGCACAAGCATAAGGTAGTGGAAACAAAGTAAGCCTTGGAATCGTACAGACCTAATCTAAATCCCAGTTTTACCAGTAATAGCTGAATAGCTTTGGGCACATTACTGGATTCCTCTGAACCCAGTTTTTTCACTTCCAGTTGAAAATTAAAGAATACATACAGAAAAAGCCTAACAAAGTGGCCACCACATGATAAGCACTTAAATGGTAGCAAGTATTACTTCTGTAATAAAGTACAGGATTTATTAGATCACAAATACTGTTAAACAAAAAATGTGTTACATTTGTTTAGCCTGTTAGAGTTAAGTTCTTTGTTGTGCATTATCTCATTTGTACCTCATAACAAGCCTTTAAGAATTGACCATTAGTCACCATTTTATAAAAAGGATACTAAACGTTAAAAGAGGTAAATGCCACATAACTACTAGAGGAGAAAAGATTAAAATTCTCAGTACACTGGTTCTCAGTACACCCGGAAGAAAACAAAGGAATGGGAAACAAGAAGACCTTCTTCAGTGTTCTGCGTAAATAATTGATCAGGGCTCCCAAAGGGAATTTTATTTTTAAAGGTAGAATATATTTGAACCACATAAGCAAAGAAAAAGTTATTACATAAGAAAAAAATAACTTAACACTTTATGTAAGTACCTAACATATGAGCATGCTCTTACATCTAAAACAAAAACTTAAAACGTAACATTGGTTATATATATATAAACATTTGTGTGTATATATATGTGTACATATACATATCAAGTGTGTATTAAAGAATTCTTTTGTACAAAATTTAAAATATGAAGTACAGAAAACAATTATTAAGACAAGAATACTCATAATTCTTATGAAAACATGCTTGCAAAAGATAAAATTCATCTGAGCACTCATTTCTCAGATATGTAAAAGCTATGAAATTCTTAATTGTTGAATATTTCCTCCCACTTTTGCACTACTTTGAGTTTCAACACTGACTAGTATGAATTATTAATTACACAGGGAATTTTTTTAAAGAAGGAAAAGGGAATGACAAGGAAACAACCTGACCACAGCCACCAGGTCTTACTCCTTCACCAGTGCAAATCCTTGTGTTGAAATTATTCTTCAAGTTTTCAGAAAAGAAGCCATGACATTAAATATTAAAATACAGTAACTCTTTCTTTTTATAATACCTGGCATATTTGAGACTTTCATAAAAAGTGGAGAATTCCCCATCTCTTAGAGACTGCAGAGCATTATACAATGATTCATGGTAACTGGTTCCTTCTATTCCTTTGCTGTGAAATAATTTTAAAAATAAAAGAAAAAAACATTTAAAAATAGAGACTCCTAAGATATGTATGCATAAACAGCTTCACCAAAAGGCAAAATTTTAAACTAAAATTAAGATATCTCCATTTTAAAAAATGCATTTCTAGAAAACTTGGTAAGAATTACAAAGAATTTTGTGGGTCATTTAAATTCTTCAAGCAGAAAAAAGTGAATTTCTCAGATATTTTTCCTGGCTCTAAACATGTTATATTCTCATTTATTTATTTGATGAACACCTACTACGTGCCAGGCACTAGTCACCAGGTTCTAGATGCAGGGAATCCATTACTGGACAAGTCAGATCAGGTCCCCATTCTCATGGAGTTTATGTTCTGGTTTGCAGATGGACAATAAATAAGTAAAATACCACACAGTGACAAAGGACATGTAGGAAAGTAAAATAGGGTAACAAAACAGAATGACTGGGTGGCTATTTTAGAATGGACAGTCAGAAAAGATGTATCTGAATATGTCACATTATTAAACTACAGTCTGAACGACAAGTAGCCACCTTCATGGTAACAGGGGAAAAAGAAGATATAAAAACAGCCTGGCTTGATGGAAAAAAACATAGGAGAAGTGCTATGTGGCTGAAATATAGTATGCAAGGGGAAAAACAGAATATGGAGATTCACAGAGAGAAGTATGAATCAGCTCACAGAGTAAAATGTTTTTAAAATATGACTGCATATCTCTAATTTTACAGCAATCTAACAGTTTGAAATCTGAAAGACATTCTAATTAATGAAATTTTTTTCTATGAAAGTGATTAAACATACAATTAATATGATTTAATTTTTTTGTTTATATCATCGAAAGACTTTTTACATAAATACACAATCTTTTATTAGATTAGGTGTTTGGCTTTTCATTCAGAACACATGGTGATGGTATATGTAGGTTATAAACGTTTTCTTCCCATGCTAGTGATTTAGCAGTGTTTTTTTTAATAAAAGAAAATATTTCACAAATAAAGATAAACAGTCTTTCGTGTACCATCCAGCCAATAAAAGTGCCATCTAACTAAATAAAATGTTTGCAACAGGAAGTGAGAAGGGAAACGCCTATATTTCTCTTTGGATTTATAAACAATAAGTGAATAAGATTCTCATGAGAAAATAATTGTTATATTTCTATTTTCAAAAATATCTTGAGGGTGGAGGTGCCCTAATATAAGAAGAGAGTGAAATTCAGCCTTACGTACACTTACTGCATACTGCTGTATTATTTAAGCATTTAGCTTACAGCATCTACAAAACATGAAAACATAACACCTGCTACATTCATAGAGCAAGATAAAAACAGTTCATTATTCATAGCTAGAGAAATGGCAATTAAAAATGTCTGAATTCTTCTTACTTGACAGAAATGCAGTGGTCCCACTGCATATTCCTCCATGCTACTTGGTAATGAAGTTCCTGTAGTTCAGCACACCACTCTTTATTTTCATGATCTAATCCCCTTAAATAGACGGAAAGGATATGGCAGAGTCCCAAATTCTGCAAGGCCTATGCAGGAGTTAAAAAAAAAAAAAGGAATAAAAAATAACAGAATACTAGAGATACAAAAAACAGCAAACATGAAAAGTAACTTTCGGGCTTCCCTGATGGCACAGCAGTTGAGAGTCTGCCTGCTAGTGCAGGGGACATGGGTTTGAGCCCTGGTCTGGGAGGATCCCACATGCCGCGGAGCAACTGGGCCCGTGAGCCACAACTACTGAGCCTGCGCGTCTGGAGCCTGTGCTCCGCAACAAGAGAGGCCGCGATAGTGAGAGGCCCGCACACCGCGATGAAGAGTGGCCCTTGCTTGCCACAACTGGAGAAAGCCCTCGCACAGAAACGAAGACCCAATACAGCAAAAAAATAAAAAATAAACTCCTACCCCCAACATCTTGTTTAAAAAAAAAAAAAGGTAACTTTCACAATTTTAGTAGTTCACAACATCACTTAAAATGCCAACCTAAAACACAAAGATAGAGCTCAAAGGGTTCTGATATTGGATAAAAGAGTGGCTAAGGAATATTAGCCAGTAACAGAAAACTCCTGGGACAAACTCTAGTGCAAGCTATGAGAAATAGTTTACATGAGGTTTTCCATACAAAGGACTTAATTCACTACCGGGCACATTGTACACAGTCAAGAAATGTCTTCTACTGTTAGCTAAGAAGATTATGACCAACAAATCTACACTATCTTTCAGGTCAGCGACTTTTCCAATTTACCTGTGTATCCCTCTGAGTTTTAATCTCAGTGCCTGAAAAAGAACCTTCAGTCTTACCTCTACAGTTTATCTGGCTGTGTAAATATTCCACTGACATACTGAAATAATCTGAGCACTACACTAGTAGTGCTTTACCAAAGCAGAAAAAAAAGTACCTGGATTATTCCTGCCTGGCGAGTTGAGGAGGAGATTGCTGTCTCAAGGTCATATGTTACTAGGGCTTTCCCCCACATTGCTTCATGTTCATATGTTCGCAGTCTATAAGAAAAGAGTTTTTAAATGCTTTTGAGTTTTACATACATGTAACTTCTTTCATAACAGAATGACTATAGCATTAGCTATAAAAAAGCAATTTACCTAGTAAGGGGTTGTAATATTTTCCCTCCACCACAACCATAAAGACTATCTGGCTCTCCTATACTTCTGTAGATTTCTAAGAGCAGATCCTAAAAACATGGAAACAACAAAAATTGGAGGGGAAAACTATCAGTTTATGAATTCAGCAAATTTGAAATTATATCATTACCATCATGTAACTCCCAACTCTACATGTTATGTTATAAAAGTAAAATATAATGGTATTTAAATATATACTAAAGATACTGATCAGCAACACAACAAACTGATCCCAGACAACAGAATGACTGTGGACTACCTGACAAGAATTGCTCACGATTTAGTGAATTAGATAAGAAATAAATCCCAACCTAACAGGCTTCTAACACATGCAAAAATAATCATAAAAACAAAAGCAAAAAAAAGCAAACAATCTCATCAACAGCTAAAACTGACATGGGAAAACGAAGTCCTGCAAAGTCTGACTCTTGAAAACTGAGTTTGGTAAAAATACAAGCTGTAAACGTTTTCTTTGAGAGAAAATTCAAAGTTGCACTATGTTATAATTGGTAAAATGTGATATGGATAAAGAATTGGTTTGATGACTCAAAACTCTGTTATAAAATTTACTCAGGAAAGAATTGATTCTGCTTAAAATAATCTCAGTAAAATAAAAATGAAAATAGCAAACAAAACAGAAAGAAAAAAAGGAAAAAGAAAACAAAAATCAGAAAAGAAAACAGAAAATTAGAAACTGCATTGCAGAGAAAATTGATCAAGCAATTTAATTATCTTAATGGTACTTGCTCCAGGAAATACTTTCTAAACACAAATTGATATTGACATAATTCTATTATTCTAATCAAACTGTTTCTATTCATAAACGTGAAATCAAGCCCTCGGTATTGGAACATTCAGTTCAGAAGCCTAGCACAGTGCCTGAAGCACAAGAGATACTCCAGAAACTCAGAAAAGAGGCTAAGACTATAAAGAAGCAAAAAAAGGAAAGAGAAAAATCAGGAGAATGGTATCAAAAAGGTAGATAGAACATATTTCAAGTAAGGCATGGTTGATGGTGTTAAGTGTTGATGAAACATTAAGGAAGAAGTTGAATGAAAGGTGACCGCTAGACTTAGTAACATGAAGTTTATGAGTGACATTAGCAAGTGCTATTCAGTGGAGAGAGTAAAAGGAAGGAAATGGAGACAGGAAATACAGACAACTTTTTCACAAGGTTTGGCTGTGATGGAAAGGGAGAAAAAAACAATGTCACCTTTAAGAGAACATAGGGAAAAGGGAAATGATTTTGTATCCGTTTGAAGGAGAATGTTTTTAATAAGTTTGAAAATTTGAATATGTTGAGGAGCACGGCACAATTAAAAAAAATGTTCCTGAGAAAGAGTTGATGAAAAACAAAGCACAGAAAGAAGGACAGAAGGAGAAACTTTCTCTGCTTTAACAAGAGGAAAGATTACAATGGCAGCAGATGCAGGGAGATTTCTATGTTTGACAGTGGGATGTGGTGGGACTTCCTATAATGTCCCCTATTTTTTCCAAGAAGTAGGAGGAGAGATAAACAAAAGACAGAGAAGAGAACATCAGAGGTTTAAGCAAACTGAAGAAGATGAAACTCATTTTAGAGGAATTAGGTGACCAAAGAAGTTCAGTAAGAATGGGTCAATTTAAGAGTAAACATTAAAAAATTTACAGAAGAAGCAATCTGGCCTGAGATGTGACATACAATAAACAAGTAAACAAATAAAAATATAATTATAAATGTTAAGTGCTACAAAGAAAATGAACAGAGTACTGTAGGAGAAAATACATGGTATAAATTCACCCTATGAGATAGGTGGTTTTACTTCCATTTTTCAGATAAAGGAATTCAAGGTTGGAAAGGTTAAGTAATTTGTGCAAGATTACACAACTAAGTGGTTGAGTCAGGGTTATAACTCCAGTTTGTCTACTCCAAGGCCTAAGCCTCAAACCATGAATTTATGTATACGACAGTCCAAAAAGGTAACTTCAGTTTGAAAATCAAATGACAAATCAAATCTATACAGTCTCTATAACAAAATAATAGTCCAAAGTATAAAACAAATATTATCACTTATAATAAGGTCAATAATATTTACCTGTAAACTTATTCCAGTTTCTTCCTTACTTTTTTCACTCAAACTGGAAATAGTTGTACACTGGCTTCCTTCTTCAAACGTAAGACTTCTGTTTGTCACAAGAGCACCTCTTTTAATGGGAATATACTATTTTGAAGCTTGCTAATACATATACCATACACTTTGACAGAAAAAACTAACAAAGATTACAAATAAAATATAATGAACCATTTATATTTAAAAACAATACCAGTTAGGCCTAGAATAGAAAAGGAATTTGTTAGTATTAATTCTTTGAATGAGAATTACATTTTAATGACAGTCTCGTTTATGGGAAGGCTATATGCCAAAACATGCTTATTTACAGAGCTTAAAAATAGAGCAGAAGCCCCTGAGTTCAATTCCTAAATGTTCTGTCAGTGGTTTTACCTGAAGTTTAACCTCATTAATAAACACAGGCACACAAATTAAGACCATACTTGAGACACCACTTAACACTTGATAATTTGGCAAAAATTAAGAAGTCTGATAATACTAAGTGTTAAAAAGGAAGTGGATCAGTAACAACCAAGGTAATAAAACTAGTAAGTGATAGTCAGAATTAGAATTCAGATTTCTCTACTCCAAGGCCTCAGCTTTACGTATGCATATGATACTCAGTCCTATAAATAATTTCAATTCTAAAACCATGCCAGCTATACAGTGTTTACGACAATAATAATCCAATGTATAAAATAAATACTATCATAAGTGATGTTATCTCTATTATTTACCTATAGTTATTTCAGTTTCTTCTTTACTTTTTTTACTCAAACTAGAAATAGTGGTAGTTTGAATCCCTTCTTCAAATGTGAAGCTTCCTACTGAGCCACTTCTTCGTGAACTACATTTCTGAGTTGGTATAACCACTTTAAAAACCAATTTGGCACTATCTTATAAGACTGAAAATTTGTATACCCTGCAACCCAATAATTCTACACCTATCATTAACAGGGGAATGGTTAAATGAATTGTGGCATATTCTTCCACTGGTATATTATGTGGCAGTGACAAATTAATGAACCACAGCAACACACAACATAGACAAATCTTACCAAAAAACTGAGGGAAAAAAACAAGTTGTAGGAAAGCACACATATAACTTCTTAGGAAGCTCAAAAATAAGGAAACTAAACTATATTTATGGGTTTCTACTCACATGAAAACAGTATCATCCAAACAAATGAGCAACACAAAACATGAGATAACATTTACTTCTTGGAGGAGCACAGAGGGGTGGGATAGAGGAGACCCACTGACAAAATGGCACTGACAACATTCTATTTTGCTTTATAACCTTTATATGTAAATATTACATATATTTTCCTTATTGGTAAGTTATGCAGAAAAAAGTTTTTAGAGGAAAAACTTGGAAAGTAGGAACAACAGTATTAGAGTCTATGATTTTGAGTCTAGAGCTATAATTCATCTAGGCAAAAAACAGAGTTGCCAGGACTTCTGTCAGGCATTGCCTTAGGTATTAGGAATACTAAAATGACTGAGGTGTGAACTACGACCAGTTGTCTAAATCCTGTTTGAAGGAGTTTTGACTTCTTTCTAAAAAAAATTATGGATACTAACTTTGAAGGCTCATACTTTCTCAGGAGCAAGTTAACAAATAAAACTCTGTATGTATTCCTGAATACCTAGTGTAAGGCATTTTGCTATTAACTAACTCGAATACAAAACCTAAGAGAGCAATTCAGTTTTCTGACCTGACAGTGTTTGTAAACTGTTGATCTGTATTTTGCTTTTATACTTTTCCTGATCACTTTAGATTTATAAAAGTCTCAGTTCACCTGAGTCACTGAAGAAAATTAGCATTCCCTGCCCTCTCTATACACCTTATGTCTGTTTGCCCTCCCCTTCCCATCAGGCATCTGAAAACAAAAAAAATCAAAATCAGACTGTCAAAGCAAACAGCAAGCCCCATTTGTCAAGCACTTTTCCCCTAAAGTTAACAAAAATAAAATCCAGGCACTCCTGCTTGTTAAACAAGCAATTTTGCAAAAATGTGCCACATTCTATATGATCACCTATCCTCAAATTAAAAGAGGTTTTATTTATACTCAAATAAGAGCTCAGTTATTCACTCCTGATTGGTAAAAAATATTATTCTATGGAACCAAGATACCGAGGCACATTCAGATTAAAACTATTACTCCTGAGTATGCAGGACTTTTGCCAAATTTTTAAGATCAAGAGTAGGCAAAAATCAATTTCTTACTCATTTCATACTTAAAGGACAACATATCAATACTTGTCTTTGTACAAAGT
Organism: Monodon monoceros; assembly: GCF_005190385.1. Classification (NCBI taxonomy): domain Eukaryota; kingdom Metazoa; phylum Chordata; class Mammalia; order Artiodactyla; family Monodontidae; genus Monodon; species Monodon monoceros. Next base: position 23,611,899 of record NW_021703784.1, read on the forward strand.
CTAAGTGATCACAAACATATCACTTATACATTATACAAATGATCTACATACTGTAGATTTTTAATTGTTTTCAGTTGAAAAGTAGAAATTAAAACAAACCAGAGAGGTAAGAAATCAGTCCAAGCCTACTAAGTTAATTATATTTGAACTAGGCTCTGAATTCCGGTTCCTGGTTTTTCACAGTCCAAAAACCATACTGCTTCTAGCTTAATGACAATCCAAAGTAGAAATTATAAGTAGCAAGCATAAGAAATGCATCAATATAACACCTCTTTGCTAATTTTGTAATATGAGTGATTTTGTGGTTGAAAAGTGAGGATAACTATAAAAATAAACACTAAGCTATTTGAAATAAAGACTTGAGGAGGGCAGTTGGGACAATAAACTGTATATTTTTTACTCTTCGACTTTCCTGGCTATTTTTTGCTTTTCCCTATTATCTAAGATACTTGTTAGACTTTTATGAAAGTTCTAACTCAGAGGAAAAGCAAATTAAAGTAGTAGAAATACGGGTAGATAAAATAATGAAAGTGATTTAGTCACAGAAAGCAATCAGTTACATTACTTCTAGTCAATAAGTAAAATGGATCTTCAATAAACTGAGGGAATAGTGGTAAACAATTTAATTGAAGTTAGAGAATCACTCAACCATTTGAAAAATAATTATTGATCACATATTAAGTTCCCAATGCTAGTTACTATGGGGAATACAGAGGAAAATAAGGATGATCTCTGTCCCCCAGGAGCTTGCTACGTGTATAATTTTTATAATTCTTAAGTAATAAACATCTCTATTTCAGAGGAGAATTGCTTATTTCTTTAAAAAATTTTTATTATCATTTCTCTTTAAAAGGTAGACAACGTCTATCCAAAATATCTTTTAAATGGGAGTGGCAGTAAAACAAATGTTTAATATATACCTTTAATGAAACAATGTCAACACCAATTTTACAAACAAAAACTTCCAAATTCCATTACCTTTTCTCTTGATCGTCCATATTCTTCTTATCTGCATAGATTTCTGCATAGAGCAATGCTGTAAAATGAGCAGCACAAGACTGAGCTACCTTGGCAACCTCTAGATAATTCAATTCCAGCCAGAAAGCATCATCAAAAACTGTTCCTGAAGAAGGTCTAAAGAAAAAAATTTAAATATCTAGTCATGTCCATTTCTTTAACTTAAATGCCAAAAGAAAAGTATGTTGGTATAGAATCCAATGGTAGCAAATGCTAGTTAAAAAGAAAATGACATTTAAATAACCAAAAACAACATACCCCCAATATATAACTATGAACATCTAACATAACATAGCTGAAGAGCTCTGTCACTCTTTTTGGATCACACACCTCTTAGAAAGTCTGATGAAAGCTATGAACCATCATCCCATACAAATTTGGGGTTCATATACGCCCTCCACTGAGGGATCCATCGACCACAGGCTAAGAATAGGCTATACAGAATAACTAATAACACATATACGAGTGTTTTTAAATGGCCAATTCAATGAAAATATTGTTTCTTCTAAGACACATTTACATGTCTTTCCTATTGCAGTTAATTTTCTTCTTAGTTGCCTAGGTTGAGGTTATTTTAAAAAAATCTTCCACTGTGATAACAATAGGCCATAACTGGAAGGGACTGTAATATTATCTTTTTCAAAACAAACATTATAGAGATGTGACATGGTAGTGGTTAAGAGCACTGGTATTAGCGTAGGATACTCTAGCTAGGTTCAAATCCAGCTGGTTCACCTACTACAAGCGGTATGAATTTTGGCAACTTAACTTCTTAAGGCTCAATTTCTTCATTTGTAAAACGCAGAAATATATATACCTCAGAGAATAGTTGTAATGAGTAAATAATGCTTACAAAGCTGGTGAATAAAGTGCCTATCACATAGCCAAGACTTAATTGTAGCTGTTCTGAGAAACGTGAACCTGAACTCAGGTCCTTACCCTTTATTCTATGTCCCAGTCATATTCTCTCAAGGAATCTTCCTCAAGGTCGTATTTGGAATAAAAACTTAATGTTGAGAAACGTTATCTTCTCCAAGGCCAACTAATGTCAATACCATTCTAACTCAATGATAAATAAAAAATGAATGATTCAGAAACTGCCTCCCAACACTGAGAAAAGACATGTTTCCAGCTATAGTTAAAGCTTCTTATGGGCTTTCTCACAAGAGGATTCAATACAAAACAATATGGTGAATCAGTAACTTTCTAACCAGAAACACAAACCCTGAAAGGTCTAACACTTCTTTTTCTAAGAGTGGGATAGAAAGGAATGAGGGGGATATAGAGGAATTAATTTTTAAGATGTAAATGCATTTAGGTTAAACAATTTTTCAGTTTTCCCCTACCATTCCCTCCCATTTTTATCAACCACTGCCACTACCACCAAACAAACTAATGAGACATCAATGACTACCTATTACATTATTTAGACCTACTACATTATTTCTTCAAAGTTCTGGTCAACTCTGGAGCAGTACAGATCGGTCAGACCATCCTCTCTAGAAATTCCTGCACTCACTGTTAAAAATCTCAAGAGAAATAATAGGAACAAAAATACTGTATTATAAAGCAATCAAGAAAATAAACACTGCTATAGCACAGCATCACTATACAGAACCACAGATTTTGAAGACCATGGTACACAGTAAAGAAACTTATGTTTCATAATAAAGATACATGCAGGAGGTTTTACATAACTCTAGCTACTTCTGAGACAAAATGTAAAGAGAAACGTTAAAAGAGGAGTAATGCAACTAAAAGTAACCTGGAAAATCACTTACTCCTTTCCTTCACTGTAAATGAAATAAACTAAAGCCCCCAAAGAGTGAATGATTTAGCAAAGATAACACTGTTACTATTACAGTTGGGGGTCAGAGTTCCTATAGTATTTAATATCTTGTAATTTATTTTGTAATAACCCATAATGGAAAATAATCTGAAAAAAAACACATATATATAACTGAATCACTTTGCTGAACACCTGAAACTAACACAATATTGTAAATCAACTATACTTCCATGAAAAAGAAAAAGAATTCAGAGTTCCTGACATTGATTTCACCAAAGTGCCACCCTAAATATGGATTATTACAAGGAGATATAAGCATCACACATATTAAATACAGCAACTTGCAGTAGCATTACCTCAAAGAATCATGTTAAAATTCAGCCAGCAATAACAAGTTACACTTCTAAATCCCCAACTCAAGAACCAATAGTTACATTACCTCTTTTGTCTCCTCATGTAGTCCACAACAGCAAGCATTGTTCTTTGTGATTTTTTATCCAAATGGCATCGGAAAAAGTGCTCTGACTCTGACAAACAAAGATTATGTCCTCTTAGTCCCAGGCAGACTTGCTTAAGCACTTTCTCCCTTTTGTTTGTGTATCTGTCTTCCTCTACACTATAAGGTTCTAGCACAAAATTGGTTTTCAATAAATGGAATTTAATGGCATTTCTTTTTCTTTTAAAAGAAACTACTGAGCTTAAAAAAACTGAGAATTTAATAGTAATTTATATTTTATTTCTGAAGAGGACTAATTCATTGATTCAAAAACTATTTACCTAGGATTTTTCAGTGTACTAGGGGCTCAATATACAACCATATAACAAAGACTATTTGTGACCACACAGAACTCACCAACTAGCCTAAGAAACTTTTTTTTTTTTTTTTTGCGGTACACAGGCCCCTCACTGTGCGGCCTCTCCCGTTGCGGAGCACAGGCTCCGGATGCTGTTAGCCAATAAAAAGGAACATACATAAATAATAAAACAGAGCAAAGTAAAGTTTAAATGGCAACACGGTCATGTCATATAAAGGCTGTGGTAGTGAAAGTAAAAGGAAGTAATCAGGAGAATCGAGTAATCACAACCTATGTCAAAGCAACTGGAACCATAGTCAAGGTTGGGAAGAATAATTTAGTTGCAGCAAAATATCACATTAACTCAATACTATTCTTATAATTATGTTGGTCTTGAAGTACAGTAACTGAATTTTTACCTAGTTTTATGTTTGTACATAAAATACATTAGTAATATGTATCAATATTAAAGACAGTAAGTTAACATTACAAATCTGTAAACATTTTCCTTTTTTCAAATTTAGGTTTGAAAATTTGACCCACGATGAGCCCTCAACTATGTATATATGCATTATATACATATTCCTCATTGAATTTTTCCTGCAATAAGCTCTTAGCATGGGAAATACTTCTTATATAGCATGGAAGGAAAGTAGGTTATAAAAGTAAGTAAAGCATAATCCAATTTTTGTTTTAAAAAACTGATGTATAGGGCTTCCCTGGTGGCGCAGTGTTTGAGAGTCCGCCTGCTGATGCAGGGGACACGGGTTCGTGCCCCGGGTCCGGGAGGATCCCACATGCCGCTGAGCGGCTGGGCCCGTGAGCCATGGCCGCTGGGCCTGTGCGTCTGGAACCTGTACTCTGCAACGGGAGAGGCCACAGCAGTGAGAGGCCCACGTACCGCAAAAACAACAACAAAAAAAAAACCTGATGTATATATACCAAATGTTAATTGTAGTTATCCTAGATGACAGAATTATGGGTGATTTAATTTGTTTAATTTATGCCAATTTTTCTGTATTTCCCACAATAAATATGATTTTATTAAAAAAAAAAAGTTGCGGGGCTTCCCGGGTGGCGCAGTGGTTGAGAGTCCACCTGCCAATGTAGGGGACGCGGGTTCGTGCCCCGGTCCGGGAGGATCCCACATGCCGCGGAGCGGCTGGGCCTGTGGGCCATGGCTGCTGGGCCTGCGTGTCCGGAGCCTGTGCTCCGCAACGGGAGAGGCCACAACAGTGAGGGGCCCACGTACCGCAAAAAAAAAAAAAAAAAAGTTGCTTTTAAAAAATGAGTTGGCCATAGCTCTAATATAAAATTCCATCACATCTCCAGCACAGTACCTATGATATGTGGTTGCATTCATTTGCCTGCTGTTTCAATTACTAGAATGTAGGGCTATGTCTTGCTCACATCCTCACGGCCAGTGCCAAGCACGGTGCTTGACATACACTGACTGCTCAATTAGTTGCTCCATTAATAGTAGTCAATATTTACTGAAGGGATACTATGCATCAAGTATTATCCTAGTTGTTTTACATACATTACCTCATCAAAAACTTGCTACAACTTTTATCTCCATTATACAGATAAGAGAACAGATGTTTAGAGGTTATGGAATTAAGCCTACAAGGGCCTTGATGGGGTTCAAACTATTTTTCCCTAGAACTGAGATGTTAACAGTATAAATTTGAGAAATGTAACAGAATACCTGAATCCAAATTTGCAGGAGTTGTGGATCGGCTTGTTTCTGAGCAGTGTCTGAAACAGTTAGTGAAAAATCCCTGAATGTGTGTAGAAAGCAGATTTCTCCATGATTCATTTGTATCTTGGATTAAAATGTCATGGATCAAGTATGGAAGCACAGTCTGACAAAAGTCAGTTTTCACCTAGAATATACAAATACATCCAGTCAATAGTTTTCAGTAAAAATATTTTACTTAAAATTTTCATTCCCTGTTACTGACATATTAAGCTTTTTTAAAAAATGACAGGTGAATCTGTCATGAACTCTATGTACTACTAAAAAACATACAAAAAACATGTGTACTAGGTAGTGTTAAAAAAAAAATCAAACTAACCTAGAATATCTAAATCAAACCTATACATTACACTGCAAGTGTTCATTTTCAGTCTAGGCCACTTGCATATAATAAAATAGGACATTGTTGACAAATGAAATTATTATGTCACTACTGTAAAAAAAATTTCACAGTTGAAAAGTGTTACTAATAACAGAAGCAGTTTTCTAATTTGATAAAAGGGAAAATGGGGATCAAAATTTAAGAGAAAAGCTGAAAATTTGATTTTTGAACATTTTCTACATTCAGTGAAGAGCTACAACAGTCATGTTAAAATGTTTACTTTTTAATAAACCCCAATTTCTGGGCATAAAATTAGGGTACTTATTTGTGGTATACTCCAAAGTACAGAAAACTACTTTAATATATGTGATACATTAAAACAGTACTCAACTTTATTTTTGCCAAGACATCATCTTCATGTATTCATCATATACCACACACATGAAACAGATTATTGATTACCAATTGTACACTTTTTCCCTTTCAAACTAAAGACAAATCAAAAAGCCAGTTTTGGGGCTTCCCTGGGGGTGCAGTGGTTGAGAGTCTGCCTGCCGATGCAGGGGACACGGGTTCGTGCCCCAGTCCGGGAAGATCCCGCATGCCACAGAGGGGCTAGGCCCGTGAGCCATGGCCGCTGAGCCTGCGCGTCTGGAGCCTGTGCTCCGCAACGGGAAAGGCCACAACAGTGAGAGGCCCGCGTACCGCAAAAAAAAAAAAAAAAAAAGCCAGTTTTGGAAATACAGAAGTAACTAAGAATTGTGTGTGTGTGTGTGTGTGTGTGTGTGAGAATGTATATTTGGAACATTTTATCTTCTGGCCCAAAGTCAGAATGTTCTAAAAATCTTACAGGCTTCCCCGGTGGCACAGCGGTTAAGACTCCACCTGCCAATGCAGGGGACACGGGTTCGAGCCTTGGTCCGGGAGGATCCCACACGCCACTGAGCAACTAAGCCTGTGTGCCACAACTATGGAGCTTCACTCTGGAGTCCATGAGCCACAGCTGCTGAGCCTGTGTGCCGCAGCTGCTGAAGCCCACATGCCTGGAGCCCATGCTCCACAAAGGGAGAGGCCACCACAATGAGGAGCCCACGCACTGCGACCACGAGTGGCCCCCGCTCGCCACATCTGGAGAGGGTCTGTGCGCAGCAACAAAGACCCAACACAGCCAAAAATTAAAAAAATAATAAAATAAAATAAATTTATTTTTTAAAAAAGTGTTTAAAAAATCTTAGGTTTATTCATTAATGAGAAATGAGTTCTGTGTGTATCCAGGGTATCACTCACTTTTTTTTTTCAGAAGATGTTATTTATTATATCAAACACATGTTAGGGTGCTTAATTCTATGCCAGTATGCCAGACAGAGGCAGGATCAGCATGCAGTGCAGAAGGTTTACTAGGGAGTGCTCTTGGGATCAATGTCTGTAGAAGGAAGGGAAGGAAGAAGCAGGACTGGAGTGAGGGAAAAGCTGGGGTGTGGTGCGGCAGCAACAAAGGCCTCCACCAACCCTGTGGGGAGCTCAGAAGCTGAGGTGGACCTTCAGAGCCGTCTTGAGTTGTGGTAATGGTACAGAGCTTTTATACTCTAAGGTCAACCAGTCACTGAATGCAGGTTGCCCTGGGAATAGGGTATGATTTGGGGTGAAGCAACTCTCTATTATCAAGGCAATTCTGAAGGGTGTTCTCAGCTGGTAGCACTTGCAGCAGCTGAGGGAATAAGTCCTCTGAACTGCTACGAACGCAGTGTAGTACTGCAGAGAGTGTGATGATTTATTCACTGTTAACATTTTTTCTGTAGAAACAAAGACTGCTTTACAAACTGCTTTCAATAGGGTACTTTACCAAAATATTCACTTCTTTATCAGTTATTTTTAATTGGTAGATGTTTAACTAGTCAGATATTTTGTTTTCATACTTCTGTTGAATCATGCTTGACAGTATTATAAATTAGGCTAGCTTTTAAAGTCTTAGAGCATCATCACATTGTGTGGTTTTAGATGATACATTTGATAAAAGTGTATAAACTTTTTGTTTGACCTTGGCAGGTACCATTACTCTCTAATGAAATAAATGGTAGTGTACCCCCCAAAATAAAAAAGCAATGCTAACTGCAACCACACCTCTTTTCTCACTCAAGAAAGCATGTCACAGAATTCAAGCAGAAAAAGCTTTCGACAAAATGCAACACCCATTTAGGATAAAAACTCTCCAGAGGGAGAGGGAACCTACCTCAACATAATAAAGGGCATATATGACAAACCCACAGCAAACATCTTTCTCAATGGTGAAAAACTGAAAGCATTTCCTTTAAGATCAGGAACAAGACAAGGATATCCACTCTCACCACTCTTATTCAACACAGTACTGGAAGTTCTAGCCACGGCAATCAGAGAGGAAAAAGAAATAAAAGGAATCCAAATTGGAAAAGAAAAAGTAAAACTGTCACTGTTTGCAGATGACATGACACTACTATACACAGAAAACTCTAAAGATGCTATCAGAAAATTACTAGAGCTAATCAATGAATTTGTTAAAGTTGCAGGGTACAAAATTAATACACAGAAATCTCTTGCATTCCTATACACTAACAACAAAAGATCAGAAAGAAAAATCAAGGAAACAATCCCATTTACCATCGCATCAAAAAGAACAAAACACCTAGGAATAAATCTACCTAAGGAGGCAAAAGACCTGTACTCAGAAAACTATAAGACACTGATGAAAGAAATCAAAGATGACACAAACAGATGGAGAGATATACCATGCTCTTGGATTGGAAGAATCAATATTGTCAAAATGACTATACTACCAAAAGCAATCTACAGATTCAGTGCAATCTCTATCAAATTACCAACGGCATTTTTCACAGAATTAGAACAAAGAATTTTACGATTTGTATGGAAACACAAAAGACCACAAATAGCCAAAGCAATCTTGAGAATGAAAAACAGAGCTGGAGAAATCAGGCTCCCTGAGTTCAGATGAAACTACAAAGCTACAGTAATCAAAATAGCATGGTACTGGCACAAAAACAGGAATAGAGATCACTGGAACAGGATAGAAAGTCCAGAGATAAACCCACACACCTATGGTAACCTAATCTATGACAAGGGAGGCAAGAATATACAATGGAGAAGACAGTCTCTTCAATAAGTGGTGCTGGGAAAACTGGACAGCTACATGTAAAAGAATGAAATTAAAACACTCTCTAACACCATACACAAAAATAAACTCAAAATGGATTAAAGACCTAAATGTTAAGGCCAGATACTATAAAACTCTTAGAGGAAAACACAGGCAGAACACTCTCTGACATAAATCACAGCAAGATCTTTTTTGATCCACTTCTTAGAGCAATGAAAATAAAAACAAAAATAAACAAATGGGACCTAATTACACTTTTAGCTTTTGCACAGCAAAGGAAACCATAAACAAATGAAAAGACAACCCACAGAATGGGAGAAAATATTTGCAAATGAAGCAACAGACAAGGGATTATGCTCCAAAATATACAAATAGGCCATACAGCTCAATATCAGAAAAACAAACAACTCAATCAAAAAAATGACCAAAATATCAAAATAGACATTTCTCCAAAGAAGACATACAGATGGCCAAAAAGCATATGAAAAGATGCTTAACATCACTAATTATCAGGGAAATGCAAATTAAAACTACAATGAGGTACCACTTCAGCCAATCAGAATGGCCATCATCAAAAAATGTACAAACAATAAGTGCTGGAGAGGGTGTGGAGAAAAGGGAACCCTCCTACACTACTGGTGGGAATGTAAATTGGTACAACCACTATGGAGAACAGTATGGAGATTCCTTAAAAAACTAAAAATAGAGCTACCATATGATTCTGCAATCCCACTCCTGGGCATATATCCAGAGAAAACCATAATCTGAAACAATTCATGCACCCCAATGTTCACTGCAGCATTATTTACAATAGCCAGGACATGGAAGCAACCGAAATTTCCATCAACAGACGAACGGATAAAAAAAGATGTCGTACATATATACAATGGAATACTACTCTCAGCCATAAAAAAGAACGAAATGATGCCATTTGTAGTAGCAACATGGATGGACCTAGAGATTGTCATATTGAGTGAAGTCAGTCAGAGAAAGACAAATAACATATATCACTTATATGTGGAACCTAATAATATGGTACAAATGGTCTTATTTACAAAACAGAAATACAGTCACAGATGTAGAAAACAAACTTATGGTTACCAGGGGAGACAGTGAGGGGGGCATAAACTGGGAGACTGGGATTAACATACACACACTACTATATATAAAATAGATAACTAGTAAGGACCTACTGTATAGCACAGGGAAAAAGAGCGGATATATGTATATGTATAACTGATTCACTTTGCTCTACAGCAGAAACTAACACAGCATCCAATATGTAGCTACCCCGCAGCTGAAACCTACTGCATAAAGTTCTGGCTAAATAAAGACACCCTGTTGGATGGATTCACAACAGCTGAGTATAGGTGATGTTGCATGAAGATGATGTGCAGTACAAAGCACTCTTTTTATATACAGGCCATGAACATTCACACAAAAGAGAAATGGAATGAGACCATCAAAGAAAATTATTGTGAGAAAGCACATGAAAAAAACAAAGTTAGAAAGGGAATAAGTCAGACTAATTAATCTTCTTACCTCACACATTGGCTTTAATAACTGAAGAACTTCACTTTTTGTGCCTCCACTATTCAAAAAAGCACAAGTCAGTGTCTTTAACCAAATGTCATGATTTTCACTTTGAGGAATCCACAGGCTTGTATCATCCAAGCCTTCTAAAGGACTTTCTTTGTCAAGTCTAGGTACTTCTAAAAACTAGAAAAAAGTGATGAGAAAACGTAAATAAGGTAACCAGAAATACATTTTACCTTTCCTATGCCAAACAAATATCTAGGCATAAACAAATCTGTTTCCAAATAAAACTAAATATGCTTAAAACTAAATCTTGAGGCATCAGTTACCTTTTAAAATTAAAATACATTTATGTTTATGAGAGGCAGAGTCATCTGGTAAAAAATTACTGATCTAAACACCAGGAAACTTAACTTCTACTCTTAGCTCACTAGCGGTATGTTAAATAAATCACAGATTCTCTGCCTCATCTGTCTCATGTATGAATCCAGTCCAAATCTACCATACAGAGTTGATTTTGGAATGAAATGAAATTTTAAAATGTTAAAACTACAGTGTTTTACAGGTTATACTATTAGTTTTATTAATAGCTTATATTGTCAGTAATTTCACTGAGACCAAAATTATATTACGATACATTAAAAGTATCATTTCAACGATGGGTGTAAGCCCTGAAGTTAAATTGGTGAAAACTTAACAGCATATTTCTCAGTTGCTTTATGAAAAGAAAATATTAAACAAAATAAAGGAGAAGTAAGAGTTCTTAAGTATCTTTCATAGAGTACCTTTAGTGGAACCTTGTTATGATATCAACATGGAAAAGGGAGAAATCTATAGGCCATCTTAAATTTCACTAGAGGGTTGTGATACTTTAACTTGCTATGGAAATAAACACTTGCTTGTTGATCACAATATCTATAAACAGCTTTCATGGGATCAAAGTAAGGGTTTTCTACTCCTAAAGAAAAAAAGCCTGTCATTAAGAACTCCTCCTACCAGGGAATATGGGGACATGTGTATGCATATGGCTGATTCGCTTTGCTGTGCAACAGAAACTAACACAGTATTGTGAAGCAATTATACTCCAATAAAGATCTATTAAAAAAATAAATAAATAAAAAATAAAAAAGAACTCCTCCTATCCCCCCAAATCAACCATCATTTCTTTAGGCTACCTGTCTCAGCTTTTCCACACTGCCATAACTAAAAATACAAATCCCTTCGATTCAAAAAGCACAGCTAGAATTATTTCCAAGAAAGGTTAAATGTTAGTGTAAGTAAGCAATATGATATTCATATCCCACAGCAAATAGAACTGTTCTAGATATAGTGGATATTCAATAAACATTCATTATTTGAGAGACCTTTTTCCTTGATGTTCGAAAAGGCTGTAGATAGATCAGCATGGGATCATTTGTCATCTTATAAATCTCCCAGAAACTATGTCCAGTTTTTGTGGCTAAAATGCTTTTCAAACAGGTAACAGCTGCTGATCGCACTTTGACACTGAAAAACACATATAATTCAAATGCCACTAACTATATCAACTATTAATCTTGATGAATGTTAAGCAACTCCCAATGAAAAAATTAAAATCTAAAATTTTAAATTTATATTAGGAAATGTTTACGTTTATTAGGAAATTTTACATCTATAAAATTCAATAACATCAAAGCAAAAATTATCAAAGGATTTTTAATATTCCTAGAGTAAACATGAGTTACTACTCACTGTAACAGCAATTCCCTTCATTCAATATAATAAAGTTTATATTATGACTACTATAAATTAAAAACTCATAAAAAGAAATACTTGAGAATAACATTGACTAATAAGAATGAGTAAAAAGAATGACAGAATACTAATTCACCCAAGAAAAAAATATTTTGATACCATTTTCTCTAAGAGGTACAAATAATTTGGGGTAACACAGAATGGAATTTCCCTACAAATGATAAAATTATTGTCTAGGACAATTTGAAACAAACAGTAAGTATGTACTTATTCTGACCAGAAGCTAGTTGAAATCATTAGGTAAGGCATCTAAAACCTCTAATAAAAAATTGAATGTCCTTCTCTTTTGCAAAAAATTAAGTAAAGGAGGGCTGCAATACAAGAGTACTGAAAATATGACAGCTGACAAAAAATGTCATAAAGCCTGATACTATAAATGATGATGAGCTGTCAAGTAAAGGCTTAATTCTATGTCTCAATTTAAGACACAGAAGCATAAACCCTAAACTTGGATTCATCTCTCATTCCTCTTTCTTCCTTCCCTCCTCCACATCCAATTCATCAGCACGTCCTGCTGCCTCTATGTTAAAAACATACCCTAGTTCCATCCGTGTTCCATCTCATCTCCATTACCGCCACCCTTATCCAAGTCACCATGATTTCTCCTCTGGACTACTGCAATAGTTTCATAATCAGCTTTCTGTTTCCATTTTTGCCCTATCACAAGCCATTTGCCATATATGTCAGAGTAAAAATGTAAGTTGCATCATGGCACTATTCTGCTTAAAACTCCATGGCTTCATTATATATTTCAAATAAAATCCAAATTTTTTAATCAGAATTAGTCCTACCTTTCTAATTTCATTTCATACCATCTTCTTCCATACCAGGCTTTTTCTGATCCTCAAACACATGAAGCTTATTTCCATTCTAGCTATTCCCTGTATGCAATATTTTATCCCTAATCAACTTCTAGCTGATTCCTGATCACTCAGATCAGCTAGATGACACTTCCTCAGAGAAGTCTTCCACGATTCTGGGAACTCCTTGGTCAACATTCCCTTTGTATACCTGAGGCCCTTCAAACATGTAATGATTTTTTTCCTCTTACAAAAAAGACATGAAAAACAAATTGTACTTATCCCTGTGGTTCTCAAGTTTAAGTCACACTAATATTTCTGTGCACCTTCTTCAGAAAAACCAATTGCAAATTACTGTGTAACAAATGAAACACTTAATGCTTGCAAATTTTCTGTGGAAAATCTCTTCAAAAGCTGTGCTAGATATAATTTGAAATACATTTTTAAAAATGAGATAGATTAATAAATGGATAGGAGGATGGCTAAATGTGATAAAGCAAGGATAATAATAGTAGAATCTAGGAAGACTCTAGGTGGTGAGTATATGGGTATTTACTGTAAAATTCTTTTAATTTTGCTGTAGGCTTGAAAATTTTTATAATAAAAAGTTGGGAAGGAAATCATACCAGCCCTTTTACTGTAACAACAACAACAAAAGAGTGAAAGATACATGTAAATTAAATCAACAATTAAAACAGAGCAGGTAGACATTATTGCCAATCATTTATTCCCCAAGAGAAGCGGGGGGTGTTATAGGGAAACAGATGCAAAATACCTATTTACTTAAAACGATGCCCAATTGTGGGCAAAAATCCTTTGAACCCAATCTCCAAAAATGGTGGTGATAAGGTGCTCAAATATATCAAAATAAATACATCTGGCCCTTGAACAACGAGGATTTGAACTGTACAGGTCCACTTATACATGGATTTTTTTCAACAGTAAATACTACAGTACTACACAATCTGCAGTTGATTGACTCCTCGGATGAAGAACCACGGATAGGGAGGGCCAACTATAATTATACATGAATTTTCCACTGAGCGAAGGGTCAAGCATCCCAACCCCCACATTGTTCAAGGATCTGTAAATAATAAATAGATAACTGCAAATAAATAGATAAATGGGGAGTGGAAGACGGAGGAAAAGTAATCTCATAATCAGCAAGCTGAAATTATACTATTTGTTGCAATTTTGTTTTGCATTTTATGTATTAATGGGCAAAAGAAAGCCCTGTCTGATTAGCTTAAGACTTTTGGAGTTAAAAAATTTCTGCTCTATGACTTATTTTAAAAGGATCAAAATGTCTAGCCAGGAGGAGAGTGGCACCTTTGATTCTGACAAGTGCACAAAATAACCCCATTTACATTCCCCTATCTTAATGTTTTGTGTGGAACCACTTGGTAGTTTTCATATTGTTTGTCTAGTCTACTCTCACTAAAATTTAACATGGATCTTGTCTGGTATATCTATCACTATACCAAGTTACCTGGCATATAGCAGTAGGGTTTTAGTAATTATGTGAATTAATAAAAATACAATGATATTCATTAAATATTTAAGACTGAAAGTATGGCAACTAAAAGGAGAATGCTTTAGTTATTGGAAATGCTAATTCATACGAGGTATCAATCTTGAATGTCAGATTAAGTGCTATCAGGTACAAGGTATCATTAAATACTCACCAATCTTCTACCAGTGTATTATTCAGGTAGGTCAGCATTATGAAGGTCCACTGAAGTTCTTTATCTTCAAATAACTCAAGGGCCTTGGTATAAGATGTATCTTTACTATATTGTATAGCTATTGTAGAGAAATCTATAGGACCCACTTCTCCCAAGCAGCTTCCAACAGCCTCTATATATAGAAATTCCATTTCAGTAAAGTTATAGCTAAGAGATCATACATAAAACAGAAATTTTCTAATTTCAAAAATATGTTTTGTCATCCGTTAAGATTTAAGTGTTTTCTCAAAGATGTTGAATAGATTAAAGAAGCTACAAAATACTGTATCATTTCCTTTACATATCATCCATGTCAGCAATATTTTCCCCTATAAAATCATATCCAAGAGATAGATTAACTAGTAGAATGTAGTTTTTAAGGAAAGTCTAAATATAGCAGCTGTATGTGAGTATCAATTTTCTGGGGGGTATTACATAAAGACCACAAATCTTAAATACTCAGATCAGTGAAAATTCACACACACACACATACACATACATGCAGGAAAACACAATTTCCTTCCCACCTGTATTATCACTACCCAGATGAAGATAGATGTTTTCAAGATGCCAGAGGGCCCCCTCATGTTCTCTCTCAGTCATGACGGAATTTAATAAAACATGTTAAAAAATTATTTGATAGTCCTCCTTTCAAAAGGTGGAGCCTAATTCTTCCCTTGAATGTGGGCTGTACTTAGTGTCTTACTTCTAAAAAACAGAATGTGCACAAGTCTTTCACCTCCTTAACTAAAATTATCCCAGGTATTTAATTCTCTTAGATGCTATTATAAATGGAATTGTAAATGGAATGGAATTTCCTTCTTAGATTGTTCATTGCTGGTGTACAGAAACACAAATGAATTTTGTGTGTTGATCTTGTATCCTGCAACTTGGCTGAATTCATTTATTACCTCTCTTATAGTAACTTTCCTATAGATTTTCTGGGACTTTCTATATATATATACAGTAATGTCATCTGTGAATAGAGATAGTTTTTACTTCTTTGCTTTCCAGTTTTTGTTCAATTGCTCTGGCTATAACTTCCAGTACAATGGTGAATAGCAGTGGGCAACTTTGGCTCATTACTGATCTGAGGAAGATATTCAGTCTTTCACCATTAAATATGACATTAGCTGTGGGTACTAATCACTAAGATTTTATGCTATGTAGGAAAGCCACTTAGGCCTCCTGTAGCAAGTGACATTTGTCCCCAGAAGCAGTGCTACTATGGACAAAGGGTAAATTCCTTGGTCAAAGGAAAGTTCTAGAGTACTGATAAGGTTCTGTTTCTTGGTCTGGGTGCTAGATGCACAGGTGTGTTCTCTATGCAAAAAATTCTTCAAGTTATATACTTACGATTTTTCTATATGTAAGATATATTTCAATAAAAAATTTACAAGAAAAGAAGTACCCTAGACACTAGACCTCCACTGAGAAGTTAAGGAAGACTCTGTTGAAAGACAGTAGAATCTGTGAAGCATCTCTTATTTCTCCCACTTTTTTTTTTTTTTTTTTTGTGGTACACGGGCCTCTCACTGCTGTGGCCTCTCCCGTTGCGGAGCACAGGCTCCGGACGTGCAGGCTCAGCAGCCATGGCTCACGGGCCCAGCTGCTCCGCGGTATGTGGGATCTTCCCGGACCGGGGCACGAACCCGTGTCCCCTGCATCGGCAGGCGGACTCCCAACCATACGCCACCAGGGAAGTCCCCTACTTTTCTTATTTGAAGCAATTATTTCACGACAACTTCAAGCTGACTTTAATCATGTGATTTTTTCCATCCTGTGATCACCAAATATAAAACACCTACACCAGGTATGATGCTGGCTATTTATCTTACATTAGGTTACCCCCAAATGGTGGCAGAAAAGGACTTGAATATGGTTTTAATATCTGAGCTTAATATAGCCCTCCAAGTCCTCATTCTTTCTGTTATATAAAAAAGATATTAAGTACCAGTCAGTTATATCTATAAAATGTATCAGAAGTCAATTTATTTGCAACTTAATGCTACAAATAGGTTTTTCTGACTTTCCTAAATATTCACAAGGCATTTTCAAATTAATAGTTATGCACATGTGTTAATCACTAACTTTTTACTTTATATGAATGTCTAAGGGAGGAAAATATGAAAGGAGGGCTGCTTAGGGAGACTTGAACTAAACAGAAATATAAAAAGCCTCTCACATTTCCCCAATATTCCAAGTAACAAACTTTTACTGATTTTTAAAATGCTATGAAGATGACCATCCAAACAAAAAAACTCATATTCACTCAGCCAAACAGTTTACCTAAAACTTCTCTTTCACCAGTGTGGTTTACTGCCATCTTGGATAACTGCAACAAGCTGACAACTAGCTTCACCATTACGCCATCTGGAGGGTTATCTAGAAGCAGTTTTGAAAAAATTAGTTTAAGCCACAGTGAAGACAACACTTTTCTTTATACTATGCTCATATATTAAATTGTGTGACTAGAAAACTTTTACAAAGTTTTTAAAAAAGATTTTCAATTGTGAGCATTTCAAAAATATGAGGTGAATGAATGTATCTGAACTTTCTTCTTAAAGAGAATCATGTAAAAATGATCAGCAATATTTGGCAGACAGAAAGAGAAAAATGTCTTAAGTTGTGCAGAGAAATCAATACCTTAGCCAAATCACAGTTAGAAACACATAATCATTCAACATTAAACTAAAAGGAACCTTGGGAGCATGCCTGGTTTTTTAGCCTCTTGCATATAGAATAGACCAGCACTGTCCAACAGAACTTTCTGCAATGATGAAAATGGTCTATAATCTGTGCTGTCCAAAGACAGCCACGAGCCACGTTACTACAGAGAATTTGACATGTGCTAATACAACAAAGAAATTTAACTTTATATTTTATTGAATTTTAATTCATTTAAATAGCTATAAACATCTATTGGCTATATTGGTCTGGATCAATAAAATACCCAAACACACAAGAACAGGAGATAGAAAGAGGGGTTCATGTTTTATATATATATATACCTATTTCAAGAACAAATATACTAGAAACTCAGATTTCGGATGGTCGAAACAAAATTAATTTTTAAAAGTACTGAGGATAAAAATATCACAATAGAAACATGAAGTTAATGAGCTCAGGAAGATGAAAATCAAAACATAAGCAGAAAGAGTTTCCACCAAGTGCAGTACTATAATAACCTAAACTCAAATCAAATCAAAATAAAATGGATTTTTAAGTAAAAAAAAAAAACCTAGAAACACATATAAATATGTGTATATATACAAAACACACACATATATACATACACACAAAACACATACATGGCTAAGATGTTTAAAATAAAATGAAAAATAACATTTCTTTTATTTAAATAAATTGGGGTAGTAGGCAGAGACAAATTACCTTGCATGCCTGCTCTAAGGAATTCAAATTTTTCTTTTAGGCAGTAGCAAATTGTTAACATTTTTTAAGCAGTAAAATAACATGATTTGGACTTAGAGAAATCATTCTGGCAGAGGTGCAGAGAACGGATAAAATGGGAGTAGTTCAAGGTGAGGAGACTACTTAGGAAGTCTTTCATAACTAAATGAGAACTGATGGGGGTCTGAAATGAACTAAATCTGTGGCAACTAAACCAAGAGCAAGAATTTATAAAAGATTCTTTCGAAAAGAAATGGGTACAAATAACCCAAGTCATTAAAATTAGTACCCTGAGATGCTCTCATAAGATCCATCATCTGATCTTTATGTTGCTCTAGTTGTCTTCGAAGATCCTTCAATCCTTCAAGCCTTGTCAATGGAAGTGCATCATAAACATTTACTGAGAGAAAATGGTTAATTTCCTAAAAGAGAAAATCAGCTAAAAATGTAACTTGCTTTTGACATGTATTGGTTGAGTCTGTAAAATAAAACTCAAAAATTTTTTTAAATTAGTGCCTTCTACAGATACTGATTCATAATACTGTTACTACCAAACAAGGTAGAAATAAATTACTTATTTCACTTCAAATCCTACAATGTTTTAAACATTTAAATTGCAATAGACTCTCTCATGATACAGTATTTAGAGTTTAAGATTGTTATAGCATACTCAGAGGGAAAAGCTTAAATTTCTATTTATTTAGTACTGCAACTCTAGTTTTATCTTAATATATTTAACCACATTTTCATACTGATTATAGTCAAATGTAGAGTATAATTTTAAAATTATAATAAGATTTATAAAGAAAAATCTATCTGAACATAGTTTTGAAGTTTATAAAGGTTAAAACAAGATTAAAACTTGAAAAAGTGTTCAGAAAGTTACATATCTTTTCTAATTCAAACATTATATTGTCCGACAGAGGGTCAGATGGTAATTTTGAGATATTAATGAATCTTATGTGTATGAAAATCAAGCATATTTTATATCATATTTCTTCAATATTTAAATTCAATCTTTATCCAGAAATTTTGAATTTACACTTTTACTGCAATGCAAGTATATTAAGATTCAGTTTTTTATCTGCTAAGAGGACAGATTTCATGTTATGTTTTCTTTAATCACAATTTTTAAAAAAGACTGGTTTACTTTCACAGCATTAGAGGTTTCCAAAAAGTACTACTAACCTCTCTAATACAAAATAGCAATATTATGGAATAATTATTACCTCCAAAAGTGAAAAGGGTCCTCTACTGTATTTGATTTTCTGCTGAGTAATACGCAAATCCCTAAAGACAACATGGTCAGGAAAAGGATCTAAAAGTTTAATCATGATATAGAGATTTTCATTATCCTTGTTATCAATCACTAAGTATTTCAACAAGTCCAATACCTAAACATAATTAAAAAAGAAAAAATCATGAGGAGAAATGGATTAATTATATTTTAAAGTAAAACAAGCAAGCCCATTGTAATAAATGATAAAAACTCTACTTGTTCAGATAAAATCACTTCTAAGGCACCCAGCTACTACTGTTTCTGTGCTTTCAAATAATTCAACAAACATGTAAGGCCTTTATTACAGGATGGACACTGAGGTATACAGTTGTCAATACTACTGAAACATTTTATATAAGTAATACCTCACACACCATCATAGTGGAGTGAACTACATCCTTAGTTTTGACTACCTCTACACTTCAGCATAAGTAAGAGATAGAAATCAGGTTATTTATTAGATCAAAATTACTAGGTGCTCTGTAATTAAATGATTACAAGGATTAATTCACTGAGAATGTTTTCCCCACCATTTTTCAAAGAATATTTCCACTAAAATTACTGATTAAACCAAGTAAACATAAAACACTCAGCTCCTTCCAACAATACTTTATCAGTGCATTTCAAATATCATTTTGAATATGATTTGGGAAATTACCTGTTCCTGAACCTCCATCTGATCATCCACAAGGGGTATAAGTGTACCAACAATAACATGGAGATGACTTTCTAAAGCATCCTTACAGAAAGTTACTGCTGTGTGGCAAACCCGGCTTAACAGGTCACAACAAAGGGAGAAGCTACGTAATGACACATCCATGAAATGAGAAGGCCTAACATAGGGGAAAAAAACAGTAAGTTCTAGGACACTACTTTGATATAAACTCATTCAAAAGTCACTTTTATTCAACAGCTCTAATTCTGATGTGGCTTGACATAAAAGTCACTTTCACATCTAAGTCCTTAGTAGTTTAAAACCCAAAAAGAGAAGTGACATCAGCAAAATGACACAGTAGGAAGCTCCAAGCTCCCCTGACAGAAACACTGAAAAACAAGCAAACTGTAAGAGCTTTGTTAGAATTCTGTAAAACAGTCAAAAGTTTACAGCAATCAAGCAATCGTTGATATCAAGAAAAAGGAAACTTAAAAACTAGGAAAGCTTTGTGGTGATTTTACTTGCCCTTGCCCCATGACGCCCCCAGCCTGGCAATAGTCATGAAAATTGCAGTCCCCATTTCCAATGTGGGATCCTGGTCCTTAGTTCTGAAGGGAGCAGAGCATATTTTATTCACAAATGATAGTGTATATCTGTTCTTAACCTGTCTGGGAGCTACCTGAAGGACTAATGTAAGGTGCTTGGCTCTTGTTTTTCCTAACTTGGGTCTCCTACAGGCTGGAAAAGCTGAGGGCACTGCTTGAAAACACTGCTTGTTAAGGCTAACCAACAACCCACAGCTGCCTGGGATAACAGACTGCCTAATGCCTAGGATGAAAAGCTAGAGAGAGAGTTTCCTTGTAAAGTTAGAACACTCAAAATCACTCATATTGAGCTTCCCTGGTGGCGCAGTGGTTAAGAATCCGCCTGCCAATGCAGGGGACATGGGTTCGAGCCCTGGTCTGGGAAGATCCCACATGCCACGGAACAACTAAGCCTGTGTGCCACAACTACTGAGCCTGCGCTCTAGAGCCCACGAGCCACAATTACTGAGCCCACGTGCCACAACTACCGAAGCCCACGCACCTAGAGCCTGTGCTCCACAAGAGAAGGCACCCCAATGAGAAGCCCACGCACCGCAACGAAGAGTAGCCCCTGCTCGCCGCAACTAGAGAAAGCCCACATGCAGCAACGAAGACCCAACACAGCCAAAAATAAATTAAAAAAAAAATTCACTCACATTTTCAGAGAATTTATAAAGTCACACACCTGCCCAGGGTAAGGTGCTTGCTCAAAAACTACCTAAGAAGACCATAATCTTTCACTTTGTGCTTAACCTTAGGCTCAGTGTAAGCCGAGCTAAATGCTGAAGGAGAGTCTTAACACAGAACCAATCTGCAAAGACTAGGAAAGCTTTCTCTCTCTCTTTCTCTCTCTTTGGCTCTTGGTATTCAAGGAAATCTCTGTCAAAACGCTACCTGAACGCAAGTTAAGCAACAGTCTTCAGTGACTACAATGGCAAGGAATACGCTCTCTAGAAAAACAGTTGAGTAAATTCATGAAACAAATGTACCACTACAGCCTTCAACAATTCAAAAAAAAAAAAAAAAAGTCAAACCTTGGGGAAGGGGAAAATCTGATTTCCACAGGTAATATATCATAATAGTAAAATGTCCAGTTTCAACAAAAAAATCACAAGGCATTCAAAGAAATAGGAAAAGTATGGACCCTTCAAAGGAATAAAATATATTGACTAAAACAGTTCCCAAGGAAGGTCAGACTGGAATTATTAGACAAAGACATTGTCAAACAACTGTCTTAAACATGCTAAAAGAGCTTTAAGACAAATGAAAATGAAGATACAGCATACCAAAACTAATGGGATTCAGCAAGGGCAGTGCTGAGAGAAAACTATGTTACAGTAAAACAGCTACATTAAAAAAGAAGAAAGACTTGAAGAACACTACAAACACATAAGAATTAACACCTCAAACTCTTCCAGAAAAGGGAACAGGAGGGAATACTTCCTAACTCACTTTATGAGGCCAGCATTTCTCTGATACAAAAGTAAGATAAAGACACCACAGGAAAATTATAGTCTCTAATACTCTGATGAATATATATATATTCATATATACGAATATATATAGATATATATGCGAAACTCCTCAACAAAATACCAGCAAACTGAATCTAACAGTGCATTAAAAGGATACACATCAGGGCAGAAGTCAAGATGGCGGTGTGGGAAGACACGGAGTTAGTGTCTCCCAACAACTAGGGTGCCTGCTGGCTGCTGCTGGGGGACTCTGAACCCCAAGGAGACAAGAGGAACCCCAGAGTGAACTGGCAGAACATAGGGGGACCGAGGTGGGGAGGAGAAGTGGAGGCCAGACAAGATCGGCGCCCCTGAGGCTGGGGAGATCAGGAGAGGCAGGTGGGAGGGACTCTCTAGGAAGAGCAAGCGAGGAGCATAGGGCAACTGCCTGGCCCACTCGGGCCGGGGGGCCTGCTGAGCTCCCAAGCTGGTTTCCCCCCTCCAAAGCCCAACCAGGCCACGTGCGTCCTGGGGGCATAGGAGGGAGGCCAGGGAGATCAGGAATGGCAGGTGGGAGGGGCCCTTGGGGAGGAGAGGGAGAGGAATGGTGGGCAATGGCCTGCTCACTTGGGCACTGGGAGGCTCCTGAGCTCCCAGGCCAGTCCCCTGCCCTACAAGGACCCCCTTCACACCCCTGCCCGGCTGCATTGGTCCTGCGGGCATAGGAGGGAGGCTGGGGAGATCAGGAGACAGAGGTGGTAGGGGCCCTCCCAGACCCCAGACCAGAGGAGCAGGAGAGGAAAGGAGGGTGTTTGACCCGCCCACTCAAGCCCAGGAAGGCTGCTGGGCTCCCAGATAATCCCCTGCCATCTGAGACAAGGGGTGGGGGGCACACCTGGGGCCCTTCAGTTCCTTGAGCCTAAGCCCCACCCCCCACAGCCCCCAAGGCTTTTTCCAGTGCTGTGGGTCCTGAGCATTGGCCCCGCCCACTACCCAAACCTCCCCCTTGCTTAGGGCCCACTCTCCACAGCCAATGCCTTCCCCCTCCCGCCCTCCGGTTTTTTTTTTTTTTTTTTTTTTTGCCGTACGCAGGCCTCTCACTGTTGTGGCCTCTCCCGTTGCAGAGCAACAGTCTCCAGACGCGCAGGCTCAGCTGCCATGGCTCACGGGCACAGCCGCTCCGCGGCATGTGGGATCTTCCCGGACCGGGGCACGAACCTGTGTCCCCTGCATTGGCAGGCAGACTCTCAACCACTGCACCACCAGGGAAGCGCCGCCTTTTTTTTTTTTTTTTTTCCTTTCCCCTCCTCCT
Organism: Monodon monoceros; assembly: GCF_005190385.1. NCBI lineage: Eukaryota > Metazoa > Chordata > Mammalia > Artiodactyla > Monodontidae > Monodon > Monodon monoceros. The sequence continues at coordinate 23,635,274 of NW_021703784.1, forward strand.
CTTTTTTACTATGGTGGTACTGATGTATCTTCTGGTGGTTGATTCATCTATATTTTTATTTTTACATTCTTTCTAACATATCTGTTAGTTTCCTAGTATAATTTTATTTTTTACTTTGTTATTGCTCTTTCTTTTTTCTTCCTGCCACCCCACGGGGCTTGTGGGATCTTGACTGGCGAGCCCGGGGTTGGGCGGAAGCTCCTGCAGTGGGGTTCCAAGTCTGAAACACTGGACTAACAGAGAACCTCAGACCCCAGGGAATATTCATTGGAGTGAGGTCTCACAGAGCTCCTCATCTCAGCACCAAGACCCAGCTCTACCCAATAGCCTACAAACTCCAGTGTTAGAAGCCTCAGGCCAAACAACCAGTAAACCAGGAACACAGTCCCACTCATAAAAAAAAAAAAATTAGATGGCAAAAAAATACGTCACAGATGAAGGAACAAAGTAAAAACCTACAAGACCAAATAAATGAAGAGGAAATAGGCAATCTACCTGAAAAAGAATTCAGAGTAATGATAGCAAAGATGATCCAGAATCTCGGAAACAGAATGGAAGCGCAGAATGAGAAAATACAAGAAATGTTTAACAAAGATCTAGAAAAACTAAAGAACAAACAAACAGAGATGAACAACACAATAACTAAAATGAAAAATATACTAGAAGGAATCAGTAGCAGAATAACGGAGGCAGAAGAACGAATAAGTGAGCTGGAAGACAAAATGGTGGAAATAACTGCCAAGGAGCAGAATAAAGAAAAAGGAATGAAAAGAATTGAAGACAATGTCAAAGACCTCTGGGATAACAATAAACACACGAACATTCGAATTATAAGGGTCCCAGAAAAGAAAAGAAAAAAAAAGCGTCTGAGAAAATATTTGAAGAGATCATAGTTGAAAACTTCCATAACATGGGAAAGTAAAGTCACCCAAGTCCAGGAAGCACAGAGAGTCCCATGCAGGATAACCCTTAGGAAAAACACACCAACACATATATTAATCAAACTAACAAAAATTAAATTCAAAGAAAAAATATTAAAAGCTGCGAGGGAAAGACAAAAAATAACATACCATAAGATTATCAGCTGATTTTTCAGCAGAAACTCTGCAGGCCAGAAGGGAGTGGCAGAATGTAATTAAAGTGATGAAAGAGAAAAACCTACAACCAAGATTACTCTACCCAGCAAGGATCTCATTCAGATTCAATGGAGAAGACAAAAGCTTTTCAGACAAGCAAAAGAGAATTCAGCATCACCAAACCAGCTTTACAACAAATGCTAAAGAAACTTCTCTAAACAGGAAACACAAGAGAAGAAAAAGACCCACAAAAACAAACCCAAAACAATTAAGAAAATGGTAATAGGAACATACATATCAATAATAACCTTGAATGTAAATGGATTAAAGGCCCCAACCAAAAGACAGAGACTGGCTGAATGGATATAAAAACCAGACCCATATATATGCTGTCTACAAGAGACCCACTTCAGACCTAGGGACCATACAGACTAAAAGTGAAGGGATGGAAAAAGATATTCCATGGAATTGGAAATCAAAAGAAAGCTGGAGTAGCAATACTCTGATCACATAAAATAGACTTTAAAATAAAGACTGTTACAAGAGATAAGGAGGAACACTACATAATGATCAAAGGATAAATCCAAGAAGAAGATATAACAATTATAAACATTTATGCACTCAACATAGGAGCACCTCTATACATAAGGCAAATGCTAACAACCATGAAAGGAAATATTGACAGTAACACAATAATAGCAGGGGACTTTAACACCCCACTTACACCAATGGACAGATCATCCAAATAGAAAATAAATAAGGAAACACAAGCTTTAAATGACACAATATACCAGATAGATCTACTTTATATTTACAGAATATTCCATCCAAAAGTGGCAGAATACACTTTCTTCTCAAGTGCACACAGAACATCCTCCAGGATACATCACATCTTGGGTCACTAGTCAAGCCTCGGAAAATTTAAGAAAACTGAAATCGTAACAGGCATATTTTCTAACCACAACACTATGAGACTGGAAATCAATTACAGGAAAAAAGATGTAAAAAACAAAATACATGAAGGTTAAAAAGTGCACTACTAAATAACCAAGAGATCACTGAAGAAATCAAAGAAATAAATACACAGAAACAAACGACAATGAAAACACGACGACCCAAAACCTATGGGACGCAGCAAGAGCAGTTCTAAGAGGGAAGTTTATAGCAATTCAATCTCACCTCAAGAAACAGGAAAAATCTCAAATAAACTATCTAACCCTACACTTAAAACAACTAGAGAAAGAAGAACAAAGAAAACCCAAAGTCAGTAGAAGGAAAGAAATCATAAAGATCAGAGCAGAAACAAATGAAATGGAAATGAAAAAAACAACAGCAAAGATCAATAAAACTAAAAGCTGGTTCTTTGAGAAGATAAACAAAATTGATAAACCCTTAGCCAGACTCATCAGGAGAAAAAGGGAGAGGACACAAATCAATAAAATTAGAAGGGAAAAGGAGAAATCACAACTGACACTGCAGAAATACAAAGGATTATAAGAGACTACTACCAACAACTGTATGCCAATAAAATGGACAACCATGAAGAAATGGACAAAATCTTGGAAAGGTACAATTTGCCAAGACTGAACGAGAAAGAATTAGAAAATATAAACAGACCTGTCATGAGTAACGAAATTGAAACCATACTTTAAAATCTTCCAACAAACAAAAGTCCAGGACCAGATGGCTTCAGAGGCAAATTCTATCAAACATTTAGAGAAGAGCTAACACCAATACTTCTCAAACTCTTCCAAAAAATTGCACAGGGAGAAACACTCCCAAACTCATTCTACGAAGCCACCATCACCCTGATACCAAAACCAGACAAAGATATCACAAAAAAAGAAAATTACAGACCAATACCATTGATGAACGTAGATGCAAAAATCCTGAACAAAATACTAGCAAACACAATCCAACAGCACATTAAAAGGATCATACACTATGGTCAAGCAGGATTTATCCCAGGGATACAAGGATTCTTCCATATACACAAATCAATCAATGTGATACACCACATTAACAAATTAAGGAATAAAAGCCACGTGATTATCTCAATAGATGCAGAAAAAGCTTTTGACAAAATTCAACACCCATTTATGATAAAAACTCTCCACAAAATGGGCATAGAGGGAACTGACCTCAACATAATAAAGGCTAAATATGGCAAACCTACAGCAAGCATCATGCTCAATGTTGAAAAACTGAAAGCATTTCCACTAGGATCAGGAAGAAGACAAGGATGTCCACTCTCGCCACTCTTATTCAACATAGTTTTGGAAGTCCTAGCCACAGCAATCAGAGAAGAAAAAGAAATAAAAGGAATACAAATTGGAAAAGAAGAAGTAAAACTGTCACTATTTGCTGATGACATGATACTATACATAGAAAATCTTAAAGATGCCACCAGAAAACTACTAGGACTAATCAATGAATTGGTAAGGTTGCACGATACAAAATTAATGCACAGAAATCTCTGGCATTCCTATAAACTAACAACGAAAAATCAGAAAGAGAAATTAAGGAAACGCTCCCATTTACCACTGCAACAAAAAGAATAAAATACCGAGGAATAAACCTGCCTAAAGAGGCGAAAGACTTGTACTCAGAAAACTATAAAACACTGATGAAAGAAATCAAAGACGACATAAACAGATGGAGAAATATACCATGTTCTTGGACTGGAAGAATCAACATTGTGAAAATGACTACACTACCCAAAGCAATCTACAGATTCAACGCAATCCCTATCAAACTATGAACAGCATTTTTCACAGATTTAGAACAAAAAATCTTACAATTCGTATGGAAACAGAAAGGACCCCGAATAGCCAAAGCAATCTTGAGAAAGAAAAACGGAGTTGGAGGAATCAGGCTCCCCGACTTCAAACTATACCACAAAACTACAGTAATTAAGACAGTATGGTATTGGCACAAAAACAGAAATATAGATCAATGGTACAGGACAGAATGCCCAGAGATAAAGCCACGCACATATGGGCACCTAATTTACGACAAAGGAGGCAAGAACATACAATGGAGAAAAGACAGCCTCTTCAATAAGTGGTGCTGGGAAAACTGGACAGCTACATGTAAAAGAATGAAATTAGAACACTGCCTAACACCATACACAAAAATAAACTCCAAATGGATTAAAGACTTAAATGTAAGACCAGACACTATAAAACTCTTAGAGGAAAACATAGGAAAAACACTCTTTGACATAAACCACAGCAACATCTTTTTTGACCCACCTCCTAGAGTAACAGAAATAAAAACAAAAATAAACAAATGGGACTGAATTAAACTTGAAATGAAACAACAGACAAAGGATTAATCTCCAAAATATACAAACAGCTCATGGAGCTCAATATCAAAAAAAAAAAAACAATCCAGTTAAAAAATGGACAGAAGACCTAAATAGACATTTCACCAAGGAACACATACAGAGGGCCAAGAGGCACGTGAAAAGATGCTCAACATCACTAATTATTAGAGAAATGCAAATCAAAACTACAATGAGGTATCACCTCATGCTGGTCAGAATGGGCATTATCAAAAAAGCTAGAAACAATAAATGCTGGAAAGGGTGTGGTGAAAAGGGAACCCTCCTGCACAGTTGGTGGGAATGTAAATTGATACAACCACTATGGAAAACAGTATGGAGGTTCCTTAAAAAACTACAAATAGAACTACCATATGACCCAGCAATCCCACTACTGGGCATATACCCTGAGAAAACCATAATTCAAAATGAGACATGCACCACAATGTTCACTGAAGCACTATTTAGTAGCCACCAATAGCCAGGACATGGAACTAACCTAAATGTCCATCGACAGATGAATGGATAAAGAAGATGTGGCACATATATACAATGTGTACAAACTCAGCCATAAAAAGAAACAAAATTGAGTTATTTGCAGTGAGGTGGATGGACCTAGAGTCTGTCATACAGAGTGAAGTAAGTCAGAAAGAGAAAAACAAATACTATGTGCTAACGCATATATATGGAATCTAAAAAACAACAAAAAAATGGTACTCATGACCTAGTTGCAGAGCAGGAATAAAGAGGTAGACATAGAAAATCGACTTGAGGACATGGCGTGGGAGGGCGAAGCTGGGGCGAAGTGAGAGTAGCATTGACATATATACACTACCAAATGTAAAATAGTTGGCTGGTGGGAAGCAGCAGCATAGTACAGGGAGATCAGCTCAGTGCTTTGCGATGACCTAGAAGGGTGGGATAGAGAGGATGGGAAGGAGGCTCAAGAGGGATGGGATATGGGGGGACATGTGTATGCATATGGCTGATTCACTTTGTTGTGCAACAGAAACTAACATGGGGGCTTCCCTGGTGACGCAGTTGTTGAGAATCCGCTTGCTAATGCAAGGGACATGGGTTGGAGCCCTGGTCCAGGAAGATCTCACATGCCATGGAGCAACTAAGTCCATGTGCCGGAACTACTGGGCCTGCACTCTGAAGCCCGCAAGCCACAACTACTGAAGCCTGCGTGCCTAGAGCCACAGGCTCCACAACAATAGAAGCCACCACAATGAGAAGCCTGCGCACCGCAACAAAGAGTAGCCCCTGCTCGCCACAACTAGAGAAGATCCCACATGCAGCAACAAAGTAATTTGTTTAAAGTAATTTATATAAAAAAAGAAACTAACACAGTATTGTGAAGCAATTATACTCCAATAAAGACCTATTAAAAAAAAAAAGGATATACATCATGACCAAGTGGGATTTATCCCAGGAATGTAAGAGTGGATCAGTATAGGAAAGTCAATCCATGTAATATACCACATTGATAGAATGAAAGAATACAACACATGACCATCTCAACAAACAGAAAAGGCATTTGACAAAATCTAACATCCTTTCATGAGAAAAACACTCAGAAAAACATCAGAATAGAGAGAAACTTTCTCAACAAAATAATGGTAACCTATGAAAACCCAAAGCTAACAACATAATGTTGAAAAACTGAAAGCTTTCCCACTAAGATCAGGAATAAGACAAGGATGCCCACTTTCACCACTGATACCCAACATTGTACTGAACTTCCAGCCAGAGCAATTAAAAAAGAAAAAGAAATAAAGGGCATCCAACTCAGAAAGGAAGAAGTAAAACTAAATCCAGATGACATGATTCTATATATATAGAAACTCCCAAAAGAATCCACAATAAATCTACTAGAAGTAAAAAACAAATTTAGCAAAGTTACAAGTCACAAAATCAACGTACAAAATTATTTGTGTTTCTATACAATAGCAGTTGACAACCTAAAATGGAAATTGATTAAAAAAACTCCATTTACAGGGCTTCCCTGGTGGCACAGTGGTTGAGAGTCCGCCTGCTGATGCAGAGGACATGGGTTCATGCCCCGGTCTGGGAAGATCCCACATGCTGCGGAGCGGCTGGGCCCGTGAGCCATGGCCGCTGAGCCTGCGCGTCCGGAGCCTGTGCTCTGCAACGGGAGAGGCCACGACAGTGAGAGGCCCGTGTACCGCAAAAAACCAACCAAACAAACAAAAAAAAACTCCATTTACAAGAGCATCTAAAAGAATTAAATACCTGGGAATAAATCTAACCAAGGATGCGAAAGGCCTGTGCACTGAAAACTATATAGCATGGATGAAAGAGATTAAATAAGTTCAACTAAATGGAAAGACATCCTGTGTTCATGGATTGGAAGGCAAATTGTTGAGATGTTAATACTATCTAAATAGTCACATATTCAATGCAATCTCCCTCTAAATTCCAACAGACTTTTTTGCATAAACTCACATGGAATTGCAAGGGATCGCAAACAACAAAAACAATCTTGAAAAAGAAGAACAACACTGGACGACTCACACTTCCTGATTTCAAAAGTTACTATAAAGCTATAGTAATCAACACAGCATGGTATGGCACAAGTAAAGACCAATGGAATAGAACTGAGAATCCAGAAATAAACCCATACGCCAATGGCTAACTGATTTTTGGCAAGGATGCCAAGTCCCTTCAAAGGGGAAAGAACATTCTCTTTAACAACACGCTGGAACAATTCGATTTCTACATGCAAAAGAATGACATTGAACCCCTAACTCACACCACATATAAAAATTAAAATGAATAAACAACCTAAATATAAGAGCTAAAAGCATAAAACTCTTAGAATAAACTCTAAGGATAAATCTTTGTGACCTTAGATTTGACAATGAATTCTTACATATAATACCAAAACCACGTGAAACAAAAAAAAAACCAAACAAGATAAATCAGACTTTATCAAAATTAAAAAGATCTGTGCATCAGACATTATTAGGAAAGTGAAAATTTTATAGGATGGGAGAAACTACTTTCAAATCATATATGAATTCAATATCCAGAATATATTTGCAAATCATATATTAAGAGTTCAACACCAAGAATATATAAAGAACTCCTACGGCTCAACAAAAAGACAATCCAATTTTTAAAAATGGGTAAAGGACTTAAACAGACATTTCTCCAAAACAGATACACAAATGGTCACTAAGCTCATGAAAAGATGTTCAATATCATTAGTCAGTAGGAAAATGTAAAATCAAAACCCCAGTGAGATACCAACCCAAGTGTTCATCAACAGATGAATGGATAAACAAAATGTGGTACATATATCCAGTGGAATATTACTTAGTGATAAAAAAGTATGATGCTGGATGAACCCTGAAGACATGCTAAGTGAAACAAGCCAGACAGAAAAGGAAAAATAAGTTATGATTCTACTTATATGAAATATCTATAACAGGCAAATTCATAGAGACAAGAAGTATATTAGAGGTTATCAGGGGCTTACAGGGAAGTGGTAATGTGGAATTATTGCTTAATGGGTACAGAGGTTCTATTTGAGGTAATGAAAAAGTTTTGGAAACAGTGGCGATGGAAACACGAAACTGTGAACGTAATTAATATCACTGAATTGGACACTTAAAAAAATGGTTAAAAATGACAAATTTTATGTTATATATTTTACCAAAATAATAAAACCTAAAAAAAAAATTAGTGCTGGAAAAAGACTGAATGACTATACAAACACGTGACTTAAATTAAAATAAAAATTATAAAATATTTTTTAAAAGCCAAAAAAGAAAAATATGAGAAAACAAAATGGAAATAGGTATCTTCATGTGCTTTGAAGGACTTAAATTTATTTGATGGCAATGTTAACTACTAATAAGAAAACAAATAATAGAAACATCATTAAAGTCAATGGAAAGGAATAGAGATGCTAAAAAGAACATACATCCCAAAATCTATAGTAACTGTGATGTTGTGATTTATAATAAGAAATATATATTTGGTCCCCATTTCTGGCACAGAGTTCCTAAAACTCTTGGAATTTCCTGTGACAAGAACAATAAAGGAGTCTTTTTTTATGTTAATGAGTAAATTTGGGGAAGCACCTAAGAATGGGGGCTGGTTGCCAGGAGAACCAACCCTGTGATTAGAGGGTTGGAACTTTCGGTCCCACCTCTCTGACCTCCAAGAAGGGCATAGGGAGATGGAAGCTGATTCAATCACCAATGACTGTGATGATTTCATCAGTCATGCCTATTTAATGAGGCTTCCATTAACACCCAAAATGATGGGGTTTAGGGAGCTTCTGGGTTGGTGAACACTTGCAGGTATGGAGAGAGTGAAATGCCTGGAGAGGGCATGGGAGCTCCATGCCCCTTCCCCATACCTTGCCCTATGCATCTCTTCCATCTGGCTGTTCCTGAGTTATTTCTTTTTGTAATAAACCGGCAATCTAGTGAGTAAACAGGTTTCTTGAGTTCTGTGAGCCACTCTAGCAAATTAATCAAACCTATGAAAGGGGTCACTGAAATCTGTAGCCACTGATAACCTGGGCTTTCATATGGTGTCTGATGAGGTTGGAAAGGACAATCTTGCAGAACTTGAGCTCTTAACCTGTGGGATCTAACACTATCTACAGCTAGGTATCAGCTGATGTCTGGATAATTCCCTGGATGTGTACAGGGAACCCCTCTTTGCCCCCTACCACACACACTGTAAGTGGTGACCAGAACTGCTAATGGTAATATATATATTTATGGCCATCTAAAATTAGAATATTTAAAATGTTGAAGACCCTTAATACTTAAAGATTTCTAGAGTTGGAGAAGTAGTGATGCACTTTGTAAAATATAATAGGTAGATATAATATATATTAAAAAGGCAAAATTCAGAAAACAATACTCTGGCTTCTACCTTGTAGAAGTATATAAATTTTCAATTAAGATAAAAGGGTAGAAAAACTACTTATATATTAGTCTAAATATATTATTTACCTTTGGTTGATATAGTGAATCAAAGTATAAATAACATCTCGAAGAACAAAGGCCCAAGCTCCTCCTAAGCCACTCTTTATATCGTCCATTAATAAACTAACAAACAGGTGATATATTTTAAGAATTCTATGTTTTTTATAAACATTATTTGTCTCAACTGCTTGCTCACATATGGCCAGAAGAATTTTCTGATAGGAATCCTAGAAAATAAAGATACATTTAGTAAAAACTTGCCTAATCACATATACTCAGCCCATAATACATACATTTTTTATTCAAAATACAGAATTCTAAATTATAGAATTTTGTTTTGGGTTTTGATATCAAATGCAAAATATTACATTAAGAAAATTACTATCTTAAACCTAAAAAACTACTGTCAATTTACTTAGTTTTCAGAGAGTAAACAATAATAGTATATCCTTAAAATATACATTATATATATATATGTATATATTCCGTGAGCCAACATGACTAAAATGTCATGAAATTCAGCCCTCGTATGTGACATATTTCAATTAATACTGACAAGTAAAATACCAAGATATAAACTTGTAAATGAGTGTTCTTCTTAATTTATTCAGATAAATTTTCCATTTGTTTACTTTTTTTTCTCTTTAAGATATACAGATTTTCTAACTGAAAAAGAAGGAATTCTCCCTTCAGTTATTATACTAATTTAATGTATACTTACAGGGCTTTTGGAAAGAATTTCTAAAATGCTTTTAAGCTTGGTTTTGTGGCAATTGCTGATATAGGCAAATGTCGCTTTAATCACATGTGATGGAAAATGAGGTGGATTAGGAGCAGGATCCAAATCCCTAAGAGTTACAGAAAAAAATAGTCATTTTCAGAAAAAAATTATCAAGAAAAAACATTTTCTTAATAGACAAGTGAAAATCCAAAAAGAAAATTTAGATTACAGTAACCCCAAATTTTGAAATTATTTTCTACTGAAAACTAGACTTTTAATAAAATCACAAATGACATATCACAGTCTATATACATCAATCAGAATACCTAAATACTTTAACTTTCTAGGACTTAGTTAATTTTAAATAATTTGCTTAAAAAATCTTTTATAAAGTTAATGGAATTCCACAAATGAGACTTAATACCAATTCACTTCAGTTATGAATTAAAGCTCTATGCTAGTACTATAAACACAATAATATCTTAAGACACAGCAATCAAATACTACATCAAATGAAATTACATATGTAAAAGTATTTTAGTAGATATTATTACTATTTTATACGCTTAGCATTGTAGAGCATATAAAAGAAGTTAAGGGCATTTTCAAGTAGCTTACAATCAAGCTGAGAAAATAATTTTAACATTCATATACAACCAAGTGGGTTTCACATCCAAATGAAATTATAGTACAGTAAGATTCCCCTAGCAAAGGAGCATGATAAAGCAAAGGTGATACAGAAAGCCGAGTCATAGATAAGAAGAGAACAAAGAATAATGTCATGAAGAAGAAAATTTCATGAGACAGGAGATGGCAGAATGCTCAAATATTAAAAAGATTGAGGAGAAAAAGGTCACTGAATTTGCGAATAAGGTGGTCAATTAAAAGATCAATTACTGTGAGAGGCTACAGTAGAGCAGATACTTCAATTCAAAGGTAATTATTTTTAAAGAAACAGAATTTAAAAGCAGAGTACATGCCTAACTGAAATGGACATTTGAATGTGTTAACCAATAAACTTCTCAAGGTTCTGAAATTGCAGCTAATTCTCTAAGTTAAAAATACCCATACCCTGAAAAGTCACAGGGGTCAGTGCTTTGGCTGGCACCAGAAGTTGCTGGTTCATGTAACGTCATTAATAACTCCACCACAATCTCTGGTAAATTACTAATGAATAAATGATCAATCTGCAAGGATACAAAATTAAAATATATTTAAGTTTTCGTGTCTGTGATCTTTAAGACAGCTTAAGGGGCTCATGTTACTGCCTCATTTCCAAAATTATTCAAAGTGACCAAAGATCTAAGATCTGCAAGACATACAGCTAACTCCACTTTTTTCTGTTATGCAGCCAACCTACAGACTGAAAGGAAAATAGGGAAATCATACCAAACAAGACTCTCTTAATCCAACTTTCGTTTAATTTTAAAGAATCATTTTAAGATATGGGGATATATGTATATGTATAGCTGATTCACTTTGTTATAAAGCAGAAACTAATACACCATTGTAAAGCAATTATACTCCAATAAAGATGTTAAAAAAATAAAATAAAATGAACCATTTTAATGAGTAAGGCTTCAGGTCTAGCCTAAAATTCCTCAACCTAATCATTTTCCTGCCAACCAAATTCCCCACTGATCTATACTGCTCATCAATCTACATTTTACTCTTATTTGAGAACACTACCTCACTTAGAGAACTTTACTAGTAAGAATTCCCAGTGACTGGCAATAATCATCCCTTTGTTCCCTGCATAACTTTTCCCCAGATTTCTACTTGGTTGATATCCCAAATTCTGCTACCCACATGCCCTGTCATCAATAGTAGGCTAAATCCTCCTGGACAGGAACAGACCCTTCATCATCCACTTCCTGCCACAGGTAGCCTCACAAAAGGCATTAAGTTCTCTAAATATAAAGAATGGGTGTACTACATTACACCTCAGCCGAATGAATGAGAACTGTGAAGTCTTAAAGGTGGATTTGTTAGCTCTCCAAATAAGGAATTACAGTGCTTTAAACCAAAAGGCAAATGGCTGATTTATTATCTCTACTATCTTTACCTCTTCCACACAGAGGTTTGGAAACACTTCCTAATATAACAAAAATATTCTGGAATGTGACACTAAAGAAATCTAACGATACTAGCCTTTCCCTGGGCTTACACATTAGTTGTCATGTCATCATTTCCAAGGTTTAAGCCCTTTTAAAAATCCAGCCCCGAGGCTTCCCTGGTGGCTCCGTGGTTTAGAATCCACCTGCCAATGCAGGGGACATGGGTTCGAGCACTGGTCTGAGAAGATCCCACATGCCGCAGAGCAACTAAGCCCGTGTGCCACAACTACTGAGGCTGCGCTCTAGAGCCCGCAAGCCACAACTACTGAACCCGCGCGACACAACTTGAAGCCCGCGCATCTAGAGCCCGTGCTCCGCAACAAGAGAAGCCACCACAATGAGAAGCCCAGGCACCACAACGAAGAGTAGCCCCCACTCACCACAGCAAGAGAAAGCCTGCGTGCAGCAATGAAGACCCAACGCAGTCAAAAATAAATAAATTAATTAAATAATTAAAAAAAAAACTACCCCCATTTTCAGTATATCTGGAATAAGTAAGGACAAACTGGCCAAATCTGATTAATATCAGAGGAAAAATTAGTGAGTTTCCATGCACACAGATGACAGCTAACTTCATTAATTTCATGATTCTCTAAGCCAGATCTGTAATGTTTAGCTAAGGTACATATAAATTATTCAGATATCTAGGTATAGCTAAACAATCTTATAACTGTAAATATTCTAAGCATTCAACAATGGACAGTTTTAGAAGACTCAAAGACTGATAATAGTGGTACCAACACTTATCCACAGAAAAAAGAATCTTGATTGTTTCAGAGAAACTGCATATTAGAGAAAGAAAAAATTAACTTATAATGACGACGCTAAATGAAATTGAGACTAATAAAAATTAGATTTATGTCTTTAACCAAGAAGCTAAGAAATTATTTTTAATTTTTACCTCTCTTCATGCTTGAGACTGGTGTTTTGATCAGGGTTTAATGTAATCACGCTTCCCTTCTAGACTTATTCTGACTCAAAACTGCTCTTTTGGTTTGAACACATAAAGAAGAATAGTAAGAGTAGGCTTGCTCAGAAGTCTAAGCTGGGAGATTGAGTAAAAGGGCCTAGAGGCAGAGTGTCTTTCGTAACGTCCATACCCCCTGGCATGCCAACATTCTGTTCCAACTGCCTTTTGGGCAAGGAGTACCTCTACTCACCATCTGCCTCCAGACTACAGACTTACAACCAGTTCTGACTGGGAATGGCCCACCTAAGCAACTGAGAGTCTTGCTGTTCCACTTCTTGGTTCAACACAGATAACTGGGCAACAAAAAAAGAGTCTCTTGAAGTTTATCCGATTGTAATGCTAATGTTGACCAAGCTTGGTTAGTCATCCCTTACTCACATTAAAAAAAAAACTGGAGTGATCAATCCTCTTTTACCTTAAAAAGTTTCCATATGTATTTTAATATAAGTTGCCTCAAATAATTTTATATATATATAAATTACTACAAAACAAACAGAAGGGCTTCCCTGGTAGTGCAGTGGTTGAGAATCTGCCTGCCAATGCTGGGGACACGGGTTCGAGCCCTGGTCTGGGAGGATCCCACATGCCGCGGAGCAACTAGGCCCGTGAGCCACAACTACTGAGCCTGCGCGTCTGGAGCTTGGGCTCCACAGCAAGAGAGGCCATGACAGTGAGAGGCCCGCGCACCGCGATCAAGAGTGGCCCCCGCTTGCCGCAACTAGAGAAAGCCCATGCACAGAAACGAAGACTCAACACAGCCAAAAATAAAAATAAACAGAAATTGTTAGTTCCTTTTTAACTTTACTCCACCTTTCATCAAATAATGAGTACTCAATATATACTAGATAGTTGGGATACAACTGCAAAAAAGAAGAAAGAAAAAATCCTACCTTCACAGTACTTATAGTGGAGAAGGTTGATAAAAACCAATGAACATAATTCATAAGTAAGTTACATCATATGTTAGAAGGTAATAAATGTCATGGAAAAAAACAGGATATGGTAACTTGGGATTGTACTTTTCCATGAAAAGTGAAGGGCTTAATGAGATTAAAGAGGAAGTGAAAAAGATTTTCTATACCTTGTTCAGTATTGTTTGAATTTAATAACCAGCTTGCATTAATGTATTACTGCCAATTAAAACAAAATTTTAAAAGAAAAAGTGATAAAATTATTCCAAACTTTTTAAAAAATTTCTGATTAAAAACATTTCATTTCAAAGCTAATCAAAAGGAGAGAACACTGTACAACAATAACAAAAAATTAATGGACTGCCTATGTTAGATAGTGATTATCACATAGTATTAAATTTAATTGCATAAATGATGAATAAATAGCCTTAAAGTTTTAAAGTTACACCTCAGATCAATTAGGGGATAAAAAGTACAGCAGATGTTGAAGTCATACCTGTTTTCCTAATAAGTTTTCATCTTTAAGCATATCATAGACTTTGGTAGCAATCTTTCTTTGCTGTGCCATCCCACTGTCTCCCGTATCCTCATAAGCGAAGTATGGAAGAATATTTACAATTATCTTTGGAAAGCAGTCTGTCAGAAGACTTTTCCAATCCTTTTGAATCTGATTAGCAATGGACTTTACCTCATCAAAATGACTTCTAATCACCAGATGTGGAATCAAAACTTTATAACAAGACCTAAAAATATAAAAATAACAATGTATATTAAAATATATACATTTTTAATATACATTAAAAATATAATGTTTCAAAGTAAAATTTTATAATATAGTCCTTAAAATAATAAACTGGTTTTGGGAATTCCCTGGCAGTCCAGTGGTTAGGACTCCATGTTTCCACCACGGATTTGATCCCTGGTCAGGGAACTAAGATCCCTCAAGCTGTGTGGCACAGCCAAAAAAAATAAAAATAAAAATAAAAATAAAAAAATAAAATGGTTTAATAAGCATTAGAGCATCACTTTATCTAGATCATTAAGCACCCTTACTCTAATTTTATAAATGGAGAAATGAAGTTAAGTGAATTCTAAATAGTCACACTAAAAAACAGAGATCACCCTAATAGTGCGATCAAAAACAAGTGAAAATTGAATTTATTTATTCCACATAATCAATTTATGCAAAATTATTGTAAAGTGAAAGCAATTAATAAATTCGAAGAATAAATGTAAATATTATTATTGCCAAAATGAACAAACAATAAGGACCACTAAACAATTACGAATTGCCTTCCCATCATCCTGATACCTAAACATTATTATTTAGTTGTTTCAAATCTCTCCATTTTCAAAATTTTCTTCTCCAGACTTGGAGTTAGCAAAATAAATACTTGTACATTAAACTTTAAATCAAACAGAAATAATGACTAAATGGCCCACAGTTAAGCAACAAATAAGAAAAATAAGGCAGAAATAATCAGCCACTAATAATTTACCTTTGATTTTTCATAGGGAAGATTATTAAATATTAAAGCTGAAAGAGACCTTAATGATCTCTATATGTAACTCCCTTACTTTAAAGATTAAGAAACCGGGCTTCCCTGGTGGTGCAGTGGTTGAGAGTCTGCCTGCCGATGCAGGGGACACAGGTTCGTGCCCCGGTCCGGGAAGATCCCACAAGCCGCGGAGCGGCTGGGCCTGTGAGCCGTGGCCACTGAGCCTGCGCGTCCGGAGCCTGTGCTCCGCAACGGGAGAGGCCACAACAGTGAGAGGCCCATGTACCGCAAAAAAAAAAAAAAAAAAAAAAAGAAAAGAAAAAGATTAAGAAACCAAGTCCCAGAGGGTGTTCATGTGGCTTGCCTGAAGTCACGTAGCTGGCTACTGACACAGCTAGGACCAGATCCTAAGTCCACTTCAATACATTTCCATTAAAAAACGCTGTGACACTCACATTATCATTAATACCTAATTTTAAATTAAATATATTTCACATGTGACACATGTAAACCTACCTGTAGAAATCTTCAATGTTTGTGTAGTTTAATAAAGTAAAAGGAAAAGAAGATAAGCTGTATTCAGTATCCTGAAGATTTAGCCATTGCAATACCAGATAATCCAAATGAGAAGCCATGAAGTCTTCTAAGTGTCTATATCCAAAAGTTTCAGAAACTTTCTGTAAAACCTATACAAATCAAAAAAGAAGTCAATGTTTTAAGAAAATAATGAAATAATAAATCATTTAAATCCTTAATATTTATTTACAGTATGACTTTAAGCATTCATTTAACTTTTCTATACCTTGATTCACTCATCTATAAAATGGAGATAATAAAGGACCCACTTCAGCAAAATTCAACAAGAAAAATGTATTTAATATAATTACTCAGTGCCTGGTACACAGCAAACCCTCAATAAATGTTAAATGAATAAAAACAGAAAACTGTTTCAATTTTCAAGATTTGATTATATTTCATTATAAAGTAAAACAATTCTTCTCAGTCCTAAACCCAAATGAGAAAAATCCAAACACTATATTCCACGTACAATAATAATTAGGTAGTGTAACTGTATAATTTTTTTTTAAAGTAACTTCTTACTTTAATACTGAGAGGTAAAAGTTTAACTATCTAGACTGATTACTTATAGCTTGGCCTATTGTAAAGCTCCACTGGAAACCATGCTAGTTATATCAAGCCATGATCTATCACTGGTTCATCATGTAAAAATCTAGGATGTAAAGGCTTGGAACTTCCCAGACAATTAATGCTGAGGTGTTGGAACAGGGGCAGGAGTAAGCATTCTACAACACTGTGTTGGACCCTGGTCTTCCTAATCATGCAACTTAAAAGCTTTATAGCTCTAAAATTTGACTCCTGGCCCCGCTAGATCCCAATGTCCTGCTCCAGAATCCACTAGGCAAAACACGTACTACTCCTTTTTTCTCCGCTTCCCCCAATAAATACTATTCCAGAGGGCCTGGTCTGCATATGACAGGTCACTTACTCTCGTTAGTTCAATAACTGCCTTGTGAAATGCTCTTAAACTTAATGTAAAAAATGACACTGTATACAAATAAATACACTATTTTAAAAGTTACTGCTTTCTAATATTTCAAATCTAAAAAATAAAACTGTCTCTAAGTCTTTAATAAATGCCACATTAAAAATCTAGCTTTAACCTTAATTGTTTAAAAGTTACCCAAGGAAGATTATAATAAAAACTATTAATCCACAGTTACCTTTTTAATGAGGTGAGGCTCTAATCCATTCTCTTTCACAGACTTGCATAGGGCAAATAAAGCCTGTTTTTCACATACAGGGCTATAGTATAACACCACAGCTATCATCATCAGTAAAATGGCCTTTCTATTACAAAGCTCATCCAAAATTTCAGAGTTTTCAGCTCTGTGGGACTTTGGAATAATTTTAAAAACAATATGCAATGTTAATATTTAAGTATTCCAAATAAACCAACCAGACTAAAACCAGAGTACACCACGACAACATCTAAGCTGCCCGTGAACAGTTTTAAATCTTATAGTTATGGAGCTAAGAAGAGATATTATGAGAAAGGACCACAGTTTCTACAGAGGGAAAGACTGCTTTTGATAAGATCTTATAGAAAGAACTGCCAAACATTTCAATGGGCATAAAGCACTTTAAAGAAAAAAAAAGAGAAAGAAATTGCAGGAAAGTGAGAGACTAAAAGCTCTTCAACTACCAAGTATTACCTCCTAAGATGTTTACCATTATAACTTAATATATAGCTCTTTATTCTTTAAAAACATTATCATATATATTACTAAAAAGACCAATAAAGTCATGCAACTAGATAGAATGATATATGCTTCTAGTTTAACAACCAATCATTTTTCCAACAGACATGTACATTTTTTGACTTGCTATACTTGGTAGAAGTTTCTCTTCACATTTGGAAAAAACTGCCAGTCACTGATCCTATTGCTATTTTTGGTACAAAAAAAAGGAAGGACCTAATTCCTTTACTAAATGGCAATCACTGACATGTTTGAAAATAGCTATGAGGTTCCCACTAAGTCAACTCCTTTACCTATTCCTTATAAAAGACAGATCTACAGACTCTCTAATATTCAGACTCTAACATTCTAGCAATAGTTAAAAATTCAGTTTTACTGGGAACTAAACCCAACATGCTATGCAAGAGGGAGGAGATATGGGGATATATGTATATGTATAGCTGATTCACTTTGTTATGCAGCAGAAACTAACACACCATTGTAAAGCAATTATACTCCAATAAAGATGTTAAAAAAAAAAGAATACAAGATTCAAGTTCTTTCTATAAACTTGTTCATTACAGTCTGCTTCTATTAATGACATCTAAGACAGAATTTGCTTTTTTTTGATAACAATGTTGATTCATATTATGCTCTCAAGATGTAAAACTTCTTAGATCTTTCTCCAAATTAACTGCTGTCAGGTCAGTATTCTCCCTTTTTGCGCATGACAGGCTGATTTTAAAATATATAATATGTTATTTCTAGTAAATTTTAAATGAGTATTATTTACACTCATTTTTCCAATCTATTGAAACCTTTTTCTAAATTCACATTCTTTCATGCAACTTTCCTTTTCAGTTTGGTGCTGTTACAGAATATATAGTCATTTGACTAACTGCTTCACACACTTTTAATAAACAAATCAAGGCATAGATAAATGAATAAATTCTACCACTAAGACAATTTCTGCCATTTTAAGAAAAATATTATTCTACAGAAAAATATGAAAATCATAAGGTTCATTAAGGAGCACAAAGATAATTTGATCTTCCCAATTAGAACATTTTTTCCTCAATCCATTTCTTCCTCTTGTCACCTGTTCTGTGAATTAGCTTTTAATCAGATCTTACCAAAATATAGTTTTTAATTAAAAAATAAGCCATTTATACTCCTATAAAAGCTCAGTAAATTCTGTTTTTCCTACAAAAATGCTGCATGTAAGTTGAACCAAAAGAAACTGTCATTATTCAACCAATTCTGACCTATAAATAAAGTAATTTCAATAAATTCATATAGCTGTTCTAGTCTAAATTTATATTGTGAACTACTGGATATACACTGTCTTAGGCCAAACTTGGTAAAGTAATATGTGGCATATTTATAGAAAGCATATGATAACAGCAAATAAGCATTACTAAAATTACCACTTCTCTCATTCCTTCCTGAGCTTTCAAGTATGAATTTTCAAATGCTGCTTGCTGAAGCTTCAAAGGAAGTGCTTTCAATAATGTGGAAGGACCTCCTTTTTTCATATGCTGAAATAATCTTAAAAAAAAAAAAAAAGCAAAAAGTAAAATATAAACCATACTTTCCAAAGCATATTTACAGGGCAAAAATAAATCACTCTGTGAGACATACTAACATATTAGATTTTCTTTCAAAAGACCAAGGAAATGTGAGTCTATTTAAAGAGGTTCAAATCTACTGCTTAATATTAGGGTCTTTACCATATACTCCATTTTCTCCTAGAACTGAAAAGGGTCTCAACAGACCTTTTAGATTATTGCCCAAACCTGAATATCCCTGAACTCTAACTAACCAGAAAAGAAAAATTGTCCTCTGGTCAAATACCAATTAGAAGCAGCCACAGACTCTTACATCAACCTGCTCTAATATTTAATCACAACTTAAAAGTGGATAGCTTTACTGTCTTGATATTCCATTACAAAAATTTTATGTGATAGAGAAAAGCTGATCAGTGCTTTTTGCACAATGTACAATCATATTTAAGGACAACTCTTGAACCAATTTTGTCCTTTATCCTTTCTTACTAATCAAAACTTATGAAAGTATCAACTTTTTTGGTGTTCCTGACTCCTTCAGTTTCTCTAATCTCTCTTAAATAGCCTAATATTAGATATCTAACAAGTAAACAACCAATAAATAAATGCTATGCTCATGTCACTCATGAATTTATGCATTTTTGAATCTTAAGAGATTTTTTTAATGCCACCACTACCTTGCTTTATTATATTCAACTTATGATCCTCTGTAACCCCAGATCTTTAACTTTAGTATATATTTTCTATCTTTTTTAAGCACTTGAAGTAAGCACACATTCATTAGCAAACCTTACAATGCTCTATGGTTTTTATTAAAAACAGTCCTAAGCCTGAGCAGTCAGACACGACTGACTTATGAAAATATTGTTGTCAGAAACTAACACAACATTGTAAAGCAATTATACTCCAATAAAGATGTTAAAAAAAAAATATTGTCAGCATATCCAAATTTTGGACACATCTAACACATGTATTTATGTGACTGCTGGGCAAGTTCTTTATAGCATTCTTTAATTATTGGTCACTTACATTTGAACAGTAAAATTATTTAAATGATTTTCAGCTTTGATGTTTTTAAAGCATAATGTAATTTTTTTTCAAATGTTCATTGATTTTACAAATTATTAAACAACTGGCACATTCCAAGTATTATTCTAGGTACTAAATATACAAGAAAAGAGAAAAATCAATGCCCTCTAGGAGCTTATATCCTAGGTAAATGTGCTAAAATACAATTATTTCAACTGGTGATAAATGCTACAGAGAAAAATAAAGCAGAGAGGTGCTTTATTTACAGGAGTGTGAGGTAGGAAAGGGAGAGGTAGGTTATAATTTAGAGTTTTAAAATCAAGTTGATAACCTGATAAACATGCAGTTGTTGAAAAATTAATATTTGCTTCTTCAGGTACTCAAACATAAAACACATCGCTGTGAGAGAAACACTCCAATGTCTAACTCTATGTTCACTTGAATAAATATGATTGTAATTAGCACAATGTAAAATGTGCTAATTTTCATTTTACAAACTCATATAAAATCTCAGTAATATCCAAACATCCTATATCTCTTGTAAGTGGGAGCAGACACACCTCATTCAACTCAACCACTTACTAGCTGTATGGCACTGAGCAAATTACTTTATCTGTCTAAGCTACAGTTTTCATTAATAAATTGGAGAAAATAATAGTATCAAAGTGATACAGTTGTCAGAATTAAGAGAAAACATAAATGCCAGGCATACAATATATGCTCAGTAAACGTTAACTATTTTTAATATCACAACTAGTGAACTATGACTGTCCTACACATTGAATTGCTATCTGCAGCACTCCAGACACTTCATGAATACTTGACCCATTACCTATTGATTGACTGTGCAGCCAACATGCGAACTTGGTGATGATTATCAGCAAGAAACTGTGGAAATACTTCATTTACAGGAAAGTCTTTTCCCATTACATTCAGAATAGCCCATTTTGAATAAGGATCAGCCTATGGGAAAAGAACAACTGAGGTTAAATGTGAAATACTAAGAGAAAAATCACCCATTAACAAACAGAAACAAAGACTGCTTTAAAAATGTCAATGGAGACCATACTAATAACTGAAGTAGAATAACTCACCTCAAGCAAAGTTTTAAGGCATTTTACTAGTGCCATTCTTACAGAGAATGTGCATTTTCCCTCCTTTGTTAAGTGCCTGAAATAAAGTATGTGTCTTAATATCAAGTAATTATTCCAATAAAAGCACAGTAAAAAAAAAAAATCACTGGACATTAAGGTTATTCTAGGCTGCTTCCAAAATTTCTTTCCATGGTAAATTTAATTCTCACTATGTGGCATATGCCAATATTCTCACCTTCCAAAAATTCCAGCTAAAATAAATTGGTTTGAAAAGGAGTTCATTTTAATGTATGTTATTTGTGTCACATGATTATGCCTCATTTTGGGGCTATTCCACTTCAGCTAACCATGTTATAGAAAACTTGCTTTAAAAGGAAAACATTTTTAAAGTTGCTGTGCTGTTATATCAAAGACTTAAAAATGACATTCTATACTGACTCAGAAGTCCTTGCCCACCAAATGGTAGAAGGGCTCTAAATTACATATATGTGCTCCTCTATAGGTGTCTTGGTATTAACTCACACTATGACTATATGCATGAAATAACCAGAGAATGACAAGGCCAATTTGTCCACTTTAGGAATATAAACTACTCAATTGATTTAGACTTGTTGCACTTTGCCTTATTCATCATATATGTCAAACTATTAAGAGATTCAAAATTCACAGGGAAATACACTAAAACCACTTTAGGAAGCCAAGTCTTAAGCAGAAAACAATTCAGTTCTTCAAGCAATTAAGGAGGGAAACACAAATTACATGTCACTATTGTTAAAAGATGTATATAGTTACATTCGAGGATTAGAAGAAATCACTAATGTAGAAATGCAAAGTTTGCATTTGTATGCAGAAGTGGCAAAAGAAAAGTAACTCCACAAAATGTCTATACCCACCAAAATGCTTCAATCACTGTTAGAAACTGTCCTTGAGCATCCCTTGTGTTCTCAGCATCCATATTTCCTTGACATAGGTTCGTCACTATGTGAAGGACATGGTTTAAAATGGTTTTACAAACATCTTGGTCATGGCGATACAAAGAACACACATTGCTGTGATGGAAAAAAATTTAACTTTATCAGCATAACAGAACATACCAGTTTAATCTACAAATTTAGAGTGAATATTTTATATGGTTTTAATGTCTTACGATAGTGGTTTTAGAAGTTCAACAACATCTTCCATTGGCAAGGGATATTCTTCTCCAGGAAGGTCCTTTAAAAGCACTAGATACTAAGATAGTTGGGTGGGGGAAATTAGTTGTTGTTGTTTTTTTTCATATATCATTTATTTAAATAAGTACATATATGTAACCATAAATTCATATATAAACACATGTGCATACACACACACACACGAGCAGTGAATTTTTATGAAGCAATATAATTTTAAAAAAGGGGGAGGCAGGGGTGTTTTGAAGTCAAACAGAGCTGGATTTAAATCCCTGCACCATAACCTGTTAACTTACTTGAGTGCTTTAAAAACTTGCCTTGTCATCTGAGTCTTTGTACTCCCAGCTTTAAAATGAGGATATAGCACTTACCTGGCCAGATTACTGTGAAGATTAAAGGAAATGAATGTAAAGGTCTAGCATTTATTGTAGGAATTCAGTAAGTGACAGTGTTATCACTGTTGGAGTAAAGTGCCTGAGCAAGAGTCTGAAACTATATTATGTCACCACCCTCCGAAAACAATGCTTGAGGATAACTTCAATGGTTAAACACTATTCTATTAATGAATTTTGGAAAGCAGAGATAATTATGGGCAGTGAAGAATCCAAATACCCTGACTTATCTTCCTATAAGGCAACCTTGTAAGGCTCTCTATGGAACGATGGATATAAAGGGCTACTCAGCAACTACTGGTTGTTATATCTGGTAGTTATAACCAGGTAGCTAGTTTCTGACAGCTGACAAATAATTTTCTAGCTGTATTAAGAATCAGAAGGCATTTTTTTCCTATCATCTGTATGTAGAAAATTGTTTCTTACTCCTTCTGATACTATAAAAGAATATTAAATTGGACCATTTTAAATATTTGCCATGAGAGTCATGTGTGATGTTACTAAGTGTTTTGAAGTGACTTTGAACATCAAAGCCCCAAGAAAAGCATACAGCCCTCCCCACTGGTTGGGGCTAGAGACTTGACTAGAGTATTTGCCAGGGTTGAAACCAGGGAATCAAACAGGGCTCAAATAAGCATATTTGCCGGGGCTAGGGGATCAACCAGAACGTTCACCACAGCTAGAACATGACAAGGAATTCTACCAGGGACTCAACCTGAATGTTTCCAAGAGGTTCTAATTAGGGAATAACTTGGCATGTTTCCCAGGGCTGGGGAAATCACTTGCCATGTTTGCCAATTTGCTGGGACTAAGATATGACCATGGACTCATCCAGGATATTTGCTGAGACAGGAGCTCTCCCAACATGTTCACCAGCACTGGGGCTAAGGGTATGGCCCACATGGTTGGGAGATAAGTTACATGTAATAATATTGAGTAAGCAAGTAAATGCACTGAGGTTAAGTGGGAAGCCTGGTTTCTTACTGTTGGAAAAGGGAGCTACAAATATGGACACAGAAAATAAATCCTATGATGTTAGACTGGAATTGGAGATATCTATCAGTAGATGAGTAAAGTGATGAGAGAAGGGAAGGAGAGAGATTACTTTTGTTAAGTCTAAATCTAATCATGAGGAAACATGAGATAAACTCAAAGTGACGGATTCCATACAGCAAGTGGCTGTACTATTCAAAAATATGAAGGTCGTGAAAGATAAAGAAAGACAAAGGAACTGTTCCACACTGAAAAAAACTGAACAGACCTGACAAGTAAATTCAATGATACAATGTTAATTTCCTGATGATTATACTATGGTTATACAGGAGAGTATCATTGTTTTTAGGAAATACACACTGAAGTAAAGGGGCATCACGTCTGAATATTTAATCTCGAAATGGTTCAGAAAAATAGTGTGTGCTTGTGTGTGTTTGTGTGTGTGTAGTGTGCAAAGAGAGAGAATGATAAGTCAAATGTGGTAAAATGTTAACTACAGAGGCTTATGAAGGAAATATGGGAGTTTTGTAGTATTTTAACTTTACAGTCACTTTGAAATTACATTTAAAAATTTTAAAGCATATAAACCAAGGTCAAGGCAAGATGCAGACTTCAACAACAATGTTATGTGAGTATTATTTTTACATTCAGAGTCTGTGGCTCTTGACCTAATTTAAAATAATAATAATTACACCCAAAGAGAATAAATCTATCCAAGTCCATCCAAGTTTTAATGTTTCAGTATCCACTTAAATTTTTTTCACAGTATATTAGAAGAAAAGTGTATTTTATAACTAGTCTCAGATTCATTTCTCAAGGAAGCAATTTCAAGTCTTCAAAGGTACTATATGATTCTAATATGTCAGTCCATTACATTTAGCTAGCAACATCAGACACAACTGAAGCACTTCTTCATTTCACTGAACTCACCATGTGTAGATGGAGAGATTTGGTAAGGTCTAGCATGCTAGAATCAATTAACATTAACAATTTCCTTCGAATATCAGCTGCTCTAAATGATACAGTATTGGTCTGAGCAGTGGTTACACACATACACAAGAACTTGAGCATGTCTAAAAAAAGTAGATCTTGCTTTGACAGATGTTCTTCAGCTAAAGGATTCATGGCACCTAAAAATAAAAAACACTTATTAAGACTAACAGAGGTGTACAACAAATACATACATTGAACATTAACACAAATATCTTCCCCTTGAACAACAACAAAAAAAGAGATAAAAATATATGGAAAGCAAAATTATGATGAAATTGATTACACACTAAAAGCTTCAAAATTCTTCATAAAAGGTTACCCTAGGATTCTGTCATCAATAAATAATCTATGGAAAAATCTATATAGACAAATATTCACTGCAATACTGTTAGAAAGGAATCTAAATTTCTGACAATAAAAAAGTGGTCCAGTGGTTAAGAATCCACCTTCCAATTCAGGGGAAGCCAGTTCGATCCCTGGTCGGGGAACTAAGATCCCACATGCCATGGGGCAACTAAGCCCACACACCTCAACTAGAGAGCCCACGTGCCGCAAACTACAGAGCCCACATGCTCTGGAGCCCACACATCAAAACTACAGAGCCCACACGCTCTGGAGCTCTTGCATAACTCGAGAGAAGCCCGCGCGCCGCAACAAAGAGCCCACACCATGGGGCTTCCCTGGTGGCACAGTGGTTGAGAGTCCGCCTGCCGATGCAGGGGACACGGGTTCGTGCCCCGGTCCGGGAGGATCCCATATGCTGCAGAGTGGCTGGGCCCGTGAGCCATGGCCGCTGAGCCTGCGCGTCCAGAGCCTGTGTTCTGCGACGGGAGAGGCCACAGCAGTGAGAGGCCCACTTACGGCAAAAAAAAAAAAAAAAAGAGCCCACACCACAATGAATGATCCCATACGCCGCAACAAAGATCCCGCGTGCTGCAACTATGACCCGACCCAGCCAAAAAATAAAAAATAAATAAGTTTTAAAAAAAAGTGCTCTAGTAAATTATGGTATGTATGTTAATTGGGATATTATAGAGCCATTAAAAAGTATGATTATCAATAGCACAAGTACCTAAATGAAAAAAATGCTTACAGTTAATGTTAAAAGAAAACAGACAAGGTATAAAAAGGCATTTGAATGTTAATGCTGATTATAATTTTGAAAGGGTCTATGTAGAATAACAGAAAAAGGTAAACAATGATGGCATTATGGGTGCTCTTGCACTATCCTGCTTTCTATTTTCCAAATAACCTATTATATGTTTTTATTTATTTAATAATTATTTAAAATTCCCCCATGAAGAATAAAATAGGAAACTAATAAATTCAATTAAAAATCAGGGAATTCTAAAATGTATAGAGGTGAACAATCCCAATAGACTATACAAAAATGAAATAAAATGCACATAAAATTAGTATCTATGAGGGCTTTCATAATACCAAATCAATGTAAAGAGGTAAAAAAAAAAAATCCCATGCAGTAAAAATATATTTACCAATAGTAATTTGGCTCTCTCCAGATTCATTTGCATCAATAACACTACTAGCAGGGTAATCATTAAATAGATTCATGGATGACTGATCCTCCATCTCCATTAGATTTTCATCAGTACCATCTTCCACTGATTCTACTTCTCCAAAGTCAAATGGCTTTTTGATAATGGATACCTTCAAATCAGAGAAAGAAAGACGTTCCAAGTTGGCTTCTTTCAGAAGCATGCTGTCGTTAAAACTGACCTAATCAAACAATTCAAGATTCAAGTGTATGAAACCCTGCAGTATTATTTCTATTAAATGTCCTGCAACAGGAAAACAGATATATAAACTGTATTGTCTACACAGCAGAATAATACACAATCTTTACAAATGATTTCTTATATTAAGAAGATTCATACTACCCCAAATTGATGAGGGTGTAGGTAAAATTATAAATTGGTAAGACTATTTTGGAGGACAATAACATTATCCATCAAAAAGTAAAATTTACATTCCTTTTGAACAAGCAATTTCACTTCTAGAATTTATCCTACATCCTTCATAGGCACAAATAGAAGGAGATGAAAGTATAAGAAATTTACTGCAGAACTCTTTGTAAAAAAAAAAAAAAAATTTAAAATTTTAATTAACATTAGTTGGGTTAAAATACATATATACTATTCCCATATATAATGAAATACCATGGTACTGCCCCCCCCAAAAAAGTATACATAGGTATACCCCTATGTAGTAGCAACATGGAAAAATGACCAAGATTTATTATTAAATGAAAACACTCAAGTTACAGAATATTCTTTCACTCATTAAATACTTGAATATCTACTATGTGCCAGGCACTGTTCCAGACAAAAAAGTATGTAAGCCCATTTATATGGAAAAAGAAATATAAATATCACGATAAGAATATGTTGCTTGTCTGGCAAGGTTTTTGTTTTTATTTTTAAGAATAGAGAATTATTTTGAATTTTGGTACAATGTCACACAGAAAAAGGTACTGAGTCCAGATGATTAGTTCCCAATCACTTGGTCTATTATTATTTATTGAGAAATTAACAGCCAAGCACTATGCTAGGTATTGATATTAAGAAGCAATCAAATACATTCCCCCCTGCAAACAAAATAACTTTAATTTCCACATTTTAAAAACATAACATACCATATTCTGTGAGATGCATCCCTTTTCACGAGAGATTTCAAAGTTATAAAAAGCATCTTAGAATCAATGAAATATGGTAGTAAAATAGGAAGCATACTTACTAAATTTGTACAAATATCTGCAATATCATTCATTAGCTTTGATGTTAATAATCGCAGGAAGAAGCCAGATGCAATCTTATTTGGACTGTGCTGTAATTAAGACAAACAAAACACCAAGCAAACAAAGAAATAAAAACAAATAATTATTCTTTGCAGATAATATTTTCTCTATCTTGAATGAAATGCAGATTTTATTTTACACTGGAAATTATCAGAATAAGCATGGATAAAGAGTTTACTATTAGGAGCAAGATATGAATTGCTTCAAAAATACAAACCTCTTTTCTTAAAGTAATAATAACTATAGCAAATATCTTTCATTGAGCATAAATAACATTAAAGTAAAATACCAGCTACTGCCCCTAAACATAAGCAAGCAATAATCATACCTTAGAGTTTATTCATCCACTCTCTCCTTCCCCACTTATACCAAAACGCAAAAAAACACATTAAAAATCTAAAAATACATGCTGATAATATTGATATATGGCCATGTACTTAACATTAGCTTTAAAAAGTGTTTCTAGTTATTATCAATACTCTGGTTTGGCTCAGCTACCCCTCAGGCCTGCTCCAAATCAAAACAAAGATTACACACAGTAGCACCCTTTCTACCAAATGCTATGTAAGACTACCTGGGCAAAAGAGAGTAATGTATGTGCTAGAACTGTTTATCTTTGCAGTGCCCACTAGCCCTCGTGTTCTGGGATGCACATCACATACCTAGTAGTCAACAAGTTTTTACTAAATAAATGAAAATACACTGGCAATAAAAGAGTCACCAATCAGTTGTATATTAAAGGGGTAAAATAATCTCAGAAACTTTCCTGAGAAGGTTAGTTTCGTGCAGTTCGTTTCATGAGAAACTCATATTACCTGTTGCTTTTTTCCTCTGGATACTACCTTAATTTACCAATTTAATTTAAAATCAGTGTATCAACTTATGAATGGACCCAAAAAATAGTAACACCACCAACCAGTTATCATCCTCCTAGGTAGGCTATGCTGTCAAGTAGGAACATCTTACCTTGGTACAGTTATGTAAGCAACGTGTACATAGATGCATCATATTTCTCAGTGAAACAATTCTAGATTCTTCATTTGTCTTATTTTTAAACAAGGTGATACTTTCTCCTGCATACTGCATTAGAGACTATTAAAAAAAAGGAGGAAAAATCCAAATTTCAGTTAAAATCATAGCTGATTGATTGCTTTTTTGTTTTACTTAAGAAGTAAAAGTAATCATTTTAAGAAGTTATACTTGGTTATAAAATATAATTAAAAATGAACAAATTTTTAAAAACAACAAATCTTATACCCTGTTATCCTTACAAATCACACAGCTGACAGAACAGCACCCAGAGATAAAAGTCAGTTTCATGGTTAGAGCCTACTAGATTAACACTCCTGGTTAAAAATTCTTTAGGATAACTGATCCAGGAAAAAATTTTTAAAGTACAGATAAACACCAGTACTTTTGTTAATGAGATTAAATTTTAATGTGATATAATTTCAATTACTGTATTTATAGCTGGCTTAAAATAATTTCAAATTTAAGGAAGGAGATACAATATCATTTCTTCTCAGACTGCATAAATGAAAAAGAAAGCGCTAACCTACATAAAAATTTGTTTTCCAAACAAATATACCAGTTTTCCCAGGAATATATTTCATTCAAATTAATCCAAAACATTATTGACATAAATCTTCCTACCTTGGCTTTCTGGAATAATTCTGATTTGTATGCTTCCTCTTCAGCTATTACACCCACATAACAATAGCAGCCGAGAACACCCACCAAAAGACTTGAACACCGGACAAGCATTTCTGAATTTGAAGTCTTAAAGTAAAACCAAAATAAAAAATTTTTATATTTTGTAAATCGTTTCGAGTACTATTATCTTTTGTAAGAGCAAATTTTATGTACATATTAAAAAACAAAAGTTCAGTTAATTGAATTAATAGTGGCATAATTCTGATCATCTCTAAAACCATCTGAGGGATCCCAGCAGAGTTGTGATAACCAGGGCTCTCAGGAAAAACAGAAGTAGTATGTCCTAATGGCCAAGTAATATATCTCTTCTTAAAGTGGCTTAATGTACTACACACACAAGCCCTTAAATATCTGAGGTAAGGAGGAAAGAAAGAAAAAAAACTGATAGGCAAACAAATGTCTGTAACTCTTAGAACATGAGTAGAAGTTAGATTCATAATAAGAGACATTAAAATGACGTTTTGAGCTTCTAAGAGATAAGAACCTTGATTTATTCAGCTTTTTAGACTCCACAGACTAGCACAAGGCATTTTTGCCAGTAGATACTGCTTAACCAATTTTATAGAATTATGTAAGAATGTGCAAAGGTTACACAGAAAAATAAAATTTTCAGATTTTTCTGTTCCTATATCGTATGAAATGTCATTTTAGGGGAAAACACGGAAGATCTCATTACTTTGTAATGAAAATGGTTACAACTATAATCCAGAAGTAAGTCGGTAATAGGGGCAAGATAGAGAAAATAGGCACACTGTCTCTTCTCTGGCTGTTTGTATCATTAATTATGACTACTGAATCAACCCCTTTGAGTAGCTTGTAGGTTTTATTTTAGTCAATGAATATTTTATCATTTATCATATAACTAAGCACTGCAGAAGATACAAAGATTAATAAAAATTATATATGCCCTTTAATGAGCTTCTAGCATAGATTAAGAGATATTTGTGTATATGGTACAAAGAAGATGCTAAGTGTCATTTAAAAATAGAAATATTGGGCTTCCCTGGTGGCGCAGTGGTTGAGAGTCCGCCTGCCGATGCAGGGGACACGGGTTCATGCCCCGGTCTGGGAAGATCCCACATGCTGCGGAGTGGCTGGGCCCGTGAGCCATGGCTGCTGAACCTGCACGTCCGGAGCCTGTGCTCCGCAACGGGAGAGGCCACAACAGTGAGAGGCCCGCATACCACAAAAAAAAGAAATATTAAGTACTATTAAAATTAAAAGATGTATGGCTGAGATTATCTAAGAAAGGCTTTAGCAAGGATTTTGACATATGGATTATCTGAACACATAGAAATGGGTAGAAAGACACAGGAGTTTTGGCAAGGGAACAGCACACACGAAGAGAATTTGTGATTTTAAGAGGACAAAGGAAATGATATGTGAGACATTACTAAAGGACCTCTAAAATATGGGTGACTGCCAGTTCATTTATTAATGACTTCTCCCTCTTCAAGTGCAACCAAAATCTATTAGATCAGTTTATATTATGTCATTTTCTGTTATTGTAATATTTCCCTCCTCTGTATTGAGGTTCTTTTTCATCAAACAATCACTATGCTCGAAACCTTTATTACTACTCATCAACTCACACAAAGAATTCTACTTCTTTAATGTCTATGAGAATTCCTGGTAAAAGAAAATAGTCAAATTGTTGTTCTTCAGTTTTCCTTTTTTTCATGCTAAATTTTCCCTATATATAGCCATGTGCTACTACTTTGCTTTTAAAATTAAGCTTCCTAACAGTCTACCAAAGTAGAATCAAATATAGGCTTTAGTTTGTTTTGAAAATCTCACCTCAGATGAGTAATTATTTAGAAGCTGTTCTGACAGTCCCAGAAGATAGCGATCCAGTGATTGCTTGAGATTTTGGTGGACAGAAAAGCCTACACTGGATTGGTGCTTTTCTGTAGTATGTTCTTTCACAATGGTTAAAAAATCCATCTTGTCAAAAGTTGTCTGAAGAAATAGTTCTTCAACTTCTGAGAATGAAGGTTCTTCTGTATCTTTTTGGTATTGCTCACTTCAAAGAAATAAGATTCTTAATTTGTAAAATCAAATTATCTATTATTTCACCTTCATATAGCAGCAATCTATTACAAATAAAAACATTAATAGCATCTATATTATTCAAAGACTGCTTATACAATTAGTGAATTATTCTTTTAAATGCTTGTCTTCTTTGGATTTTGATAATTACTCGTATAGAATTTCATTATTCAGTAGCAAATTTTACTAATAAACAAAAAAATAAAAGTTACAGTTTCAAAGGCAAATTCAGAAAGTATTAAAAAAAATTAACAACAGATATAAACACTAAGAATAACATTATCTGAAAACAGTTCCCTTTTTTCACCTTTGATTTCTCCAAAATATAGATATTTTTTCATCTTATGCCCTCTGGAGGAAGAATAGGAATCTTCATGCCAATGAATCATTTTCAGTCACAGTGATAAACATAAGCCTCTTGAGTCAATCAACTAAAATGAGGTTTTTAGATTTATTCTTGTTTCCCTTATCCTCAATTATCATTAGTTTTTAGCGAACAGTCAGATTTTATTTGACATATAAAAATGGGTCACATCTTTAAAGAACTCATTTCCACATGATGTTTATGTTCTTAATATCCCATCATAAATATAAACTATAGGATATAAAGTATAATTATTGAATTAAAAGAAACTTTTCCCTTGCTAACAGTTATGATTTTTTTAATTGACCAATTCAGTTCATAATTTTTAAGATGTAGCTACTACTCTGCTAAAATATTATCTTTTTTAATTAAAGCTGTATCTTAAAATAACACAGAACTCTATTAGATAACATACCATTCTGGCACACTTTGGAAAAAGTTCATTGCAGCTTTACAGTTTTTCATAGTGAGACTCACAAGAATTTTCTCCAGGGCAAGATGAGGAAAATTACTATAAAGTAAAATAAAAATCTTTACTTAGAAGACCAAAAGCCATTTAAAGCATTCTTAAACTTAAACACCCAGGTTTAGCTATAAATATTGACCTCTAAAATTTGGATCCAAAATTAAAACTACTTTCATCTCTACTGAATTTCTTAACATCTGAAAACAGGTCTTAAAGAGCATACATTTCATGTTACTATCATTTTCAACACTTCCTAGAAGCAGGCTCATACTGAATTTTTAAAGAGCATAAACAATTATGAAATAAAAGTAGGACTTCCCTGGTGGTGCAGTGGTTAAGAATCCGCCTGCCAATGCAGGGGACATGGGTTCAAACCCTGGTCCGGGAAGATCCCATGTGCTGCAGAGCAACTAAGCTCGTGTGCCACAACTACTGAGCCTGCGCTCTAGAGCCCACGAGCCACAACTACTGAGCCCACACGCCACAACTACTGAAGCCCACGTGCTCTAGAGCCCATGCGCTGCAACTACTGAAGCCTGCACACTCTACGGCCCGCATGCTACAACTACTGAAGCCCACAAGCCTAGAGCCTGTGCTCCACAAAGAGAAGCCACTGCAATGAGAAGCCCATGCACCACAACAAAGAGCAGCCCCTGCTCGCTGCAACTAGAGAAAGCCCACACGCAGCAACAAAGACCCAACACAGCCAAAAAATAAAAAATTTTTTTAAATAAAAATTTTTTTTAAAAAAGGCATTAAAGTAAAATCACTAAGATCCAGAGGTCTGTCCTCCAACCACTCAGTTCCATTTACTGACTGTGGATAGGTTAAGTGGGCAAGCTGCTCCCATCCTAGTGCTTAAGTCCCATTTTGGCTTTTTCTCATTTCTTCCCCTCATTAAAATATTTCGCCTAGAAGATACCCTCATTATGATTCCAGGATATACATGAGTTGGATATATGTTCAGATGGACCTATTTACAGACGATCACAAAGGAACATATAAGTGCTCAAAGAACTATATACATATTCTTCATGCACATCCCCCTTATTCTCACAGTCTAGGCAGAGAGAGAAAACAAAGTAAAAGAACTTGGACAAAGATCCAGGCACAAAGATACAGAACACTATAAAAACAAAGGGACTGTTTAATCTCTAGGACTAATTCTGGGAAATCCTGTATGATCACTGTAAAATAAAGCCATCTAATATCAAACAAGAAATGGAGGGCACCTTATAAAACAAGACAAAAGCCAGCAGCATGCTAACTGAACTCAAATTACCTGTGAAGAATTGGAGGCAGCTCTGCACTGTCTTCAAAGTCATCCTCTAACTGATGGAATAAGAGCCATTTCATTATCAATTCCTTTAAAGAAAAATTTCTGTTTACATCATATATATTCTTCTCCATTCCTGTTTTTACTGTTTCTGGAACTACACAGATGGTCAGTGCCAAAGTCAAACAGCATACTGCAGGACTACAGCAAAACAAAGGACAATTAATATTAAAAGTAAGCTCTTTGCATAGAAAACAAACTTATGGTTATCAAAGGGGAAAGGAGGTGGGAGAGGGATAAATTAGGAGTTTGGGATTAGCAGATACAAACTATTATATGTAACTCAAAAACAGTCATGTACCACAATGTTCACTGCAGCTCTATTTTCAATAGCCAAGACATGGAAGCAACCTAAGTGTCCACTGACAGATGAATAGATAAAGAAGATGTGGCACTTATATACAATGGAATATTACTCAGCCATAAAAAGAAACAAACTGAGTTATTTGTAGTGAGGTGGATGGACCTAGAGTCTGTCATACAGAGTGAAGTAAGTCAGAAAGAGAAAAACAAATACCATATGCTAACATATACATATGGAATCTAAAAAAAAAGGTTATGAAGAACCTAGGAGCAGGAGAGGAATAAAGACACAGACATAGAGAATGGACCTGAGGACACAGGGAGTGGGAAGGGTAAGCTGCGACGAAGTGAGAAAGAGGCATGGACTTATATATACTACCCAATGTAAAACAGCTAGCTAGTGGGAAACAGCCACATAGCACACAGAGATCAGCTCCGTGCTTTGTGACCACCTGGAGGGGTGGATAGGGAGGGTGGGAGGGAGACGCAACAGGGAGGAGATATGGGGATATATGTATATGTACAGCTGATTCACTTCGCTATAAAGCAGAGACTAACACACCATTGTAAAACAATTATACTCCAATAAAGATGTTAAAAAAAAACCTATTATATGTAAAATAAACAACAAGGTCCTATTGTATAGCACGGGGAACTGTAATCAATATCCTGTAATAAACCATAATGCAAAAGAATATGAAAAAGAATATATATATGTGTGTGTGTGTATATATACACAGACACACACACACATATGTATAAAACTGAATCACTTTGCTGTACACCAGAAACTAACACAACATTGTAAATCAACTATACTTCAATTTAAAAAAAAGTAAGCTCTTTCAGGGACAGAGACCTTGTCTATCTTATTTATCGCTGTGCCTCCAATGCTTAGGGCAGTGCCTGGCATGCTGTAGACATTTAGTAAACTTCTATGGACTAAATGAACACAAAAAAATTCTAAAAAGTCTGACTACATTTGAGAAAATTCTTGATTAAGAACTATCTCTTATTGTAACAGTATGCAGTACTAAAAAAAATAAAGTTTATGAAGATTGAGCAAAAAATAATTGTGAATTACAAATAAAAGAAATGTAAACACTTAATTCTTTAAAACTGGCCTTAGTAATCTCTTCACATTTGAAACTAAATTACACTTATTTATTTATTAAGACTTCCCGCAAACAACAAAAGCATCTGAAACAGAATTTAACATATGTTTAACTGAAGTTAAAAATTACAAAACTCAGGGGGGAAAAAAAAAAAAAAAAATATATATATATATATATATATATATATATGTTGCAAAATAGAATACAATCCATAGTCAACTTACCATGAAGGTCTGCAGGCTGACCCAGTAAATAACTTCCAGAATTCTTTGTCAACTTCAACTAAACTGCCTTGAATTATGGCTCCAAGTAAGCCAAAGTTTTCAGCTTGTATTTGTTCAGAACTTATACCACGAAAAGTAATAGACCAAATTTTAATCCAGAGTTTCAATAAATCTGACTTTTGAGAGCTTTCTAGGTTTGATTTCTTGCCTTGACACAATGCAACTTCCATAAGGCATCGTAACACATATGGTGTGCGTTCCCCATGTCGTTGTTGAGGTAGAAGCTGGTGTAGTATCATTAGTAATGGTGACAACTCACAGTTAGGTAAACTTGAAGGATATTTTGATATTAATTGAGTTGCAATCTGTAACCTAAAAAAAGTATAAATAATTTGAAAATTATTCAAATCCATTAAGAGGCTAAAAGAAAATATATAGACATAGTACTCTTATAATATCCTAATTAGAATATTATCATCATCATTTTCCAGACTACTCTCATAATAAACTGGCTCTTAATATTTATTAGGCCCTACTTCCTAAAGTGGCAAGAAGATTGAAAACATTTAGGCTAGCTGGGTAAGCTATCCTATTTTGCTTACACAGTAACTTTAAATAACTAAATTACCAACATTCTACTTCTTACTTATCGTACACATCCCTGCTCTTCGGCCACCAATAATATTCCTTTAGAACAGTAAAACAAACAAAAAACCCCAAAAACTGTTTTCCCTTGGCGTTAATTCAGTTAATTCAATAAGTATTTGCTGCGAGTTCTCTAAAATGAGTGCTACTCAAGAATAGGAACTATATCTTGTTCACCCTCTATCCCTTATGCTTGGCACATAGTAGGTGTTCAATAAATAACTTCACTAAGTGGACAAATTAAAGAATATGAAATTGGCAACATCAACTATAGAAAATTTAGCAATAGGTATCTAAATCAATACGATTTCCTTCCACAACTCAATTATATTTAAACATTACATCAACGGGGGAAAAATCAAAGAGCACCGTTAACAAAAGTATGACTGTAATCTACAAATTTCTAACTGTCCTTACGCAAGCTGCTTAACCTTTCTCAGTTGCAGTTGTCTTTTTGGTAAAGCAAAAAGGCTGAGCTGCATGAATTCTACAGATTCCTAACAGACCTAATATTTTGTGATTCCAAAGAATTCCACAATTTATTTAATTACTTAAATAACTGCAAATGCTATATGAGACTAAAGAACAGAGCAAATGGAACTTCCCGGGTGGCGAGTGGTTAAGAATCCGCCTGCCAACGCAGGTGACACGGGCTTGAGCCCTGGTCTGGGGAGATTCCCACATGCCACGGAGCAACTAAGCCCGTGTGCCACAACTACTGAGCCTGCGTTCTATAGCCCATGAGCGACAATTACTGAGCCCACGTGCCACAACTACTGAAGGCCGTGCACCTAGAGCCCATGTTCCGCAACAAGAGAAGCCACAGCGATGAGAAGCCCACGCACCACAAAGAAGGGTAGGCCCCGCTCGCTGCAACTAGAGAAAACCCTGTGCGCAGCAACGAAGACCCAACACAACCAAAAACAAATAAATTTTAAAAAAAGAACAGAGCAAATAGTAAAAACTAACCTTTATCATGGCATAAGGTCCAAATTATTCTGTGATTTCTGAATACTATCTTTAATTTCTTCCTAATCTAATTCTATTAGAAGGTGCCAAGCATGGTAAAATTTCTTTGTGTTGAGGTATACAACTCAGTGAATTCCATGAGGCACACAGTACCGATCGCCTACCAAGCAGCCATTCTCCTTCTTCCTTGCTATGGCAATATGCTTAGGAAAGGTGCCCTATTCCTGGCTTCCAGCAGATAAACCATAGTGGTTGATCTCACATGTCCTAGTAATCACCTTCCCCTTTATCAGTCATTGCTTTGGGAGTGACCTAGTTCTGGCCAAGCCAATGAGGTAAAGGAATCTACCGGGGTCTTGTGAGAAAAATTAATGAGACTAAAATGATATTGAAAGAGAAAAAAACAATATTTTACCAAGGCACAATGTTAAAATCATTCTGTGACTTCTGAAGATGATCTTTTATTACTTCCCAGCCTAATTCTATTTTC
Organism: Monodon monoceros; assembly: GCF_005190385.1. Taxonomy (NCBI): domain Eukaryota; kingdom Metazoa; phylum Chordata; class Mammalia; order Artiodactyla; family Monodontidae; genus Monodon; species Monodon monoceros. Next base: position 23,672,848 of record NW_021703784.1, read on the forward strand.
TTCTTTTTGCAAGGTGCATTGTAATCACTAAATTCTCTTTGTGTGGTTGTGTAAGACTGAGAAATCTCCAAAGATCTAGTATCTTCATTAAAAACCTGTAAAACAACAAAAGGAAAACCTATTTTTTTAATACTGCTATTGTTTCTAATAGTTCATTAGGAAAAAATGTTCCTTCTTAGATGAAGATACAGGTTAGACATAAAGCAAGAGTAATAAACTACAGAAATATATGAATATGAAAATATGGTAACAAACATTTTGCAGACAATAATGGCTCTCTAGAAAGCAGATATTACCAAGTAAGTTATTAGTTTTAGTTCCTGAGAAACTTTACTAAAAGCACCAAAACATCTAAAAGTAAAGCAAAAACCTCTATTTTCAAAGATATTAAATCATAAACTTAGTGTTAAGAAAATATTTCACATGTGAAATGGATGGTAACCAAATCTCTGGGGAAAAGTTTTACTTAAGAAACATCGTCTCTATTTCATTTACTTCTGCTCTGATCTGTATGATTTCTTTCCTTCTACTAACTTTGGGTTTCATTTGTTCTTTGTCTACCTCCTTTAAATGTAAGGTTAGGTTGTTTATTTGAGATTTTTGTTTTCTGAGGTCAAACTTCCCTCTTAGAACTGCTTTTGATGTGTCCCATAGGTTTTAGACAAATGAAATAGAGACTGAAAAAATAATAGAAAAAATCAATGAAACTAAAAGCTGGTTCTTCGAAAAGATAAACAAAATTGATAAGCCTTTAGGCAGACTCATCAAGAAAAAAAAGGGAGAGGGCCCAAATCAATATAATCAGAAACGAAAAAGAAGTTAAAACTGACACCACAGAAATACAAAGGATCATAAGAGACTACAACAAACAGCTATATGCCAATAAAGTGGACAACCTAGAAGAAACAGACAAATTCTTAGAAAGGTACAATCTCCCAAGACTGAACCAGGAAGAAATAGAAAATGTGAACAGACCAATAACCAGTAATGAAATTGAATCAGTAATTTTAAAACTCCCAACAAACAAAAGTCCAGCAACAGACGGCTTCACAGGTAAACTTTACAAACATTTAGAGACTTAACACCTATCCTCAAACTATTCCACAAAACTGCAGAGGAAGGAACAATTCTGAACTATGAGGCCAGCATCACCCTGATATCAAAACCAGACAAAGATATCATAAAAAAAGAAAATTATAGGCCAATATCACTGATGAACATAGATGAAAACATCCTCAACAAAATACTAGCAAAACGAATCCAACAATACAGTAAAAGGATCATACCTGGGACTTCCCTGGTGGCGCAGTGGTTAAGAATCCGCCTGCCAATGCAGGGGACACGGGTTCAAGCCCTGGTCCGGGAAGATCCCACATGCTGCGGAGCAACTAAGCCCATGTGCCACAACTACCGAGCCTGTGCTCTAGAGGTTGTGAGCGAAAACTACTGAAGCCTGTGCGCCTAGAACCTGTGCTCCGCAACAAGAGAAGCGACCACAATGAGAAGCCCACGCACCGCAAAGCAGAGTAGCCCCCATTCTCCGTAACTACAGAAAGCCTGCACGCAGCAACGAAGACCCAACACAGCCATAAACAAGTAAATAAATAAATAAAAATAAATTTATATTAAAAAAGTAGGATCATGTGGGATTTATCCCAGGGATGCAAGGATTTCTCAATATTTGCAAATCAATCAATATGATATAGCACATTAACAAACTGAAAAATAAAAACCAAATGATCATCTCAATAGATACAAAAAAGTTTTTGATAAAATTCAACATCCATTTATAATAAAAACTTTCCAGAAAGCAAGCACAGAGGGAATATACCTCAGCATGATAAAGTCCATATATAACAAACCCACAGCTAACATCATACTTAATGGTGAAAAGCTGAACGTATTTCCTCTAAGATCAGGAACAAGACAAGGATGTCCATTCTTGCCACTTTTCTTCAACAGTTTTGGAAGTCCTAGCCACAGCAATCAGAGAAGAAAAAGAAATAAAAGGAATCCAAATTGGAAAAGAAGAAATAAAACTGTCACTGTTTGCAGATGACATGATACTATACATAGAAAACCCTAAAGATGCTACCAGAAAACTACTAGAGCTCATCAATGAACTAAGTAAAGTCGCAGGATACAAAATTAATATACAGAAATCTGTTGCAATTCTACACACTAATGAACTACCAGAAAGAGAAATTAAGGAAACAATCCCATTTACCTTGCATTAAAAAGAATAAAATACCTAGAATAAACCTTTTGCCTACAGGAGACAAAAGACCTGTCCTTGGAAAACCGTAAGACTGTGATGAAAGAAACTGAAGACGACACAAACAGATGGAAAGATATACTGTGTTCTTGGATTGGAAGAATCAACATTGTTAAAATGACCATATTACCTAAGGCAATCTACAGATTCAATGCAATCCCTATCAAAATACCAATGGTATTTTTCACAGAACCAGAACAAATAACTTTAAATTTGTATGGAAACACAAAGGACCCCAAATAGCCAAAACAGTCTTGAGAAAGAAGAACAGAGCTGGAAGAATCACACTCCCTGACTTCAGACTATAAAGACTACAAAGCTACAGTAATCAAAACAGTGTGGTACTGGCACAAAAACAGACACATAGATCAATGGAACAGGATAGAGAGCTCAGAAATAAACCCATGCACTTATGGTCAATTAATCTATGACAAAGGAGGCAAGAATATACAATGGAGAAAAGACAGTCTCTTCAATAAGTGTTGCTGGGAAAACTGGACAGCTACACGTAAAAGAATGAAATTAGAATGTCCTCTTATACCATATACAAAAATAAAATGAATTAAAGACATAAATGTAAGACTGAATACTGTAAAACTCCTAGATGAAAACACAGGCAGAACACCCTCTGACATAAGTCATAGCAATACTTTTTTGGATTCATATCCTAAAGAAAAGGAAATAAAAGCAAAAATAAGCAAATGGGACCCAATTAAACTCACAAGCTTTTGCACAGCAAAAGAAACTATCCAGTGAATGAAAAGACAACCTACTGAATGGGAGAAAATGTTGGCAAATAATATGACCGATAAGGGGTTAATATTCACACATATAAACAGCTCATACAGCTCAACATCAAAACAAACAAACAAACAAACAACATTGTTAAAAAATGGGCAGAAGACCTGAACATACATTTTTTCCAAAGAGGAAACGAAGATGACCAACAGGCACATGAAAGAATGCTCAACATGCTAATCATCAGGAAAATGCAAATCAAAACCATAATATCACTTCACACCTGTCAGAATGGTTATCATGATTATCATCAAAAAGAACACAAATAAAAAACAGTGGCAAGGATGCGGAGAAAAGGGATCCCTCATACACTGTTGGGGGGACTGTAAATTGGTGCAGCTAATGTGGAAAACACTATGGAGGTTTCTCAAAAATTAAAATTACCATATGACCCAGTAAAATTCTCCTGGGTATATATCCAAAAAAAACAAAAACACTAATTCAAAAAGGTACATGCACCCAATGTTCACAGCAGCATCAATTGCCAAGATATGGAAGCAACTTCAGTGTCCATCAAGAGATGAATGGATAAAGATTGGTGAGTGTATATACATATGTATATATATACACATGCACACACACACACAAAAGACTACTACTCAGCCATAAAAAAAGAAAGAAGTTCTGCCATTTGCAGCAACACGGATAGACTTGGAGGGCGTTATGCTAAGTGAAATAAGTCGGACAGAGAAAGACAAATACTGTATGATATCACTTACATGTGGAATCTAAAAAACACAACAGATTAGTGAATATAACAAAAAAGATGCAGACTCACAGATACAGAGAACAAACCAGTGGCTACCAGTGGGGGATGGGGGGTAACAAACTACGAGTGGGAGTTTATTGTAAGGATGTATTGTACAACACGGGGAATATAGACAATATTTTGCAATAACTGTAAATGGAGTATAACCTTTAAAAATTGCATAAATTTTAAAATTTCTTCTATGGAGGAAAAAAAAAGAAACATTAAGCCATCAACTGATGAATGGGTAAACAAAATGTAATATATCCTTACAACTGAATATTACTCAGCGATAAAAAAGAATGAAATACTTATTCATGGTACGACATGGAAGAACCTTGAAAACATTATGCTTAGTGAAAGAAGCCAGACACAAAAGACCACACATCGTATGATTCAATTTATATGAAATGTCCAAAACAGGCAAATCCACAGAGGCAGAAAGTAGATTAGTGGCTGGTTGCTAGGAACTGGAAGCAGGGAATTGAGGCTGACTGCTAATAGGTACAAAGTTTGTTTTGGCAGTGATGGAAATGCTCTGGAATTAGTGGTGATGGTTGCACAACAGAGTGAAAATGCTAAAAACCACTGAATTACACCCTTTAAAATAATGAATTTTATGTCAGGTGATTTCTAAATCAGGAAAAAAACAAAGAAAGAAAACACATAGGGTTAGGATAATCTTATTGCTTGTAGACAGTTTTTTTAAGAATGGAAAAGTTCATCATCAGTTTTCCCTAAGTTTATATTTGCAAGACAGTTACCTCTTAAGTTAGAAGGGCAATGCTAAATATTTATGGTGTTTAGAAAGGAATAGTTACATGTACCGAGTAATTTTACACGCTTTTTACAGGCCAATAAAAGGAGAATGAGAAATTTCAAAATGTGACAAGATCTACTATACCTGGTGACAAATATCTGCCATCAATTCAATCAAGTTTTCCTTGACAGCAATATTACGAGATCCTGAAGAATATTTCCCTCTGCTTCCTATATGACTTATTTCATTAACTAGCAGATCATATACATTGTATAAGATACTCTTCCACTTTCGTGATGCATAGGCACCTGTAATTTTAAAAAATAATTATTAAATTAAAATATAATTTATACATACAATCCATTTGCACTGCCAACTCCCACAAAACTATTCAGCTGTTAAGGTGGAAACATTAGAAGACATCTGGTCCAGCCTATTTAGTACTAATGGCTCTTCTGACAATATCCTTGACAAGCTCTACTTCATAATGATGTCCATTTCACACATTTCACACTCAGTTAACTGTATTTCTTGTAAAATTCTTCCATATTCTGATCTAACTATCTCTAACCAATTCAATCAAAATCTCAATCAAACTTTCTTTAATTTCTTCTCTCCCCCAAAGCAAATTAATACTTTCCCTCTTTTACATAAGGACCAACTTCTCTGTATGTCTTTAAGAGAAAAACATTACCAGTTCCTTCAACAAGTGTACAAATAACATGTTATCCAGACTTATCATCATCCCAGTCACCTTCCCCTAGACACACTCCAGTCAACTTAAGTCCCTCTTAAAATGATGACTCTACAAACTCTGGTAAGCATAATATTCCCAACCACGATCTAACGAGTATGGGGAACAATGGGGCTGTTTCCTCCCACAAAACGAAGAACCTATTTAAAATCTATTAATGAATTTAATTAATCTATTAAAGAACCTAATAAAGTCTATTAATGTATACTAAAACTATATTCGTGTTTCTGACATCCTCATCATCTGCCAATTTTCAATTGATCCTAAACATGCACTTAACTAAAATCCTAAACATGTCTCACCATCTCTTAATAAGCCTGATTTTCATTCTGGTGAGAGCTATGTGAAAGATGAAAAACTAAGGAAAGCCACCATTCTTTCACCTCCAGTGGTTTCATGGGCTACAAATACATCTAACTATACATACTAGAAGAGCCCATGAAACATACACAGCTGCTTTTGATAAAAAGTGGCTCCAACAGTTTTCCTCTATTTTAGCTACTATTCAATGAATGTCCTTAATAAGGTCATTACACTAGCCATGATGAATTGGTCCAAAGGCTAGTACAAGCCAGATTCAGAACATAGCCTAAGCATGAGAGAACTCATTCAATTCCAGTTCCACCCAGTAAAGTTCCTGTCTACTGAATGGAGCTACATCATCCATGCAATACTCTTTTGGTGAACGACAAACATAAAGGAATGAAGGGAGGATAAGTCATTCATTTCTGGTTTCCCTAGCAAATATGTATTTATCTTCCTTGGGAACTGACTAATCTGGCTGGTTCAATTCACATTTATCTATTTTATTTTCTAATAAAAGCAATATGTAGATAAACAAGATCCTGTCTTCTCTAAATTCTTTTACTCTTACAGTCTGCGTCACACCTCTTAGCACCTAATTATTGCTGCATAATCAGCTCCTAGAGGGAATAGTGTCTCATATTTGTTTGTATTCCTCACAAAACGTAGGTAGCATTGTACTAAACAAATGGTAAGGCATGATATGATTTGCTACCTACCATAGCTTCAAATTAAAAAAAAAAAGTGTGAAAAATATCCTCATGACTGACACTATTACCAAGCAAAGCAATCCAGAGGAAGGTCATAACCTCCTATAACATACAGATTTCATACTTAACCCTCTATATTTCAATGAAGAAGCAAATGCAAAATAGCAAAAACTTTCTTTATACCTTTTTCTTGAGTTTTGGCTCCCTTTGGATGATGGATATAAATTTGTAGTTGAAATAACTCAATAATTACTTCTTTTAAGGAATCATTAAGTCTATGTTGAGTCCAGATATAAAGTAAGGTAGGAAGAATTTCATCTCCTAATTCACATACTCGAATTCGAAAGTTAACAGCCAAAGTCTTGAGGAAGATAATAAATGCTGCTAAGATATGATTTAGACCTGCAGAGCTCTTTTCTTGTCTGTAACAGAAAATAAACAGACTTAATATAACAGGGGAAAATGCAGAAACTGAAGACAGTAATGAAGTTGCGTGCTGAAAGAAAAAAACGTTCTGATTTTCAAATAATAGTAGCCTTACTTTCAGAATTATTCAGAAAAATCACAGCAGCACTACTTAGCAACAACAAAAAATAGTTCCTATTTGGCATTGGGAGATCACTCCTGTTAGCTCTCCCTGCTGCTGAAACACTGTCTAAAATTATATAAAACGAATTTGTAATACCTACCATTTATAAAATATTTCACATTATAAATTGGGTAATGCCACACAAATATAAGATACTGATATTTCCAAAATATATTCCTATTTCATTTTATTCTTAGCACATTACAACTATCTTCAAAATTCAGGAAAATAAAAATACTTAGAGGCCATATAGCTTTTCCTGTTATTAAAAAAGCAAGACAGATCTAGAACATCATTACATGTTCTGCATATTGGATATTCAGGAAGTGCTGGACCTAACACTTTCCTTGGGAATCCACTAGTTCTACTATAATCGGCCAATGATGTTTTCAAGTTGGTAAAATTTAGTTACTGAATCTAAAACACAGTCTTGCAAAAAGATCAAATGGATTTCCAATACAAAACAAAAACAGATTAGATTACCTTGCATGCTGAATAGCCTTAGAAAAAAAATCCAAAAATTTGGAATTTAATCCATCAGTCTGCAAACAGCATCCTTTGGTCACAGCTTCAATTATTCTAGCCACCAAAACTCTATTAATGTCTTGTGAAGGTTTAAGATACAGCTGGAAGTACACAGAGAACAATTCTTAAAAAAAAAAACAAAAAAAACCATGTTAGTTATGTTTTTAAAAAGAAAACTATCGAAACATTTAACTTAGATGTCACAATTCAATTTAAATTTCAATAATTCCACAGACAAAAGATTAAAAATTATATTAATTTATACTTACTACAGTAAGAGCATTCCATCAATATTTATTTTTATAAATTAAACTGCCTTCAAGACAGGAACTATTGGCAGCAGAGTATGTGAACACCAGTTTAAGAGCCAGATCTCAGATAAGCTACTTAACTTCTCTATTCCTAAATTCCTTCAGCTAGGCCTAACAAAGCACTTGACAGTGTATGCTCCACAGTTTTGTTTTGTTTTGTCTTAGTGCTATTTGATTAATAATGTGTGTAAAGTGTGTCAAGAACTGTGAAAGATCTGAGACTTTACACTATTTGTAACCCAACAAATTAGAATGCCAGTTTCATGGATGTTGGCAGAAGACATGAAATTCCTGATCAGAGAAAGAGGACAATTTATTTCTCACAGCAATGATAGTAGCCAGAGTACCTTCATTTTTGCATAAATTCCTCAATCTCAAAAGCAACGTGAAGAGGGACAGGTGACACAGTTCAAATGATGAGCTACCATACAGGAGAGACATCCCAAGCAATGAGCTGCAAGCAAACCTGTCCTTTGTTCTGGGGGAGGCCATCATCTCTGTCATCTCTATCTTCCAAGGCTCACTGTACAAACATACTTTAAAAAACAGTCTGGAAAAGAATAGTCAGTGTCATGTCTTTGACATGACATGCAGAAACGTGAAATGCATTGAGAATTATCTCCCAACACAATGAAAAGCAAAGTTGCTAAGGCAGGATTTTCTTCCCATAAAGAGATAATTAGGAAGTCCTCAGTTAGCAAAGTGACTTAAGAATAATTTCAACTGTATATGTCAAATAATTCTGCAGAAATAGCTTGAAGTCAGAAATGTTAAATTCAAAAGAATAAGGACAATATAAAAACCTCAAACATCAAATAGTAAGAAAAATGATTCCTATCATATCTGACTTTATAGAACTCTACACAAGTGCTTCCCAAAGTTTTTTCACTACATGCAATACCTAAATAATGGTAAAAACATTAATTAACACACACAAATTTGGAGACAGAAAAACAGGAGGCGTTATCTTTAGCATTTCCTTCTTATTACTTGGCAAGAGCAAAGTGCTGAAACAGGAAAAGCCAACAATGCAACTCTCTGTCTCTGATTAAATCTCAACTTTCAGGGCTTTTATTTTACTTGGGGAAATTATCCCAGTTCTCACAGAATCCAACATATTCCTCTAGTAAGTGGGTAAAAAAAAAAGCTAGTATAAGACATTCAACAAAAAAGTAGAGTCCTACTTCTCCAAAAACGGCGGCAGTGCATGCCTCCAAATGAATTCCCTTTCTCCATGAATTCAACAACAAAAAAAGCTCAAAGAGCAGATAGCAAAACAGCATGATATTAAAAAGCAGTTTCTGCAGACTCACAGACATAAAGAACACACTTGTGGTTGTCAAAGTGGAGGGAGGTGTAGGGGAGGGAAGTATTGGGAGTTTGAGATTAGCAGATGCAAACTTTTATATATAGGATGGATAAACAACAAGGTCCTACTGTATAGCACAGGGAACTATGTTCAATATCCTGTGATAAACCATTAACGCAAAGAATATGAAAAAGAATATATATATGTATGACCAAGTCACTTTGGTGTATAGCAGAAATTAACACAACATTGTAAATCAACTATTCTTCAATAAATTTTTTTTTAAAAGGAGTTTCTGGAGTTAAAATAAAATAAAACCCCAAAAGACATCATTAAATGTCGATTCCTTGGGATTTTACACATAGACAGCCATATCATCTACAAATGTGAAGTTTTATTTCTTCCTTTCCAATCTGTATGCCAATTATCCTTTTCTTGCCTAACTGCCCTAGCTAGGACCTCCAGTACAATGTTGAATAGGAGTGGTGACAGCGAATACCCTTGTCTTGTTCCCAATTTTTTAATGAAAAGTTTTAAATTACAGATTTGATTTCTTTACTCGTTACAGAAGTATACAGATTACCTATTTCACACTGGGTGAGTTTTGATAGTGTGTGGTTTTAAGGAATTGTTCCATTTATTTTCAGTCATCAAATTTATGTGTGTAGAGTTGTTTATAGCATTCCCTTACTATTCTTTCAGTATCTGTGGAATCTGCAATTATATCCCATTTAATTCCTAATATCAATAATTTGTGTCTTTCTTTACCTTACTCACTCTTGCTAGAGGTTCTAGATTTTGATGTTTTCAAAGAATCAGCTTTTTGTTTCAATAATTTTCCTTTACTGTTTTGTTTTCATCGATTTCTGTTCTTATCTTCTGCTTGAAGTCTTTGGATTTGTTTGTTTTTCTAGTTTCTTGAGATGGAGGCTAAGATTATTAATTTGATATCTTTCCTCTTTTCTAATGTAGGCATTTAATGCTATATATTACCCTCTCAACATAACTTTAGCTATATTCCACAAATTTTGATATGTTGTAATTTTCATTTTCATTCAGTTTTAAACATGCCTTGAGAATTTTCTTTCCACCCATGAATTATTTAGAAGCATGTCATTTATTTTCACAAAAGTACTATGAAGGAAAGAGTACCACGGTAGAAAATAAAAAGAGAGGAAGAAATTAGGAAAAACAATCAGAAAATGGCCGTGACATTTAAACTGAGACTTGAAGGACAAGAAAAAACAGGCCATACAAAGGGTAGCCTCTGAAAAAAGAACAAATGCCACAGGTAAGAAAGAGCTTATACTTCCTAAACAGGAGTGTGTGAGATGATCCATAGCTATGTCAGAAGAAAATATTAGCGCTCCTATTTTTTAATTAAAACTAATTACAAAAATTATGCTTTACTGATTTTTAATATAGAAATCGACAATGGCCACTTTGGAAGACAGTTTGGCAGTTTCTTAAAAAACTAAACATACTTTTACCATATGATCCAGCAATCACGCTCCTCAGCATTTACCCAAATGAGTTGAAAACTTATCTGTACACAGATGTTTATAGCATTTTCATTCATAATCTCCAAAACTTGCAAGCAATCAACATGTCTTTTAGTAAGTGAATGGATAATTAAACTGTGGTAAATCCAGACAATGAAATATTATTCAGTGCTAAAAAGAAATGAGCTATCGAGCCATGAAAAGACATGGAAGAACTTTAAATGCGAATTACTAAATGAAAGAAGCCCCTCTGAAAATACTATATACTGTATGATTCCAACTATATGACATTTTGGAAAAGGGAAAACTATGGAGACAGTTAAAAAGATCAGTAGTTGCTAGGGATCAAGGTGGAGAGAGGAATAAATAGGCAGAGCACAGAGGATTTTCAGAGCAGTGAAACTATTCTCTATGATACAATAATGGTGGACACATATCATTATACATTTCTCAAAAGCTACAGAATGTACAACACCAAGAGTGACAGTGTAAACTATGGACTTTGAGTGATATGAGGTGTCAGCGTAGGTTCACTGATGGAAACAAATGTACCGCTTTGGTGCTGGATGTTGCTGTGCACGTGTGAGGTCAGGGGATATATGGGAACTCTGTACTTTCTGCCCAATTCTGCTGTGAATCTAAAACTGCTCTAAAAAAATAAAGTCTATTAAAAAAAAGTTTGAAAATCACTGGGTTAGAGAATCTGAATAAAGGCCACTGTAGCAAGAGCACAGAAATTAGAAGGATGGGGTGGGCTTTAAGGTCAGAGAGATAGGCAGAAGCAAAACTACGTAGCACTTCCAAGACCTGAAGGGAAGTCCATATTTTATATTAGTTATACAAGAAAGCAACTGAAGGTTTTTAACTTTTCTTCCTTTCTACCTAATTAGAAAAACTATTTTCTTCCTTAGGACAATCTTAGGGCTCTTGCTTTGGAATCCCTTCTTCTCAGAAAACATACATGAGCAATTTTCCTGTGTATTCAACTAATCTCTCTTCACTGAATCCTTCTGATTACATGTATATATACTCCAATCACTCTCTTCTTTAATAGGACCCCCCTTTCCCTTCCCCTTGTAACCAAAACTTTTGAAAATATTGTATTTGTTAATCCATTTTCTCACTTGTCACTCATGCTTTCACACCAGTTTGTTATACAACTGAACACCATCAACCGACTCTAACTGCCATGTACAGAATAATTCATGCAACAATAGCAGATACACATTCTTTTCAAATGCATATGGAACACTCACCAAGTTAGACCTTATCCTTGATCATAAAAGAAATCATAACTGTTATAAATAATTTTGGTTATAAAAAGCATGGTCTCTGACCATAACATTAAACCACAAAAGGAAAACAAAACAGGAGAATTACCCCAAATGAATGGGAATTAAACAACATACTTCCAAATAATCCAGGGTCAAAGGGAAACCCTCAAAAAAACCTAGAACATATTTTGAACTGAAGAAAAAGAAAAAACAACATTGTCAACATTTGTGAGATGTGACTAAAGTAGTGTTTAGAGAAAAACTTATTACATTAAATGCACATATTTGGAAAGAAGCTCTCAAATCAATGATCTAAGCTTAAGAAACCAGAGAAGAAATGAAATCCAAAACAATCAGAAGTAAGGAACTAATAATTATAAGATCAGACTCAGTAATGAAAGAGGCAATACCACTACAGAGCGTAAGCACATTAAAAGGATAATGAGACAATAATGTTCAAGAACAACTTTACACTCATACGTTCAACAACTTATATGAAATGAACAAATTCTTAAAGAAACAAATTCCAAAGGTCACTGAAAATATGTAACCTAAATAATCCTGCATCTATTAAAGAAATTGAATTCATAATTAAAAACCTTACAACCACCACCACCTCCAAATTCAATCCAGTAACATATAAAATGTATAATACATCATGCCCTAATAGGGTATATCCCAGGAACACAAGGTTGACTCAACCTGTGAAAAACTGATCAACATAATTCACCATACCAATAAACTAAAGACAAAAAAACCCATGATTGGACTTCCCTGGTGGCGCAGTGGTTGAGAGTCCGCCTGCCGATGCAGGCAACACGGGTTTGTGCCCCGGTCTGGGAAGATCCCACATGCCGCGGAGCGGCTAGGCCCGTGAGCCATGGCCGCTGAGCCTGCGCGTCCAGAGCCTGTGCTCCGCAACGGGAGAGGTCACAGCAGTGAGAGGCCCGTGTACCGCAAAAAAAAAAAAACCATGATTATCTCAATATATACAGAAAAAAATTCAATTCAATATCCATTCAATATCCATTCATGATAAAAAACCATGAGCAACCAGAATAGAAGGGAATGTCCTCAACCTGTATTAACAGCTAATATGCTGAACTTCCCTGGTGGCACAGCATATAAGAATCCACCTGCCAATGCAGGGGTCACGGGTTCGAGCCCTGGTCCGGGAAGATTCCACATGCCATGGAGCGACTAAGCCCGTGCGCCGTAACTACTGAGCCTATGCTCTAGAGCCCGTGAGCCACAACTACTGAGCCCACAAGCCACAATTACTGAAGCCCATGCGCCTGCAGCCTGTGCTCCACAACAAGAGAAGCCACCACAATGAGAAACCCGCACACTGGAGCAAAGAGTAACCCCCGCTCGCTGCAACTAGAGAAAGCCCACGTACAGCAATGAAGACCCAACGCAGCCCAAAGTTAATTAATTAATTAATTAAAAATAGCTAATATGCTAATGATCAAACACTGAATGTTTCCCCCTAAAACCAGGAACAGGACAAGGAAGGATGTCTCTTCTCACTACTCCTAATCAAAATCATATTGGAGGAAAAACTATAAATCTCTTAGAAGAAAACACAGGGGGAAGTTTCATAACATTGGATTGGCAATGATTTGTTGGAAATGACCCCAAAAGCACAGGCAACAAAAGAAAAAAATAGACTGTATTCATCAAAGCAAAACCTTTTGTGCATCAAAGGACACTATCATCAGAGGTAAAGGCATCCCATAGAATGGGAGAAAATATTTCCAAACCATGTATCTGATAAGGAATTAATATAGAATACATGAAGAACTCCTACAATCCAACAAAAAACAAACAACCCGATTAAAAACTGGGCAAAAGATTTGAATAGACTTTTCTCCAAAGATGATATACAAATGGACAATAAGCACATGAAAAGTTCAAAATCACCAGTCATTAAGGAAATGCAAATCAAAATCACAATGAGACACCACTTCATACACATTTACATTAGGATGGCTATTATCAAAAAAAGAGAGAAAGAAAAAGAAAAAAGAAGTGTTGAGGAGTTAGCGACAGGGATGGCAGGGGGCCTGTGCTTAGTTCTGGGGGAGGAGGTGGCCAGTTTAGGATCTCAGGGGACAGGTGGGGGAGATGGCAGAGTTAGATGGGACTGGGGGGGTGGGGGTGCCAGGAGAAGGAAGGTTGAAGGGGAGACTAGATGTTGGGGGAACTGTGCTGGGAAGAGCTGCGTCAGAAGTGCCCACAGTAACCCAGGGGGAGGACAACACCCAGGCCTGGCTGTTGCAGCTGCTTGCTGGAGAAGGGGCGCCTGACCTCTAGAAGGGCGCCACTCCTGTACAGAGGGTTGTGAACCCACCTGGGGATGAGGCCTGGTGTTGTGGAAACTGAACTTAGCTTCGCAGGGCTGACAGTTCTGGCCCAGGGCGGTGGCAGTGCACCCCTTTAGACTTTTCCTCTAGGTTCCATGCTTACCTCTTCTGTGACCTCACTCTGCCCCTCCTCCTCCCTCTTAACTCTCTTGAGGTTACCCCTTCACTTAAAACGTTGCTTCTGGTAATCTGTGTTCATCATGGCAAGCTGGTGGCACCAGGAGAAATGGAGCCCCTGTCCAGTGTGAGTCGTAGCAGTGCAGGAGGGGAGACCCTGGAGGAGGAGAGAGCCCGCCTAAATTGATGTCTACAGATTGAATTTCCAGAGGCTTAGGAGGAGGAGTTCTCCATTGTCCTGTTTCCAGGCCTTGCTCAGGAAGCCCTGTATTCATTCAGGAGACCATCCTTTAAGGTTTTCAGATGAGCTTATGAGGGGGCAATCTTTAAAAGTCCAAAGCAGATGCATCCGGGGCCTTCAGCAGATGCGTTGCTTTGAGTGTGTAATCCGGGAGCAGCGATCTCTGGGCACGTGAATGCCAGCAGGCACCTCTCCTGTTCTGGGGTGGAGGTTTTCAGATGCTGCATCTTCTAAATTCAGCCTTCTGTTGTACTAGTTTTGTGCTACGAACCTTGCTTCCAGAGAACTCTTAAGCTGTAGAACATTTTAACACGATGCCACAACACAGAGTGCTGCCTTGTAGATGGAGCTTGCAGATGCATCCCAGTGACCCTCTCATCTACCCGCCGGCCTTCCTGTGCATTGGTCAGAGGAATTCTTAGTGTGATGATATAATCTGTGTGTTGGGAAAGTGTTCAAGATTGAAATGCCTTAGGCAAATACTTAAATGAGCCAACTGGCAAATTGAGGGGGGTCATTGTACTGTGCTGGAGGTACGAGTTGGTCATGCCCCAATTGTGATAGAAATGGCAGGTCTAGTTTGGGCATTCCTACTAAGAAGGGAGTGGTCAGGGTACCGATAGTGATCTTTGATTCATCTTGCTCTATGTGTTTTTTAACTTCGATTTTACTTGATCAGATTTCAGAGTAATCTTAGGGTTCAAATGGGAGGACCCTGAGGTGAGGGGTGGTGGCGAGGGAAAAGCCTACCACAGGTGCTGGGAGAGGTGGGCGTGAAGAAAGGGAGAAGGGGGGAGGGTCGTGGTTAGGTGTGGGTTGTAGAGGGTGGGAGTGGTAGGGAATGTGGGTTGAAGGGAATTCTCTGAAAATATCAGTAGGCAGAGCTCTGGGGAATTATATAGAGCTCATGGGCCAAGAAAATACTAGTTAATAGTAAATTGTTAATGCTAGTTAAATTATCGCTTGAAAGCAAAAAAAAAAAAAAGTCGCTTGGAAACTTTCTAAAATGCTTAGAACTCTGCTAAGTACAGGGGAAAAAGCAAAATTGCTTTGCTGCAAGATGGGGAGGACTGAAAAGGTAACTGAAGAGCTGGTTATTGGTGGCTTGAAAGATTGGTGTCAGAAACTTGCATCAGCAGGTTAACATCCTTCACTGCTTTCAAGCTCCTTACGTGGTTTATCTGGAGATGTGTGGTATTTGGGAGAGGTCTTCGAAAAGACTTTAAATACCCATATTGTGGGCTTTTAAAGTAAGCTTGAGATTTTGGAGTGCACTTAAGATGGTGAGATGTACTCTTCTGGGTTTGCTGAGGATGTGCAGTTGAAAACTTGAGCAAAGTGAAAATGCAATGACTTCTAAAGGAATTTTGTGTTACTTCCTGCCTTATAAGCACACCTCTTCTTTGTGATAAGTATTAGAAACAGCAAGAGTTTTTACTTTTCGTCATCATTGTAATAAGGAGAACCTAATGACTTTTTGTGATCACTGTAAAATTACTGTAATATGTGGTAGCAAACAATCCATGTAAGCTTGCTAAGGTTACAGTTAGTAATCCACTGTATCTTTAGTTTGAATGTTTGTGTTTTTTAAGTGATAACCGTATTAGAGGGGAAACTATCAGCCAAAATCAGTTTGGGAAATAAGCAAAACTGGGGATGGGGAGGTGCTTTATTACTAGATTATGGTGTGCTTGTGAAAATTCAGGGAAAGATCTGAATCCTTTGTGATAAAGTAATACCAGTGGCTTTAAAAAAAAAAAAAAAGCGTTGGTGAAGGTGTGGAGAAATTGGAACACTTGTGCATTGCTGATGAAAATGTAAAACGGTGTAGCCCCTGTGGAAAACAGTATGGTGGGTACTCAAAAAATTAAACACAGAATTACCATATGATGCAGTAATTCCACTTCTGAATATATACCCAATTGAAAGCAAGGACTCAAAGAGCTATGTGTATACCATGTTCATAGTAGAGTTATTCACAATATCCAAATGTAGAAACAATCCAAGGGTCCAATGACAGATGAATGGATAAACAAAATGTAGTATACACATGCAATGGAATATTATTCAGACTTAAAAAGGAAGAAAACTCTGACATATACTACAACATGGATGAACCTTATACATTATGCTAAGTGAAATAAGCCATTCAGAAAAGGACAAATACTGTACAATTTCACTTACAGGAGGTACTAGGGTAGTCAAATTCAGAGACAGAAAGTAGAATGGCTGCCAAGAGCTGGAGGTGGGGAGCAGGGGAAGTTCCCATTTAATGGGTGCAGAGTTTCAGTTTGGAAGATGAAAAAAGTTCTGGAAATGAGTCGTGATGGTTGCATAACAATGTGAATATACTTAATGCCACTGAATTGTATATGCAAAAATGGTTAAAATGGTAAATTTTATGTTATGTACATCTTACCATTAAAAAAAAAATCATACTGAGGTCCTAGTCAATATAAGGTAGAACAAAGAAATAAGGCCACATGGCTCAGAAATGAAGGAACAAAAAACTCTCTACTTGCAGATGACAAAACTGTCTAAATAGAAAATTCCCCAGAATGAACAAAAGAGCTCCTAGATCTAATAAGCAATTTTAGCAAGGTGCCAGATCAATATGGTATACAAAAGTCAACAGTACTTCTGAACAACATGGAAGAGAAAATGTTTTAAAGAGACAGTAAAATTTACAAACTACTGCAGTATAAATCTAACAAAAATATACAAATTCTATATGCTGATAAATCAAAAAAGACGTAAATAAATGGAGAGATATACCATGTTCATGGACTGGAAGAGTCTATGTTAAGATGTCTATTGCTCCTTAGTTCAATAGGTCCAACGTGATACCAATAAAATCCCAGCAGGATTTTTTGTAGAAATCAACAAGCTGATTCCAAAATTTATATGGAAATGTTGGTTTAGAAGACTAAGGCCATCTTCTCATCTCACTCTAAACTCTCTCCCTAGACAATCTCATCCATAACCATGGCTTCAATCACCACCTCTACCAAATATATTTTGAATGTAAACTTCACTTCTTGAGCAGGCTTCATTAGCGAAGTAAATTTCAGAGAAGGTAACTAACTAAAAAAAAAATTCAACAAAAAGACTATTAGAAGTGAAAGTAGTTTGCTTAAAAATAGAGAATTTCAGAGAACATGCCAGATGATGGAATCAGAGTAAAGAGACTAGAGGAACGACTGCCTTTGTTTCAGAGACCCATAGTTACAAGTAATAATCTAAAATGTACAAATATTCTAAATATTTAGGCTGAACCATTTTGGTGACAGACGTGTTGGTGTACCCTAGATATCACTGGCCTATTCTCTAAAGGCTGCCACTAGGCTTACTGAGGGCTCTGTTTGGAACAAAGCCTCCTTTGTGTTCAGAGCAACAGCAAAGGCCCCAGATAAGAAATTAAGCAATAGCTAAGAAGGCCTTTATTCATGTGGGAACAGTAGAATACAATGTAGACCACTGATTAGGTCATGGGTTTATGGTCCACAAACATCTTATTTTGAAATGATAAACTGATGGTAAAAAATATAGATAAATGTCTTTTAAGTTAGCACAATTTATCTTGAATACTTCTCAATGAAAAATACTGAGTTTCTAAATTTTCAGAGGTGGCTGTATTAGAAGACTTTGACATCTGGCTTAAAGTCACCTCATTAAAGCCAAATACCATTTTCACCCATTAAGCCACCCAGAGCCAGAAATACTCCACTTTTGAAATCAATAAACTCAAAAATTTCAGCCTCTGACCAAACTTCCTTTGTGGTCTCTTGGTACCTCTCACCTACAAACTGTCAACAATACCTCCATGGCACCCCACTCTACTTATCTTGTAAGTCACTGGGTCCTATATATTCTATTCTACTATTTCATTTCAATTACCTTACCAGTGGCCTGCAAACTGCCTAGTCCTAATGGATACTTCCACATCTTATTATTTCTACAACACTTTAAATGTCACACCACTTCCAACTTGAAATTCTCTTGCTTTCCCTTTTATGACATCTCTCTTGGTTTTCTTCTTTCTACTTTAATCATTGTTGCATTTAGGTGTCACTGATCTGTGAACTCACTGCATTATAACTTTTGGTTTACTTGGTTTTTTCTGTCATTGGACTGTCAAGTCTTTGAGGACAGGTATGGCATCTTTCAATTCTGTAATTTTAGTTCTGATAGCAGGCACCAAATACATTATTAGTGACAATTTAAGAAGTACATAATACATGAAAAGTGTCAGATTCTATAATCATTTAATTTCACTAAAGTACTGTTAAACTGTGAGGTCATTTGGGGGATATAAATAGACTCTGAATGCTCTTTTGGTGAAATTTCATTTCACAAGGAAAAATTCACAAATAACAAACTTCAAAACATACCTGTCCACTGTTGCTGAGATATTTCACACCAGTATTTTCTCACTGAAAGAATGTCCTTCAGCAATATGTTGCTACAATCAGCTCCATAAATGGCACCATTAGATGAATCTTTCACTGTCTCCATGATATAATTCAAGAGTTCTTGACATTTTAGCCTGGGTGCTCCTATTTAAAAATAAAACAAACAAACAAAAACATATAAATCTTAAGAAAAGTAAGTTAAGGATGCTTGGAATGGCAATTGTATAAATAATTCCATTTGGGAACTTACTATTAACTAACCTCCTTCTCATAAAACACGGATTAGCAAACTATGGCCCAGGGGCAAAATTCAGCCAACCACCTGTTTTTGGAAATAAAGTTTTTCGGACCATAAACATGTCTATTCATTTACATATTGTATATGGCTACTTTCATGCTAAAATGGCAAAGTTGAGTTGTTGAGACAGAGACTACATAGCCTGCAAAGTCAAAAACATTTACGATCTGGTCACTTTACAAAAAAAATTTGCCAATCCTATAGGATTATATAGCAAAAACAATCATTCATTCTACCTTAATAACTCACAATTTCTGACATTAGGCCTTGAGTGACCCAAAGTTTCCTGGTATTTTTTATAAAAACCTGATTAGAATAAGATTATAAAGAGAATACTATTTCCTTTGAAAAGCAAAATTACTTCCAAGTCCTATAATAGCATTTATTATATATACATATGTAAGGCTATAATTTTTAGTTTTATTTAATTATTAGAGGTCCTGAAAATTCAGAATTAATGGATATATATTTTTTTTAATGGAACTCTTTTTTTTTTAATTTATTTATTTCTGGCTGCATTGGGTCTTTGCTGTGCACAGGCTTTCTCTAGTTGAGGCGAGCAGGGGCTACTCTTCGTTGCGGTACACGGGCTTCTCACTGCGGTGGCTTCTCCTGTTGCAGAGCAACGGGCTCTATGCTCGCGCACTTCAGTAGTTGTGGCACGCAGACTCAGTAGCTGTGGCTTGTGGGCTCTAGAGCACAGGCTCAGTATTTGGCACACGGGTGTAGTTGCTCCGCGGCATGTGGGATCTTCCCAGACCAGGGCTCAAACCCGTGTCCTCTGCATTGGCAGGTGGATTCTTAACCACTGCGCTACTAGGGAAGTCCCTGGATATATATATATTTTTTAATTTATTTATTTTATTTATTTATTTTTGACTGTTTTGGGTCTTTGTTGCTGTACGTGGGCTTTCTCTAGTTGCAGTGAGTGGGGGCTACTCTTCGTTGCAGTGTGCGGGCTTACTGCGGTGGCTTCTCTTGTTGCAGAGCATGGGCTCTAGGTACGTAGGTTTCAGTAGTTGTGGTGCGTGGACTCAGTAGTTGTGGCTCGTGGGCCCTAGAGCACAGGCTCAGTAGTTGTGGCACACGGGTTTAGCTGCTCCACGGCATATGGGATCTTCCCTGACCAGGGCTCAAACCCACGTCCCCTGCATTGGCAGACAGATTCTTAACCACTGCACCACCAAGGAAGCCCTGGATATATTCTTAAAGGTAACAAAAGTACATTTAAAAGTTATTTGTTACTTTCAGTAAATCGTATTGCTGTCACAGCTGAAATTTTTCATATTTCAATATTAACAATCTTAAAATTGCATATAAATTTTTTGTTGTAAGTTACGAGCAGGGTGCAAGTCATTATGTATATTTGAATACATTCTAGTTTAGGATTTTTTATGATGAGACTAGTTATATTTAGAAGTATGATAAATAAATATACACTGGTATAACAAAAAATCATCGCTTCTTGGCCTTTTGGCTAAGATCAAGTGCAGTTTCTGTTCTTATTAGTTTAAAAAATCATTTTTATTTATGGCTTATAATTTTAGGCATCTGGCTAATGATGAAATGCACAATCACAATACCCTCTGCTGTAACACCCTGTGCATTTCTCTCTTATAGTCTTCCTAACATTTTCTTAACTATAACATCTGTTATAGTTGAACAATATTTGCTTACTGGTTCCTTCCCATCTACCTCTTTTTTTCTGATCTCTGTTTCTTTCATCATACCTTGGGTACCAATGTTAAGCAAGTCTGGCAAAGTCTGGACATGTGTTTAAATTCTCATCAACCCTCCAACCCTTTAAAAAAAAAAAACTGAAGAAGTGAGATGACACGATAGTAGCTCCTGGTTTTGCTCCGAGATTAAAGATGTTTAAGTTACAAAGTGAAACTTGAAAGAAAAAAAGCCTTGAATAAAAATATCATTTTTCAACTATTTGAATAATCTTACACTGAAAATTTCATCCATTTATTCCTATAAACCAACATATTGATACTTTCATACATTTTTAAATGTGATCACGGGCTTCCCTGGGGGTGCAGTGGTTGAGAATCCACCTGCCAAGGCAGGGTGTATTCCTCCAGGTTCGACCCCTGGTCTGGGAAGATCCCACATGCCGTGGAGCAACTAAGCCCGTGCGCCACAACAACTGAGCCTGCACTCTAGAGCCCGTGAGCCACAACTACTGAAGCCCACGTGCCTAGAGCCCATGCTCCGCAACAAGAAAAGCCACCGCAACGAGAAGCCCGCACACCACAACGAAGAGTAGCCCCAGCTCGCCGCAACTGGAGAAAGCCCATGCGCAGCAACAAAGACCCAACGCAGCCAAAAATAAATTAATTAAAATGAAAATGTGATCTCCATTGTTAATTTTGCAATAGAAGGTTTTTTTCACTTTAAAGCAAAATTCTAAGCTGCAAACTTTTCTGATGGGCTACAAATAGGCTACAAATATCTTTCTCTCACTCACTCACAAATTCTGTCAGACCATATTAAGATCTATTAAGAGCCCAGCATTAGTAGCCAAGAATACAAATTTTAATGGATGCAGAGCAAAAGCAGGTGCAAAAATATTTCGATGTAGCTTTCTTCTGTCTATGCTGGAGTCCCTGCTCAGGACTTGCAGCTACCCACACAAAATGGCATCTCAGAGGAGCCGAAAAACTAAATTTTTGCTAAAGCCACTGTCTTTTAGACTCAAGTCTCATACCACCATTCTGAAACATCATTCACTAACAATCTATATCCTTCTACTTAATAATGTTTACCAACATTGGGCTTTTCTGATTCTTAAACTAAACCTGGCATCACAAAGCCACTTTCTTATCTGTGAAAAATAAACAAAGTTTGAGTCCAAGTCCCTAAACAAACATTTCCGCCGCTAGCTTTTCAGCATTGTATGAAAACCATTTCCTTACATAAGCCTACTAGGATTCTGCATTTTGGTTCAAAAATATTGGCTTTTCAAAACTGTATAAGTTCAAAATGGGAGATATGTGGCTCATCAGGAGCAAAAAAGAACTTGGGTTTTTTTTTAATCAACAGTAAGCATGCTATTAGTTAAAGAGTGTGGGTTCTGACTGCCAAGAAAGCTAATGTGATCTTGGAATGAATCAGTAGAAGTATAGAATAAAAGATATGGAAGTCCTGCTCCACTCCATACCAATCAGAATATGCCTATAAAATTGAGTCCCACACTTTAAGAGACAGGGAATTAAACTGAAGAATATTCAGAAGTGACACAAAAACTAGCTCATATGAGCAACAGGAAGTAGGTCTGTTTAGCTTAGAGAAGAGGACTCAGGGGAAATATCATGGGTAACTTCAAATATCTCAAAGGATATTTGAAAAAAGGATATTGAAAAAACTGAGTTAGTATTTTTCTGTATTATCTCAGCAAACAGAAGCAGTAACAAAAGGAGACAGGTTTTCACTACTATGAAAACTACTAAAACAGAAAAGAAAGCCTCAAAAGGCATGTTTTATCATTAAGGCTACCTAAGTGCCAGGGACATATAGATGGGATCCAAGAAAAATGGGTAGATGCAATAATATTTTTTAATCCTTCCAAACCCTGAGATTCTATCATTCCATGCTTGTATAAATTCCTCCAAATATTTGAACCTATAGTATTAAAAATCATTATATGTACAAGAAATTAAGAGTTAGCACTGAACTTTTATCTCACCATATTCAGACCAAACTCATGTAACAATAATCTATTAAGCCAAGTAACAGTACTTACTTTTATTTGCACATTTGATGAAGTATTTGACTAAGCTACTGATTTCTTGCATCTTTTTCTGCCTGGTGGCTTGTGTTGAGGTTGATACATTTGGTTTTGCTGTTCTCAGACATTCCGTTTCTTTCTGAATATATTTCTGTAAAACTCTTCAAGAAAGTGCAATGTAATTTCAGAAACTCATTAAATACTTAAATTATTATAATAGTTTCAAAAAGTCCTTCATGCCATCATAAAGAGCATTGTTTAAACCACATTGCTTCAATCAATGTACCAGCTATACAAAACAATTACATTTCTTTTTTAAGGCCTAAGCCCTCAACACCAATTTAAAGTCTGGCCTGCAAAGCTCTTAATCTGTAACCTCCAGGATTTTCTATTGCTTTCTTGCCTGCTTTCTCATTTTATCACTAAAAGCTTGCAATGCTATTAGGGGCTCTCAATTCTTTCTCAACTCTGTTACTCTGTACATGACCTATCTCTTTCCTAGGCAGTTGGTAATGTCTCTAGCCTTTAAATGAAGCCTGCCTATAAGATATTCATGATTAGCTGGGTACGTCAGGTGCATATTTGGCCTACATGATCAGCTTATGCAAAACAGTATTCACCTTTAGATAACTATATTTGTGGTATTTGAAATAAAGTAAGTAACCAGAGGAAAAGAAGTATATATTTTTCATGTTATCTACAATGATATTTGCAATGGTCTATCTAGTATCAAATAAGAGCTAAAAAATAAAATAGATTATCTGTTCTAAACGTTCAAGAACAATACTCATATTTCCCCTTGACTGAAAATGTTCTTTCAAGTTTATCAGTATTCTATATTAATTTAAAATATTTTATTCATCTTTCCTAAGTCTTACAATCTATTTCTAGTTATAAATGGACTTCGTAATTGAAAATTATGTCTTAATGTAAAAAGCATCAATTCTGTTTGCCACTCCAGTTCAGCAATGAATTGTGTCTTTCCAATGCCAGAGTTTTGTGTTTGTTAACTGCATTCATATAGAGTTTTTCTAAAATTCCTTTTTACTTTTTTATTATAGTTTAACATATGGCAGTGACTTAGAGAAATATTTAAATATATCAAAGTAACAATAAAGGACTTGATATAACTTACTTTTATGCTCTAATTTGAAATAAAGTCTTATGAATGAACTGGTATGAATGAAATTCTCTCTAATCTTGAGTGAAATATGTCTAAGACATTTTATTGAACAAATGATTCAAAAATTTTAACTTTTTCTATATGAACACCCTTTAAAAATTATATTTCAGATAAATATTGAGCGCCAATTTCCTATGCAAGGCACAAGGGTACAAAGGGAGCAAAGATAAATTAGACCTACATACACAAAAAGAATCACAAGAGAAATAAAAATGAAAAAGAAAAATAAAGACAGTAAAAAAATTTATAATGGAATACCTAAAAACAGCATCCCAATTCAAATATTTCCCTTGTTTGGAATCTGAATGCTGATCTAAATGTTGAACGGTTTCAGGATCCTGAATCAGGCGCTTAAATTTCTCAACCTCTTTCTGAAAATGAAAAAAGAACAAAATAATGAGTTACCAATCACACATTTGTTTCAAGGAAAGATTAAATTTAAGTAATTTACTACCCTTCGTTCTGTAGCTCTATCATGTTCTAGTTGACGGCAGCAAATAAGCAGATCATTAAGTGCTAGACTCATGATTCAGAATTTCAGAAAACACATCATCTGTAAAAAAAAATATATATATATATGTAAAATTATTTCAGACTGTGGTATTAATAGTTAGATCTAACTGTATAGCTAGAGGCATACTATAATGCACAATGATTTTTCTTAATACTTCCATATTTAAATGAGATTTTCTTAGAATATATCAAAACAAAGCCTTAACGTGCAAATGTGTGTTGAATGTGTAGCAGGATAAAAATAAGTAAGGTATAATTTACTTTATTTTTCTGAGATCTCTTCTAAGAAGAGGATCTCTTAGAGGAGAGACCTTTTCTTCTTCTAAGAAACATGACATTTAAATTGAAATATAAAAGATGAAAAAAAGGCAGCCAGGCAAAGAGTAAGGAAAATAGCACTTAAGGATTTAACACTGTCTGAACGATTTAAAAGGACCCTTTCTTATACGTAGTGACTTGCCACTTTCCTGAGCCAAAAGCTTAAATTGCTTATGCTTTGGAATGGATATGTAAGAGGTTATCAGAGCTAGTAAGCCTTGCCTAGCACTTACATCTCAACTGGCTTTATGGTTCTCATTTAATACATAAAAGTAGGAGAAAAATGATATTATTGTTATAAAAGGAAACGAAGGAAATTATATGCTATAGTGATATACCTTGCAAATGTCAAAGGTCAACTATATTTTATATATCTTAATGCCACTGCAGTAGACCTCCTCCTTTTAGATTTTCTGATATAATCAAACCTTCCTTTGATAAACTTAAAAAAAAAATCTTTCAAGAAAAGCATTGTTTTAGTATTTCTGAGCCTTTTTACAAAGAAGCTTCACTTTTGTTACTATGTTTATAAACAAGGAAAAAATGTATGTCTGTCTATTATATCTACACTACATATATATCTCAAGAGGAAACAAAGGTGGGCAAAGTCCTTTCCCCATCCATCCACATAAATTCTACTCAATCTCTCAAGATCAAGTATATTACTCTGCCCCTGCTTAATCTCACAGAATCTTAAAATTGGAACCAACTGACAGACCATGTCCAATCTTCCTACAAAGGAAGAAATCTCTCCAACAAAATTATTGACCTCTATTTGAACACTCTCACTTAGAACAAACTTCCTAGTAAGATTACCTATTTTATTGGCAGATAGCTCTAATTCTCTTCTCCATTTATATCCATAAGTCGTTCTGATTCTTTTACCCCATAACAACCTCCTTTTCTATGCTGTAGAATACAGGTCATTATTTATTTGATTGCCTTTTTCATTTGATTGTATACCTCTTGAAGACAAGGACTGTCGTTTTTACTTTTCCATTCCTTATAGTTGTATCTAGAACTCCTCTCCCTTCTTGCTCAATCTTAGTTTAAAGGCTTCCTGAGTCAATAAGGAAAATAAAATTGGGATTCTAACCAATGAAAACACCTTAGCAATATCCAAAGAACCGTAAAGGCAGGCACCTATATTCTTTTTTTTTTTTTTTTTTTTGCGGTATGCAGGCCTCTCACTGTTGTGGCCTCTCCCGTTGCGGAGCACAGGCTCCGGACGCGCAAGCTCAGCGGCCACGGCTCACGAGACCAGCCGCTCCGCGGCATGTGGGATCTTCCCAGACCAGGGCACGAACCCGTGTCCCCTGCATCGGCAGGCGGACTCTCAACCACTGTGCCACCAGTGAAGCCCAAGCACCTATATTCTTAATATGTTATTTGTAGTGTGAAAAAAAAATGCATGTTTACTGAACATGTGACACTTCCAAGAAGTGACAGCCCTAAACTTTTTTTTTAAGCTGTGGCTTTTCTGAACTTGCTTTTCCCCTTATCCAATTCTCAGAGATTGATTACTTTCAAGAAAACAAAACAGTTCAGTATTATCTACATAAACAGGAAATGTTCATTCACTGCGACAAGCAACAATATTTACTGGGCAACTACTATGTGTGAGGTACTATGTTAGGGGTAGTTAAGACACATAATGAACTAAATAGACACAAATCCTACCCTCATGGAGTCATGACTAGTGGGGAAGAATGACAATAAACAAGTACACTGATAAATCAATGCATAATTCCAAATTGTGATATATGACTCAAAGGAAGCAAATATACATTAGCAATGGAATGGATCATTTTTTATAAACTATCAAGGAAAATGTATCAGAGGAAGTTACAATAAAGCCAAGATCTGAATGAACTGGTGCCAATCATAGAAAGAGTTAAAGGACCAACATCTTAGAGAAGGAAACTAGCACAGCCAAAGGGTCCCAAGATGAAAAAATGCAAAGTATGTTGGAGGAACTGAAAGATGGCCAAAGGAACTAGAGAGTAGACAGGCAGAGTAAGAGTGTCACCAGATAAAGTTGAATTCAATTAATACATTAATCCACAACGATTAAGATTCTACTCCCAACCATGCAACTGGCATGGTACGTTTCCTAGGTAACAGCTTCTGAACTGGAAAATCCGTTGTTCCTTTTCGGATCTCAACCAAGATGGTCCCTTTGCAGAATTTGACAATGATGCTTATAATACCATCTTCCTAGATCTAATTCTACCTGTAGCATGCCATTCTTTTCTAACGGTAAGAGTGTGGAGTCTGTGGTCCGATTGTACTAGTTCATAACCTGGTCCTGCCACTTACAAGCTGTATAACCTTGGACATGTTAGCTAATCTCTCTAAACCTCTGTCTTCTCATTGATAAAATGAAAAACAATACTAGAACTGAACTAGATCTTCAAAGAGTTATTTATTGTAAGGATTCGTGTCCATGTTTAACACTGCCTGGGACATAGAAATTGCTCAATAAATGTTAGCAGTTATCATTATTCCCTTCCTTTCTGTTTCACAAGTCTCTTTTGATGGTTCTTTTTCCACCCACACCTGAAAGAACATCCTTGTCTCCTTACTTCTCACTGTATGTTCTCACAGTAGGATCTCATCCATTCCTATGACTTCAACACGTGAAAAATGCCCACATCTATTTCATTCAGTGCAGGACCTCACTCTTGAGCTTCAGGAACCTTTTACACGTTGTGCCTTTATATGCGTTTTCCCTTCTGTCTAGAAGGTTCCTATCACCCTCCAGGACAATTTAACACTGCAAGGTCTCACCGCAAACAGAATTGATTCTCCCAGGCTACGTTTCTACAGAACCTCATCCACTCCTCTACCACCACAATCCTCTTCTATCACATTTTCATTCTTAATTCTAATAGTCTTGTTACTTATCCGTACCTGATAAAAGCAGCCACCAACGCTCTTGAGTGTTCACCACAGGACAGGATTATCACAAGGAAGACAGTACAGCGAGGTCACACAGCTAATTGACTCGAACTCCGGGAGTGTGATACCAAAGCCCATGCTCTTAATCACGAGACTGTAGTTTAAGCCCAAACCAATTGCTCGCTGATTAAAACTACTAATTATGAGAGGGGAGAAAAAGATGATTACTCAAGCCATCTAGTTACATCTGGACACGGGAAGGGTACGCGCACGAAGGTTCAATTCTGGGCATTAAGAAGCAGCTTCAAGGCTAAATCGGCTGGAGCAGGAAGGGTGGGCGGACGAGAGCGATAAGGGCAGTGGGCTGGGCAAGATGAGGTGAAGAGAAGGAGTGAGTCTGAAGGCCAGGACTGAACGGGTCAGATACGACTGAACTCCCCAACGCAGAAGCCACTGCGCTGCTTCCGCGCCCCTACCGCTGGACTCGGATAGCCAAGGCGGAATCTCTGGAAGCGGCGATGGCCGAAGCCTAGAATCCCGCTCAACTCGCCTCCCTCACGAGCCGAGCCTGCTGTCCACGCACTATTTCGGCTTCCGGATCAAACCTGGCGTGACCACGCAGCGTGCGTCTCCGTCGGAAGCAGTAAGGCAGACGGGCGCCCGGACACTGTCTGCCCATGCGCGCCAAACGCTACAATCTCTCAGCTCCCAGCACTCGCACCCCCAAAACGACGGGCTCACCTTAGGAAACGCGCCTGCTCCTTGCCCGCCAATGGCGTGCAACCGCTGCGTTCGCCGCTCGCACTGCCCGCCAATGGCGTGCAACCCTGCCTTCGCCGCTCGCCCG
>NW_021703784.1:23701644-23897791 GCF_005190385.1 Monodon monoceros
CGCACTGCCCGCCAATGGCGTGCAACCCTGCCTTCGCCGCTCGCCCGCTAGCTCGGGCTCCGGCTCACTCGTCCCGCCTCCTCGCCCCCTTCAGCCTCACCCCTCCAAATATGAGGACGGATATGACGACAGTTCGAAGGAGAACCAGGCGGGTTTCATTTCGGCGCCTTTCTTTCTCCGGCGGAAGCGATTGGCTGGCGAGGAGCTAAAGAGGCGGGACAAATCGCCGCGGGTTTAGTGCCGCCACTGGAACCGGGAGATGCGGCGCAGGAGCTGTCGCTGTGTTGGCTTTTACCTGGGTCTCGTCTCTTATTGCGGTTCCTTCTGCGCCTTCGATCATGCTGTTACCTTCGGACGTAGCCCGACTGGTATTGGGTAAGCGCCGACGCTGGAGGGAGGGGTATTGAACCAGGCTAAGCAGGACGGAAGGACCTTTGGGGCCAAAGGTTTTCCTTGGGTGGGGAAGCTTTGGGGCTTTGCCTCCCCGCCTGCAAATTCAGACTGGAGGTGAATCTTCTTCAGTCGGAGGCTCGGGTGGTTTAAGCTTCTTTGTGTGTGGATGCTCCTCTCTTCCGAGGCTCCGTGGCGAGGGGAGGCTGAAGAGAAGCTCGGGGTGAAACACCTGAGGCCCGGATCCGGTGGGAAAATCAGGCCTGCACACTTAATTAGGATCCCTGCAAGGGGAGTTGCCTATGTGATGGATGGACTGCGTTCTTCAGCCTTGGGCTCACTTTCCCGTGTCAGAGCTGGGACCGAATTAGGAAAAATAAGAACTTCCCCAGCCACCCAGCTTTGTAGAAGGACCTTCTTGACGGCCTTCTCATAACTAGCCCTTAGAACTACGAATTTGGGACAAATGGGGTGATCTTCCCTCTCTATCCCCCACCCTCCCGCAAGAAGTCGTAGAGTGTAGAGGTTTGAAATGCCAGTTGCATACTTTAAGACAGCAGCAATTCCTGTTCTTTTGATTAGCAAGAATTTTCACAGGGGAAATGCCTTCCAGTTAAACATTTTCTAGTCCTAGTTAGTTTTTCCTCAATTTGAAAAGAATTAGTAACACTGCCAGTTGTCAGGCTGTATTGTCTGTGTGGGAAACGGGTTTTGTTGTTTTTCCCCTGAAAGAATAAAGAGGATTGTACTGCTGGGAATGAGAGCCACATAAATCTCAAAACCGGAGCCAGTGATTTACAGACATCATATGTGAATGGTAAATGGTAAACATCTGTGATAAAACTTCCCCTGGCATCCACGGCCATTACTACCATTATTTTATTGCCAGAAAAATCCATTTCGTATTCCATTTTAAGTACTCAGCCCTGTCCAAAAAAAATGGCTTTTGTGCACAGGCTCTTGATGAGCACATTTTGCAGAAAACATTAGAAGGTAATTGTTCAACCATATGTTTTTGGAGAAAATAATGACTTAAGTTTAAACTAATATTTTGTTAATGTTTGGTTAATCTTTTGTGCACTTTATCAGAACTGAATATCAACAGTTAACCTACATCATCTAAGGAAAAAGCTAGCTATCTTGTAATTGTTATATTAATTAGGATTATATGTAAACAGATCCAAAGTAGACTTTCACAAAGTTCACAATAACATTGACATACTTTATTATGGGTAGCTGTCCTGTGCATTGTGGGATGTTTATCAGCATCCCTGGCTTCTATCCATTAGATGCCAGCAGGACCCCAGTCCCCACCCCCACCCAGTCGTGAGAATTAAAAAAGTGTCCAGATATTGCCAGTATGTTTCCTGGAGGGCACGAACCACTGGTCTTAAGAAAGCAGTACGATTTTCTAACTGGAATAATTTACACCAAACTTGTATTTATTCTCCACAAACCAGCTGCTCTCCTAGACTTCCTCCTTTTTTTTAAATGGATAAAAACTACAGAGATTGTTTCTTACCCTAAAATCCTTATTTGTCATTCACATTCCATTTTCATTGCCACCAATCCTAGCAGTATGCATCCCATTACTTCTCTTTTGGACTGTTGTCATGGCTTCTCATATGGCCTTGCAATTCATCTTATTTACTGTTACAAAAATCTGCCTAAAGCATTCACACTACACCTCCAATTCTGAAAGTTGAAAGAGTTGTGCACTTAAAAAAATTTCAAGTTGTGCGAAAGAATAATACCAAAAAAAGCAAATCTCCCCACACTCACCACTCTTGCTTTTTTCATTTAGCATTATCATATCAACATGGAGATCTATGATCACACAACTTAGTGGCTTAAAATATTAACAGTTTTATTATTTGCTCATGTTTCTCCTCCTGTCAGTACTCCCTCCCTCTCAGTACTCCTTCAGCCCCTCTCATTGTTGGCCCGTTTTCTTCATTATGTCCTTTCAGCAAATCTTTGGGTGGTAGTATGTTCCAGGCACTGTGCCAAATGCTAAAAATCGAGTTCTCCCCTTAGAGTTTACATAATTGGGTTTTTTACCCTTACCCACACACACCAAAACATTTTCCTAGACCCCACCTCACATTCTATCTAATGCTCTATCTATGTCACCCTTTCACAAGTCAGATTTATTCAAAGAATAAGCTCTACTTAGTTGCTCTATTTCCTCACTTAGCTTTCATTCTTCAACATACTGTGCTAACTTTCGTACCTCACTACTCCACTTAAATAGCCCTTGCTACTCCGCTACATCCAGCTATTTCCTTGCTGGAATTTCTTTAAATATTGTACAGGCCAAACTACATCAAAGTGTTGTTTGTTGCCTCTGGGCCACCAGTTTTGGTTTTATTAGTATGTCATACAAGGTGCTCTGTGGAACTGATCCTACCCATCTCTCTTGTTTGATCTCAACTTTTCAACATAGGCCCTATGCTCCAGGCATACCAAACGACTTGCAGTTTCTGCAGATACTCTTCTTATGTATTTTGTTCTCTCTGCCTGCAATGTTTTTCTCCCCTAGTACACTTGTATTCAAGGTTCAGGTCAATTGTAATCTCTCAAATTTTTTCCAGCAGGTACAGTTAGTACTTTCTCCTTACATGCTCTCATGGCATTGTGGATTACTTCTGTCATACTCTTACCATGTTTTATTGTAGCTTTGTGTTTACTTACTTTTTTTTTTTGGTAAAATAAAACATAACAAAATTTAACCATTTTAGCCATTTTTACAGTTCTGTGACATTAAGTACAATCACATTGTTCTGTAACCATCACCATCATTCACCTATAGAACTTCACCTTATGAAAATGAAACTTACTTTTTTGTCCTATGTAGTATTCTTAATCTGGGATTAATGGACAGGCTTCAAGAGTTCTGTGAGCCCCCAGACTATCTATAAAACTTAATGTATAGGTGGGGCATTTTTTTTATGGGTAAAGTATCCAGAACCTTATTTAGATTCCCAAATATGTTTGTTCCTTTCTGTGTGAGTCAGCATCCATTCAGGAAAACTGAAAGTAATCTGAGTATTTAACATGGAGGGATTTAATGAGGGTATTGGTTACACTGGTGATAGAAAAGCTAAGACAAGCTGCTTACATGAGCCAGCTCAGAGAGTAGCAACAGCAGGAAACCACTCTGATAATCAGTAAGACAAGGAGAGATGAAACCCAGAGGCTGGTTTCACTGTGGAAGCTGGAAGGTAGACTTTGGTGTGGGAGCAGTAGTAGAGGAGATTCTACCATGGCAAAGAGGAAATGGAGGAAAAAAACATGGCTGCTTCCAACTGCCCTCCAATCTCCAACTGGTGCTTCCCATTGATTGAAACCAACCAGAAGCTAGCTGACATGGAGCCCAGGAAATTGCCTGCAGGGGCTCAGGTTTCCTGTCCTACAGGGCAGAGCAGGGGAAACAGGAAGAGTAGATTTGAAGGCAAACAACCAGGACTGCCATACCTCTGAAAGTTGAAGAGCCACTGGTTCTATTCACCTTTATATCACTAAGATGTAGATATTTAATAAATATTTACAAAAGTGTAGCTGTGATCATGACCTTCCCCTTTGTACTGAATAATATCTGTCATTTTTTTCAGATTCTGTTTATTCAGATTCTATTATTTATTCATAATAATGTCATTGCTGACATTTACAACATTTTATGGTCCTTACCCATTCTGTCTTTTCAGCTGTATTTCCAGCTGTTCTCCATCATATACCTAGTTCTTCATCCAAAACAGGCATGTTCTTCAAACATGCTCCATATGTGCTTTCCATCAGCTTCGTTGGGATTCCCCTACTGTCCTTCACTATTTGTCTCTTCCTTGAAACATGCATAGTATTCCCCAGTCTGTTAATACTTTCTCTAGCCCCTATGAAGTAACTCCAGTTGTCTTACCACCTTTCCTTATATTACAGTTATTTGCATGTATATCTTTTGGGTCCTTGTAGATTATAGCTTCTTTATAGAGAGATTTTCTTTGTTATTTGTGGATTTAGTAATATAAAGCACTGCAAGTTAAGTATAAAGCACTGCAAGTTAAGTCTTCCCAAGGATTATTTACATTTTTTAAAGATCTTAAACTACTGATATTTGGGGGAAATTATTAGAATATGTGAAGGAAATATTTTCATGTAGGGAGGTTTGCTGTCTCTTGCTTTCTTCATCAGGTGTATCTCTCTTTATCTTTCCCTCTCTATAAATAGGAAGAAGAGAGGGCAGACTGTTGGCATCCTAGGTCCTAAAATTCAAAAACCCTAGATATAGCTAGGATTTTGTCTTTCCTTCTCTTTTTCAATTATGTTTTCCCTTCAGTCTATTTTGTTACTCATTACTACCTCCACTGAAAAGCAGGCAGAGGACAATATTAAGAAAAAGGGACATTCAAATTACCTATTTGAACATTGTTAAGTAAGTTTACACAAAAGATGTAGTTATTTTAAAGGTTTTTTTTTTTTTTTTTTGCGGTACGCGGGCCTCTCACTGCTGTGGCCTGTCCCGTTGCGGAGCACAGGCTACGGACGCGCACGCTCAGCGGCCACGGCTCATGGGCCCAGCCGCTCCGCGGCACGTGGGCTCCCCCCAGACCGAGGCACGAACCTGCGTCCCCTGCATCGTCAGGCGGACTCTCAACCACTGCGCCACCAGGGAAGCCCTAAAGATTTTTTTAAGGAATAAAAAGGAGAAACAAATTAAACTAATTTTGATTGAAGACTATTTGTATTATTGTAATAAAAGATAATTGGCCCCTATTGTGTATTTTCATTGTAACATTTTAGATTTAGAATAATTTGTACCTAAAATTTCCCCCATTATTCTGATTGAGAATTGGTTACAATCAGGTACTTAATGATGATAAATAAGCTTTTCGTAGGCAAATAACTGGTTAACTGTAAGTGTAATAATAAATGAGCATGAAAGCAATCACCTGTTGCTTTACCACATTATTTTGGAACTTCCCAGACAAAAGTAAAGCAGAATACATCAAGTCTAATCCAAAATGGGGATTCTAGATAGCCCAAAGGTGGGCATTTTTTTTGAGAGCAGAAGAGTTATATCAGATATTGCTATTTAAAAATGTATCATAACTTTTAAACACTGTTGTAGAAGCAATCTAGCCTTTTAACAAAGGCTTTTCTCAAATGTATACCATACAAAAGTATAATATCTTACGAGAAGCCAAAAACTATCTGGTCTTCGTTGATTCCTGATTCCTTTTTTTTTTTTTTTGGCTGCGCCGCTAATTCCCTGACCCTCGGCAGTGAAAGCACAGAGTCCTAACCACTGGACCACCAGGGAATTACCACCATATTTTTCTAGAAAGGTTAACTGCATATCACTATATTCTGTCCTGGGCAGCGTTTCTCAACCTTTATTTCGTTATCGTACTCTTAGGAAGTATTTTTAGACTTTTTTTTCCCCTAATTGCCCCTTGCATGAGATTTTAATGTTACAAATATATTTATATATTGTATGTATATCTGTGATTTATGCATAAAAAGAGTTATATTTTATTCTTTCCTCTTCCTCCCCAGTACCAATTTTCACCCCCTTGGGACTATGTCATGCATTTTGAGAATACTTGGTCTAGAAAAAAGCAAATCTACGTTAAGGAATTAGATTTCATAACACCAGCTGTTAGAAGTCCCAAGTGGTTGTCAATATATCTGGGGTGATTAGTACTTTTGAAACTTTCTACCATGAAAAGAAACTGTTTGGGGTCTTCAATTTAAGTCTTGAAGCATGTAAAGAAAAAGCTCCAACTGCCCTGATTCCATGAATGATTCTAGTGATTTATAGACATTTAAAATTCTAACTTCATGAAATCCTAGTGGCAGCTGACTTACTTATTCCAAATAATGTAACTGTTAGAAAGCCAGTCATAAAAAATGATTTCTTTTCAGCTGGCTGTAGTTTTATTGGGGTTTATATTGGGTTGTTTATTTGTGAAAAATGAAAAAACAAGGAAAATAGCAGTCTATCTTTGATCCACATTGAAAGTGATTTTATATTTTCAGTGAAGGGGATATTGAAGTGGTAGTATCTGAAGTGAAAGCTTTCTTCTGATTTCTAAATGCTTTCTCACACTCCAAACGACAATGTCTTTGGTTTTTTGTTTTTTTTTTTTTTGTATGTTTGTTTCTCCCTGTAGCATTGATTAGCAAGAGGTTGGAAAACTGATTCATCAACTATGAGTACAAACTGGTGAATTGGTTCCCAAATCCCAGGTAGGGCATTCCCTAAAATGGGATGACAATTTCCTTGCCCTTTTCTTTTTATAATGCTCATATATAATAACTTTGTAGACCCTCTCAATTTTTTGACTTGAAGGGCCTGGTTGAAGATATCATTCCAGGTGAAGAGGGTAGACCTTTATAATTTTAAAGTTGGGAAAGACCTTAGTAATAATTGCCTTAGTAGTTATTAACTATTATACCAACACCAAAGTAAATATACTACAAAGGGAATCTAGTATCCAGTAATAGGATTTCGGTACATAGGGAATTCAAAAAAAGATTCTCTGAGGAAGTGATAATTACAGTAGACCTGAAGGATGAGTTGGAAAAAAAAGAAAAGGAAAAAAAATAAAGAATGAGTTGGAAGTAGCTAGGCTAAGAAAAGATAAGCTGCCCAAGCAAAGGCAATAAAGTATACAGTAGCCTTGAAATAAGAGCATTTATGTATTGAAAACATGCTCAACATCAGTAATTATTAAATAGAAATCAAAACTACAATGAAGTACCACCTCACATCAGTCAGAATAGCCATATTAAAAAGTCTACAAATAACAAATGTTGGAGAGGGTGTGGAAAAAAGGGAACCCTCCTACACTGTTGGTGAGAATATAAGTTGGTGCAGCCACTATGGAAAACAGTATGGAGGTTCCTCAGCTAAAATTAAAGTTGCCATATGATCCAGCAGTCTCCCACTCCAGGGCATATAAACAGACAAAACAATAATTCAAAAAGATACATATACCCGTATGTTCATAGCAGCACTATTCACAATAGCCAAGACATGGAAACAACCTAAGTGTCCATCAACAGATGACTGGATAAAGATGTGGTACGTGTATATAATGGAATACTACTCAGCCATAAGAAAGAATGAAATAATGCCATTTGCAGCAACATGGATGGACTTGGAGATTATCATACTAAGTAAAGTAAGTCAAAAAGAGAAAGACAAATACCATATGGTATCACTTATATGTGGAATCTAAAGTATGACACAAATGAACCTATTTACAGAACAGAAATACTCTCAGACATAGAGAACAGACATGTGGTTGCAGGGGGGAGGAGAGGATGGATTGAGAGATTGTTGTATAAACAACAAGGTGCTACCATACAGCACAGGGAACTATATTCAATATCCTGTGATAACCATAATGGAAAAGAATGTTTTAAATGTGTGTGTGTGTGTATTTATTTATTTATGTATAACTGAATCACTTTGCTGTACAGCAGAAATTAACACAATATTGTAAATCAACTATATTTCAATTTTTAAAAAAAGCATTCATGTATTCGTGGAATTGAAAGACCGGTTTGGCTAGGAAAGACGGAATGACAAGACATAAGGCTAAAGAGGAAATTAGGATATAAAACAAGTAGAGCCTCATATGACATATTAAGAATATAGGATTGTTTCTCATTGAGATATAATTCACATACCACAAAGTGTAAATTTCAGTAGTTTTTAGTACATGTTGTGCTACCATCACCATTATCTTAATTCCAGAACATTTTATCACCCCAGAAAGAAACCCCATACTCGTTAACAGTCACTCCCAATTTCTCCCTTTTCCCATCTTCTGGCAACTAGTAATCTACTTTCTGTCTATAGATTTGCCTGTTCTGGACATTTCATGTAAATATGATTATACAGTATGTGGCCTTTTATGTCTGACTTCTTGAATTTACCAGTGTTTTCAAGATTCATCAATGTTTCAACAAGTATAGATAATTCCTTCTTATGGCTGAATAATATTCTGTTGTATGGATATACCACATTTTGTTTGTCCATTGATGAACAGTAGCTTGTTTCCACTTTGGGGCTATTATTAAAAATGCTGCTGTGAACATTTGTGTACAAGTTTTGTTTGGGCATATGATTTCAGTTCTCTTAGATATATTCCTAGGAGTGGATTAGCTTGGTTGTATGGTAATTCTATGTTTACTATTTTTGAGAACTTAACATATGGTTTTCAAAAGTGGCTGTACCATTTTATGTTCCCACCAGCAATATATGAGGTTTCCAATTTCTCCACATTTTTGCCAATACTAACTACTGTCTTTTAATTCTAGGTATCCTAATGGGTATGAATTAGTATATCATTGTGCTTTTGCTTTTACATTTTCCTAATGACCAACGAATTTGAGCCTCTTTTCATGTGCTTATCAGCAGTTTGTGTATCTTTGGAGAAAGGTCTGTTCAGATCTTTTGTGCATTTTTAATTGGGTTATTTGTCTTGTTATTATTGTCTTGCAAGAGTTTTTTTTAATACATTCTGTATTCTGGTCCCTTATCAGATATATGATTTGCAAATATTTTCTTCCATTTTGTTGGTTGTCTTTTCACTTTCTTGATAGTATCTTTGGAAGTACAAAAGTTTTTAATTTTGATAAAGTTCAGTTTATTTTTTTCTTTGGTTGCTTATTCTTTAGATGCCATATGTAAGAAACCATTGTCTAATCTAAGGTCAAAAAAATTTACACCTGTGATTTTTTTCTAAAAGTTATAATTTTAGCTCTTATATTTAGGTCTTTGATTCATTTTGAGTTACTTTTTGTATTTAGCATGAAGAAAGGGTCCAACTTCAGTTTTTTGCAGGTGGCTATCCAGTTGTCCCAGCACCAGCTGTGAAAAGACTATTCTTTCCCCCATTGAAGTGATGTGGTACTTTTCTAAAAACTCAATTGACCATAAAAGCTTAGACTGTTAATTCTGTTCAACTGATCTACATGTCTATCCTTATGCCAGTACACAGTTATCTTGATTACTATAGCTTTGTAATATGTTTTGAAATAGGTAAATGTGAGTCCTCCAGTTGTTTTGTTTTCGAGATCGTTTTGCTACTCTGTGTCCCTTGTATTTCCTTACAAATTTTAGGATCAGTTTATTTATTTCTGCAAAAAAGGCAGGTGGGGTTTTGATAGGGATTGTGTTGTGTGTGTGGGTCAACTTTGGGAGTATTGATATTCTTCAGGTCCATGAACCCAAGATATCTTCCCATTTATTTAGTCTTATTTAACATCTTTTAATGTTTTCTAGTTTTAGTGTACTCTTATTTTGTTAAACTTATTTCTAAGTATTCTTTTTAATGTTATTTTAAATAGAATTGTTTTCTTAATTTCATTTTTGGATTGTTCATTGCAAGTGTATAGATATACAGTTGATTTCTGTATATGCATCTTGTATCCCACAGCCTTGCTGAAGTCATTTAAAATTTTCTATATGTGACATCATCTCTTCTGGAAACAGAACTGACTTTTGGTTTCATTGATTTTTCTCTATTTTTTAACTCTCTATTCCTTTTTTTTTTTTTCCCCCTCTAATATCCATTATTTCCTTCCCTCTGCTTCCTTTGGGTTTAGTTTGCTCTATTTCTAGTTTCTTAAAGTGCAAGGATAGGTTATGGATTTGAGGTCTTTCATCTTTTTAATACAGGTATTTATAGCTATAAGTATACAAATAAGCAATGCTTTAGCTGCATCCCATAAGTTTTGGTATAATGTATTTTTGTTTGCATTTATCTTAAAATATTTTCTACTTATTTATATATTCTCTGACCCTTTGATTATTTAGGAGAGTGTTTGATTTCCACATATTTGTGAATTTCCCGTTGTTTCTGATTTCTCATTTAATTCCATACTCCGTATGATTTCAGTCTTTTTTCATTTATTAAAGACTGGGCAATTAGGAGAGAAATTGAAATAACAAGCATCCAGATTGGAAAGGAAAGAGTCAAATATCTCTATTTTCAGATTAGATGATGTCTTGACCAGGCTAGAACTTTCAGTACAGTGTTTCATGGAAGTGGCAAGAGCAGACATCTTTGTCTTGTCCTTGATCTTGTGGGGAAAGCTTTGAGTCTTTCATCATTGAATATGACGTTCACTTGTCTTAATGTCCACTTTGTCTAATACTGGTATAGCCTCTCCAGCTGTCATTAGGTTACTGTCTGGATGGTGTATCTTTTTCCATCCTTTTATTTTCAACTAATTTGTGTCTTTTTCTTGAACATTTTGCCCCTTTTTAATTTATTTATTTATTTATTTTTATTTGGCCACATAGCGTGTGGGATCTTAGTTCCCCAACCAGGGATGGAACCCACGCCCCCTGCATTGGAAGCACAGAGTCTTAACCACTGGAGCGCCAGGGAAGTCCCTGCAGTTGTCTTTTAAAGCAGAGAGGAGAAAAAGGATTACAAACAAATATCATTTATACTATTTTATTCTTGCCTGTGTAGTTACCTTTACCATTTTTCGTTAATATTTTAGTGTGGATTTGACTTTCAT
The DNA here is from genome assembly GCF_005190385.1 of Monodon monoceros. NCBI lineage: Eukaryota > Metazoa > Chordata > Mammalia > Artiodactyla > Monodontidae > Monodon > Monodon monoceros. Next base: position 23,712,577 of record NW_021703784.1, read on the forward strand.
TTTAGTCTGAAGGACTCCCTTTAATATTTCATATAGGGCAAGTCTGTTAGCAGCAGATTATTTCAGTGTTTTTTAATCTGGGACTATCTTAGTTTCTTAATTTTGAAGAAATCATGCTAGATAATAGAATTCTTGGTTGACTTTTTCCTGTCAGCACTTTTAATATGTCATCTCACTGCCTCTGGCCTTCATGGCTTCTAATGAGAACTCAGCTGTTAATCTTATAGAGGATCCCTTGTATGTTATAAGCCATTTCTCTTTCCACTTTCAAGATTCTCTCTTTTGACAATTTACGATATGTCTAGCTATGGATCTCTTTGAGTTGATCTTACTTGTAGTTTTTTGAGTTTCCTGAATAAGTAGATTGATTATAGTTTCCTAAAATTTGGGGTGTTCTCAGCCCAATATTTCTTCAAATATTCTTTCTACCCTTTTCTGTCTCTCAGTTCCTTCTGGGACCCCCAGAACATATGCTTATGTTGGTACATTTGAAAAAGTTTCACAGGTCTCTGAGACTGTTCACTTTCGTCATTCTTTTTTGTTTGTGTTCCTCATACTAGATAATCTCATTTGATCTATGTTCAAGTGCACTGATTCTTCGATCTTTCTCCTCAAATCTGCTATTTATTGGCAAATTTTGTACTTCAGTTATTATGTTTTTTGTTTTCAACTCCAGAATTTCTACATGGTTTTTTTCTTTTAATTTCTTTCTCTTTTATTTCTTTTTCATAGATGTTCTCATAATTTTGTTTAGATATTTAGGCATAGTTTTCTTTAGTTCTCTGACCTTATTTTAAAAAGCTGAAAGTTTTAAGTCTAGTGCCTTGGCTTCCTTAGTGACAGTTTCTACTGACCATACATTTTCCCCCTTGTTTATTAGCCATACTTTCTTGTTTTTCTGCATGTCTCATAATTTCTTTATTGAAAATTGAGAACTTTAAAAGTTTTCAATTGGTATAGTGGTAGAATGTGACAACTCTTGTAATCTGATTCACCTTCCTCCTTCATGTTTGTTATTGCTCCTTGTTGTTGTTTAGCAGGTTTTTTTTTAACGATTAGTCTCCTGAACTAATTATGTAAAGTCTATATTCTTTGAGCTTATATTCTATGATTGGACAATGATTTCCTTAGATGCTTGGAGTCAATAAATCTCCCACTGTTTGCTAGGGGGCTGTGTGTACATTGGGGTATGCTTCAACATTCAGCTAAGCATTTGACAGCTTTGCCTTAGCCTTCACTTCCTGCTTGTCAGAGGCTTATGGTCAGCCAGAGGTGAGTGCTTAGGGTTGTCAGATCTTTTCTGAATACACATGCTACCCTACATTTGCACATGGCCTTCTAGTGTCCCAGGAGTATGTCAGAGCTTTTAAAATCCCCCTACAGACTTCTCATTCCCCAGCTTTTCTTTTTGAGTTTGTTTGTTTGTTTAGCTTGTTGTTTGTCCCAACCATTATCTCTGTCATAGGCAGCTGTAGTGTTAACCAGTTTCTGCTGATTGATTTAACAAAAACACCTCCAAGGAGAAGGTTTACACAGGGTAAACTTTGATTCAATTCAAAGACAAGCCATGCAAGTGAGGTTTTACATGAAGTTGTCACACAAATCAAATAATGACAGTTTCTGGGAATGGGACTTGGGGAAGATTCCAGCTTCATCTGATCTGTCCATTTTCTACCGGGCTGCTGGTTTTCACTGCATTTGCAGGCTGTTGATTTTCAAGTATACCACTCAGTTGGAGAGATGAGCATGAGAATAGAGGAAGTTAAAATGCCACAGTGTTGATTGTCCTTACTGACATTCAGCCATTTTTCTTAATAAATGCTCACAGATTTTTTTGCAAGACAATGATTATTTTCAGAGTTCTATAAAAGTTTAATAATTTGTGCCAGTGTTCTCATTGCTTTTATAGAAGAGAGGACTTTTGGAGGTCCTTACTCTTCCATTCCTGCTGAAGCTGCTCAGGATTTAGAAGTTTAACCTGAGAGCTGTGGGAAATGATGTGAGCCCTTCAGCTTTACACAAGGAAATAACTTAACCAGATTTGATTCACAAGTCAAGGCGGGTGTGATGCCTTATAGATGAAGTATCTTACTCTGGAAGAATTTAAGTGCTTTTTTTCCCCAAAGCCACAATGCTTATTTTAACACAATAGAATAAGAACCTGGTCTCCTGATATCCTATCTAGTGTTCTTTTTATGCTGTACTACTGCTTACAGAGTTGGTTAGTTGAACCCCAGTGATGCTAAGAAATAAAAAAACAAGGATAGGATGCTAGTCAAGACAGTGTTCATATATATGAAAGTACAAAGCACTGGTACATGATATTGTTTCATAAATGTCAGTTAGGTGTGAATATTAAAGTTCTGGTTGAAATAGTTAATGCTTTGATTCCCAAAGGGCAGAAATTAAAAAGCAAAGGAGTGCCTTTCTTGCATTTCATACGAAGTAGGTCTTCTCTTCAATTTTTTTTTTACACCATTAGGCAAATAAGTGAAATATACAGGTAAATTGCAATGTTGAGAGAATGTAATTTTTTTCATAGTCCAATAAGTTAATTTATACCATCTACTCACCTAGTTAATGTGGAGGTTATGGAGTAGAACATTTATCACTTATTGGTTCTCTTGTTATTTATTGTTACTTTATTGTTTCTCCTGTAAGCATTACTGTGCAGTAATTGCACTTTATCAAACACCTTATTTTTCTGGGTTAGCTAGAGTTTCTGGGAGTTTTGGTTTTTTCCAGTTTTATTGAGATGTAATTGATATGCATCACTGTATAAGTTTAAGGTGTACAGCATAATGGTTTGACATATATATTGTGAAATGATTGCTGCAGTAAGTTCAGTTCGCCTCTATCATCTCCCATAATTACAATAAAAAGAGAAAGCAAAAAAACAAATTTTTTTTTCCTTGTGATGAGAACTCTTAGGATCGATTAAATCTCCTAACAATTTTCATATATATCGTACAGCAGTGTTAAGTATAATCACTTACTATATTGCAGTGTACTTACAGTACCTAGTATTTACAGTTGACCCTTAAACAACACAGATTTGAACTGTGCGGGTCCACTTACATGTGGATTTTTTCTTCAATGAACACACACTACAGTACTACACAATCCATAGTTGGTTGAATCTGCGTATGTGGACCTCGGATTTGGAGGGCCAACTATAGTTATACATGGATTTTTCGACTGTGTGGAGGGTCGATTCCCTTAGCCCCAGCATTGTTCAAGGGTCAACTGTATTTATCTTGTAACTGGAAATTTGTATCTTCTGACCACCGTTTTCTGATTGCCCCTCCTTCCATCCCCTGCCTCTGGTAACCAGAAATCTGGTCTCTTTTTCTGTGAGTTCAGTTGGGGTTTTTTTGTTTTTGTTTTTAAGATTCCACATATGAGTGAGATGATATAGCATTTGTCTGTCTTGGCCTAAGTTATTTCACTTACCATAATACTCTCAAGTTCCATCCATGTTGTCCCAAATGCCAAGGTTTCATTTTTTTTATTAATGGCTGAATAATACTCCATTGTGTGTATATATACACCACAACTTATTTATCCATACATTCATCAGTGGACACTTAGGTTGTTTCCATGCCTTGTCTATTGTAAATAATGCTGCTATGAACACAGGGGGCACAGATATCTTTTCAAGATAGTGTTTTTTCTTTCCTTTGGATATATTCCCAGAAGTGGAATTGCTGGATCATATGGTAGTTCTATTTTTAATTTTTTGAGGATCCTCCATACTGTTTTCCATAGTGGCTGTATCAGTTTTCAATCTCACCAACAGTACACAAGGGTTAATTGGATAACTTGGTTTCTTGTTCTTGAATTTTATGAGTTCTTTATTTATGTGGGTTATTAACCCCTTATCAGATAGATATGTGGAAATATTTTTCCCATTCCATAGGTTGTTTTTTTCATTTTGTTGATGGGTTTCTTTTGCTGTGCAGAAGCTTTTTAATTTGATATATTCCAACTTGTTTATTTTTCATTTTGTAACTTGTGCATTAGGTGTCAAATCCAGAAAATCACTGCCAAGACCCATGTCAAAGGGCTTTTTTCCTGTTTTCTTCTAGGAGTTTCTTGCTTTCAGGTCTTATGTTTAAGTCTTTAATCCATTTCAAGTTAATTTTTGTGAGTGGTGTAAGATAAGGGTCTAGTTTCACTCTTTTATGTGTGAATATCCAATTTTTCTAGCACCATTTGTTGAACAGATGGTTTTTTTCTCCATTGAGTATTCTTGGCTTCCTTGTCAAATTTAGTTGACCATTTATGCTGTGGATTTTTTCTAGGCTCTCAATTCTGTTCTGCTGATCTATTTGTCTGTTTTTATGCCAGTACCATACTGTTTTGTTTACTATGGCTTTATAGCATATTAGCTAGAGTTTTTCTTTTCGAACAGCTGTTTTATGAATTCTGCTTTGTACTGCAGCACAAACTGGTGTTTCAGGCAAGGCTGTAGAATCCCGTCATGTTCACCTGAAGTTACATTTATGATATGAAACTGCTGTAGTATTTTCAACAACACTTTTAATTGAAAGTTCAGCATTTACTGAAATTACTGAGTTACATTTTATTTTTCCTTTAGGTTACTTACAACAAGAGAACCTTACTTCTACCTGCCAGGCTTTTATTTTGGAAAGTTCAAATTTAAAAGAATATGCAGAACACTGTACAGATGAAGGTTTTATCCCAGCCTGCTTACTGGTGAGTGATTTGTTCTTTAAGGAAATATTTCATCATTGACCCACATAAGACACTATAAACATGGTCTTAAAAATCAGTCCATTAGCAAAATCAAAATGGGCAGAAATTTGATAGTTTGTATTCATGCATCGGTGGAAAGACCTAAAGAAGGCCAGCTCTTTTTTTCATACATTTATGTCTAAGCTGGGAAGTGAATTCCAACTTTGAGAGTCAGTTTCAAAATGACACCCTCATTTCTAATTAGTTTCACTACTGCTTGTTTTGGGGCTTACTTGTTTACTGCCTGTTATGGACTAAATATTTGTATCCCTCCAAAATTCGTATATTGAAACCCCACCCCTCAGTGTGATGGTATTTAGAGGTAAGGACTTTGGAAAGTAAATAGGTTTAGATTAGGATATGAAGTTGGGACCCTCATGATGGGATTTAAAAAGTGAAAGACAGAGAAATTTCCATGTGCACACACATCAAGAAGGGGGATGTCTACAAGCCAGGAAATAGGTCCTCACCAGGAACCAAATCATCTGCCAACTTGATCTTGGATTTCCCAGCCTGCAGAACAATGAGAAACAAGCCACCTGGTCTATGGCATTATATAGCAGTCCAATCTTTCCTATATTTGCTTTTCCTATAGTTACTTACTTCAGACAAATATGAAACATATTTTGATATCTTGTTGTCACCTCTTTTTTAAATATCACTAGACCAGGAGAGCATTGTTTGGTATTTAATGGGTATATGCTAGAACTACATTATTTGAAATGGTATTTTGTCATTTTATTTTATTTTATTTTATTTTATTTTATTTTATTTTGCGGTACACGGGCCTCTCACCATTGTGGCCTCTCCCGTTGCGGAGCACAGGCTCTGGACGCGCAGGCTTAGCGGCCATGGCTCACGGGCCCAGCTGCTCCACGGCATGTGGGATCCTCCCGGACCAGGGCACGAACCCGTGTCCCCTGCATCGGCAGGCAGACTCTCAACCGCTGCGCCACCAGGGAAGCCCTGTCATTTTATTTTAAACATGGGTCTTTAGATTCATTTCAGCTGTCACAGACAACATGATTATCTATGGAGGAAACCTAAAAAAACCTACAAAACTGCTGGAGTTTAGCAAGGTCACAGGATACAAAGTGTACGAAAGTCCATCATATTTCTTTATACCTACAATGAACCATTGGAAGTGGAATTAAAAAAAAATACCATTTATAGTAGCACCCAATAAACAAACAAAAATAAAATACTTAGGTAATATATCTAACAAAATATGCGTAAAATCTGTATGCTAAAATCTACATGAAAGAAATCAAAAGACTTGAAAGAAAGATACACTGTGTTCATGGAATGAGCAACTCAATATTGTTAAATGTCCATTCTCCAAATTTTGATCTATACATTCATTACAGTCAAAATCCCAACCAGTTTTTTGTTTGTTTTTGTTTTGAAATGGCCATTTATTGACTATGTCTGATCTGCAAGGTACCATTTACATCCTATTGTTGTTCACATAGTTTTTTCGAGAATAAACAGAAACTACATCTAATCCATTCATTTAAGGGGAATGGCTAACGATGTGACACAGAAAGCCCTGTGTCTACCTAGGGGAAATAGAGTAAGTCCCCTACATAGGAACCTTCAAATTGCAAACTTTCAAAGATGCGAAATGCTACTACCCAGACATCACTGGATCGTTTTTTCAAGAGGATAGATGGAATTAAATCCAGCAAGGACCAGAACCTGTGCCATCAACGTCAGGCGTGAGTGAAATTGTAGTTTGCCCTCTGTCTCCTATTGCTAATGATCCTTCAGCTCAACCATCTCCCATCTCCTCTCCCTCCTCCAGTCAGTAACTCTTCTTGCCTTTTGACTCAATGCTAGGCCCTGTGTGCCAGCTATTATACTCTACTACTGTACTTTTCAAGGTACTGTACTGTAAGATTAAAAATGTTTTCTTTATTTTTTGTGTTTGTTTTTTATGTATTATTTGTGTGAAAAGTATTATAGACCTATTACAATACAGTACCATATAGCTGATTGTGTTAGTTGGGTACCTAGGCTAACTTTGTTGGACTTAACGAATGCGCTCTTGGAATGGGACTCATTCATATATAAGGGACTTACTGTAATCAGCTTTCACTATGATACGAATTAGGAAGTGATTTTCCTAATTTACTGAATATCTACCAGGTGCACACTCAGCATCAGCAAATTGATGATAACATTTTACAAGAGTGATCCAGATCCACAACTCTTTTGACAGCAGGACCTAATTTGAACTGATATTTATAGTTTTAAAAATCCCACTCTCTATTTATCCATTTAGTTGTAGAAATGTTAAATTTTAGATTGTGGGATGCTGCCCCAACCCCACAGGAGTTATTACATAATACACAGTTTATGTCCAGGTATAATAGGCATTATCTCAAAATCTGAAAAAAACTGAAATTTAATACACATTTGGGAGTGATGCTGATAATAGGTGGGGCATTGCATTTGTGGGAGCAAGAGTTTATGGAGAATCTCTGTACCTTCCTCTCAATTTTCTTGTGAACATTAAACTGCTTTTAAAAATTAAATAACACATATGATCCCAACAGTTTCAGGGATTTTGGATCTTCACTGCAAATGATTTGATACTGTTGGGCTCTTCATTTATTTAATGACAATAATTTTAAAGAATGAGGGTATTCAGAGAAAAATACTCAATAAACATTTTATTAGACTTTTTTTTTTTTTTTTGTGGTACGCGGGCCTCTCTCCACTGTGGCCTCTCCCGTTGCGGAGCACAGGCTCCGGACGCGCAGGCCATGGCTCACAGGCCCAGCCGCTCCGCAGCACGTGGGATCCCCCCGGACCGGGGCACGAACCCACGTCCCCCGCATTGGCAGGCAGACTCTCAACCACTGTGCCACCAGGGAAGCCCTAGACTTTTTAAAATTCATAATATCATAAGTTGTAATCCAGAGTTAATTTATCCTGTCTGCCAAATACTTTATAATTATTATATTTGTAAAGCTACCAAAAACATTGTTCACAAATCCAAAGAAGTCCTAATCACATTCTTTTTTTTTTTTTTTTTTTTTTTTTTGTGCGGTACACGAGCCTCTCACTGTTGTGGCCTCTCCCGTTGTGGAGCACAGGCTCTGGACGCGCAGACTCAGCGGCCATGGGTCACAGGCCTAGCCGCTCCACAGCATGTGGGATCTTCCTAGACTGGGGCATGAACCCGTGTCCCCTGCATTGGCAGGCGGACTCTCAACCACTGCACCACCAGGGAAGCCCGTAATCACATTCTTAACATTAACTTGCAGTCCAGTATCAGATTTGCTTGTGTTGAATTGGTTTATTGACAATAGCTGATTTTTGTTAAAGTAGCACCCACTTAAAAGATCATTGATCACTTTATCATTATGAAATGCCTTTCTTTGTTTCTGTTTTAAAGTCTGTTTTATCTGATACAAGTATTGCTACCCCAGCTTTCTTTTCATTTCCATTTGCATGGAATATTTTTCCATCTCTTCATTTTTACTCTTTGTGTGTCTTTAGATTTGAACAACCAAGTCTCTTGTAGACCGTATATAACCTTCACACTAGCTTTATAGTGGGTGATCCACTACCTTTACTATGTATTTGACTCTACCAGTGAGATATTTTTCTTTCATAATTTTCTTATTTCTAGTTTTGGCCTTTTCTTTTCCATTTAAAGAAGTCCCTTTAAACATTATTTATAGGGTCAGTTTAGTGGTGATGAACTCCTTTGGCTTTGTTCATCTGGGAAACTGTATCCTTCACTTCTGAATTATAATCTTGCCAGGTAGAGTATTCTTGGTTGTTCGGTTATTTTTTCCAGCACTTTCAACATGTTGTGCCAGTTGCTTCTGGCATTTGAAGTTTCTGCTGAAAAATCCTCTGATCATCTTATAGGGGTTCTCTTGTATGTAACTAGTTGTTTTTCACTTGCTGCTTTTAAGATTCTCTGTTTCTCTTTAACTTTTGACATTTAAATTATAATGTGTCTTGGTGAGGGTCTCTTTTGGTTCATTTTGTATGGGACTCTATGCTTTCTGTATTTGGATGTCTTTTCCTTTGACAAGTTAGGGAAGTTTTCAGCCATTATTTCTTCAGATAGGTTTTCTATTCTTTTCTCTCTCACTCTTCTCCTTCTGGAATCCCTATTATGGGAAAGTTAGTGTGCGTGACGTTGTCCCAGAGATCCCTTAAACTATCCTCATTTTTTTTCAATCTTTTCTGTTTTAATTGGGTGATTTCTGCTACCTTGTCTTCCAGATTGCTGATCCATTCTTTTGCATTCTCTAACCTGTTGATTGTCTGTAGTTATTTTCACTTCGGTTATTGTATTCTTCAGTTCTCATTGGTTCTTTTTTGTATTTTCTCTTTGTTGAAGTTCTCACCTGAGTTCATCAATTCTTCTCCCAAGTTCAGTGAGCATCTTTATGACTATTACTTTAAACTCCTTAGCTGGTAAATTGCTAATCTCTGTTTTGTTTAGTTCTTTTTCTGGGGTTTTATCTTATTTTGTTTGTAAGGTATTCTTTTGTCTCTTCATTTTGCCTAGCTCTCAATCTCTGTTTTGTTTAGTTCTTTTTCTGGGGTTTTATCTTATTTTGTTTGTAAGGTATTCTTTTGTCTCTTCATTTTGCCTAGCTCTCTGTATTTGTTTCTATGTATTATCCTGGTCTTGAAAGAGTGGCTTTATGTAGAAGGTGTCCGGTGGGCTCAGTGGTAGAATCCCCCTGTCACCAGAGCCAGGTGCTCCAGGGGTATCCACTGTGTGGCTGTGTGCACCTTCCTGTTGTGGTTGGGCCGCAGCTGCTGTGGGTGTGGTGGTGGGCAGGGCTATCCTTCAAACTGGGGGTCTGAGGCCTAGCCACTACTGCTGCCAGCTTGCTGATGCGCAGTGCTGGCCTCTTGGAGTAGGAGCACAAGTACCACTTAAGTAGTGTTGTGGAAGAATAACCCAAACAGTTCTTAAAAAGGATATGTTCAAGGACTCACGTTAGTCGACCTTAAGACTTACTAACCAGCAATAGTAATCAGGATTGAGTGGCATTAGGAGATAGCTAGGTATAAGATCAGTGGAACAAAATAGAGAGTCCAAATGTGATTTTTTTGACAAAAGCACAAAGGCAATTCACTAGAGAAAGGATAATCTTAACAACAAGTGGTTATAGAACAATTAGACATACAGATTTTTTTTAAAAAAAAAGAAAAAGAAAAACCTTTACACATACCTCATACAAAAATTAACCAACAGTGGATAATAGATCAAAATGTAGAACATAGAACTGTAGGAGTTTCAGAAGAAAACATAGGAGAAACTGTGCAATCTTGGTTTTGGTAATGAATTTTTAGACATGAAGCCAAAAGCGCTGACTGAAAAATGAAAACTTGATAAATTCAACGTTATAAAAATTTTTAATTTTTGCTCTATAAGAGACAATATTAAAAGAATGACAAGCCATAAGCTAGGAGAAAATATTTGCAGCTCTGAAAAAAGGATTGTGCCCAGAATATATAGGAAACTTTTTTTTTTAACTGAATTTTTTCTTTAGTGGGCAAGAGATCTGAAGACCCTTCCCCAAAGAAAATACAGGAATGGCAATAAGCATGTGAAAAAAATACTCCACATTATTAGTCATTAGGAAAATGAAAATTAATACCCCAATCAGATACTGATACATACATATTAGAATGACTACTATAAAAAACAATTTTTAAAGTTTGTCAGATTCTTGGTGGCAAAGATGCAGAGCAACAAAAACTCTTATTCATTGCTGATGACAATGCAAAATCATACAGCCGCTTTGCAAAACAGATTGGCAGTTGTTTATGAAGTTAAACAACTGGGCCGCACGTGACCCAGCATTCATACAACCAGATATTTACCCAAGTAAATTTAAAAACTTATATTCACACAAAAACTTACATGCTGATGTTTATCTGTGGTGGTCAAAAACTGAAAATAACCAAGATGTCTTTCAGCAAGTGAATGAATAAACAAACTGGTACATTCCTACTAGTAAGCAGTAAAAAGCAGCACTATTGATTCATATAATAACATGAATGAATCTTAAATTCTTCTGAATTCTTCTAAATTAGCAACTTTAACAAGTAAATTAATATAATGGGAGCCAGGTTTCTCACTCTGTGAGAAAGAAAGTACAAATAAGCATAAGAATGAGACCTGTAGCATTAAATTATATAGTCAGAGATATCAGTTATGAAGTTTATGAAGTTTATTTTAATATATGTACAGTTATATACAGAAATACAGATTTTTTTTTTTTTTTGCGGTACGCAGGCCTCTCGCTGTTGTGGCCTCTCCCATTGCAGAGCACAGGCTCCGGACGCGCAGGCTCAGCAGCCATGGCCCACAGGCCTAGCCGCTCCGCAGCATGTGGGATCTTCCCGGACCGGGGCACGAACCCGTGTCCCCTGCATCGGCAGGCAGACTCTCAACCACTGCGCCACCAGGGAAGCCCCAGATTTTTTGTATATGTGGATTAGCATATCTGTGTGTGTAGCTCTGTGTGCTGTGGGGGCCTAGCTGCAGTAATACCCTAGTAACTACAAGCAAATCTACCACCCAGATTTTTACTTCTCATGGTTCTGGAGGTTGGAAAGACCAAGATCAAGTGCCCCTGTTTCCGATCCTGGTGAAGGCTGTCTTCCTGGCTTATAAACAACCACCTTCTTGATGTGACCTCACATGAATTTATGTGGACATAATTCATTATATAGCATTCATTCAGCAATTGCTTTTTTAGCTACTAAAAATAAAGCAAGGTATAATGATCCAGTTAGTATTAGGTGTATCCCTTAACTTCTCAGACTTTAAATAACACAGAAGCTACTGTACCACAAGCAACTCTATGTCACTAAAATGGACAACCTAGAAGAAAGGGATGAATTCTTAGAAAGGTACAATCTCCCAAGACTAAACTAGGAGGAAATAGAAAATATGAGCAGACCAATCACAAGTAGTGAAATTGAAACTGACTAAAAAACTCCCAGCAAACAAAAGTCCAGGACAAGATGGCTTCACAGGTGAATTCTGTCAAACATTTAGAGAAGAGTTACCTATCCTGAAACTATTCCAAAAAATTGCAGAGGAGGGAACATTCCCAAACTCATTCTGTGAGGCCACTATCACCCCGATACCAAAACCAGACAAAGATACCACAAGAAAAAGAAAATTACAGGCCAGTATCACTGATGAACATAGATGCAAAAATTCTCAACAAAATACTAGCAAACCAAGTCCAACAATACAGTAAAAGGGATCACACACCATGATCAAGTGAGATTTATCCCAGGGATGCAAGGATTTTTCAGTATACACAAATCAATTAGTGTGATATACCACATCAAAAAATTAAAGAATAAAAACCATGTGATCATCTCAATAGATGCAGAAACAGCTTTTAACAAAATTCAGCACCAATTTATGATAAAAACTCTCCAGAAAGTGGGAATAGAGGGAACCTACTTCAACATAATAAAGGCAGTATCTGACAAAACTACAGCTAACATCATACTCAGCGATGAAAAGCTGAAAGCATTTCCTCTCAGATCAGGAACAAAAACAAGGATGTCCACTCTTGCCACTTTTATTCAACATAGTTTTGGAAGCCCTACCCACAGCAGTCAGAGAAGAAAAAGAAATAAAAGGAATCCAAATTGGAAAAGAAGAAATAAAACTCACTGTTTGCAGATGATGACACTATACGTAGAAAATCCTAAAGATGCTACCAGAAAACTAAACTCATCGATGAATTCAGTAAAGTTGCAGGATACAAAATTAATACATAGAAATCTCTTGCATTCCTGTACACTAACAACAAAAGATCAGAAAGAGAAATTAAAGAAACAATCCCATTTACCATTGCATCAAAAAGAATAAAATACCTAAGCATAAACCTACCTAAGGAGGCAAAAGACCTGTACTCCAAAATCTATAAGATGCTGATGAAAATAAATCGAAGATGACATGAACAGATGGAAAGATATACCATGTTCTTGGATTGGAAGAATGAGTATTGTCAAAATGACTGTACTACCCAAGGCCATCTACAGGTTCAATTCAATCCGTATCAAATTACCAATGGCATTTTTCACAGAACTGGAAAAAAAAAAGTTTTAATTTGTATGGAGACACAAAAGACCCCAAATAGCCAAAGCAATCTTGAGAAAGAAAAACGGAGCTGGAGGAATCAGGCTCCCTGGCTTTAAACTATATTACAAAGCTAGAGTCATCAAAACAGTATGGTACTGGCACAAATACAGAAATGTGGAACAGGATAGAAAGCCCAGAAATAAACCCACACACTTATGGTCTATTAATTTATGACAGAGGAGGCAAGATTATACAATGGAGGAAAGACAGTCTCTTCAATAAGTGGTGCTGGGAAAACTGGACAGCTACATGTAAAAGAGTGAAATTGGAACACTCTCTAATACCATACCAAAAAATACACTCAAAATGTATTAAAGACCTAAATGTAAGGCGGGATACTATAAAACTCCTAGAGGAAAACATAGGCAGAACACTCTTTGATACAAATTGCAACAATGTTATTTTGTATCCATCTCCTAGAGTTATGGAAGTAAAAATAGTAATAGACAAATGGGACCTAATTAAACCCAAAAGCTTTTGCACAGCAAAGAAAACCATAAAGAAAATGAAAAGACAATCCACAGAATGGGAGAAAATATTTGCAAATGATGCAACCAACAAGGGATTAATCTCCAAAATTTACAAACAGCTCACGCAGCTCAATATCAAAAGAACAAACAATGCAATCAAAAAATGGGCAGAAGCCCTAAATAGACATTTCTCCAAAGAAGACATACAGATTGCTAAGAGGCACATGAAAAGATGCTCAACATCGCTAATTATTAGAGAAATGCAAATCAAAACTACAATGAGATATCACTTCACACCAGTCAGAATGGCCATCGTCAGAAAGTCTACAAACAAATGCTGGAGAGAGTGTGAAAAAGGAACCCTCCTACGCTGTTGGTGGGAAGGTAAATTTGTACAGCCACTATGGAGAACAGTATGGAGGTTCCTTAAAAAACTAAAAACAGCTACCATATGATCCAGCAATCCCACTCCTGGATATGTATATGGAGAAAAACGTGGAAGGATACATGCACCCCAATGTTCATTTCAGCGCTTTTTACAATAGGCAAGGCATGGAAGCAACCTAAATGTCCATCAGCAGATGAATGGATAAAGAAGATGTGGTACATGTATACTATGGAATATTAGCCATTAAAGCAAATGAAATAATGCCATTTGCAGCAGCGTGGATGGACCTGGAGATTATCATACTAAGTGAAGTCAGACGGAGAAAGACATATCACTTATATGTGGAATCTTTTAAAAAATGATATAAATGAACTTTTTTATAATACAGAAACAGACTTAGAGAACGAACTTACAGTTACCAGGGTGGGGAGGGGGGGAGGAGGGAAACTAACACAACATTGTTAATCAACTATACTCTATTATAAAACTAAAAAAAAATTTTTTAAATGACACAGAAGAATAAAATAGGGACCTGCTATGAAAGTTCAGGAGGGGAAAGGGAAGTAATCACCTATGTGTTAGACACTGTCTTAGCTACATTACATTTATCATCAATCTTCACCACAAAAGATTGTATTAATTAAGAAGTCATATGTCTTAAGTCATTAGGAAGTCATTTTTATATATGAAAGTAAGCCTTAGAAAATCTGGGTGATTTTTCACACATTCAGTAAATGTTGAACTTAAAACCAGAACTGTCTGCTCTAAAAATCCTTGGCTTTTCCCTGTTCTATTATATGACCTCAAACTTGAGGTAATAAAAGCCTGCCCTTTAATTACTGATAGGAATGGGGGCAGTGGGGAATGACTTTATGAGATGGTAGAAGTGAAAATAGCAAGGTACTGATCCTTGGGAACGATATCTCTTACACTCAATTTTTTTACTTTGTTCTTTGGCAGGTTCACAAAGCATTCAGGATAGAAAGGGCAGACTAGGAGTGGGTCCACATTTGTGTGACTGGATCCCTACCTCCCAACTGAAAACTGCATTCCTGCCATTGTACTATCTTAGCTAAAGAAACAGTCACAGTAGTATCTTATTCAGACAAGGTTCTTTACCCTTAAAAGATTTGATTCACCCCCTGGCAAGTGACTGTTTCCATCTTTGATGACCTGCTCTTCACCATTTCTTTATCATCTACTCTGTAATCCAGATCTTTTATTAATTTTTATGGTGAAATATTTTGTAGTGGGAAATTATTGGTAGTATTATTTGGTTTTGGTAATGCTTGATCTTTTTCTTTTCAGTCTTTATTTGGAAAAAATTTGACAACAATTTTGAATGAATATGTAGCTATGAAAGCAAAAGGTAAGAATTCAGGTTCAGGGATTTTTTTGTCAGTTTTATACAGCATTTATCTAATATTTTTAATTAGAAATAATTTTTAAAGGATATTAATACTTCTTAAAAGCCATAAGAAAACTTGTGTCAACTATGATGAGATAAAATTTACTGTGAAATATCTAATTAAATAGTTCATTTTTATTGAGTGATAAGTATAAAATAACACTTTCCTAAATTCGTGTCTTAAGGAGAAAGTTAGATTTATTCTCTCATATTGGTTATTTCTGTAGTTTACAACATGTTAAGAAAAGACTCAGCAGTAAAGAATTAGTGTAAATGATAACATTTTTTTTAAAAAGCTTAACATTTATTGAGTACTGTCTATTGCAGCATTGTGCTATGTGCTTTCATAGGTTTTATCTCAGTCCTTAAAATAATCCAGTGAGAGTTGTCGATTGTTTAGACCTGTTCTTAAGTATCAGAAAATTGAGAAGCCAGATAACTTCCAAGATCACAAAACTAGAAACTGTAGAGAGTAATAAGCCTTCAAGTTCAGGGCCTGAAGATTTTCTTTTCCCAAACTGTTTTCACTATCTTACAGGAATGTTTAATGTGTAAATGACCTCAGAAACAATATGTTATTGCAATACAAAGGTTTATATCCCACTTTTATGTTGGGTAGCTTTCTCTGGTTTGAGCTTTTATAAGTATATAGTAAAGAATTTAAATACCTTATGAATTTCCTATCATTGTGGCTTTAGAACACATCCTGAAAAAGACTAATTAGTCCTGAGGAATTTTACCTGTAATTCTAAGTAGAGTAGTTGCTGAGCAGTCATGGTGATTTCTACATGAAAACATTGGATGTAGAAAACTAATTTCCACACTCCATGGGGGTTTGTATAATTTTATAAATTTAATTTATAAATCAGATTATTTTAATTTACTTTCAAATGTCACATGATAAATAGAAGAAAGATTTTAAATAGTTTGTCTTTTTTATTTCAAAGAAAATATAAAATTATTGATCTAAAAAACCTGCATAGTTTTCACAAGTTTCCTCTTCCATTGTATTGTATCTGATTCTTAATGGCTTGAGCAAAGAAAGCAGCCTCGTTGTAGCTTTGCAGGTCTTTTACAAGATAGGCTTACTTCTCAGTTCCCAACAAAACGTCAACAGCTGAGATATAAATTTTCCTTATTGATTTTCTGTGTTCAAATTAAATGATGAATTTTCTCCAACTGTATTTATTATGAAATGTTTCCTCTTATGATTTAGAAACATCAAATGATGTCCCAGCAATTTTGTCATCTCTGTGGAAGAAGTTAGACCATACACTTTCTCAGATCAGGTAATAAAAAGCTTATACAATAAGCTTATCAGAATGTGCATAATGATTTTGGAATGCAAGCGCATGTAAGAATCACTTCACATATAAATCTTATGACCTACATTGTGCATTTATATAACACTGATCTAATTTTGAAATTATAGGTTATTGATATTTCTTTGTCTTTGATTGAAATAATTTGAAATTAAGTTGTGTATTTTAATAAAATGTTTAAAAATGAGGAAATTAATGGCACTCCCGGGTTCCCATAACAATTTGGAGGCAGATCTCTGGCTGAATACAAATCTAGTCCCAGTCTTGGTGAATGCAAATCTCCTAACGTGGGCCCCATGTGACTTCCCTTATACAGTTGTGTCTTCATTACACATGCAGAAAATTGATATGTGGAATCCATGCCTTCTTTGTTCTTCCCTTATAAAGAAACAAACTTGAATAGTAATACTTCTGAATCTTCTGCTTTTAGAATTATCACATGGGACTAATCTGCCTTCTACATATGTCAGGGCCTTGGAATGCCAGTTTCACCATCCTTAGAATAGGTATCAATTTTAGAATGTATCTTATTTAACTAGAGTCTAGTATGAAAACCATAGTTTCTTACCCTTCTCCGACAGCTACAAGTGAATACCCCACTTAAGGAGGGGCCTTGTTTCTTTCCTCAGTTTAAACTGCTAGAATGGCTCCAAATGCTGTCTGTGTAACTCTGTACCACATCTTATTTGGTAGTCTTACTTTTTTTTTTTTTTGGCTGTGTTGCGTCTTTGTTGCTGCGCGCAGGCTTTCTCTAGTTGCGGCGAGCAGGGGCTACTCTTTGTTGCGGTGCGTGGGCTTCTCACTGAGGTGGCTTCTCTTTTTTTTTTTAACATCTTTATTGGAGTATAATTGCTTTACAATGGGGTGTTAGTTTCTGCTTTATAACAAGTGAATCAGCTATACATATATCCCCATATCTCCTCCCTCTTGCGTCTCCCTCCCACCCTCCCTATCCCACCCCTCTAGGTGGTCACAAAGCACCGACCTGATCTCCCTGTGCTATGCGGCTGCTTCCCACTAGCTATCTGTTTTACATTTGGTAGTGTATACATGTCCATGCCACTCTCTCACTTCGTCCTAGCTTACCCTTCCCCCTCCCTGTGTCCTCAAGTCCATTCTCTACGTCTGCGTCTTTATTCCTGTCCTGCCTCTAGGTTCTTCAGAACCTTCTTTTTGGTTTTTTTTTTATATCCCATATATATGTGTTAGGGTATGGTATTTGTTTTTCTCTTTCTGACTTACTTCACTCTGTATGACAGACTCTAGGTCCATCCAGAGGTGGCTTCTCTTGTTGCGGAGCACCGGCTCTAGGAGCATGGGCTTCTGTAGTTGCAGCACGCCAGCTCAGTAGTTGAAGTGTGTGGGCTCTAGGGCTTGTGGCGCACGGGCTTAGTTGCTCCATGGCATGTGGGATCTTCCCGGACCAAGGGTCTAACCTGTGTCCCCTGCATTGGCAGGCAGATTCCTAACCACTATGCCTCCAGGGAAGGCCCAGTAGTCTTACTCTTATTCCCCTTTCCTGACCCTCATCTTTCCTCCCCTTGCAAACATCCTCAAAGACATTCACAGTTTAATTAACACCTATGATTATTTATAAGTTACTGCAATATTTTATTGACAAGGTATTACATAAAAAAAGAAGGTTCTTAGCCAGGTGTTCTCCAAGATTGGTTCATACAGGGGACACGGGTTCGTGCCCCGGTCCGGGAAGATCCCACATGCCGCAGAGCGGCTAGGCCGGTGAGCCATAGCCGCTGAGCCTGTGCTCCGCAATGGAAGAGGCCACAGTAGTGAGAGGCCCGCGTACCGCAAAAAAAAAAAAAAAACAACTGCTTATTCAGGACTTCCCCGGTGGTCCAGTAGTTAAGACTTTGCCTTCCAATGCAGGGGACGGCGGTTCCATCCCTGGTCGGGGAACTAAGGTCCCTCATGCCATGGGGTGTGGCAAAAAAAAAAAAAAGTGCTTATTCGATTTGGTAAGTTTTGTGGCTCTTGTTGGTAGAGATTTATTTGACAGATTTTTGAGGACAATGGCACAGTGTCTTACTGTTTACAAAATATCGATACATGGGTAACTTCAGTTCATAGTAAAAGGAGAATCAGCTTGTATTGTGAATTTTCTTATCTGTTTGCTTTGTTCCTTCTTTAGAGCTTCCATGAAGTAATGTCATAGTCATAAATTTGATGAAAGCAGGATCTCCTTTGAAATCAACTTGGATTCTGAAGTATTTATGTATGGAGTTATATGTAAAATCAGAATTTCTCTGGGAAGGCATCTCTATAGTTATAAAAGATAATTGATAATTGTAAAATATTATATGTAGCTTTCTTAAATATATTGAGTTCCTAAATTCAAGTCAAATTGTACTCATAGTGGGATGTCAAGGCTCTCTAATGCTTATTACATTGGATAGAAACTTGGTTATTAAAATTATGTATGTGTGTATGTTTATATGCCACTGTTTTTCTCCTAAAGCAAATAAGATTTGGTTACCTAGAAAAAGTGCTTAGCTTTTTTGTCTGAGAGAGATTTCTTGCCTTTTAACTCATAATTTACTTAAAGTCTGACTGTAACTAAATCAGAATGTATTCGGCAATAGAAGTTTTTTAATGTCAAACTACTTTTGTTTATTAGGAGCATGCAAAGTTCCCCAGGCTTTGCTGCCAATCAGAGAGGTTGGTATTCAACTTTAAACTATAAATAATGTTCAGAATTACTTTAAACTCAAACTTACTGTCAGATGAACATTTTAGTTAACAATACATGTATGCTAAGTTTATATTTTGTTTAAACTACTGCTTTTCTAAGTACTGTTACCATATTAGGAAATAATATTTTCATTTATTGTAAAAATATGCATTTTAAATATTCCTTATTTTTCTCATTGACTCTCATGTATTCACATCTTTTAATTCTCATTCCATAAGTCTGTTTCCTAATTTGTGGAGATGTTATCAGTGTGAATTATTACAGAAGAAATGTATTCTTGGATTTTTAAAGTTTGAATGTACTCAATTTTAGTTTGTTTCTTTTGAAATTATCATGTAAACTTAGTTGATATTTTTAAGGGCTGTTTTTCAGTCCGTAGATCCACCATGTTAAACATGTAGTAGAACACATATCATGTAAACTTCTTAAAATTCCCAAAATACTCTGACATTGAGTTAATTTTTTTAAATGCTCATGTGTTTCAGCCCGAACAAGAAGTGGAATTGCAGAAATCAAACGGCAGAGAAGGCTTGCATCTCAAGCAGCTCCTGTCAGTTCAGAGTTGCTGACTTTACCGTATCTTTCAGGGCAATTTACTAATTCTCCTTTGACAGCTACACAAGTTATTCGGCCAACTGGCCAGATTTCAACTCCTTTGAGGTCAAATTTTGTAGTGGTCAACCATTCACAGTCACAAGACACTATGACCCGTAAGTTTACATTCTGCACTCTTAAATTTTGTTTTTAATCAAACTGTATAAATGAGATGATGTGCTAATATCTTTATATTCATGGTATAAAATTATAGCAAAAAGTAGATAAGAGGCTAGAAGTAGAATAGACATTAGGTAAATCTGCCATTAAATATGCATATTATTAAATCTATGAGACATTTTAATCTAGGATTCTTCTTATGTCTGTTCTAACTGAAGTCCAACCTTGAACTCTGTTCTAGTTCTCAATTCTCTTCATTAATAGAAAAGACCCTGTTATTTGATTTTAAAAGGAATGTGCATTATATTTCACCACCTTCTTATCTTTGTTCACGGCAGTCTGTCCTGCTGGAATGAGGAATGTTTTTCCATCTCTACCTGTTGAAAATCCTGCATATTCCTGGCTGAATCTTAGAGCTAGGGATAAACTTAGAGATCATCTGATACTTCTTGCTTCTTATATACTTGAAATTATTATAAACACATGATATTAAGGGGCAAAAGTCTAGTTAATAACAGAGTTGGGGTTAGAACTGAGGTGCCACCTCTCAGTTCTTAGACCAATCTGTTTTCTCTTCTGCACAGGTAAAATGTATTGACATCCACTATGCTCTCCCTTATTTCCATCTTTTCTCCATCCTCTTTAACACCTCTGGGTAAAAACACTTACCCAGTACACTTAGTTTATACTTCTTATAATTATTCTGTTCTGCCATGATATTTTTTGTTGAGACTATTCTGTATACTGTACTTTGTATTTTATCATAAAACCTTAAGTCACAGAGACTATGTTTTATATATCTTAATATATTCTACTGTGCCTTGCACAGAGTAGGCACTCAGTGTATACTAACTGAATTTAATATAAAATAATAATCACTTTGTAGTGCTATTTATTTCATTAATGCAAGTATAGAAAACTATTCAGTTTCCTTGACTTACTGCTTTGTTCTCTTGAAATACAGCTGGAGAGGCTTTAAATATCATTCCTGGTCCTCAGGAAAGGAAAACTCATGCCAGTTTAATGTCTCCTGGTAGACGCAAAAGGTAAATGCCTTTTAAAAGGACAAGTTCCCAATAACCTTCCAAAAAAAAAAATTACACCAGGATATTTACATTGTGAATAAGGTAACAAGATTGCATTAAGTACTTGAGACTATTTACTATTATATCCATTTCAAAACACTTTTTTTTTCCCACAGTCTATCCTCCCTGAAAACAGGTTGTGTTTTATAATCACTGACCTATTCACTGTTTCATTAGAAATATATTTTTTCTATAGTGGTATATAGAAAGGCATATCTTAAAATTGATGTTAACTCAGATTTTTTGAAATAAGCATTCTTTTAAACAAATATAAATAATATCTGCATGTTTTAAGGTCTACAAACACATATTTAAAGTTCTAAATCCATGGTTAAAAACTCTTCTCAGGGACATTCTCTGAGAAAAGTTTCTTTCTGTCCTATTTAGCCCATGTGTCTTTGTTTGAAGGATATTTCATAAAAGAGAGATAATAGTTTAAAATGTTTTTTCTGTTTTCTCAACTGCCATGCCATGGGTATTTTTGTTGGAATTTTTACTGTTGATTGTCTCTCAAGTCTGACCTCATCCTCCTTTATGGCAAGGTTTCTCACTTAACCACCTAAAACAATAGAACTACTATAATAGTATCTAACATTTATAAGAACCTTGACCTTTTTATAAAGTCTTTACATATACTTTATTGAATTCTTTCATAAACCCAATAATGCAGTTGGTTTTATCCCATTATAGAGTGGGTCAGAGGGTACCTTGCTACAGACCATATAGCTAATAAGTAATAAAGCTAAGCCTCAAATTCATTTCTTAATTCAAGTCTATTAATGCTTTTCAACTCAACTGCCCTTTGTTCCTACCACAAATAGAGAAAATATCTTTTCCACCATGATCTTAAGATTAGTCTTCACATGTAATTATCATTGAATTGGTTATTCATACTAGTTAAAAGACAGGCTTTTAAAATGTGTTTCAGTGAATCTCAAAGGAAAAGTATCACTTTGTCTGGACCTCATTCAACAATACGGAATTTCCAGGATCCAAATACATTTGCAGTAGAAAAAGTAAGTGACCTTCCCAAACTTTGCAACTTAAGATATTCCTGAGTTTATAACTATTGATATATACACAAATATATATATATATATATATATATGTATGTATGTATGTATGTATATTTAGATTATGTGTGTGTTTGTGTGTGTGTGTAAAATACAGTATTTCTATAAGACTTCAGTAGAGGGAGTTCCCTGGCAGTCCAGTGGTTAGGACTCCGTGCTTCCACTGTAGGGGTTCAATCACTAGTTGGGGAACTAAGATCTTGCAAGCCGTGCAGCATGGCCAGAAAAAATACTGTGGTAGAATTGCCTTGGGATAGACTGTAGTGAAATTTAACAGTAGCAGATAGTCCAGTCAGAATAGATAACATGTGCAAATGCACCAGGTAAGAAACAGAAGTGTGTTTACGAAACTGTAAATACATCATTGTTGCTGGATTATGCAATATAATAGGGCATTTTTCCTAGAATAGAGACAGGTTATTAAAAATCTTGTGTGAAAAGCTAAAGAGTTTGGAACTGTATTTTGTAGTCAGTGAAGAAAGAGTTGGTGAAGGATCTGTGAAAACCCTTGTAAGTCAGGTGTTAATATCGAGGGAGCCACCATAACTTTTTGAGTTTCCACCTAGATTTATTAAAACTATCCAGCTTCCATTGATTCTTTTTAAATAAATAACATAATACTCTATCCTATGCTTTTGCTAATATTGACTTTGTTTTCCAGCAAATGGTTATTGAAAATGCTCGAGAAAAAATATTAAGCAACAAATCTCTTCAAGAAAAGCTTGCAGAAAACATTAATAAATTTTTGACTAGGTAAGCCGTTTGTGTTTAAAATATCTAATTGTTTTTGCCTAATTGAGAACTATGCTAAAAATTTTCCTTTCTGTATTACAGTGACAACAATATTGCTCAAGTACCTAAGCAAACAGATAGCAACCCTAGTGAACCAGAGACTTCAATTGATGAACTCCTGGGACTTCAGGTATGGGTAAGGGTGTGTGTGTGTTTGTGTGTGTGTAGGACATATATTCATAGTTAAAACTGATGATATTCTTGTTTCATTTCAAAACCATTACTAACAGATGTATAAAATGATTTAAAATAATAATTAAAATATAAATTTCCTTCATTATCCAAATGTAATCTGTTCCTGAAAATGTGTTAGTGAATTTTCAAGGTCAAAATTGCGGTTTTACGTAAGGTAGATAGCTAGTGGGAAGCAGTCGCATAGCACAGGGATATCAGCTCGGTGCTTTGTGACCGCCTGGAGGGGTGGGATAGACAGGGTGGGAGGGAGGAAGACGCAAGAGGGAAGAGATATGGGAACATATGTATATGTATAACTGATTCACTTTGTTATAAAGCAGAAACTAACACACCATTGTAAAGCAATTATACCCCAATAAAGATGTTAAAAAAAATTGTGGTTTTATTCCAATTTTATTGAAAAATAATTGATATCTCTCACTATATAAGTTTAAGGCATACAATATGATGATTTGATTTACATATATTCAAATTGTGTTATTTAGATGGTAAATGTAATAAGACATTCCTAACCATCTAATAACTAACCAACTCTTCCATATAACAATAAAACACTTTTCCTGTATCCATACAACAATGTCATGTATTTCTTAGTATTTAATAATTAAAAATTCATTAGTGGTTATATTTTTGTGCAGTAAGCAGTACTGTACAGTGTATACAAAATAAATTACATTTCTTCTGCACCTGCTACAAACTGTATAAAAATATAAATACACAATGAAATAATATGTTAAAGATACATGATGAATCCAAGTAATATTGAACAAAATAAAATGAACAAGACACTTTAAAAAAGAAAAGATACTAACTAAATGAATAATTGTCTGTGAGATTTATTGCTAAGAGAAGGAAGATAGGGGCTATAGTCACTTGCTATTCAGTGAGAGTGAAGATGAAAGAGGGTGAGCTGGTAAAAGAAGAATTTAACAATATGAGTTTTAAGATTTGTCCAGGTGCAAATACCTTTTTGAAGAACAGCTGAGATTTTGGCTATTGCATAGCCTTTTGCTTGGACTCTCAGATAATACATTCAGTTTTGTTGCTGTGCCACAAAATGAATTCATTATAATGAATTTATGGTAGTAGTTTTCTTTCAGATGATGAATTCTGGGTGAAACCACTGAGGTTTTTTTTCTTTTTGTCAGTTCCTTCAGAATACTATAAAAAAAAATTTTTTGGATACATTTTCCCAAAGTGAAATTCAGTAAATTTAAGAAAACATGACAAGCTTTTGAAAGCAACCTTTAAATTATTTAGCAGTCTTCTTTAAAAAACTTCTCCTGTCTTAATGTTCAACATATCCCCTGTTCTAAATTTTATAACCTTCAACTCCTTACTTATATTTTCTCCACAAAATAATTAGGTACTTACCATAATCAAGACACTCTTAGATACTGTGAGAGATTATAAGAAAATGAAGACACAACACTGTGTTCATGGTGTTCATAATATTGTATATTGGGGAAAAGTTAAAAATTCAGATTTCAGTAACTTTGAAAGTACAGCAGTACATAATGCCCAATGGAGTAGTATATACATAAGCTTCACTAAGAGAACAGAGCCAGTTGTACAAATAGGTGAATTTTTAAAATGTTTTTACGCATCTTTGTGTCCTTGGGGTAGGCAAGATTTCTTTGGCTACACAAATCGCTGTGTTTTTTTTTTAAGACTTCTGTAAAATTCAAAATATCCGTTTGTTAAAAGCATCATTAAAATTAAAAGGCAAACCACCAACATGTATTCCAAGATTCCTTCAATTCTGATTTTTAAAGTTTAGACTCTAATAAGAAATTTACTAGAAAAATGTGTTTCTTCAGCAGTAACTTTTGTAAGAGGGTATGCACCAGTTCATAGTTTGATTAACATTGGATTGTTGGCTCTTGACATTATTTATATTACTGTAAATTTTTAAGTCCATCGATACAGAAATAATTTGTTCAAGCTCCTGGCTTTCTCCTAAATCACATTTCATCAAGAATTATTGATGTTCTCTGTATATCTTCATTGTCAAGGTTAACTGGTTCTTTAACTTCAAGTTTCTCTTTTCATTTTATGGCCATTTTTACTTTAAAAATCCAAGTTTTTAATCACTTCATGAGAGTTCCACCTTACCTCTTGCTCCACATGAATTTTCTATCCCTTGGGATCCAAATGTATGCTTCACCAAAATTGAAGAAAATATAGCATTGCAGAAGGATTTACAGATAAGTTTGTCATTCCATTTAAATCATATTGATCTCCAAAAAAGTTCAAATGTTCATAAACATGGAAATTAATTCAATAGTAAAGAAATACAAATTAAGACAACAGATTACTTTTATGTCTTAGACTGATAATGCTTAAAAATTGATATTGCCCATTATAGGTAAGAGCATGTACATTGTTACATAGAACAGAACAAGCATTCCTTTTTATTTTTGATGGTGATACCATTTTATTCATTGCTATTTACCAATAAAACTGATAATTAGTATTACCTATCCTTTCAGTTTATATATACATAAATTATTTTTCTTTTTTTAATTTATTTATTTTTATACAGCAGGTTCTTATTAGTTATCTATTTTATACGTATTACTGTATATATGTCAATCCCAATCTCCCAATTCATCCCACCACCACCACCCCACCTCCTACCCCCACCCCCCTCCCCGCTTTCCCCCCTTGGTGTCCATACATTAGAACAAGCATTCTATACAACTTTTCTGCAAGGCTTCTTGACAGGATTTCTCAAAATTTTAAATGTATATATTGTTTGACCTAGTAATTTCACTGATAAAATTAATCCCAAAGAATGAACAAATGCCTGGATAAAGATTTTCACGTATTATTTACCATAACTGAAAATTAGAAAAAATGCAAATGTACAAAAGTGAGAATTGGCTAAATGTGGCAGAGTTATGTAAACAAAAGAGTTCTTTCCCTTTAGAAGGATAGTGGGTTAAACGTTTAGTTTTGTACCCTACTAAAAAGACAGTATAGGGAATTTTTAAAAAGCATAAACCCACAGGGGCTTCCCTGGTGGCACAGTGGTTAAGAATCCACCTGCCAGCGCAGGGAACACGGATTCAAGCCCTGGTCTGGGAAGATCCCACATGCCGTGGAGCAGCTAAGCCCGTGTGCCACAACTACTGAGCCTACACTCTAGAGCCCGTGAGCCACAATTGCTGAGCTCACGTGCCACAACTACTGAAGCCTGCATGCCTAGAGCCCGTGCTCTGCAACAAGAGAAGCCACCGCAATGAGAAGCCTGCACACCACAGTGAAGAGTAACCCCTGCTCGCCGCAACTAGAGAAAGCCCGAGCACAGCAACGAAGACCCAACACAGCCAAAAATAAATTTAAAAAAAGAAAAAAAAGAAAAAAGCATAAACCCACAAGGACAGAGAAAGAATTTTTTAGAATTTGAAATGGACAGGTGGTACCTGACTTAGCAGACCCAGGATTCTAAGCCAGTAAACGCAAAGTTCAGGTAAAAGCCACTTTACAAAACACTTGACTCTAGTACCTCTGAAAGTAAACGTAAAGATAGGGCTACAAACAGGATGATAAGGTGTAAAGTTTAGGAAGTATATAGTTAAACTCGATATCTTTTCCCCATTTACACTGTTCCTCAGAAACACTACTTCAGCCATAAACTGTCCCAGCAAGAAATCTAACTCACTCAAATAAGAAAAACTAAAAATACAGATGGTTCTGTAATTATTCTACAGCTTAGACTATAGTTGACAAGGTCCCTGCCTCCTTATTGGCACAGGGTTTAAAGACAGCTTTTGGCATGCTCCTTTTAAGTGTGAGCACATAAACAAGGATTGTCCAACATTTGAAAGAAGTATTTAAAATGAAGAGACAGGGACTTCCCTGGTGGTCCAGTGGTTAAGACTTTGCTTCCATTGCAGGGGGTGCGGCTTCTATCCCTGGTTGGGGAACTAAGATCCCCCATGCCATGCGGCACAGCCAAAACTTTAAAATTTTTAAAATAATAAAATGAAGAAACCAAAACAGATAAAAAGAGTGAGGTAGATCTATATTGAAGGCCCTAGAAAGCAGTGTACAACAAACTTATGTGAAGAAAGCAGGTTAAACAACATTATTAAACCAATCTCATAGAAAAAGAGGTCAGAAGTGGAGGAATTGGATAAAGGTGGTCAAAAGGCACAAACTTCCAGTTATAAAGTAAATAAGTACAGGGGATGCAGTGTACAACATAATGACTATAGTTAACACTGCTGTATGGTATACAGTTAACCCTTGAACAGCTTGGGGTTAGGGGTGCTAACTCCACATGCAGTCAAAAACCCACTTAAACCAAGGGGGAAGGGGGGTTGGGATAAACTGGGAGATTGGGATTGACATATATACACTATTGATACTATGTATAAAATAGATAACTAATGAGGACCTACTGTGTAGCACAGGGAACTCTACTCAGTGCTCTGTGGTGACCTAAATGGGAAGGAAATCCAAAAAAGGGGATATATGTATACATATAGCTGATTCACTTTGCTGTACAGTATAAACTAACAATATAGTAAAGCAACTATACTCCAGTAAAAATAAAATTTTTTTTAAAACCCACTTAAAAGTTTACAGTCAGCCCTCCATGTATCCTGTTCTGCAAGTGCAGATTCAACCAACCTTGGATCTTGTAGTGCTGTAATACATATTTATTGAAAAAGTTCTGCATATGAGTGGACGGACCTGCACAGTTCAAACCTATGTTGTTCAAGTGTCAACAGTATTTGAAAATTAAGAGAGCAGCATATCCTGGGGCTTCCCTGGTGGCGCACTGGTTGGGAGTCCACCTGCTCATGTAGGGGACACGGTTCAAGCCCTGGTCCGGGAGGATCCCCCATGCCGCAGAGCAACTAGGCGTGGGCACCACAACTACTGAGCCTGTGCTCTAGAGCCTGTGCTCCGCAACAAGAGAAGCCAGCACAATGAGAAGCCCACACCGCAACTAGAGAAAGCCCACGCACAGCAACGAAGACCCAACACAGCCAAAAATAAATAAATTTTTAAAAATAATAAAAATAGCATATCCTAAGAGTTCTCACAAGGAAAAAAATATTTTTTTCTTTTTCTCTCTTTTTTAAATATGTATATGAGATGATGGATATTAACTAAGCTTATTTTGGTATTATTTCACAATGTATGTAGGTCAGGTCATTATGCTGTACACCTTAAACTTACACAGTGGTGTGTGTCAAGTAATAAAGAACATTATAGCATGGTTTTATTCTATATTTTATTTTAATGTTTGGGGATATAGTCACCAAAGTGATTAATTAGTGGTATTAGGGAGCATTCACTTTCTATTTTCTAGTCTTCCTGTTTTAATTTGTTTTAAGTGAATAGTGTTACAATCAGAAGAAATTTTCTTGGAAGGGAATACTACATAAAAGGTACAAAATATCAGATATCCTCTAATTGCTTTGCTGGTATTAAACCATACTAATTCAATTAGGATCACTTTTTGTTTGTTTTTTGTTTTTGCAGAGTGAAATCCACATGTCTGAAGAAGCTATACAGGATATATTGGAACAGACAGAATCCGATCCAGCATTTCAGGCACTCTTTGATCTATTTGACTATGGTAAGTAGAACATTTCTATCAAAGCAGTTAGGAGAAAAAAGTTTCTCCAATTTCTCTGGAGAAACAGCTTAAACAGAGTAAAACAACATTTCCCAGAGCATCTGGAAAAAAGTTCCTATTTTCATTAAAGCAAACATGGATATGAAAGAGTTTTTTTGTTGCTTTTTTGTTTTATTTTTTTCTTAAAGATACTTTAGCTGTAAAAATAAAGAACAGTTTTGGGGGTGAGGGGGGTTAGTTGTGGGCAGTTTTGCCAGTCATCAAAAATGTGTTGAGGTCTACTCCTATACATATATTATACTAAACACAGTTGGATAATACAAGAGGAATAAAAAGATTTGTCTATTGCCCTCCCTCTTATGGCCTAGTGCAGTAGTTCTCAAAGTGTAGTCTCCAAACCAGCAGACCAGCATTGTCTGAGAACATGTTAAAAATGCACTGGTCTAGTGGAAAAATCATACTTGTCAATGATATATAAGGCAACATGTTAAAAACTATACTTAAAGGACTATAATTAAGACCAAACTTTAACATTTGCTTGACCACTGTCAAGCTGTATTAATTGATGCTTATTTTTATTTTGGTCATTTAACCAATTGTTTCCCTATTCCCTTTTTAACAGGTAAAACAAAGAATAATAAAAATATATCACAAGGCATTTCCAGTCAGCATATGGAAACCAATCTCAATGTAGTCTTAGCAGGTGAAACTCATCTAGCAGTTAAAGGTTCTTTTGAAACAGGAGAATCTGGTAAGAATTTGATATTGTTAATATCAATCTAAATCCTAATATCAGTCTCAAAATCTCAAAGGCAGAAAATGTTGTTTAATTTGAAAGTTGTTCAAATTACCACATAGATCATTTTTGTGTTTCTAAGTTTTCTCTTCATTTAAAAAGAAAAAATTATTCCCACGCCTTTAGTACTTTGATTAAAAGGTGGATTTTTAGTACTCATTCCTTCATGATGCAGTAGACACGCACAAATTGGTGTTAATAGTGTTGACCAGTTCAACCTGTCTGTAACATTTAACGTAATTTTTTTGAGACACATATTCAGATCCCTAATGTGTAAGGTTGGTTTGTGGTATTAATCATCCAGCCTCGTAAGCAAGCTTAGCTGAGTGCTCAGTATCAATATCTCACTTATTTAGAGGAAATTGTATACTTGCTGATAGTCCTGAATTATGGGTTTTATGAGGTTTTAGGTTATATTCCTATGTGTCTACTAGTCAGTTCTTTATGTTTCTGCCTCCCATAGAGTACCAGTATGGCATATAATTGTCCCACAATAACTACTTATGAATGAGGGAGGGCAGTGAATATGTCTATCCTAGAGCTTTTAAATATTGGCCAAGTTTTTTTAAATTTCACTTTTGTGAAACATATGCAGAAGTGCACAATAAAAGTGTACTTTAGCTCATTGAATTATAATCAAGCAAATACCCACATAACCATCTCTAAAGTCAAAAAATAGAATACCGCCAGCACCACAAAAACATCTCTTCGTATCTCTTCGCAATCACTACTCCTTTCATCCCTGTTCCTCAAAGATAACCATTATCCTGGCTTCTCTCACATTATCTTGGCATCTTACACTTGCTAAACTTTATGCCTCTTTGGTACCACCTCTATCCATTTCTGTCTATGCCAAGCTATGCCACAATAATCTTTTCTGTTCATCTATTCTTAAATTCCATGACCCCTTCCAACTCCCTCAAAAGACTTCATGGCTTCCAAGTTTCACATCACGCCTTCCAAAAACCAGTTTTGGAATATCTCAGACTGTATTCCTATTTTGAGCCCTTTGCCTGTACCCAAACCCAATCCTCCATTTCTTAGGCTGAATTGTAGGAGGGCGTGTCTTTCTCATATATATTATGTGTGGAAGATTGTGCTTCAGATAAGCTCTACCCTGCACAAAATGAAATTTGAAATCCTATTTTCTCAGAAAGTCTCTTCCCACTTCGTTGAAACTGACTACCCCTGAATTTATGTGGCCTGTATATAATTTCCACTGGTTTCCCCACAATAAGGATTCACATGTGCTCCATACCCACTATTATTTTACCAGTGTCACATTAACAGAATTTTATGATAGTTGATATACATTTTTCTGGATTTTTCCCAATATTTTTCATATTGTTAATTGTTATTATTTTCTGTCCTAAACTGTGAATGATGTATGACACAGTATATCAGTATTTTCTCAAATGCCATTTCTTCTTTTTCCAACTATTAACACTTCTATTTGTCAAGATCTCCTCGTACAATAACACTTTCTCACATCCCATAGGCCAGAAGAGGTGCCTTTTGTTCCTATACTGCTATGGTTTTTGGCATGTTTCATTATGACTTTCTGTCCTATGTCTGCCTCCCTTAGACTGATATCACGAAGGGTGGAGGCTGGGTCATTCATCTTTGTATCCCAGTACTGGTCATGCGGTTGATCTTCAGTAAATGTGTAATAAATGTTAAAGTGTACACAATAACATCAAATGTTGATCATGCAAAATGTAATTGGCCCCATTTCACCTTCAAGAATATATCAGATGAAGTATGGTCATTAGAAATGGTAGAAGTTGAAAAGTCAGTTGTTTTGAAAAAACTATGTAGCCAGTTTTTTTTATATATTAGTACACATTAAATGTTCTTAAACATATATGCTTTTTCCTTCATTGTGTCATCTGTTTTCTAAAAAGCTTGAAAAACAATTTGGCACTTGTTAAAAAAGGCATCAGTAATAAGAAAAGTACCTGTAAGTGTTTTGATACTCAAAAAATGAGAGAGTGAGTTTATCAGACTTCCACTTGCCGGTATATCAAAGATTAGTTACTTCCTTGGCAAAACAGGTTTTATAGTAAAGATGACTACCTTAAAAGCTGTTACATACTCACCATATCTTTCCGCCATCCTAATATTTTGCAGATGATCAATCTGGTCAACCCCCATTTTGTACATCCTATCAAAATGAAGACACATCAAATGTTTTGAAGAATGGCAGCAACCATGATGAGCTTAGACAGGAAGCCCAGGAACATTTTTCCCAGATAGACTCTAGCGTCCAGAAAAAGGCCTTTAAAACAGTAGTATCTACTGAACAGAAGTGTAACCTTGATATCACCTTTGAGTCTGTGCCTAATTTGAATGACTTTAACCAAAGAGTAAATTCTGATGCTGAATGTAATCAGCATTGTGCTGAATTATACACCAGTCAGATGTCTACTGAAACTGAATTGGCTATGGAAGTTGAAAAGAATTCTTTGTCTCCAAGTGTGCAGAATGAATCTCGATTACAGCCTGATCAGTCTGATATACCAATAACTTCATTTGTTTCCCTTGGTGGTGAAACTAACAATGCGAACTTAATTCTCTCTGGAAAAACTTCTCAGCTTTTATCCCAAAATATTCCATTAACTGGAAAGCCATCTAAAAAAGGTCAATTTTGTGAAAGTTCTGACGATACAAGAAGACTTACAACTAATTTCCATGGTTCCAAGTCACCAGATTCTAGAGAAATTCACCAGAGTAAAATTGAAATTAATAATGTGTTACCAGTTGCATCACAGCAACTTTCAGATTGCCAAGATAATTCTTCACTTCAAAGTAAAATATTACCTGTGTCTGTTGAAGGTTCGGGTTTAACTATATCTGAACAAAAAGTAGAAATTCACCTTGGAGATTCAGTATCTTCAATTAAACAACCATCTAATGATTCATCATCTGTTAAGTTAAATCGTACAGATCATGAACCTCAGCCCTCCAAGTCTGAGAAAGTTGCTTTGGGTTCACAAGAGCCTTCATCTTCTGTAAAAGAAGATGGAGATAGTATTTTTCTATCTTTAGGTGAAAATAACTGTGAGGAAGTTACATTGATATCCCCAGAAGCTAATCCTATAGAAGATATACGTTCTCTTCCTTCAGAATCTGTGTGTTCTTCAGTGAGGGATTCTCACCCTGAGTCCCAGAATACTAGTGATAAACCTGCTGGCAACAAGTCAGCAGAGATAGATGCATCAAATATAGTCTCTCTCAAAATTATCATCAGTGATGATCCATTTGTTTCCTCAGATTCTGAACTTAACAGTGCTGTTTCTAGTATCAGTGGAGAAAACTTGCCAACTATAATTTTGTCTTCTCCTTCTAAATCACCTGCCAGAAATGCAGAATTAGTTAAATGCCTGTCTTCAGAAGAAACCACAGATGCTATCTCATTTGCTGAAGGAATTGGGGATTCAGCCTCAATGGAACAGAGCCTTTTAGCACTCAAACCTGAAGACTCTACAGTAAACAACACTCAGAATGAAGAGAGCATTGCTTTTTCAGCCAATGTTACGCCATGTGTTTCCAAGGATGGAGGATACATACAGTTAATGCCAGCTACAAGCACAACTTTTGGCAATTCAAATAACATTCTGATAGCTACTTGTGTAACTGATCCAACAGCCTTAGGAACAACTGTCAGTCAGTCAAATGTGGTGGTGTTGCCTGGAAATTCTGCACCTGTGACTGCTCAACCACCACCTCAGTTACAGACACCCCCAAGGTCAAACAGTGTATTTGCTGTCAACCAAGCTATGTCACCCAGCTTTTCACAAGGTAACTTTAGAACATATTGAAGTTCATTTCTCTGGAATGGGATCTAATTTCTCTTGTGTGTGCTGTTATTGACTAGAAGGTAATAAATCATGGATGAGAGTAAAAGAAAAGATTCAGAAATTTGTGATTATGGCTTCTCTTTACAGAATTAATTCAATCAAAATTTTTTTTAATCTGCTAAGCTATGGAATTCAGTGGTTTCATTTTTTATTTCTTTTTCTTTCCATAGTTCTCAATCCATGGCTAAGCTATCAATACAAGAAAAAGACGGGGGGGGAAGACTAATTCATCAAATAGCCATATACCTACTAAAACCCAGTGTTGTGGGAGATTTTTCTTAAATAGTTATTATAGTCTTAGTTTTCAAGGAATTTATTACCTATTTGGAAAGACTTTCAAGACACAACTTGAATTTCTCCCTGCATAATACCCTTTGTAATTTCTCACTATCTTCCACATTTGAAAATTGATCCCTGTCTTTAGAATTCTTTGTTTATAGGAGCACCTCTGGCATTTATTACATGCCATTTTATGTGTAGTTAGTGACTGACATGCCTGTCATAGTGGTCATTCTTGATTATATGTTCCTTGAAGGTGGAGTTTATGGCACATTCATCTACACTTCCTTAGATATTGATTCCCAAGCTCCTTTCCCCTCTTTCTTTTTTTACATTTAGGCATACAATTAAATCAGATTAAATATCAGCAATTAAGTATTAAGCCTGATGGATCTATTTCAAGTGCTGTTTAAAATAAGAAAGGAGGGATCAGAATTGGTAGAAAAGGTGGAACTTGAGCTGAAGCTTAGGTAGTATTTGGAGTAAAAGGAAGGGAATCTTAAGCAGTACAAGGATAGGTAGGTATTTGAGAGACTGAGGTAGGTGTTCAGGAAAGTGAGGAAATCAGCCTTACAGGAGAAGTTAATGAATTTATTAGGAAAAGATTAATTTACAGGGCAGGGTTAAATTATGATAGCCATAGACTATATTGTTGACCATGTAAACATTGTATTTTCTCCCACAGTTTTTACTGGTTGCTCACTTATCTGGACCCTTTCTGACAAATACCACTGAGATTATATTATAGTTTGGGGTTGTGAGTAAGTCTTAGACTGTCAATATTCAGTTTGGACCATTATTTTCTGGTAAAAGATTCAGACTTGAAACCTGCACTACCAATTTTTTGATCAATTTCACTATTCTTTCTAGAGGAATCAAGGTACAACTAAAATATGATCTCCAGGATGTAGAGTCTTATGCTTATTCATGATGTTTACTTTGACTAATTGCCATAAGAATAATATTCAGATTGACTTTTTCTTAATTTGTTAGCCTTGTTGTTGTCCCTAAATTAATTTTTTTAAAGGAGAGTAGATTATATGAAAAACTGATTATAATTATATAGGATTTATTTCAAATTAATAATTACTGGGGCTTCCCTGGTGGCGCAGTGGTTAAGAATCCGCCTGCCAATACATGAGACACGGGTTCGAGCCCTGGTCCAGGAAGATCCCACATGCTGCGGAGCAACTAAGCCCATGCGACACAACTCCTGAGCCCACATGCCACAACTACTGAAGCCTGCACGCTCTAGGGCCCGTGCTCCACAACAAGAGAAGCCACTGCAATGAGAAGCCCATGCACTGCAACGAAGAATAGCCCCCGCTTGCCGCAACTAGAGAAAAGCCTGCATGCAGCAACAAAGACCCAAGCAGACATAAATAAATAAATCAACAAATAAATAAATGTATTTATTTTAAAAAAACACAAAACCTTTAAAAATAGTAATAATTACTTTGGTGTCTTGTGTTTATTCCATTTTATTGAGAATTGTTGGTTGTTTTTTTTTTTAGGATCTGCCATTATAATTGCTTCTCCAGTCCAGCCTGTACTTCAGGGAATGGTGGGAATGATCCCTGTATCTGTGGTTGGACAGAATGGAAATACCTTTTCTGCTCCTCCTCGGCAGGTGAGATTTATGAACTGAAAATGGCTCGGTGCTGCTTTTCAAACAAAGTATAATTAATGGCTTCTCCTCCAGGTCCTTCATATGCCTTTGGCAGCACCTGTTTGCAATAGAAGTATCCCTCAATTCCCTATCCCTCCAAAATCTCTGAAGACTCAGGGACTAAGAAACAAGCCTTGTACAGGTACATTTTTAAGTTCATTCATGTCAGCTTAATGTGTGTGTACTCCTTTGTTTGCAGCAATATGACGGTATTTTTTTTTATTTTTTGGAATACTAATAACTTTCCTAACAGGTGGTTGTCCAACCTTTGCTTAAAGTTTTTTGCAGTGATTAAAAAAAGAAAAAGACAAATGGAACAAAACAGAGTTTAGAAAAAGACCGTGTATTTAGAAAAAGACGTGTATAGCAACTTGTACATAGTAGAGGTAATGTCAGAAGTCAGAAGGGATAGGGTGGTTTGTTTAGTAAATGAAACCATTGGCTATTATATATATTACAGGGAAAAAATAGATCTCTTCCTCACAACATATATAAAGGTATGAACTCCAAGATGATTAACACCTGAAAGTGAAAAGCAAAACAAATAATGAAAGAAAATGTAAGAGAATATCGAGATGATGCTGAGATAAAAGATTGCTTTTGAAAAATGAAAAAATTTGATAATGCTGACTACTCCAAAATTAAAGACTTAGTTCAGTAAAAGACAACATATACAAAGTAACACGAGATTTTCATTCATGAATGAAAATACTGATGAATGTTGTGGTGAGTTCTCAAACTTCTCTACCTCAGACTTCTCTATCTTCATGGGTGACAAAATGCCCATGTTGTTAACCTAACAACACCCTAACCCTCAGAATTGTTGACCCCTTTCATTTCTGAGTCTTTAATCTTCACTTCAGCCAACCTGTCCCATAGCTTTACCTTTAATTTTTCACTACTTGTTATTAGACCTATATAATTTATAATGGTCAATAAACTCTCTCAAAATACTTACATTTCTGTATATCCATTGAATCTCTCTTCAACCAATGAGAGCTCCTATTACTTGAATCCTTACCTTTACCTGAATTTTCACTTCCTTTCTGCATTCATTTCCTTCCCTATCCAGGCTAAACCCCACAATCCACCACATCAGCCACTTTTCCCAGTACTCTTATACACCTTCATATTCACATTCTTCTACCATATCCACTTAATACCCTCTAGCCCTGGATCTATCCAGCCAACCATTTCTCTGCCTTTACACCTGGGCTTCTTAGCATTGCTTTAGAAGTGATTCCATTCAATAACACTTAAAACTTTCTCACCCTCACTGCCACTTAGCAATTATTTTAAATGTCTACCTATCTTCTTTCTCTCCCATTCCTCCTTAATACTATTTCAGACTTACACAGGTCTTCTCAGATCTATCCAGTCAGCACTTTCCTCACTCTAGGCCAATGATTTTGATTTTTATGCTGCCAGAGTGACTTCCTAAAACAAATCTATTCATGCATCGTCCCTATTTAAAACTCTTAAGGATTCTCTATAAAACCTTTTGCATAATACCCAAGGTCCTACACGATATCATCTTTGCTTTCATTTCTGGCTTCATATCTTGCTGCCCTTCCACATAAACTCATATAAGTCCATGGAAATTAAAATATGGCTATTAAAAAATAATAATAATAAAATAAAATATGGCTATTAAAACTCCAGAGCATGCGCTCTGAGTGACATAGGCTTACAAACATGACAGTTAAATGGGCAGAATTTTTAAATAGGTATAATATAGTGTTTTCTTTAAGTAACTTTTTGGATCTAAGTAGTACCCTTAAATGCTATACTGAGCATACTAATTTGTAAATCAAAAGACTGGATTCATATTTCCCTGAAGTTAAAGCAAGTCATTTGCTCCATATTTATATTTCCTCAGTAACATGAATGAGTGATCGTCTCGTGTATATTACAAAGCTGCTTTTTTAGACCCAGTATGTGAAAGTATTTCATTTGTACATTAGCTATAGCTTAAATTTTTCTCATGGTGTCTGATACTGTGGTCTGTTCTGTTTTCTTTCAGAGAAATATACTTTCAGGAATGTTTTTCTTTTCTAATTAACTTAACTTATAATTCCAGGAAAACAGGTAAATAATTTGGTGGATTCATCAAGTCACTTAGTTGGATGTCATGTACAACGGTGAGCATAAAAGTAGTTTCTATCATAGAGTATTTGGATGCTCAAGTTAAAAGCATAAAGAATTTCTTTATGTTGCTAAGAAAAATTTTTTTTTCTTGTAGAACTGAAGTTCCTGACAAGAATATGGCCACAGATCTTGGGAAAAAATTGGAAGAAATAACAGTTCCCTTCTCAGTAGAAAGTATAGTTCCAACTAGCAAAACCTTTGAAAGCCACAGGCGTGTGCTCTGTTTTGATAGCACTGCTTCTCCTGTGGCGAATACACAGGGGACAAATCATAAGACGGTGTCCCAAAACAAAGAAAGGAATGACATTTCATTTTCTAATCTTGACTCACCCATTGTTTCCTCCACCTTAAAACCCCCTTCTAATAACGCTCTCAAAAGAGAGAGAGAGAAACCTCCTGTGCCTAAGATTTTATCTAAATCAGAAACTGCCATTAGCCGACATACCATAAAAGAAACTCAGTCAGAAAAGAAAGTTTCACCCACAGAAACTATACTTGAATCTTTCCATAAAGCAACAGCTAATAAGGAGAATGAACTATGCAGTGATGTGGAAAGGCAGAAAAATCCAGAAACTTCAAAACTGTCTAATGGGCAGCAAACTGGGGGTGTACGGAATGAGAAAACTATAGCTTCACTGCAAGAGCTAACCAGAAAACAAGGCACATCCTCAAACAGTAAAAATGTCATTTCAGTAGGTGCACCTGTGAAGGATTTAAAACAAGAACAAACCAAGTCTGCCAGTTCTTTGATTAACCCACTCACCAAGCATACCACAGAAATGTTACAAGATATTCAGTGGCATAGCCCAGTAAATAGACTCGCTGATAGTACTGATTTATCTGTACCCCGGACATCTGGCTCAGGAGCAGGGGAAAAACATAAAGAAGAACCTACAGATGTTATCAAGGTCCCTTCTAGTAGGCGTTATGGTGAAGAGAGTAGCACACCCAAAGTAATGGTCCCTCCTGTCACCCCAGACTTGCCCGCCTGCAGCCCTGCCAGTGAAACAGGGAGTGAAAACAGTGTAAACATGGCTGCCCATACATTAATGATTCTCTCCAGAGCAGCCATCTCTAGGACTACTTCAGCTACTCCTCTAAAAGACAATACACAACAATTTAGAGCATCTTCAAGGAGCACCACAAAAAAGCGGAAGATCGAGGAATTAGATGAGCGTGAACGACACTCCCGTACTTCTAATAAAAGTCTTGCAAATTCATCAATACCAATGAAAAAGAAGAAAATTAAGGCAAGTTTGAAAGTCTTAATTTCAAAACCACACCTTGCCCTTCCTTCAGTGCTCAGATTAAAGATCTCATCATTTTTTGCCATAGCTACCTAACTGAACATTTTGGTCAAGATAGCTTTGAATTTTGATTGACAAAATACATTCTCTAGGGCTTCCCTGGTGGCGCAGTGGTTGAGAGTCCGCCTTCCGATGCAGGGGACACGGGTTCATGCCCCGGTCCGGGAAGATCCCACATGCCACAGAGCTGCTGGGCCCGTGAGCCTGTGCTCCGCAACGGGAGAGGCCACAACAGTGAGAGGCCCACATACCGCAAAAAAAAAAAAAAAAAAAATTCTCTAGCAGTATCTCTCAGCCAGTGTGGTACTCAGAAGTTATCTAGATGAAACGTAGCATTTTCAAAACAGTTGCTAAGGCGTGTATTTATAAACATCTTCCTTGGGAAAAGGAGGTTTTTGTTTCTGTCATGGTAGGACCCAAGGTTTGGTGGGGAGAATGACATAACACATGAAAAATTGGGAAGCCATTATTGTGTATGGAATTACCAAGTGAAAACTGCTTTGCAACTCCTCCATCTTAGGTTTTTTCCACATGTCCTACCAGCTCTTCCATAGATTCTAATGTAAGTTAATGTGTTGGAGCAGTATAAAAATTAAATTTACCTGTTTCTTCTTTAACCACAGTTATCTGTAGGAAAGTAATGTAGGATTATCACTGATAAGTTAAAGCCATTTTTCCTAAATCTGTTTAGCCATTTAGTAAGTGGATTGAATAGAAAGGTTTAAAATGTCATACAGGAAGTATTGTCAGGGAAAGAATCTTGGCTCTGCTGCCTTGCAAGCCTAGGTTGAATCCTGCATCTCCTGCTTATTGGTTCTTGACTATTGTTAACCCAATAACATGAGTCTTAGCTGCATCATTTGACATGAGGTTACCACACATCTTACCCAATGGCTGTGAGGACTAAATGCAGTGTTTGTAAAGTGCCTAGAGTATGTTAAATGTTTGGAACTAGAAAAGTACCTGTTAACTCTTAAAATCTTAGTAAAGCTTTCTAAAGTTTACAGTTTAGCAATAATGACCACCTTATAAAAAGCATGTTCTCTCTTGTCTCATTCAACATTCATACACTCTGAATTTGTATAATGTCTTGTGCTCTAAAATAATGAAATATCATTGAAGTATATTTTATTAACCTTGGATTTATAAAAATTGTCTCTACTTCTCTGTATAACTAAAATGGTAATGAACTAAACTGTTTTGGCAAAAATTTTGGTAGTATATGAAAGTACCTGATAATGAGGGTCTATGTGACTTAATAAGAAAGCTAGCTTTTTGGCCTTGTTTGAGTTCAATATGTTAACTTAGGTTTATTTTTTCTTTCTTTCTTTCTTTTCTTTCTTTTTTTTTTTTTGACAGAAAAAGAAGCTACCCAGTTCATTTCCAGCTGGAATGGATGTGGACAAATTTTTGTTATCATTGCATTATGATGAGTAAATATTCTGAATATATAAGAACAGTAGCTATTTAAAACTACTATTCCTTAAACTATGAGTGTAGGGAATGAGATACTGACAGAATCTGAAAGCATGACCTGCACTTTCATTGTACTGAAATTTCACTTTATTTCTAAATCATGCTGTTTCTAAAGCAGCTTCCTAGTTTGTAAATAGCTTTACCTTGGTATATTTTTATTGTGGAAAAAACATTTGCAGAAATGTGAGTAAAGCCAATCTGCAAAACTGTATATCTTTGACAATTGTATATTGTAAATACTGTGTAAATCTTGTTGAAATAGAGCTTAAATCAACCTAATGTTCTTAC
The DNA here is from genome assembly GCF_005190385.1 of Monodon monoceros. Lineage (NCBI taxonomy): Eukaryota > Metazoa > Chordata > Mammalia > Artiodactyla > Monodontidae > Monodon > Monodon monoceros. The sequence continues at coordinate 23,753,072 of NW_021703784.1, forward strand.
ATTGTATTTTTTGGCTTCTTATGATCTCTAATTCTGAGGCTTATTCATCTGGAATAGTTTCTCACTTTGAGTGGGAAAAGTATACTTTTCCTTATAAATTGCCTTCAGTAATTGTCCCACAAGATATCTGAAGACATAGCCACTAATTAGTACAAGAGTAATAATGAATTCAAATGGTAATAAAGTAACCAGAAATTAACAATTTGGGGTTTTTTCTAGAGTGAATACTTTGCCGCCCCTTCTTATAATTGCAGTAAAGATAATGTTCCTAAAATTGTACACTTTATTTCTTCTGGTTGTTCTGGTCTCTTTGTTTTAAAGAGAGAATTTTGTAAACCATTTGAGTGTTCTGATCTTTTGTTTATAACTTTTAAGATCTTTTACATAACTTTAAGCGTTTAGACTGTTGAGCCATAAAAAGTTTGGTTATGTAGTAGTTGAGATTTCTTGGTGTGTATATACTTTTCCCCTAAATACTGGGGATTTAAAGAACTGCACTAATTCATAGAACTTTTTACATGGTAGAGACCAATGCACATTTAATTTAAATCTTGTGTTCTATGTTAAAGCTTGTATGCAGGATTATCTTCTGTTGTCCTTTTAGAAAGCCATATCCATCATAAGATGTAAAAAGAGAAATCATAGTTTTCTATTTTAATTTAGTTTCTCCTAAAATGGGCTGTGTTACACTTGGATATAGCACGTTGTCTCTGTACCCCTTAAAGTATTATAGAGTTTCCCTCAGAAAGTCCTTAAGGAGAATGAAAGAGGTGCCTTCTCTGTATTAGACTCACACACATCAGTCAAGTTGAAGAATTGGTTTAAACCTTTAAATGAGTACAGAAATTATAATTCGTACCAATTGTGCCTAGATATTAAAGTATGTTCTCTTAAGTGCTTTCTGTTTTGTTAAATATCAGTATACTAAGGGTTTTTTCTGCAGGTGTACATATTTATGAGTCATTTTCCTCAACCATTATTTTTTTTAATACTGGGCCTTTAAAAAACTAAATCCATCACTACATTTCTCAATGTGGAAATCACGTCTTACTAGCTGAACCTTACTGCAGAAATTTGTGTTGTAATAAATTTTTATGATGTGGCAGTGGTCTGTTCCTAAGGAACCAGGAATTAGTACAGTTAATGTTTATTTAACTCAGCTTGATACTGTACTACAGTTAGGTTTGAATAAATATTTTCATTAACTTCAAAAGTTTGAATTCCTTCATATTGGCAATCATTCTCTTTTAGATACTTTGAAGAAATTCCTTTGCAAGTCAATTCTTGTTTTCGGAAGTTTACATAATGCTGAAAATTATAGATTTTCTTCTCATTCAGTTAATTTGTATGTGCTAAGGATTCATATACAAATAAAATAAGCTCACTTTCTTCAGGATTCTTAGTTCACTAGCCAGGAGCCACTAGATATAGTCCAAAGACAACTTGTATTTGGAGCTTTCATTTATGTTCGAGAATAAAACCATAGTCCCCATTTTATCCTAAAAGTCCCAATGTGCTAGACTTAATTATTGTACCCGGTAATCTATTTTAACAGTCAGATGCCCAGTTGACTACATTTCAGGGTTAAAGTATACCACAGACAACTTGTGGCTACTTCTGTAACTACATGTAAGGATCCATGCACTGTTTATTTTTGACATTACTTAGTGCAGCAGTCCCCAACCGTTTTGGCACTAGGGACCAGTTTCACTGAAGACAATTTTTCCACAGAAGGGGCGAGGATGGTTCAGGGTTCAGGCGGTAATGTGAGCGATGGGGAGCGGCCCATGAAGCTTCGCTCACTCGCCCGCTGCTCACCTCCTGCTGGGCGGCCCGGTTCCTAACAGGCCATGGATTGGTACTAGTCCAGGGCCCGGGGGTTGGGGACCCCTGACTTAGTGTACTCAGTTGTATGCCAAATTTGAGAAGTCTTGTAATTAAAATATTTGATTAGTTTAGCCCTGGATATTGTTGGAACCCTTTAGTAAGTATGTTGAAATTTTACATGAGTAAAGCATCCATCAGCATTCAGCCAAAGGCTAGATGTCATGACTATTAGGAATACCAAGATTAAGCTTTGATAAGGAGTAATTTCAAAAGCATGGTGCTATATATTCTACATTCATCATTTTTCAAGCCACCATCTTTCAGCCTCAGGCTTAACTTATTGAAATTATACATCAAATTTTGACCCTGGTAGTATGCATTCTCTTTTAATAGACTTTCCTATTTTTATAAATATTGGTTAACATTTTTGCATACTTTACTAGTCTTTTTTCCCTAAATTATTTTTTCTATATAATTGAACTTAAACTGTAAATATAACTTCCTAATGCTTTTTTTACTTTAGATAATATCAGGCACTATCCAGTTTTTAGCTATTATTTTTAAAAAACTAGCAGTGAACATGTTTGTAAATAAATATTTATGTTGTCAGTTATCTCCTTAGGAGATGCTTTAGAGAGTAGAATTACCAAGTCAAAATTTAGTGTACATTTTTTTAAGGACCTCAATACATTTTGCCAAATTTCTTCCGGGAAATTACTTCAATTAATATTCCTGCCAGGAAATTGTCGTTTCTTCCATAGTATATGCTTATACCTTACCAGAGATATATTCAACTGTATCATTACTGGTTTCTATTGGTTTTTTATTTCTTGATTTGTTGAAATTAGGATAAGCTCCTAATCCGTATATAATTTAGTTTGATACCTGGTGTGAAGAAAGAATCAGTACATTTTTTCCCTAAATATTTAACCACTTGACTCATAAAACTGCTTAAAATAAGGTTTCTCTCCTCACACACATTTATGTATAATGTCTCTCTTATCCTCTACTGATGCGTAATCTTTTTTATTTACAATTCTAAAATCCAAAATGTTCACAACCAATTTTTTCCCTTAAGTTGAGCATCAAAACTCATTTCAAGGCAAAACCTGACCTGATTTGACGTGAGGCTACATTAGTCTTTATCTCATTTGGTATGAATATTCATATTTTGCTGGAAAAATAGCAATGTGCTTAATTAGTGTACCGTTTCAGATTCAACTGAGGTATATGATATATACATTCTGTTACTTTTTAAAAATCCTAAATATTCTGAACTATGAAGCCCAGCTAACCAGAGAGGTATAAAATCAAAGGTTTTGGACCTATATTAAATTTATACACATATACATGCACTACATAGTACAGTGTATAGATTATTTTGTGCCATTGATGAAAGCGTTGTAGCTTTATGTCCATTATAACTTTTCTGATTTTTTTCAGGTATTTGTCTCTTTTAAGCTTCTGGATTTACTTTAGAATCACTTGTATTTTTTCCAAGTTAAAATTCTATTGGAATATCCATTTGAAGTACATTAACCCTATGAGTTAACTGATACTGAAAAGCTAATGGCAACATGGTATATATCCATAATTTTGTAGTTATCCCTATCCTCACAAATGTCTTATTAAACTGGGTATTTTGTTGTTTGTTGCTATTTTTAGGGAAGTCTGCATTCCTTTGTTTTAACTGATTATTGCTTTTTTGGTAATGTAAAATTTTTATGGAAGGATAAAACAGAAAAAGTGCAGAAACTTATACAGTTCAATGAATTTTCTAAAAGTACACAAATCCACTTAATCACCCAGATCAAGACTACAATTGGTACCCTAGAATCCCCTCATGCTTCCTTCTAGTAACTAACTGCTAATCCCAAGGATAATTATTCTGACCTCTAGAGCCATAGTTTCAGCCTTTTTTAACTTTGCATAAATAGATTTATGCAGTATATAGTCTTTTTTTAACTTCTTTTGCACAAAATTATGAAAACCATTCACGTTGTATGTAATTCAGTTGTCATTCTCAGTGTTGTGTTTTTTCATTGTATTTATCCACAATTTATTGTACCACAGTTAATCTATTTTACAGTTGAATATTCTTGTACATGTTTTTTGGTGAATGTATTACACTTTTCACTTGGATATATATTTAGGAATGGAGTGGCTGGGTCATCGGGTTTCATATACCCAACCTTATTCAGATTTTTCAGTTTTCCAGAGTGGCTGTACCAAATCATGTGACTATCAACAGTGTAAGGAGAGTTCCAATTGTTCTACATCATTGTCAGTACTTGGTATTTTTGTTACAGCCATTTTGGTATCACATTGTGGTTTTGATTTGCTTTTTCCTGATAAAGTTGAAAACCATTTCAAATGCTTTTTGGCCATTCAGGTTGTCTCCTTTGATGTAGTATCTGTTTATCTCTTTGCCCATTTTTGTATTGGATTGTCTGCCTTTTTCTTACTGATATGTTGCTGGTCTTTCTGTATTCTAGATTTAAGTTCTTTCTCGGATGGATATCTAATATCTGAATATTTTACCATTTTTTCTTCTAGAAGTTTTTTTGTTCAGCCTTCTGTATTTTGATCAATTATCCATCTGTATTGGATTTTCTATCTGAATGTCCAATTAACTCAGCACCATTTATTGAGAAAGACTATCCGTTCCGAAATACGTTCCACTGTTACCGCTGTCATAAGCTGGTAAACTGAATATGTGTAGGTTTGCTTCTGGACTCCCGATCTGTTCCATTGATCTATTTTTCTAAAGATGTGCCAGTAACACAACATCTTAAGTACTATAGGAAATATATTTTGTTTTATTTTCTAATTAGGCCCCTTACTGAATGGACTTTATTAGAGCTAATGACTTTCCTGATGCTTATTTTTTATTTACTAAAGATATATCATCTTGAAATAATTATTTTCCAGTTTCTTCTTACTACACTCATAGTATTTCCAGTAAAACTAATAATGATCAAGATAGGCTTTCTCGTCTTATTCTTTATTTTAATAGAGATGTTAAGTATAATTTTGGCTTTTGTTTGTAGTGTTTTAAGTATTTATATCAGGGGGGCGTTCCCTAGTGTCCTAGTGGTTAGGATTTCGGACTTTCACTGCCATGGCCCGGGTTCAATCCCTGGTCAGAGAACTGAGATTCTGCAAGCCGTGCAGCACAGCCAAAAAAAAAAAAAAGAAAATTTATATCAGGAGTATTTGTTCAACCTAATTGAATGCTCTTCTAACATCAATTAAACTGTTTTCATTAAATCCATGAATTTCTTTTTATATTGATAACCCTAATATTGTGTACTTTGCAATCTTAATGATTCTTTAAATATAATTAAATTTGATTTGTCCACTTTTTATTTAAATGTTTACTTCTAGTGAGATTGGTTTCAAGCTTATTCCAATTTTTTAAATGAACTTGAAACTTTTGTCTCTTTCTAGTGTATCTGAATATTGGAATAATAAAGGGTGCCTACTTTTAAATTAATGTGATATTTAAATAAGGTAATATATGTAAAGCATTTAGGTCACTGGAACATAATAAGCGCTTTAACATCTAGCTGCTACTCTAGCTGATGCTGATTTTTATTATTTTCTGCAACAGTTTTTTTTTTAATTGAAGTATAGTTTGTTTACAATGTGTTAGTTTCAGATGTACAGCAAAGTGATTCAGTCTTATAAATACTGAGTATAGTTCACAGTGCTATATAGTAGGTATATAGGTCCTTGTTGGTTATCTCTTTTATATATAGCTGTGTGTATACATTAATCCTAAACTCCTCATTTATCTCTCTCCCCCTTTCCCCTGTGGTAACCATAAGTTTGTTTTCTATGTCTGTGGATCTATTTCTATTTTGTATATAAGTTCATTAGCATCTTTTTTTTAACTTCACATATAAGCAATATCATATGATATTTGTCTTTCTCTGGCTTACTTCACTTAGTATGATAATTTCTAAGTCCATCCATGTTGCTGCAAATGGCATTATTTCATTCTTTTTTATTACTGAGTAATATTCCATTATATGTCATGCCTTCTTTATCCATTCATCTGTAGATGGACATTTAGGTTGCTCCCATGTCTTGGGGCAACAGTTTATTCAGTAGAGTGGGATATGTGTTCCTTCAAACTAAAATCACCAATAAATCGTATAAGCCTGAAGGCTTTTGCAGAAGAAGTTCAGGTTTTTCTTCCCGATTTTCTTCCAATCTTGTCAGACTTACGAGTCTTTTTACTGAATTAAATTATATTTTTCTCTGTAATTTTTGCTTGTGTTCTCTTTAAATTAGATGTGACTAATTTTTTTCTGACAAAATCACCTCTTACATTTAACAACTGTATACTTTTCTGATTCACTGATTTCTTATTCTTTGTCTCCTGTTCTCAGAGTTCTTTTTTCATATTCAACTTCTTAAATTGAAGAGTTTTGATTTTTTTCCTAAGCATTTAATTAACACTAAGAACTTAGTTCTGGGCTTCCCTGGTGGCGCAGTGGTTGAGAGTCCGCCTGCCGATGCAGGGGACACGGGTTTGTGCCCCGGTCCGGGAAGATCCCACATGCCGCAGAGCGGCGATGCCCGTTAGCCATGGCCGCTGAGCCTGTGCGTCCGGAGCCTGTGCTCCGCAACGGGAGATGCCACAACAGTGAGAGGACCGCGTACCCCAAAAAAAAAAAAAAAAAAGAACTTAGTTCTGATTTCAATTTTAGACATCAGACTTTGAAAGATGGGGTAAGACTTTCATTTTCTTGTTTTTTTTTAATATCTTTACTTAGAATAAGGTAGCATGCTTTTTATATATATATTTATTTATTTGCTTATTTTTTTGTCTGCGTTGGGTCTTTGTTGCTGCACACGCATTTTCTCTAGTTGCAGTGAGCGGAGGCTACTCTTCGTTGCGGTGCACAGGCTTCTCATTGCAGTGGCTTCTCTTGGTGCGGAGCACAGGCTCTAGGCACGCAGGCCTCAGTAGTTGTGGCTCACAGGCTCTAGAGCACAGGCTCAGTAGTTGTGGCGCATGGGCTTAGTTACTCCACGGCATGTGGGAGCTTCCCAGCCCAGGGCTTAAACCCACGTCCCCTGCATTCGCAAGCGTATTCTTAACCACTGCGCCACCAAGGAAGTCCCCTAGCATGCTTTTTAATTTAAAAATTTACAGTATTTTTATTATTGTGGTCAAAAGATAGGTTAAATTTTCTGTAAGTGTTGCATGGGTGCTTAAAGACAGGTGTTATGTTTATAAAGGTACAAGGTTTGATATTTATTTAATCTTATCAAATCCCGTCTAACTTTGTTTTTAATACTTGGCATAAACATTTAATTTCCCATTATAACTATCTTGGACATAGTTTTTACTTCGGTTGTTTGGTATTATTACTCAGTGATAGTCTGTAACTTACATAACTTTTTTTTTTTTACCTTTATTGAGATATAATAGGCAAAATTGTAAGATATTTAAAATGTACTGTACATCGTGATTTGATCTACATATACATTGTGAAAGGCCCCTCTAGTTAATTATCATGTCCATAACCTCACATATTTATCCAGTTTTGTGTGTGTGTGTGTGTGATAATAGTTGAGTTCTCTCAGCAAATTTAAATTTCAATTATATAATACAGCATTGTCATCTCTAGTCACCAGGTCATACATTAGACCCTCAGACTTTATTCATGTTATACCTGAAATTTTGTACTCTTTGACCTCTCCCTATTTTCCTCTATACCCCCAACCTCTAGCAACTGCTTTCCTACTGTTCCAGTTTTTTGTTTCTTTTTTCTTTTTTTTTTCTTTTTCTTCCAGATTCCACATGTAAATCATACCATGCAGTATTTGTCTTTCTCTCTGGCTTATTTCACTTAGCATAATTCCCTCAAGATCCATCCATGTTGTCACAAGTGGCAAGATTTCCTTCTTTCTCATGGTGGAATAATATGCCATTGTATTTACCACATCTTTTACTCATTCATCTGTTAACTGCCACTTAGGTATTTCCTTACCTTGGCTATTGCAAATAATGCTGCAATGAACGTGGGAATGTAGATTTTTTAAGATATATATATATCTACACACATGTACACACACACGTGTGTGTGTGTGTGTGTATCCTGTGTTCATTTCCTTTGGATATATACCCAGAACTGGGATTGCTGGATCATATTTTTTTCATTTTTAAATTTTTGAGATATCTCCATACTGTTTTCCATACTTGCACCAATTTACATTCCCACCAACAGTGCACAAGGATTCTCTTTTCTTCACATCCTCAACAACACTTGTCATTTTGATGATAGCCATTCTAATACATGTGAGGTGAAATCTCATTGTGGTTTTGGTGACTACTGATGTTGAACATCTTTTCGTGTACCTGCTGGTCATTTGTATGTCTTCCTTGGAAAAATGTCTATTCACATCCTCTGCCCATTTCTAATTGATTTGCTTTTTTGCTATTGAATTGTGTCAGTTCTGTATATACTTTGGACATTAACCTCTTGTCATATAGATGGTTTGCAAATACTTTTTCCCACTCCATAGGTTGCCTTTTCATTTTGTTTATGATTTCCTTGGCTGTGTAGAAGCTTTTAAGTTTGATCTAGTCCCACTTGTTTATTTTTGCTTTTGGTGTGAAATACAGAAAAAAAAAATTCTCAAGACCCATGTCAAGGAGCTTATCTCCTGTGTATTCTTCTGGGAGTTTCACGGTTTCAGGTCTTGAATTTCAGGCTTTAATCCATTTTGAATTGATTTTTGTATATGGTGTAAGATAGTGGTCCAATTTCATTCTTTTGCAAATGGCTGTCCAGTTTTTCCAGCACCACTTATTGAAGAGACTGTTCTTTCCCCACTGTATATTCTTGGCTCCTTTGTTGTAAATTAATTGACCATATATGCATAGATTTATTTCTGGGCTCTCTATTCCACTGATTTATGTGTTTATTTTTATGCCTATACCATACTGTTTTAATTACTATAGCTTTATAATATAGTTTGAAATCAGGAAGTATGATTTCTCCAGCTTTGTTCTTTCTCAAGTTTGCTTTAGCTATTTGGGGTCTTTAGTGGTTTCATACAAGTTTTAGAATTGCTCTTCTGTTTCTTTGAAAATATGCCATTGGAATTTTGGTACAGATTGCAATGAATCTGTAGATGACTTTGGGTAGTATGAACATTTTAATAATATTCTTCCAGTCCATGAGCATGAAATATCTTTCCATTTATTTATGTTTTCAATTTCTTTCATCAGTGTCTTATACTTTTCAGTGTCCAGATCTGTCACTCCCTGGTTAAATTTATTCCTAGGGTATCTTTATTATTTTTGATGCAGCTGTAAATGGGATTATTTTCTTAATTTCTCTTTCTGATAGTTCATTGTTAGTGTATATAAATGCAAAAGATTTTTGTACCAGGCATACCTTGGAGATATTGCAGATTCAGTTACAGATGACCACAATTAAGCAAATATCACAAGTCGCACAAATTTTTTGGTTTCCCAGTGCATATGAAAGTTATGTTCAGACTATACTGTAGTCTATTTAAAGTGTGAGATAGCATCATGTCTAAAAAAAATATACATACCTTAATTTAAAAATCCTCTATTGCTGGGAGTTCCCTCGTGACCTAGTGGTTAGGATTCCAGTCTTTCACTGCCATGGCCCAGGTTCAATCCCTAGTCAGAGAACTGAGATCCTAGAAGCTGTGCAATGTGGCCAAAAAAAAAAAGAAAGAAAAAAGAAAAGAAAAAGGTAGCTCCAATAAACTAAAATTAAATAAATAATAATAAATTTTTAAAAGTTTTTAAACACTTTATTGCTTAAAAAAAATGCTAAGCATCATTTGAGCCTTCAGCCTTTGCTGGTGGAGGATCTTACCTCAATGTTGACCGCTGCTGGCTGATCAGAATGATGGTTGCTCAAGGTTGGGGTGGCTTTGGCAGTTTCTAAGGCAACAATGAAGTTTCCTGCATCAATTGACTCTTCCTTTCATGAACAATTTCTCTGTAGCTGTTTTATAGCATTTTACCCACAGTAGAACTTCTTTCAAAATTGGAGTCAGTCCTCTCAAAACCCTGCCACTCCTTTATCAACTAAGTTTATGTCATATTCTAAATCTTTAGTTGTATTTCAACAGTCTTTACAGCATCTTTACCAGGATTAGATTCCATCTCAAGAAACCACTTTCTTTGCTCATCCCTAAGAAGCAAATCCTCATTCATTCAAGTTTTATGATGAGATTGCAGCGATTCAGTCACATCTTAAGCCCCAATTATAATTCTAGTTCTCTTGCTGTTTCCACCACATCTGCAATTACTTCCTCCCCTAACATCTTGAACCACTCAAGTTATCCATGAGGTTGGAAACAACTTCTTCCAAACTCCTGTTAATGTTGATGTTTTGACCTAAAGGCATGAATCATGAATACTCTTTTTTTTTTAACATCTTTATTGCAGTATAATTGCTTTACAATGGTGTGTTAAGTTTCTGCTGTATAACAAAGTGAATCAGCTATACATATACACACATCCCCATATCTCCTCCCTCTTGGATCTCCCTCCCACCCTCCCTATCCCACACATCTAGGTGGTCACAAAGCATTGAGCTGATCTCCCTGTGCTATGCAGCTGCTTCCCTCTAGCTAGCTATTTCACATTTGGTAGTGTATATATGTCTGTACCACTCTCTCACTTCATCTCAGCTTACCCTTCCCCCTCCCCATGTCCTCAAGTCCATTCTCTACATCTGCGTCTTTATTCCTGTCCTGCCCCTAGGTTCTTCTGAACCATTTTTCTTTTTTTAGATTCCATATATATGTTAGCATACAGTATTTGTTTTTCTCTTTCTTACTTCACTCTGTATGACAGACTCTAGGTCCATCCACCTCACTACAAATGAGTCAATTTCCTTTCATTTTATGGCTGAGTAATATTCCATTGTATATATGTGCCACATCTTCTCTATCCATTCATCTGTCAATGGACACTTAGGTTGCTTCCATGTCCTGGCTATTGTAAATAGAGCTGCAATGAACATTATGGTACATGACTCTTTTTGAATTATGGTTTTCTCAGGGTATATGCCCAGTAGTGGGATTGCTGGGTAGTTCTATTTTTAGTTTTTTAAGGAACCTGCATACTGTTCTCCATAGTGGCTGTATCAGTTTACATTCCCACCAACAGTGCAAGAGGGTTCCCTTTTCTCCACACCCTCTTCAGTATTCATTGTTTGTAGATTTTTTGATGATGGCCATTCTGACTGGTGTGAGGTGATACCTCATTGTAGTTTTGATTTGCATTTCTCTAATGATTAGTGATGTTGAGCATACTTTCAGGTGTTTGTTGGCAATCTGTATATCTTCTTTGGAGAAATGTCTATTTAGGTCTTCTGCCCATTTTTGGATTGGGTTTGTTTTTTCGATACTGATCTGCATGAGCTGCTTGTATATTTTGGAGATTAACATTTTGTCAGTTGCTTCGTTTGCAAATATTTTCTCCCATTTTGAGGGTTGTCTTTTCATTCTTTTTATGGTTTCCATGAATGCTGTTAATGGCATCTAGAATGGTGAATGCTTTTCAGAAGGTTTTCAATTGACTTTGCCCAGATTCGTCAGAGGAATCACTATGGCAGCTATAGCTTTACAAAATATATTTCTTTTATAAGAAGACTTAAAAGTTGAAATTACTCCTTGATCCATGGACTGCAGAATGGATGCCATTTTAGCAGAATTTAAAACCATGTTAAGCTCACTGTACATCTCGATCAGAGCTTTTGGGTGACCAAGTGTATTGTCAATGAGCAGTAATATTTTGAAAGAAATTTTGTTTTCCTGAGGAACAGTTCTCAATACTGGGCTTAAAATATTTGGTAAACCATGTTGTGAGCAGATGTGCTGTCATCCAGACTTTGTTTTTCCATTTATAAAGCACAGGCAGAATAGATTTAGCATAATTCTTAAGGGCCTTAGGATTTTCAGAGTGGTAGATGAGCAATGACTTCAAGTTAAACTCACCAGCTGCACTGGCCCCTAACAAGAGAGTTAGTTAGCCTGTCCTTTGAAGCTTTGAATCCAGGCATTGACTTCTCCACTCTAGCTATGAAAGTCCTGGATGGCATCTTCTTTCAATAGATGTTTCATCTATGTTGAATATTTTTTGTTTAGTGGAGCCACCTTCATGAATTATCTTAGCTAGATCTTTGGATAACTTGCTGCACCTTCTACATCAGCACTTGCTGAATCTTGCACTTTGATGTTATGGAGCTGGCTTCTTCTTACAAGGACCAATCTCTGGTAGCTTCAAACTTTTCTTCTGCAGCTTCCTGACCTGTCTCAGCCTTCACAGAATTTGAGAGAGCCAGAGGCTTGCTCTGGATTGGGATTTGGCTTAAGGGAATGTTGTGGCTGGTTTGATCTTCTAGCCAGACTAATAAAACTTTCTGCTTACAGTAAGTCCCCCACATACAAACCTTCAAGTTGTGAACTTTCAAAGATGCGAACATGCGTTTGCATGTCCAGTCACATGTTAGTTCACATGTCTGGTGTATATTGTCACATTGCGTGCATCCTCTACAAGTGGTTGTGCTTTTGTCCAGACCCTCCGTCTCCTATTGCTGACAATCCTTCAGCTCTACCATCTCCCACTTCTTCTCCGTCCTCCAGTCAGTAACCTGTTCACTTGATGCCAGCCCCTGTATGCCACCTGTTGTACTGTACTACTATACTTTTCAAGGTGCTGTACTGTAACACCTAAAATGTTTTATTTTTTGTGTTTGTTTTTTATGTATTTGTGTGAAAACTATTATAAACCGATTACAGTACAGTACTATATAGCCGATTGTATTAGTTGGGTACCTAGGCATTGGACTTACAAACAAATTGGACTTATGAACTCGCTCTCACAACAGAACTTGTTCATATGTATGAGACTTACTGTATTAGCAGTGAGGCTGTTTCACTTTCTTAACATCCCTGGGTTCACTGGAGTAGCACTTGGTAACTGGCACAAAAGGCCTAGCTTTCGGACTATCTCGGCTTTGTACATGCCTTCCTCACTAAGCTTAATCGTTGCTAGCTTTTGATTTAAAGTGAAAGACATGTGACTCTTCCTTTCACTTTAACACTTAGAGGTCATGTAGGTTATTAATTGGCCTACATTCAATATTGTTGTGTCTCAGGGAGTAAGGAGGCCTGTTCCCTCCCCTCAGGGAGAAGGAGAGAGATGGAGAAGTTGCCAGTTGGTGGAGCAGTCAGAAGACACAATATTTATCAAGTTCACCATCTTGATATGAGTGCAGTTCATTGTGCCCCAAAACAATTACAATAGTAACATCAGAGATCACTGGTCACAGATCACCATAACAAATATAATGAAAAGTTTGAAATATTGTGAGAATTACCAAAATGTGACATAGAGACACGAAGTGAACAAATGCTATTGGAAAAATGGTGCTGACAGACTTGCTTGATACACAATGCAAGGTTGCCATAAAGCTTCAATTTGTTGAAAAACAAAAAAATACAGGCATATCTCGGAGATATTGCAGGTTCAGTTCTAGACCACTGCAATAAAGCAAATCACAAGTCACGCAAATTTGTTTCCCAGTGCATATAAGTTATGTTTACACTATAGTCTATTCAGTGTGCATTAGTATTATGTCTTAAAAAACAATTTGTATACCTTAATTTTACTGCTAAAATATGCTAACCATCATCTGACAACAGGATTGCCACAAACCTTCAATTTGTTTAAAAAAACAAAGCAAAACAAAAAACCACAGTATCTACAAAGTGCAATAAAATGAGGTATGCCTGTATATTGACTTTGTATCCTACAACTTTATTATATTCATTTATTATAACAGTTCTTTGGTAGAGTTTTTAGGGTAGTCTGTATATAATATATCATCTGCATTTCATCTACTTCTTCCTTTTGTGGAAGCTTTTTATGTCTTTTCCTTGCTTGCTATTTTAATTGTTCTGCTTAGGATGTCTAGTAATATGTTGAATAAAATTGGTAAGAGTAGGCATCCTTGTCTTGTTCCTGATCTTAGAGGAAAACCTTTCAGCTTTTCATCGAGTATGATGTTAGCTGTGGGCTTGTCATATATAGCCTTTATTACGTTGAAGTACATTCTTTCTACACCCCCTATATTAGGAGTTTTTAACAAGAATGGATGTTGAATTTTATCAAATGCTTTTTCTGTATCTTGAGATGATCATATGATTTTTATCCTTCATTTTGTTACTTGGTTTATAACATTGACTTATGGATACTAAACTATGCTTACATCCCTGGAGTAAATTCCACTTAATTATGGTGCATGATTCTTTTAATGTGCTGTAGATTTTGGTTTGCTAATATGTTGTTCAGGATATTTGTATCTACTTTCATCAGAGATATTGGCCTGTTGTTTTCTGTTCTTGTAGTGTCCTTTTTTGGTTTTGGTATCAGGGTAATGATGTCCTCATAAAATTTGTTTGGAAGGATTCCCACTTCTATTTGTTGGAAGAGCTTGAGAAGGATTAGTATTAATTCTTTAAATGCTTGGTGGAATTCACCAATGAAGCTGTCTGGTCCTGGACTTTTCTTAATTTGGAGGTTTTTCATTACTGATTCAGTCTCCTCACTAGTAATTAGTATGTTCAGATTTTCTATTTTTTCATGCTTCAGTCTTGTAGGTTATATGGTTCTAGGACTTTTTCCGTCTCTTCTAGTTTGTGCAGTTTATTGGTGTATAATTGTTCAGCATACTCGCTTATGATTCATTGTGTGGTACTAGTTGTAATATCTCCTCTTTCATTTATAATTTTATTTATTTGAGGCTTCTCTATTTTTAAGTCTAGCAAATGATTTGTCATTTTTTTTTAAAAATCAGCTCTTCATTTTTTTTAATCTTTTCTATTATCTTTTTAGCCTGTATTTCATTTCTTTTTGCTCTGATCTTTATTTCCCTGCCTTCAACTAACTTTGGGCTTAGTTTGTTCTTTTCCTAGTTCCTTGAGGTGTAAAGTTAGGTTGTTTGAGATCTTTCTTGATTCTTAGTGCAGTATGAAGTTCCCTATTAGAACTGCTTTTGCTCCATCACATGTCTTGGTGTGTTGCATTTCTACTTTCATTTGTGTCAGAATTTTTTTTATTTGTTTGGTTTTCTTCTTTGACCCATTGGTTGTTCAGTAGCATGGTTTTTAATCTCCACATATTTGTGAATTTTCCACTTTTCTTCTTATAATTGATTTCTAGTTTCATACCATTGTGATCAGAAAAGATGCTTGATGCAATTTCAGTCTCCTTAATCTTAAGACCTCTTTTGTGGCCTAACATATGCTCTATTTTGGAGAATGATACATGTGCACTTGAGAATATGTATTCTGCTGCCCTTGCATAGAACGTCATAATGTATCTAAGTCCATCTGGTCTAACGTATCATTTAAGTCCAGTGTTTCCTCATTGATTTTCAATCTGGATGAAATATCTATTGTTGAAAGTGTGGTATTGAAGTCCCCTATTATTGGATTACTGTCTCTTCCTCCCTTAGGTCTCGTTTCCCATCCCCCCACCACCACCGGCCACGCTGTGCAGCTTGCAGGATCTTAGTTCCTCAACCAGGGATTGAACCCAGACCCCAGCCATGAAAGCACCAAGTCTTAACCACTGGACTGCCAGGGAGTACCCTCAGGTCTGTTAATAAATGCTTTATATATTTAGGTGCTCCAATGTTGGGTGGATAAATATTTACAATTTTTTATTCTCTTGTTGGATTGACCCCTTTATCATAATATAATGACCTTTTTATCTTCCTACGTTCTGTGTCTTAAAGTCTATTTTGTCCAATATAAATATAGCTACCCTGCTTTCTTTTGGTTTCCATTCATGAGATATTTTTCCATTCCTTCACTTTCAGTCTCTATGTGTCCTTAAACCTGAAGTGATTCTCATGTATGCAGCATATAATTGGGTCTTTTTTTTTTTTTCCATTCAGTCATTTAAGGTTACTATTGATAGATATGGACTTACTATTGCCATTTCGTTCATTGTTCTCTGGCTGTAATTCCTTTGTTCCTTCATGTCTTGCTTTCTTCTTTTGTGGTTTGATGATTTTTTTTGTAGGGGTGTGCATAGACTCCTTTATCTTTTGTGCATCTATATAGGTCTTTGCTTTGTAGTTACCATGAGGCTTATATAAAACATCTCATATTTATAACAGTATATTTTAAGCTATAACAACTTAATTTCAAATACTTAAGTTCTACACTCTACTCCCCCCTCTATTTTATGTTTTTGATGTTACAGTTTACATATTTTTACCTTATGTATCCATTAAAAATTTTTGAAGTTATGCTTTTTTTTTTCTGTACGCGGGCCTCTCACTGCTGTGGCCTCTCCCGTTGCGGAGCACAGGCTCCGGACGCGCAGGCCCAGCGGCCACGGCTCGGGCCCAGCCACTCCACGGCATGTGGGATCCTCCCAGACAGGGGCACAAACCCAAGCCCCCTGCATCAGCAGGCGGAACCCCAACCACTGCGCCACCAGAGAAGCCCTATGCTTATTTTTAATCATCTTGTCTTAGCCTTCACACCAGAGTTATAAGGATTTACCCACCACCATTACAATAAAGTATTCTGAATTTAACTATATATTTATCTTTACCAGTGAGACATACTTTCAAAGGTTTGTCACTAATTAGCATCCTTTGATTCAGGTTGAAGTCCCTTTAACATTTTAATAAGGCTGGTCTAGTGGTAATGAACTCCTCCAGCTCTTGCTTGTCTGGGAAACTATCTCCTTCAATTCTGAAGGACAGCTTTCCTGGATAAAGTATTCTTGATTGGCAGTTTGTTTGTTTTTTCTTTCAGCCCTTTTGAATATATCATACCACTCCCCTCTGGCCTATAATGTTTCTGCTGAAAAATCTGCTGATAGTCTTATGGGGGTTCCTTTGTTCATGACAAGTTTTTCTCTTGCTGCTTTTAAGATTCTCTGTCTTTAACTTTTCACAATTTAATTATAATGTGTCTCCATGTGAGGGCTCTTTGGATTTATCTTTTTTGGATTTCTCTGTGCTTCCTGAATCTGGTCTGTTTCTTTCTCCAGGTTAGGAAAGTTTTCAGCTGATATTTCTTATAAGATTTCTGCCCCTTTCTCTTCTACTTCTGGGACCCCCTATAATGCATATACTTGTTTGCTCACTTGATGTTGTCTCATAAGTCCTTTAAGCTGTCTTTACTTTTTTTCTTTGCTCCTCTGATTGGATAAATTTCACTGCACTGTCTTTGAGTTCACTGATCCTTTCTTCTACTTGTCTGCTGCTTAACTCCTCTATTGAATTTTTCAATTCGGTTAGCATATTCTTCAGCTCTCTGATTTCTGTTTGGTACTTTCTTATATTTTCTACCTTCTTTGAAATTCTCACTTTCTTTAAACATTGTTCTCCTGATCTGTAAGCATCTTTATGACCATTATTTTTAATTCTTTATTAGGTATATCTCTGTTTCATTGAGATGTTTCTAAAGTTTTATCTCATTCTTTTGTTTGAAACATATTCCCATTTCTTCATTTTCCTTGACTGTGTTGGTTTCTGTATCTTAGATAAAAGAGCCACCTCTCTCAGTCTTGACAAAGTGATCTTAGGTAAGAGAACCTTATACATCAGCCTGACCAGAGCTCTTTATCTCTTAAACATTTGTAATTTTCCATGCTGCCTTCTTTGTTCTTAGTGGCTCCCAAAGGGGAAGACTGCAGTCTGTACCTAGATGCAAGTTGATTGAAAGCTGTACTTGTAGGCAGCAACTGGGAAAGTATGTAGTTAGGGCCCTCTCACGGAGAAAACTGGGAGATGGGCTTTTTTGCATGTTGCCTCTGCACTGGGCCCAGGTGTATACCCTTGGGAGGTGTGGGCAGGCCTGCTATACCCATTAATGACTGATTCTTTGCTACAGTTCTGTGGCACCCATAAGTATAAAACCTGCTGGCTATCAGAGCCAGGTGATCCAGGGGCCTTTCCCTTCGGTGGCAGCTGCAAAAGCTGGGGCACGAGATGTGTACTGGGCTCAAGTGAGAACATAGAGGTGGTATCTGCTGGCTTCCCCAGTCTCCAGGGAGGATGCCAATCAGCTCCTAAATGCATGCTAAATTCTCATGTCATCCTTCATAAAAGCCACTTCTTCTATGACCCTCTTTGGATTCTCCATAACTTCATTTTGAGTAATCTTCTTTACATGGAATAGTTCTTGTCCTATTTTAACACTTTCTGCCTTGATGTCTAATAATTTGTGATATACACCAGCCATCTTTTACTTTGTAATTGGGTTTTTCAGCTTTTATCTTCTATAGTAATTTAAAACGTGGAACTCCTTTTTACATTCCAATGGCATTTCCCTTTATTTAGCATATATACATATATATATATTTTTTTTTTTAACCCGTTTCACCCCTATCTTCCCTTGCTCCCTAGTCAGTCCTCAATCATTTTTTAAAAATTTAACTTTCACACTCCCAAATTCTTGATTATTCTTTCCATGTGCTGATAAACCTTTGTCATTTTTGGAGGAAACATCACAGTGCTACATTTTCTAAGCTTTTGCATGCCTAGACACTCCTTCTAGTATCTTTATCACTCTTACTCCATTAAAAATATGTAGATGTTGGTCACTTGTCTTCTGACAGTTATAGAAATAAGGACTAAGGTTACCAATTTTTCTACCTAGCTGTTTGAAGAATTTTTTTCTTTACTGTCTTTTCCATAGAACATTACTGTGATTCTGTTAATTCTGTTAATGAAATCAGGCCTTCTAAATCTGCACACTTAGTAAAAAATCTGAGTTTTTCTCTTATATTGTAATTATTACTTCAGAGTACCTTTCTTTTTCCTTTTTAATAAATACCATTTACTTGTTAGTTCTGTGTCTTTTCTTTTTCGCTCTTCATTTACTCCCAGATTTAAGTTTTCCAGATGACTGACTTTTGGATTCATTGTTAATTCTGCTTATCTTCAGTGAAGTATTCTAAATATTTTGGGTTGGATTTTTTTTTTTTCCCATGTATTTTACCCAGTTCCTCTTACAGTTAGGGCAGCTACTTATCTGAGACTGAGAAGCCAAACATACTGAGTTAAGAACTTGGGCTCTGGAGTAAGACTGCCTGGAACTGAATCCATCTCAGCTACTCACGAGGTATTTGACCTTGAGAATTTATTTTACCACTCCATGCCTCAATTTCCTTATTTTTATAGGAGGGATAATAATGGTACCTACCCTATTGAGTTTTTGTGAGGATTAAAGGAGTTAATACAAATAAAGACTCTAGGACACTACTTAGCACATAATGAGCTGCAAAAGGGAGCTGTAATTACTATACAGATATTTTTGAAAGTAGTCTTTGAATCTTAAGAACAATTTTTTTCCATGTTATCTTTTTTTTCCTTCAACGATAAGGATTCACTGAATAATTCACTGAATTATTTGCCATGAGATATATGTAATACCACTTTTCTGTCCTCTCTACTCCCCAACTATTGTCAACATCAACTTAAACAGGTTTCCCTTCTCAGAACTGCAGCTGAGGTTGGTGTGCATAGCCCCTGCCTACAGTGTTTTTTTTTTCTAGATGAGATGCAACTCAAGATACTTGTGCTGCATTTTCTTCTGCTTAAGAACAGGCATTGTGGCATAATGAAAGTGGCGATCTCTTCCCTTCAGAAATCCATTCAGTTGAGCAGTTTAGTTTCCACCTTCTTTCCCACTCTCTGTGCTACTGTAGTAATTCAGAGCAAAAACCCTAACCCCCACGCCCAAACAAATTCTGAATGATGAGGTTATGAGAAATTGCACCCACTTCAGACCTGAGCACGTGGGTTCCTCCTGTTTCTAGCAACACTACAGTCTTTGGCTTCTTGACTAATGATATGAGGCATTCCTAGTTTGCACAGAATAACTGCTCTTGCTTTGAAGGGTCTATTAAATCTAAATTAGTGATAGATAACATTCACTTAATCTTTAACAGTCCTCAAAAATGTAAAATAAGATTTATTCTCTAAAGTGGAAGCTTCTAGCTACTTATAAGTCACTAATATTGCACAGTGGTATTTTAAACAGTACAGCCTTATAACAAAAATGTGCTCAAGATTAGAAACAATGTAAATTAGAAGAAAAAATTACTGTGTAATCTCAAAAGGTTTGGGGATTTGATTTTTTATCTTATTTTTTTAAAAAGAGTTGAAAATAATAAAAAGTGAAACAGATTATTTTCATACAAGCTGACCCAGGGTAATCAGTCACCCTGATTACAGCAGGCCTTTCTGGCTACATGGGGTTGTTGCCTTAGACAACAGAAGTTGTCTACAGCTTTTGGATCAGCATGGCAGAAGCACCTCCTCCTCCGTTGCAAATACTGGCAAGACCATATTCTCCTTGCTTCAAGGCATGAGCCAAATGGACGACAATCCTGGCTCCAGACATCCTAGGATTAAGAAAGCATTTTGGTACTTTAATGGTTTACAGACTGTATGAATAACCAAGTTAGCCATTACTTATAGCTGAATTTAACTACTTTACTTTAACTTGGGAGACTTGTTTCAAGAAGGGTTACAGCTTTTTTTTTTTTTGGCTGCAATGAGCAGCACGCAGGACCTTAATTTCCCAACCAGGGATCGAACCCATGCCCCCTGCAGTGGAAGCGTGGAGTCCTAACCACTGGACCACCAGGGAAGCCCCAAGAATAGTTACAGCTTTTTGAAAAGCCCAAGCATAGATTTTACTCTTAAATTATCTTCTTCAACATAAAACAATATTAGTTTTCAAGGAACAGATGTGATAGATCTGTGTTCAATGGGGATCCTATCAGAAATGGTATTTGCCCTATGAAGGATGGGTGGGAAGAAAAACTGTTAAACCAAGAGTAACAAGAATTATCATGAAGCAGTTTAAGTTTTGATAGGAATATACAAAGGCAGCCATTAACCTAGGTATATTTTTCTTTATAATTTTACCTACCCAATTGGATGTCCAAGAGAAACAGCTCCTCCATTGATATTCACTTTTTGGGGATCAATCTCTAGCATTTTAATGTTTGCTAGTACGACCACACTAAAGGCTTCGTTTATTTCCCACATTGTAATATCTTCTTTTTTCAATCCTGCATCTTTAAGAACCTAAATTTTTTAAAAATATAGATTATGTTCAGATAATTAAGTCAAAACTTATTTTCATTATCTTCTTGAAATTCTGCAATTTTCGTTTATAATTCCCTTTGATGTAATACATAAATATGGAGTTTCTTAGTTTCCAGGAGGAAGGGCCCTTTTATTTTCTGATTTTAATTTCTCATCTTTTGTTTTTGTTTTTTTTTTTTGGGGGGGGGGGGGGGTGTGCTGCACAGCATGCAAGATCTTAGTTCCCTGACCAAAGATCGAACCCATGCCCCCTGCAGTGGAAGTGTGGAATCCTAACCACTGGACTGCCAGGGAATGCCCTAATTTCTCATCTTATTGCATTGTAATCAAAGACTTGTTTGCATTATCGTATTTCTATTATTTTGGAGAGAGAAAACTTCATTTTCTTGAACATTCCATGGATAACTGAAAAAAATATACTCTTTATTTAGGGGTACATAGTTGATACATATTCTTAAGATCTACTTTAGTGATTATATGTTGCTTAGTTCTAGATTTTTTATCTATCAAATGAAAGAGGTATACTAGTCTCTACTAATTTTTCATTGCATCCCCTAGAGTTTCTGCTTTATAAAAGTTGCTGTGGGGTTATCTGGGGCACAGTTATTCAGAGCTATCGTATTTTCATTGTAAATGATTTATTTAAAGTCTTATTATATGATCTCTTGTTTTGATAGTTCCTCAGCTATTGCAGGAGGGTGTTTATCTTTAGAAATTTTTTTGTTCTGAGCAACAATAATATTAACATGAAACTTTTGTTCCTCCTTGCTCTCTTCCTCCAGCAGGCTCAGGTAGCTTTCTAAGCTGTACAGCTCAAACAGCTTCCTCTAGTTCCAACACCGTGAGACAAAACATGGTACCTACCTAAGTGTAGCCACTTTTCTAGCTCTCAGAATCTAGCTGAGAAGTGTTTATCACCCTTCCTTTCCAATGTGATGCACATTCACTTTCAGAAGCTGTATAACTGTGTGCTTTCTGAGATCTGCCACCTCTGGACAGATCATCACTCCCTGTTGTTTCTGATCCTTCTCTATCCTTATTCCCCACTGATTTTTTTTTTTTTTTTTTTTTAATCTGGGTGCCACCCTCAGACATTTTCTTTCAGGGTGAGGCCCTCTACTTCTGAAAGGGAACATTTGCTGGAGTCTTCTGAGATCCCTTAACCCCTAAACCAACACAACACTGTCTCCTTTCCTGGGACCCCTTAGTAACTTCCCACAAAGACTCAGACTGACAATTGGAGCAGATAGGTCCTCTCCATCTCCAGTTTTACTCTGAGACCAGCTCCCATGAGTTCCCTTTCAGGATGAAGACTGCTCCTTCTAGTAATGAATATTTGCTTTGAATTCTAGAACCCTGGACCCTCAGCATTCCCTTCTTTTCTCTGCTGCACCAACCTCCCACTTTGCGGTTGCCATTCCAGGTATGTGAGTTCCACACAAGGAATTCAATCATGTAGTTTTATCTGCTCCGCTGAAAATATAGTTTGTGGGCTGCCCCTTTACTTTTGTTGTTGTTATCCTTGTTGCTCTCTAATTGTTTTCAGGAGAAGTGAGAAGATTTGAAACTAAGCTACCTCTATGCTTTGGTGGATGAGTAACATGTAAAATCTAAAACATGCAACCTTGGTATAAGCAAAAACAGAAATTGGCACAATGAGTTATGGTCTGTTATTTTGTTCTCACCTTAGGTACAGCATATGCAGGTGCAACTGGAAAATCAATAGGTTCTACAGCAGCATCAGCAAATGCTTTATTAAAAAAAATACGTCGTTAAAATCTTTTTACAAGCACCCAAAGCTATATCTAACAACTCATATAATATGCAAAAATGCAAGTTTCCTAAACATTATAGTGTATTTAAATGTATTTGTGCCTTTTCTAAGATTCTACACTTTACAAGATTATACCAGTCATCTAAGCCATTGACTTTCACAGATAGGGAGTTAGGGGAAACTGCCTCCAGGGACACTGACATTATCTAGAGATATTTTTGGTTGTTGCACAGGTGGAATGCCACTTATTGTAGTATCTAATGGGTAGAAGCCAAGCTGCTAAACATCTTACAATGCATAGAATAGCTCCTACAACACAATTATTTGTTGTGAAATGTCAATGGTGCTGAGGTTAAGAAACCATGATCTAAACAAAATGGTATCTGTTTAACTCCTTATGAAGAAAGCAAGGCAGATTTTACAGCTAAAAAGTCTTAAGGAGACTGAGGACATGCCAAGACCACACAGTTAATAATTAATGCCAGTACAATTAAATTTTTTGTATCTCTATACTCCTAAGCCCATATTCTTTTTATTCTACCTGGCTACCTTTCCCCACAGTGCCAGGGGAAAACATGTACCCTGTAGTCTCCCACACATCATCCAGGATAGGGAAAGATTTTTAAATGCTTTCTCTTATACAAATCAAATACTAACGAAAATACTGAAGGAGGTTCTATCTCAATTAAAACATGTACTAGTTAAATTCTGTCACAAAGTACAACCTACAGACAGAAATAGCCAACTTCAATATTACGTATAATATTACTGGCAAAGAACCTCAATTTCAGGAAGAATATAGCGGTTTAGGAATAAACAAGTTCAGAACATTTTCTACCTGCTATTCTTGCCAGTGGTTTAACACTGAGCCTCTTGGCTGCATCTGCAGTCATCAGAACCATAGCAGCTGCTCCATCATTCAGTGTGCTGGCATTGGCAGCTGTTACTGTACCTGAAAGTATCAATGAGCATGACATCAGAACATTCTTTCACATTGAATTCGTTTGGATCAATTTAACAAATTTCTGCAGAATACTGCCTGGGTTGCTAGATGCATGAAGATATGGATGGAGATAATTCCTGCCCTCAGGAAAATACACATAATTAAATGTGTATGTATATAACACAATTAATGTCAGTATGCCTTTTTACGTTAGATTTTTTAAAATATATATTTATTTATTTATTTGGCTTCACCGGGTCTTAGTTGCTGCCCCGTGTGGGATCTTCGTTGTGGCATGTGGGATCTAGTTCCCAGACCAGGGATCGAACCCGGGCCCCCTGCATTGGGAGCGTGGAGTCTTAACACTGGACCACCAGGGAAGTCCCCTTACATTAGTTTTTTTGTAACAGTTTATTCAAAGCTACCTCAAAAGGCATGTGTGATGGCACTGGGTAAATGCTGGTTCATAATTCCTCAAAGATAAGGACCACTTCATATTTTTCCTAACAAACAAACACTAAGTCTTTGCTTATTCACAGTAGAGCAGGCACTCATTATATATTTTTCAAATCAGTGTCAAAATCAGGTATTTCTTCTTCTCTACAATCAGTTGAAGTTAAATGAATAATAAAAGTCACTAAACTGTACATTTTAAACAGGAGAATTTTATGGTATGCAAATTATATGACAATTAAGCTGTTTTCTTTTAAATACCAATGAAGACCCTAAAATAGACTGCTGCTAAAATTATAAAAATATACTTTTGCAATATAAATTTTTTTTTCTTTTTTTGGCCAAGCTGTGAGGCTTGTGGGATCTTAGTTCCCCGACTAGGGATCAAACCCGTGCCCCTGCTGCGGAAGCACAGAGTCCTAACCACTGGACCATCGGTGAATTCCCTGCAATATAAATTTTTATATGATGCTTTAATAAAAAAGATTAATCCACTCCTATAGTTAGTATTGAGAAATTCAGTCAAAAAAGGGAAAAAAGTTATTTCAGATTATTATCGCAGCTGTATACAGCCAATTTTAAAAGCAGAACTGACCTTTTTTCCTAAAAGGATTTAGTAAAAAAAAAAAAAAAAAAGGATTTAGTAACCTGGGATCCCACTTATACTAACATTCAACATTTATTTGTTGAGAACCAGGCACTAGAGATACAAAAATGAAAAACATCTATCAGCTTAGTCCTCCAGAGGCTTACAGATATTTAACATAATATGTAAACTTGACTTTCATATCACGAAAAACTTTCAAGATGAAGTGCATATGAAAAACTGTTCTACATCATTCTACAACCTGTTCCAGAGGCTTTATATATTGAAAGTATTAACTGTTTATATAAAATAAATAACTAATAAAAAACATACTGTATAGTACAGGGAACTCTACCTCAATACTCTGTAATGGCCTATATGGGAATAGAATCTAAAAACCAGTGGATATATGTATATGCATAACTGATTCACTTTGCTGTACTGCAGAAACTAACAACATTGTAAATCAACTACACTCCAATAAAAATTAATAATAAAAAACAAGTTCAAACACACACAGACACGCAAAGAAAATATTAACTGTTAAGCAATTTTAAATATACTTTGTATAAATATCGTATGTTTTGTTAACTTCACTTGAGCCTGATACATTGAAAATGTTAAATACCATCTAGTTGTTTTCTAGAATTTTTTTAAATCCTCAGGCAGTTCTAAGACGAGATATGGTATACTGACTCTTTTTTCTTATGCTTCATTTCTTAATACTAACC
Organism: Monodon monoceros; assembly: GCF_005190385.1. NCBI lineage: Eukaryota > Metazoa > Chordata > Mammalia > Artiodactyla > Monodontidae > Monodon > Monodon monoceros. The sequence goes on from NW_021703784.1 coordinate 23,778,552, forward strand.
ATTTTCTTTTTGGAAAACCGTCTTCAGCTTTGGAACTCTGCTAAAATCAACATGTTTATATTCTTCATCTTCTTTCACCACTACATCTGGTTTACCTAAAACAAAAATCTTTTAAATTAAGTAATCTTAGCAGTGAAGATAATAATTAGTTGCTCAGTAAGAAATGGTACACAAGGTGCCTGGTAGTCTGTGCTTCCCTGTATGCCCACATACCTTAAACCATCCCAAGTAAATTCCACTCAAGAATCTACCATCAATAATTTCTGTTAGTGTCTTAAAGAAGAGTTTATTAAGTAGCCTGATGCAATTTAAATCTTCTATTTAGCCACATCCCATTCTCTTCTCTCAGCCTCCTTCTATGATCACAGACCTCATTCTTCTAACCCCAGGGGTAGATGTCCAACCTAGGCTGGATAAGTTTTGGTACTCCATCATTCTCATCACAGTAATTATTTCTAGAATCGAAATGTAACCTAAACCAAGTTAATTGAGTCTTTACTGTGGATTTATTTTGCTGCAATTGGTGAGGAGGTCTCTTTCCTTTGTGACTGAGAGCCCTACAGATGTGACCCTGGAGATGGAGGCAGCACCACAGAAAAGCTGAGACAATAAAGAACAAAAGCAGCACAGAAAAGCCAAGACAGCATGTACTAATGGTACTGACTACCCACTTCCAATCCCTGAAGTTCCCAGAGCTGACTGGTTGCTGCCATATATCTTTCAGTTCTGGGACGAATCCCCAAGTGGCCTTCTAATAAATCCCCCCCTTTTCACTTAACTTAGTGTGTTGTCTGTTGCTTATATTAGGAAGAATTATATTAGAAATTAAATTAAATTATATTAGAAATTAAATTTACCTCTGAATTAGCAACATTTCCCTTTAATAACCATAAGCAGCAGTGTCAGTGTCCTCAGTTGAAATTAACAAAGATAAAAATGTACTAAAACTCAAACAAAATATTTAGCAACACATAAAGTCTACTAAAAATTAAAATCTATTTATCCTTCAACCTTTTACTGTAATTGTGACAGGAACAACTTCATTTCCAAATTTTCCAGCTTCCCATGCTGCTTTACTTCTGGTATAGGAGTTAATAGCATAAGTATCCTGTTCATCTCGTGCAATATTCAGCTTCTTTGCAGTATTTTCAGCACAGTTGCCCTGATAGAAGTTGGAAGTTTTAAAAAACTAATTAACTTTGCATAACATAAAATAGTGGTTAGTAGTTAAATTTAGTTTCTTAAAATATACTTCTTTCTGTACTAGGTAACTTTTTTACTCATGTCTCATCCTCAAATACTTGAATTAGCCCAGAAGTTGCTATTTTGAAGACAAATAATTAAACACCTATGGAATCCATTATTAAATGTCAGAAAATGTCCTATTTCAGTGTGGGGCAATTTATTCAACAGTTGAGCCAAGTTGATGCAATGAGCTTAGAAAAACATTTTCCTAAAATGAATGGCTCAATCAACATTTATATCCTTCAGTTCAGTTTCTGAGATATATATATTGGACTTTCCTGGTGGTGCAGTGGTTACGAATCTACCTGCCAATGCAGGGGACATGGGTTTGATCCCTGGTCCAGGAAGATCCCACATGCTGTGGAGCAACTAAGCCCGTGCACCACAACTACTGAGCCTGTGCCCTAGAGCCCGCGAGCCACAACTACTGAAGCCCGTGGACCTAGAGCCTGTGCTCCACAACAAGAGAAGCCACCGCAATGAGAAGCACGCACACTGCAATGAAGAGTAGCCCCCACTCACCACAACTAGAGAAAGCCCACATGCAGCAACAAAGACCCAACGCAGCCAAAAATAAATAAATAAAAATTAATTAAAGTATATATATATATATATATATATATTTTAAATCAAGCAGTATTTTATATACATGGCATTTCTCCATTAAAAAGCAATAATTACCATATGAATTTTATTGTAGACATCAGTTAGCCCATCTTTTACAATCAAATCTTCAAGCTTTATGCCACCATATGGTGTTGCTCCTCTGTTCATTACATAGGGAACATTGGACATGCTCTCCATCCCACCTGCCACCATCACATCCTGCTCAGCAACACACAAAAACCCAATGTCAATTCAAGTAGTACTGTTGACTTCTGAACAACACCAGGATTAGGAACGTCAACGCTCCACACACTTGAAAATCTGTGTATAACTTCACAGTCGGCCCTCCCTATCCATGGTTCTACAGGTTCACAGATTCAACTGTAGTACGTGTTTATTGAAAAAAATTTGCACATTAAGTGGACCCAGGCAGTTCAAATCCATGTTTAAGGGTCAACTGTAGTTGCAAACCCATTATACCCTTTACACAGCTACAACAAACAAGTATTCTACATGGACTTTATTAAACATTTGCTATACAGTCACTATAGGAAGTACCCTCTTGACACTGGTAAAAGGAAATGGTCTGAAACGTGTAATGATAATTAAGATCAGAATCAGACATTAATAAGAATGCCAGGAATCTTTAATGTAGAACCATCTTCTGAAATTCTTCTAACCCTTCATTTCACTGACACTGCCAAAAACGTAATCTCAGTTCTCGGAAATAATCCGACTTCCTTGATTGTGATCCTCCCAATCAGCTCTTCCCAGATAGCTATAGTAATTTTCTACTTGATCATCTGATATGCAGCCTGTCCTTCCACCCAAGTGTCATCTATACTCATCTGAGTCATTCTGGCTAGACTGTAAGTCTGGTCATTCCACTCCTTACAGGACTCACCAGCATAGCACATAAGGCCCTTTACAATCTGACTTCTCATTCCCTTTCCAGTCTCATGCCTGGACCTACACCTGAGGTCATACAGAACTGTTTAAATATCTTCAAAGAGATTTCCCTGGTGGTCCAGTGGTTAAGACCCTGCACTTCCACTGCAGGGGGCACAGGTTCAATCCCTGGTCGGGGTACTAAGATCCCACATGCCACGCAGTGCAGCCAAAAAGAAAATCAAGTCTTCAAAGATACCGTGCTAATTCACACCACCTCTGCACTTCTGACCTATCCACCAACATGTAAAACACCTACATTTCCTTTAAAACTAATCAAAACACAGCCACTTCATGCTTTCCCTGACCACGTATTTCTATCCCTTTTTGGAACAGTTTCCCTTCCTTCTTTTGTGTTCCCCAATTACTGTGCATTGCTTTTATTAATAATATTACACTGTACTGTAGCTATATTTATGTGTCAAATCTTCTCACTAAACTAAGCTCCTTTGAGGCCAGAAACACTTGTCATATCTATTTTTATGTCATTAGTGCCTGGCATATATAGTAGAAGTTTAATAAATATTAATCAACTAGCCTGTAATTACAGATTAACAAAAGAAATTCATTTGCATTATAAGCGCTAATTTTAAAAAATAGTTTAATATAAAACATTAATGTAAATATAAAATTAAAGCCAATATTATATTCTCACAGTCTTTAATCAAGAATAAAGACACGGGCTTCCCTGGTGGCGCAGTGGTTGAGAGTCCGCCTGCTGATGCAGGGGACACGGGTTCGTGCCCCGGTCCAGGAAGATCCCACATGCCGCAGAGCGGCTGGGCCCGTGAGCCATGGCCGCTGAGCCTGCGCATCCGGAGCGTGTGCTCCGCAACGGGAGAGGCCACAACAGTGAGAGGCCCGCGTACCACAAAAAAAAAAAAAAAAAAAGAATAAAGACAAACAGAAGTTCTGTACCAAAGAAACCTAAATATTTTGCCTGTTTTCAAATATGGAGAGTCTCAAATAGTTCTCATATAAGTTTTATTCTGTTATCCTGAAATACTGAGTATTTTCTGGGGATGATGGCGATAATAAGTGACAGAAATTAAGTTATCAATTATTCTACAAAATATAATAAAAGTGACCATTCAAAATAAGGCAATTCCTAGTATCCCTCTAAGTCAGATAATTTTATACATGCACAAATGAATCAAAGAACACTAACTGAAAGCATTTGCTAGAGAACCACAAAAAAATCAACTGAGACAAAATTTTCCTTGTCATTCAAACCATTCTGAAACATCTAAACAATTTCATGACTGTTTGACAAGGGTTTGGTAATACCTGATGTCAGTGTTACCTTGTGTATAGGCAAACAAGCTCTCATAAGCTATGGAAAATATGTAACTGGTATAACTTTCATGGAAAGCATTTGAAAATATCAAAATTTTTAAATCTCTGAATCTGAAATTCTCCTCTTAGGAATTTTTCCAAAAGACAGATTTGCACATGATGAGATTTTTTAATATTTTGTTCACCAATCTCCAGTGAATGTCCACATAGTAGATCCTCAGCTAATGATGGGCAAAACCAGGATTTGAAATTAGTCTGGCTCCAGACTTTTTGTTCTTAACCACTACACTATACTGCTTAGTACAGTGAGTTAACAAGAATTGATTTAAGTATTTATAATTACACAAAGATATATATAGGGGTACTCTCTGCAGCATTATTTAAAATAGTGAAGAACTGGAGACAACCTAGATGTCCATTCAATAAGGACCCATAAGTATATTATAGTTGTTCAGTTCAATAGAGTACTATCTTATGTGCTGATACAGAATGACCTCCAAGACATTACATGGGGCACTGAGTTTAAGAAACTTCCCCAAAGTTTCTCTGCTCTTCGGTGGCAGAATACACAAAAAAGTGATGAATAAGTCAGAGATTCAAAGTGGGGCAAGAAGAAAGAAGATTTTTCATTTTATACTTTTCTATACCATCTCAGTTTTTAGCATGTGTATCAGGTATCACTCTTTTTTTTCTCTTTGGCTTGCCTTACAACTGGAAACAAAGCAAGGGAGGAGTAACAGCAAGGGTATGCATAATTATGATTCTTGTACATGTAAGAAATAATCTGCAAACACCTCACAACTGATTTTTACCTTGGTGTGTTATACCCTGATAGGCTGGAATGCACTAGACAGGGATAGGGACACCTGTTTTCTAATTTTACCCCTGTAACTGTGTTTGTAGTCCTCTCAACCTCTTTCCTCAACTGAAAAAAAGGCTTGGATCTGATAAACTCTTAGGTCTACGAGTCCAGGTCTAGACTCCTAACATCCAGCATATGTTCGCTGAGCAGCCTATCTCTTGCTCAGTCTCAGGTAAAGACAAGATCAAAATCATCAAGGCCAATAGAAAGCCTGCACAATTTTACAGCTGAACCTGAACATAAGGAGCTATAAATTAGTCATCAATTTTGGGCTCAATCAACGATTTGATTCCCAGGGTCAGCACCTTATTCTCATTTATGATAAAAACCCTTCTCATTCTAGCACAGACAAAATTTACGGTGTCTTAAAATCAACCAGAATCTCTAAGTAAAGGGGCACCCAAAGACAAAAACGTCCTGGCTGAAAACTACTTTTTAATACCAGACACTTGAGCTATCATTTTGACCTCTACTTCAAATGGAATTGGCAAATCCAGACACTCCTGAGTGTCTGAAACAACAGAGCAACTGCACTTATGAGAAAGAATCTCACTTCTAGAGTATGAATATGCTTAGATTTTTAGTGTTTTTTAGTACTGCATATTATTTTAGTTATAAAATGGAAAAGAAGGTACTTCTTACCTGATGTCCACACATAAGATTCTGAGAGGCCATCATGATGGCTTTCATTCCTGAGGCACAAACTTTGTTTACAGTGGTACATGGAGTAGAAATAGGTAAGCCTAAAACCAATATAAATCATACTTTTGAAGAACAAAGATATTCTTCAAATAAACTGTAATAAAATAGAGCATGTTAAACTATAATCTGCAACATTTCTTCTGCCAGTATAAGTCTATTATGCATTTAACATTTTATTTAAGCTGAAATGACTTCCATTTTGCCATGTCAAACATTTAAGTATAAAAGCAAAAATGTAGTCCTAATACCTGCACCCAGTACTGCTTGCCTTGTAGGGGCTTGTCCTTCACCTCCTTGTAGAACATTACCCATATATGCTTCTTTCACTTCTTCTTTTGGAATCCCTTTTTTAAAAAAATCAAAAAGACATTTCCATATTTTATTCAATTTAATAATTAGTAATTACCTAGTAAAGTACGTGACATTATATAGCAGGAATGGTTTCTTTTTCTTGTCAGTTTTGAGCTTCATTCGTAACACTCTAGTACAAGGATTTCTTTTCAAGGGAATTCAGAAATGTAGGCATTAATTCGTTTCTAAGTGTTACGTATATAGTAAGTGCAAAATAAACATTTGTTCCATTGAATCACTACCCCTCAACACCAAAAGTAAAGCACTACTAACCTGCCTTTTCAATGGCTCCCTGAATTGCAATGGAACCAAGTTTAGTGGCTGGCAGAGAGGAAAGGCTGCCTAGAAAGGATCCAATGGGTGTTCTTGCAGCACTTACTATGACCACTTCCTGGCAAGACAGAAGATGGTAAAAATTATTATATTTAAATATTTTACCCACATCATCTTTCATAAATAAACAATTCATAGATATATTATCCAAAAAACAGACTTTTTATGAATGACTAATTACCCATCAAAGATGAAAATAATATTAGAACAGCCCTAAAATCAGTTCAATTCTGGTACTTTATGATTTAAGACCTAATAGAAAACCTAAGAAAAACCAGTTCTAAAATAGGCATAGACCAGAAGCTTAAGGTTCAATTCTATTCCTTAGTCAAAATTTAAGAAATGATCAGTTTACCCTTGTTAACTGCATAAAAACTCCTAATTAAAGGGCTTCCTTACTGAAGGCAAACTCTGGTCTAGGGTCAAGACCTGTATGTTAGTGGGGGCATACCACTTAACTAGGACACAGCCAGAGCCATATTTCTTAAACTATTAATAAGACAATATAAAATTTAAGAAAAAGATAAAAGCTCTCTTAAATATTGCAAAACACTATTTTAACAATTCTCTCCTTACGCTTGCCTTCTACATGCTCTTAGATAAATACATACATACATACATACATAAATTCTCATAGATAATAAGAGAACCATTCCCTAGATTCTGGTCGAAGGCTATTACTAAGTCTTTTTAGAAACCGTTATGAAACAAAAGGAGGACCCCTCAGGAAGCACTAGGTGACCAGGTGATGGTCCTTCCTGTCTAATCCCCAGTCTCCTTCAGCCCCTTTCTTCTAGTATCTTCCATGTGGCCTCTGCAATGTACCAACCAACACAATATAATGGGGGTTCCCAAAAGTAAAGGAAGAACACTGCCTAGTTTTAGAGAAGGTTGTTTACCATAGACAATGACTGGGGAAGAAGCAGAAATTATGCAGGGCGCTAGACTGAAATTTTTTAGGGTAATTTGGGAGTCTGACTTAATATTTCAATAATTAGCTATTCCTAACCACTGAATCATCCCAAGCTGACCCTCATCTATACATGCTTTAGAATATGCATTTTTAATAGACTACATTTCCTTTAAATGCTTGAAATTTTAAAGCACAATTTAAATTTATACTTACATTCAAAGTGGGTTTTGATACATAACTTCGTTCCACATATCTTATTTCCTGTAATATAAATATTTGTTATGATGTAAAAAATATTAACCTATATCACTTTATACTTCTCAGTAATGGGATTATGATTATTTCTTTTTGCTGCATTATACTTTAATTTCCAATTTTTCCTGTTCACATATCACTGTTACAATTTTTAAAATTACTACTTTTGTAATATTCTCATCTGATTAACTGTTCATTGGAAATGTATGTTTTAACTTCTGATGAATTTATCATCTTAAAATTTCTAAGCCTTTTTAAGTATAAGCTTTATAAAATGTAATTTTAAGTTAAATCTAAGTTCTAAATTAAGTAAGCCCAAATCGGGCTGCTGCTTATATAACCTACTTACACTGAAGGATTCTAGCATATTATCTGTGACCCAACTCTGAATTTAAATTTCCTACTTGTAGTAAACATGCCAGCCATTGCCTCTCCAGCTACACCCCTTTCTCCAAAGGGTCTGGAAGGGACAGCCCTAAGTACAAGGTGATTCCCATCGTCCTCCCACTGGCCAGAGCTGACAGGACCAAAAATGGAATGGACTTTGAACTAAGCTAGCACTCTGAGAGACCCAATCAACTGAAAGATGATGGGCACTTGAAGTGAAAGGCCCAAGGGGCTGGAGTTAGTCAGCAACACCATGTAAAAGCAGAGGTTACAGCAAAGAGAAAAGCCACAAGTAAGCAGAGAAGCAAAGGAATGGAACATATACACTCAGAAAAGGAAGAAAAGACCATGCCACACTACAAGAGACAAAAGAAGATAACATAGTTAGTGATTTTCTAGTTAGGGTCCCAGCAAGGCCAGCTTTACTTTATTTCCTAAACTTGGATGTCCAAAGAGCTTGCCTATTGTATATCTTCAAAAAAGTCCCTTTCTACTTAGCTAGTGTGAAATGGGATATTGTTCCTTGCAATCAAAGGGCCTTTTCTAAACCACTTTAAAGTCTCTGGTTCTGTTTAGTTGAAGGTTCCCTGGTTTCTCCACTTTGCCCTGGATCCCATTCCAGTTGCCTTTTCAAAGATGCTACATCTTCCGTTATCCCTTCCCTCTCCCCAGTATCATTCATCCCCTTTACTCCTGGATTATTCTGTAAGCATAGTAATAGGCTTCCTCCCACCTGAAAGAATTAAAAACAAACCTCTTAACCCGGACTCCCATTGAGCTTTCACCTCATTTCTTAGTTCCTCTGTACAAGAGAAGTTCTCCAACAAGTTACCTACAATTTGCTTCCTTGTCCTCACCTCCTATTTACTGTTCAACCCCACCCAATCTGGCTTTTATCTATCCTTTTGTTGGCTCTGACCAAGATCAACAATGTCTGAATAGCAAAATCCAATAAAGACTTCACTATACTCATCTCATCCATTCAGCAACCTGGGACTCACTTTTCTCCTTGGGGAAACACGCACAGTGGTTAAGAGCCTAGGCTTACTAGCTGAGTATTCTTGAGCATTAAGTTTTCTAAAATACTCTCCACATGTTGTTGTGAGAATCAAATGAGGTAATATGTGTAAACCACTACACAAACCCTCCATTTTCTTGGCTTCCATTTTAACACAATCTTATAGTCTCCCTCCTATCTCTCTAGTTATTTTTCTCAGTCTTCTTTGCTGTTTCATCCTCCCCTTCCCAACCTCTAAGTGCTGGAATGTCCCAGGGCTTTGTTCCAGGCCCCTTTTAATTTTCCATCTTCACTGTCTCCTTAATCATATCTAGCCCTATAGCTTTAAACAGCAATTATGTCCTGGTGATTTCAAAATTTCTATCTCCAGCCTTGACCTCCAGACTCATATATCCAAGTGCCAACTTGATAGCCTGAATTTAATGTCCAACTCATGTCTCTCAATTTCCACCCTAGAACACTAGTTTTTTTTTTTTTTTTAATGGTGGGAGTGTGGTTTATTAAGCTGTGCCTTAGTACAGGCTCTGAGGTTTGCCCATGGTGCTTTTAATGTACAAAATGTTATGCCAATTTTTTTCTTTGTTTTTTTAAATAAATTTATTTATTTATTTTTGGCTGCATTGGGTCTTGGTTGCTGCACACGGGTTTTCTCTAGTTGTGTCGAGCGGGGGCTACCCTTCGTTGCAGTATGTGGGCTTCTCCTTGTGGTGGCTTCTCTTGTTGTGGAGTACGGGCTCTAGGCGCATAAGCCTCAGTAGTTGTGGCACGTGGGCTCAGTAGCTGTGGCTCGCGGGCTCTAGAGCGCCAACCCAGTAGTTGTGGCGCATGGGCTTAGTTGCTCTGTGGCATGTGGGATCTTCCCAGACCAGAGATCAAACCCGTGTCCCCGTCACTGGCAGGTGTATTATTAACCACTAGGCCACCAGGGAAATCCCCTGCCAATTTTCTTGAGCAATGACACCAGGAAGTTGACAGCTAAGTGGATGTTGTACACAGCTCATCATCTGTCATCTGCATGTGGCCAACAGCCACTGCCAGACACAGCACCTTCTTCATCTGGAACTTGATCGTGGACTTCACTTCATCAACTTTGGCCACCATGTTCTCATTGTGAGTCATCACGGAAGGGAACTTGCCAGCCTTATTCAGGCATGGGTCCAGGATTCATGGGATCTTCTTGATCAGAGACTCTGAAGCCAAAAAGGCATCATACTTCTTGGCCAGCTTCTTGACCAGTTTCTTATTCTTGTTGAGTTTCCTTAGCACCTTGATGCCCATGTGGGGTATATCCACAGCCTTGGCCTCATCACAATGCTGCTGGTCCCCCAGAACACATATGGAGAACTTGGGGCAGGGAGTGGACTTAAGCCCAGCGCATCCACATTCACCAACAGCTAGTCTGGCTTCCCAAACTAGCCAGCAGGCTCGGCCAAGGCCTCCCCACACCTCCCCTCTTGTTTTTTTTTTGTTGTTGTTTGTTTTTTAATTTATTATTTCTTGGCTGCGTTGGGTCTTCATTGCTGTGCGCGGGCTTTCTCTAGTTGCAGCGAGCAGGGGCTACTCTTGCGTTGCGTTGCACGTGCTTCTCATTGCGGTGGCTTCTCTTGTTGTGGAGCACAAGCTCTAGGCACACAGGCTTCAGTAGTTGTGGCACACGGGCTTAGTTGCTCTGCAGCATGTGGGATCTTCCAGGACCAGGGCTCAAACCAGTGTCCCCTGCATTGGCAGGCGGATTCTTAACCACTGTGCCACCAGGGAAGTCCCTCCCCTCTTGTTTTAAGACCCAGTGTGGGGGTCTGTCCAGCCACACCTGCCTGGAGCAGGGGGTCTGAACTACCCGGGCACTTCAGTGCCACATGTGCCAGGCCATCTCAGCCTCAACCAGAGCCTGAAGGGAGGAGACGGGCACAGGGGCACTGAGGGCTGGGTGGGATGAGAATGGTGCCAACCTGGCAGTGCCCAAGAAGCGTTTGTCCTTCTGAGGGTCACAGTTGTTCAGGCTGATCTGAAGCTCCACCATCTCCAAAAACTTCCGGGGCTTGCGCTGGTTCCCATGCAGGACTTTCCGTACCGCCAAGTAGAGGGTGTCACGGGAGACTTTGCTGCTCATGGTGCCTCACGCCGTGATAACCGGAAAAGTAGAACACTAGTTTCTTGCCAGCATTTCCCTCCTCAAGACATCACATCACAATCTGCCCAGGTGCTAAGCCAAAATCTTAGGACTCACCCTCCATCTGTGCCTAATACCTAGAGATACTCTATCACAGGTACTGTCAATACTGTCTAAAATATACCTAAATTCTTCCACTTTGCTTCATCTGCACTACTGCCACCTAGTCCCAGCCACGATCTCTTGCTACTGTAACAGCCTTTTACTTCATTTCCTGCATCCCCAGCTTCCCTTCTTCAGTCCATCCGGTTTTTAAAACGTAAATCAGGGAGTTCCCTGGTGGTCCGATAGTTAGGATTTGGTGCTTTCACTGCAGTGGCCCAGTTTTAATCCTTGGTGGGGAACTGAGATCCCAGGGGGGCTGAGATCCCACAAGCTGTGTGGCGTGGCCAAAAAAAACACAAAAAAACAAAAACAACCCCCCACACACATACACACACAAATGTAAATCAGATCACATCGCTCCCCTGATTAAAATCCTTTGATGGGGCTTCCCTGGTGGCGCAGTGGTTGAGAGTCCACCTGCCGATGCAGGGGACATAGGTTCGTGCCCCGGTCCGAGAAGATCCCACATGCCGTGGAGCAGCTGAGCCCGTGAGCCATGGTCGCTGAGCCTGCGCGTCCAGAGCCTCTGCTCCACAACAGTGAGAGGCCCGCGTACAGCAAAAAAAAAAAAAAAATCCTTTGATGGCTTTCCATTGTTCTTGGAATGATATCCACAGTCTTACCCTTATCGTACAAGTTCCTGGCTCCTGGAACTGGAGCTCCTGATGATCTGGATGGTATGGTATGATCTGGCTCCTAATGTTCTTTCCTTTTTCTTTTGGTCTTCTTTTCTAATGTTCTTTCCAAACTCATGCCACTCTTGCTCTGTGCCAGCCACACCAGCCTCCTCTTTGTTCTGAACCCATTCCCACCTCAAGCTCTCTGCAGTGTGCCTCTGCCAGTAACAGTCTTTCCCCAGCTTGCCTTGGCTGATTCATTTTTGTTCTTCAAGTCTCAGCTCAAATGATACAACCCCAGAGTGCTTCTCCCTGACTATTTAAAGTTGGCTTCTATTTCAACATGATTATTTCCTTCAAAGCACCTCTCACACTGTGTAAATACAGGGTTCACATATTTAATCTCTCTCTCTCCGTATAATGCAAGCTTCTGAGAGCAGTCCCGTCTTTCCCCCTTCCCTTCCTCCTCCTTTCTCGTTCACTGCTACATCCTTGTCACTTGGCATAGTGCCTAGAGCTCATTAAATATCCCAGGAATGACAAAATTATAGTAGGATCAAGACACTGAACATAATGTGTGATAAATATGTGATAAATGAACACAATGAGTTAAGTTTTATTTGCATATCACAATCATCTTTCAAGGACAGCTCAGCTGCCCCAAGAACTCTAGAGACCACCCTTGACAATGCAGGCAGAGGTAGACACTCCAGTCTTAGCTTCTGCACACCCTGTGCACACTCTATTTGTCCCAAACACATAATTCTGTAACCCTCACTGGCCTGTCTCCCCACTAGACTGTAAGTTTCAAGAAGAGACTGATTTTATTTTTTATCCCAATGATGGCAAGAAACGCTAAACAAATGAACAAAGTCTGGTGCTTACTAGCAGCTCTGAAAAACATTTGAGGGGCTTCCCTGGTGGCGCAGTGGTTGGGAGTCCGCCTGCCGATGCGGGGGACACGGCTTCGTGCCCCGGTCCGGGAGGATCCCACATGCCGCGGAGCGGCTGGGACCATGAGCCATGGCCGCTGAGCCTGTGCGTCCGGAGCCTGTGCTCCGCAACGGGAGAGGCCACAACAGTGAGAGGCCCACGTACCGCAAAAAAACAAAAAACAACAACAACAAAAAAAACACATTTCAGGTAGGGTAAATATATTTTGAAGCCAACAAAATGGGATAATGAGCTACAGAGTGAGGGCCTATTTTACATGGGATGTTCCACAGAGGGCTCTCTGGAGATGTCACTGGAGCTGAGAAACTGAATATTAAAGAGTCAGCCTGGGGGGACTTCCCTGGTGGCGCAGTGGTTAAGAATCCTCCTGCCAATGCAGGGGACATGGGTTCGATTCCTGGTCCAAGAAGATTCCACATGCCGCGGAGCTACTAAGCCCATGTGCCACAACTACTGAGCCTGCGCTCTAGAGCCCGCGAGCCACAACTAACTGAACACACATGCTGCAACTACTGAAGCCCACGCGCCTAGAGCCCATGCTCCGCAACAAGAGAAATTACAGCAATAAGAAGCCCACGCACCGCAATGAAGAGTGGCCCCCGCTTGCTGCAACTAGAGAAAGCCCATGCGCAGCCACGAAGACCCAACACAACCAAAATAAATAAATTAAAAAAAAGAGTCAGCCTGGGGAAGATCTAGGGAGAACAACATTTGATGCATTGGGAAGAACTAGGACAAAGGCCTTGAATTAGAAACAAACTTGGCGCATGCTAAGTATAGAAAGTGGAACAGTATAGTGGGAGCCACATACTCAGAACACAGTCTGAGCTGAGACTAAAGAAACAAGCAGGGACTAAAGAGGCCATGAGAAGGACTCTGGATTCTAGTCTGTGCAATGAGAAGCCACTGAAGGCTTTTCTATTATAAAAAGACCACTCTGGCTGAAGTATAGAGAACTGATTGTAGGAGCAGGAGTAGAAAAAGGGAAGGAGACCAGGCAAGAGCTCATGTGGCTAGTGCTAAGGAGGTCACAAGAGGGGTGGATACAAACAGATGTATATGGAATATGTTTTAGATATAGAACCAGCCAATGGGTGGGTATTAGTATTCTTATTTTACAAGTAAGGAAACTAAAGCATAGGCAGGTCAAGTAACCTGCCCAGAGTCACAGAGCCAATATGGGGCAGACCTGGGATTTCAAATCCAAACAGTCTCACTCTATTATACATATAGTTTACATATTATACATATATACATATTATATTATGCATATTATATATTTGTTATACATATTATATATTTTATTTAAAATAGTAATAAAATTTAGGAAGCTGAGGCAACTGCTCTTTCCAAAGTACTGCACTATTTTTGAGTAATTAATGATTTGCTTATGATATTCTTCACTAATCAAGCGTGTCATCAGTGATACTAATTTTTCATTATTTCTGTTCACAGGAGACAAATTCATGAGAACTATCCATATGCCAAAATAACTGTAAAAATCAGTAAAATGAATTAGAAATTGAGCCATTATCAAGGAAACATTTTGAGAAAACAGATTAATCATTTAAAAAATTTTTCAACTTCTTAGAGGATTTAGCAGTTAGTATTCAAAATACCTTGTGTTTATGCATATTATTGTCTGTATGGGGAAGCAAAGTTCCCTTACATAAAACTGATATCCCAAATCTGTATTTCTTCAAGCCTTTATAAAGTTCTCCAAGTATTAAACAGTTATGCTAATTTCAATCAACGCTTTTCATTTTATGTATATGTTCATTTTATGTATTTCATTTATATAATTCCTTTGTTAAAATCTTATATAAACACTTATATTAAATTTTTACATCGTTGAATGCTCCCTCTGTTATGGGTTGAATTGTGTGCCCCACCCGAAAGAAGTCCTAACCCCCAGGACCTTAGAATGTAACTTTATTTGTAAATGTGGTCCTTACAGAAATAATCAAGTCAAAATAAGTTCATTAGGGTGGGCCTTAATCCAATATGACTGATGTCCTTATAAGAAGGGGAAATTTGAACACAGAGACAGATGCAGGAAAGGGAAGTGAAGACACAGGGAGATTGCCACGTGCAGACAGAGGACTGGAGTGATGCATCTACAAACCAAGGAACTCAGATTGCCAGCAAACCACAAGAAGCTCAGAAGAGGCACTTGATTTCGGACTTTCTAGCCTCCAGAACTGTGCAACGTATCTGTTGTTTTAAGCTGCCCGATATGTGGTATTTTCTTACAATGGCATAAGGAAACTAATACACCCTCCTTCTTGGAAATCTACCCTCCCTTGGCTTTCAGGTGACACTACATTCCTCTGGTTTTCTTCCACAACACCATCCTCTCTTTTCATTCACCTTCACGGGTTCCCACTTGTTCTGTCTGTCCTGAAATAGTGTCTCCCAAAGGCCCTGTACAAAGCCCTCTTCTCTCCTCTGTCTACACACTTGCTATAGCTGGGCTCATCAAGGCCTGTGGAACTCCTCTCTCAGCCATTCACAGCCAATCAGTCATTAAGTTCAACAGATTCTATCTCCATGCTATCTCTTGAATCTATCCATTTCTCTCGGTGTTTACTGCCAATCAGATCACTATCACCACTTACTTGCTTACCAAAACATTCTGTTCTTTTTTTCTGTATAAGAAAGGGCTGAGAACTGAGGTTCAAAACTCCACAGGGTGAAAGGGAATGGGAAGGGAATGCAAAAACCACGAGTATCCATCAGGCTTCAACCAGGAAAATAAAAACCATTCTATGTGAAACAGAATTTAATGCAGAGAATTAAATGCACAGGTGAGGGACTTCCCTGGTGGCACAGTGGTTAAGAATCCACCTACCAATGCAGGGGACACAGGCTGGATCCCTGGTCTGGGAAGATCCTACATGCCGCGGAGCAACTAAGCCCGCGAGCCACAACTACTGAAGCCCGCACGCCTGGAGCCCGTGCTCCTCAACAAGAGAAGCCACTGCAATGAGAAGCCCACGCACTGCAACGAAGAGTAGCCTCCTCTCGACACAACTAGAGAAAGCCCACACGCAGCAACAAGGACCCAACACAGCCATAAATAAATAAATAAATAAATAAATTTTAAAATAAATAAATGTACAGGTGACAAGAGCTGAGAACAGGAGACAGCAGCACAGAGATTAGCAACAGGAAGGCACTAGCATGCTCAGGCTGTTAAGACAAAGGGAAGAAGCAGGGTTACCAAAGCCAAGGGGTCAGGGTCACCTGGCAGAAACAAGAACCAAAGGACTGGCAGACATTGTCAGAAACACAATCTAAGGTAGATAGAGGAAAAAAATAATTATCCTGACTTCTCCCTTCTTATCTCCCAATCTTCCACCAGTTTCTGAACCCAAACAGAAGCCAGATGATGCTGGCACCTGCAAGGGTCGGCCTCACAGCAATACAGAAAGAGAAGAGAAGATGAATCTGGGAACAAATAGGCTCAGAACTGGCACAATGCAGGATTTGTTGTGTTTTTTTTTTAAGTCTGAGTATTAAAGGAAAATTATCTTGGTTCAAAATAGCAAGACAGGACTTTAAAGGAGGGAATGGCCAAAAGTGTCAAATATAGTACAAAGGAAAGTCAAGAAGAAGAAGAAAAAATACAGGAAAAGAAAATCACTGGTATTCTTCTGTTGAGCAGTACAGAAATCTAACTGCAAAGGTTTAAGGAGAAATGGATGTAAACGAAGGTGACGAGGAGGACTACTCTTTTGACCATAAGAAAAAAGCAATTCCAGCTGGAAAGCAACAAGCTCTGATAAAGTCCATAAAGGTTTCTTGACCGTAAGGGAGACCTGTGTGTATTTGAAGGCAAAAGAGAAAAAGCCAGTTTAATGGGTTAGAGATCAAGTTCCATTCCACAAAATGGCACTGAATATTGAAAACCTGTCAAGACAAACGGATTTCCATGGTTCATTAAATGACCACTTAATTCAAGTAACAACCAATACAACTAATTCCTAGAGCTCAATTAAATGAACACCACAAATCATATGCTACATAACCTACAACTTCATTTTTCTCATCAGCAACAATTGTGTTTGATTTTAAGCTCCCAGTTAAACTATAAATTAAGAGGGTTCTGCACTTGGTTTATGTTTTGTTTTGTTTTTTACAAAATTAGAGTACTTATTTCACCTAATTCACCAATAAATGTTGGTTAAAACTCAGGATGACCCAAGTACATTTTTGTGATTTCCGACATACTAACAAATATGCTAAGAACTCATGTTTCCTGGAAACCCACTCCTCCTGACTTTTCTATTATCTCAGTCACCCAGGATTAATTTTAGACTCTTCCTTTTCCCTTGGCTCCCACCCTCACTCTGCATTTGTCAAGTTCTACACTTATTCTTTCACAATCTCTTGCATAGTGCTCCTCCCTTTCAGCTCCTACTGCCAACACACCAGTTCAAGTTACATCACACCTAACAGACAATAGTTTTTTCCCCACTTCAATGCTCCTATACCTCTAATTATGACAAGAGCAAAAATATCAACGGTCCTCACTGACTTAAGTCAAATCCAAACTCTTACAATATGACTGGATTTCAAACTTTATTGCTCCAACCAAACTGGAAAAGTCAAGCTTCACCAACCACACCCTTAACTTCTCTACCTACTCTTTAGCTTTTGCCAGACCCTAAACATGTGGTGCAAGCTAGCTTGCTTTGATGTACGGAAAATATTCTTTCAACGCTGTCGCTCCTGTGTTCCCTAAACACAACAGCCAGAGGAGAAACACGGCTCTGGACGCCCTTAATACGTAAGCATTACTCATCAAGAAAGTGAGTAGCCATTTATTTTCCCTTATAGGTTTGAAGTTGCTCCGAGTCGGTACACCTTTTTATTATCACCCTGTAAGCCCATAATGATTACCTATTGCATGAAATCAAAATCTCTTGACAATAACGCTCACAAACATGTTTTAAAGAAAAGCTCGAAAACAGTTTTACGGGCCTTCCTTACCCGTCGGGCAAGGTCAGAACCAAGCCCGCGCCTTTCTGCCTGTCAAAATACCTGCCCCACCTGACACACTAGAAAGCAATTATCACGATCCGGGAAAGCCCCTGAGAATGGAAACGCCCTGTGCGAGCCGGCAAGTCTGAGCGCGTGGCTTTCGGGGCGTGGGTCCCTCCGGGGGCTTCCTCAGGCCTGCCCTTAGGGCTCCTTCCGGCCGCGAGGCCGCCGGCAGAAGACTTCCGAGGCGAGGCCCGAATTCCAGTCCCTCTCACCTGCATCTGCCTCCGAAGCAGGGGTCTGCGCCCGCGGGCGCCACCGCGCAGAAGCGCCGCCAGCACAGCCATGGTGGCCGAGCGCCGAGCGGACAGATACCAGCGGAGAGATGTGATCGCGAGCGGCGGGTCCCCGACCCCGCTTCAACCGCCGACCTGGCCGCCTCCTCCAATAGCAGCCTCGGGCCGCGACGGCCGGCGGCCATTGGCCGGCAGCAGAGGAGGGGAGGGGCGGAGCCTGGCGCTGGGACGCCCGAGCGGCGCGTGGAAGGAGGCGCTGGCTTAGAAGTCTGCTGATAAGGTGCTAGGTCCCCTTTCCACTACTTCTGACCTTCTGAGACCAGTGGTTTATGTGTAACCTGGGCCTTTTCTGTTCACTGGGCCTGCCTCTCTCACTTAGTACCCACAAAGCACAAAGGAAATTCATGAAAATATTTTCAAGCAATCCAGTTAGCTTTTCATTTATGATGAGATAATTTTGCAATTGTTTCTTAGTAGGAGGAAGAAGAGGAATAGGAAACATTAATGCCTAACTTTGAACAATTAATAAAATTATATTAACCTTCACAAAAACTCCATGAATTAGATGCTATTATTTTCCACCCTTAACTAATGAGATAACTGAGCTACAAAGAAGTTAACTTATTTTTCCATGATGGCCTGGAAAGTGGCAGAGCTGGGGTCTGAACTGATAGCATTACATGGCATTGCTTTCCTGTACCTATTTCCAGAGAATGATGTGTTAGGTATGATGTTCTCACGTTTTGGGAACCCACTGCTTAATTTTGGATCTTCAGCTGGAGACAGCAAATTTTTGTGACTTTGTAACATTGTTTTCGTTTATATTTATTTTATTTATTTATTTAATTTTGTTCTATTTCTTTAATTTTGCTTGTTGTTGCAAGGCTTTTTTTTGCCCAAGTGGCTTGTGGGATTTTGTTCCCCAACAGATATTGAACCCAGGCCCACAGCAGTGAAAGTGCGGAGTCCTAACCACTGGACCACCAGGGAATTCCCTATACTTACTTTATACAGAAGATGGGAGTGACAACATACAAAGTGAGCACTTTAACCCTACTTACTCCAAGCCAAACCCAGGTTTTTCCTAAAGTAAAATCCCCACCCTTAATTATGTTTTGTAACAAGTGGGAGATTGTATTTTTCAAAGTTGGCCACACCAAAAGTTAGTGTTGGGCTGCACCCCAGCAGGACTTCAAAGCTTGTAATTGCCCAGCCTCAAGATGGAAAGAATCCAGAGTTAGCGACAGAGACATCAATGGTTTATTGGATAGGGGATCTTACTTACACCCAAAGCAAGAGGGTCCTGGAGAGACACACCATTGTTGGCAGCAGATGGCAGGCTGGCAGTGGCAACAGTCTTCCCTACCGGAAGAAGAGGGAATTGTTACGGGGGAATTGATATCAGGTTGCCTCATCAGTTACCAGGGAAACCAGCAGAGGAGACAACCCTCACTGCCCCTTTGATAAACCATCTTTGTGGAGCTGTTCTGATTTAAAGATTACAACACTCACTAGCTGGGGCCAGGGCAAGTAGGTAGGCATTTACTGATCAGGCTCTATGATTAAGAGGGAAGGTCAGTCAGGTGAGTAGGGTATAGGTGAAGCAGGGTCTGGTTGAGGGATGTACAGAGAGCAAGAGAACAGCCATCTTGGGTGGCCTAATCATACAATTAGCCTACCCTACAAGCTCTTCTTTCAATATGACTCTTGCTCACTCCTCCAACCAGAGGTGGGGTCGGTGTTCCCTCCCCTTGAATCTGGGGAGGGAATACTGACTGCCCTGACCATGGAGTATCACAGAAGTGAGGTATGTGACCTCCCAGGCTAGGCCTAGCCAGAAATATGGATTAAAAAAAGCTCTCTGATGATTTCCAGTCCCAGCCTTCAACCTTCCAGCTGAGACCCCAGACATCACGGAGCAGAGACCAGCCATCCCTTCCTGTGCCCTGTCTGAATTCATGATCCACAGAAACGAGAAAATAAATGGCTATTGTTGTTTTAAGCCACTATGTTTTGGGGTCATTTTTACATACAGCACCCCTATCTTTACTTTCCCAATCACCCTAGGTTGGTCCCTTAGAGTGGTGTGTAATACCTTCACCTACCAGATCCTCTATAATCAATAGGTCACCAAGTCCTGCCTACTTCCTTTGAATGTCACACTCAAGCCTTCTCTCTTGCTGACCCTACTGTAGGCCAAGCACAAACTTTTTCATACCTACTGCTTTAATGGCTATGAAAGGAAATCATTACAATGTGTACCAGAGCTGAAATTGTGTTTGTGTGTGTGTGTGTGTTTGTGCATGTGTGTGAAGTGTACAAGATATATCACATCTTTATCTGAAAAAGTTGAATTTTAAAGAAATAACTGAGAAAATTAAACAGCTAGTCTGGCTTAATAAACAGAGGCCAAGGCTAATAAATACACTAGGTGAACAAACAGCAAAAGATGACTGGTTATAATAATAGCTCCTTACATAGTTCTTAGTATGGGGCATTTCTTTCACTGTTTAATTCTTTAATCTTCACAAAAACCCAATGAATTAGGGAGCTTTGTTACTCATTTTATAGATGAGGAAACTTAGATTCCATAAATTGTCCAAGGTCACAGAGCAAGTAATTAGTGACAGAGCTACAATTTGAACCCAGGCTGTCTGGTTGCCAGAACTAGGCTCTTAACCTCTACACTAGTTTTGCCTTACGAGAGACTTGCCTTAGAAGCACAGGGGTCAGCTTTGGACAATTCTGCTGTCAAAAGCACTATCAGGAAATATTGCCACTATGTTGGACAGGATGACTTCTAGAGAAGTTCAAAGAGACTTAGGGGCAGTTGGGAGAGAAGGAGAGCAAATTTACTCCTGAGCTACAGCAGATAGCTTCCCTTCAAACTAAAATTCAGAAAAATAAGGCAGCCAAAATGTAGTTAATAATTTCATTTAAGAATCTAGGGGGCTTCCCTGGTGGCGCAGTGGTTGAGAGTCCACCTGACGATGCAAGGGACGCGGGTTCGTGCCCCGGTCCGGAAGGATCCCGTGGCCACTGAGCCTGCGCGTCCGGAGCCTGTGCTCCGCAACAGTAGAGGCTACGACAGTGAGAGGCCCGCGTACCGCAAAAAAAAAAAAAAAAAGAATCTAGGAATTTGGAAAGTCAAGTTTTTTTTTTAAAGAAAATAGGGAAATTCACTGCAACAAGAATAATTGTAGCACTTGAGTGGCTTACACTTAGACTCCTAAATAAATAAAATCTAATTCTGATCTTTATTTACATTTATCCAAAAAATTTAATTAGGAATCCATTCAAAGCATAGAATTGGGAGTTAGGGCAAAGAAGTAATTGTTGATGGTATTAAATAGATGAAATTACCCAAAGAGTCTACAGAGAAAGAAACTTGGGGAACACCTGCATTTAGGTGGAGGAAGAGGACTCACCAAAGTAGATGGAGCAAGAATTATAAAAAGAAAGGTAGCAGAGAATCAGATTATGCTGTGAGCTGTGTCACGCTGGACCCTCCACCTCCACTTCTTTATACATCTGTGATAATCCCCATTCACACCCCGGATGTGAAGCCACAACCACCCTGAGGGGAAGCAGAACCAAAGCAAACAGACAACAGGACACTAAACTTTTTATTCCAGAATTCTAAAGTCACAGTTCAGGTAGAAGACAACAAGTATTGGAAATCCATTTTTCCTACCCCTATCCAATACTAGTTAAGTAGGACTCAGGGGAGAAAGGCTAGAGCTGGAGAGGAAGCCAGAGGATCAGCCTCTGAGGAGTGTCCCTGATCTCTGTCTCCTCCTGCAGCCCAGCCACAGGGGAATGTGACGTTAGAATCATCCCCTCTACACACACACACACACACACACACACACACAGAATAAATTCAGTGGTATGACGGAGAGTAGATCTCAGTTCCCTGATTCAAACCAGCTTGTCTGAAAAGGTAGCCCACATGAGCACTCGAGGTTAAATGGAAGATTGCTTAGGGTGCTTGGATATGAGGAGCCTAAGGTAGCCTCACAGAAATTCCCCATGACCCAAAGAGCCCCCCCATACAGCTAAATGGGTGATTTTCCTGTTATAGCTGTGAAGAGTACAGAAGTTAGCTGAACTGGAGCTGGTGATCCTCAAGAGGCTCCACTGTTGGGAAAGAGGCCCTCACCATACAAGTCATACAGGCGTTACCATGCTGGATATGAGGCAGATCAGGACGATATCATACCCAAGATAGAAGGGGTGAAGGGAACAATCCTGAAAGTGACAAACCTTTAACTTAAAATTTATGAAAAGATAACTGAATTTGACTGAGTTTAGGTGAAAATGACTAGATTAAAATTTCTTCCATGAGATAGAAATGAAGTGTTTGAATAAAAAAAAAAAATTAAGTCCAGTTTAGAGAGAATTTAAAGCTTTTTTTTTTTTTTTTTGCATATCTGAATTTGTAGCTTCAAGTTATCATTCCTATCACATTAGATAACACAGTGTCTGGACATAGAGTCGTTAATAAAGACTACATCTTTCGAAATGTACCTCATCTTGGATTCTAAGTTAACTACATTTGTTAGAGATCTAGCCAATAAGTGTAAGTGGAGTCTTATGTCTTGGAAAGTATACTATCAGTATTGATAAAATAAACTTTTTGGCCTCTTCCTCTTTATAAATGTCCATAACTATAGTCATAAGCCCCAGAGTGCTTTTCTAAAAGTATAAGTTAGTTTTAGGAACATTAGAATAATATTTTCATAGCAGAGAACAAAGTGGAAAATAAACAATTTTCTTAAGAGTTTAGAAAAAATGCATGTATTCGATTCACAATACAAGGATATTTGTTATTCACTTCTAATTAAATTCTTCTATAACAAGTAACTTCTATCATAGTTAGTCTGTTGGAATAACTCGTTGTACTAGCTTGACTAGTGTCCCCCACAAATACTGCCTGTGAATGACTTTATTTGGAAATAGGGTTTTTGCAGATGTAATCAAGTTAAGATGAGGTCATACTGAATTAGGGTGGGTCCTTAACTAAATACAATGACTGGTGTCCTTATAACAAGAAAGGACACACACAGTGAGAGGGCCATGTGGAGGAGGCAGAGACTGGAGTGATGCACCTACAGAAAATGAACCACCAAGGAATTCCAACAACCACCAGAAGCTAGGAGAGAAGCATGGAATAGATTCTCCCTTAGACCCTACAGAAGGTACCAACCCTGCCAACACCTGGATTTCAGACTTCTAGCCTCCAGAACTGTGAGAAAATAAATTTGTTTGTGGTATTTTGTTATGGCAGCCATAGGAAACTAATATAGTCATCCTGAGTCAAATTACATGTCACTTCCTTATGTTTCCTAATTATATACCCCACAAAACATCTCCTTTCTTGAAATCCTGGGAAGGACAGTGTCAAGAGCTTCTTTAGCAGATATCTAGAAATGTTTGTACCCCATTGTTGAAATAATTTTCCAAGCCCAGGGTGAAGCTCCTCCTGCCTAGGGTGCCATGTCAGCAAACTGAAACTTAGATAATTTTCATGTCCCTGTAAATGCTTCACTTGACCAGAAATAGAGTATATCAAACCAGCCAACCCCCAACTGCCAAGAATTTGTAATAACTTCTTTGTTCTAAGTAAGGTCAGATATGCAAACTCAGACAATTAACTAAGACAAATACTCTTTCCTTATTCCCTGATTGACCTGCTAGCCTTATAAGGAAATCCCTGACCTCCAAGCCAATCATGCTGTTTCCACTTTGCCACTTCTAAAGCTCTATAAAACTCGCTCTTGCCCCAAATCCCTCAGGAAGAGTACTCCGCTGCTTGTGAGGCACTGTACTCCCCCAAATCCATGGGGAGTACAAGTTTTCCCTTGAATAAAGGATATCAAACTCGTTATTAAATTGTCCTATTTTTGTCATTTGACAACAGGTATTCAACAAGAAAATGATTACATTTTCATTGTAATGAAAGATGGCGCAACAGAAGAGAGTTCCTAAAAATAACTTTCATATGATTTATCTTGGGGTTTAGAACAAAAAGATACAAAAGAAGATATTTTAGGAAGTTCTTATAAGTGTAAGACAGAAGTCCTACTTGTCCCAAGAATGACTTTTGGGCTTGTTACATGTTCCTCCACCTTTAGGAGGTCTGCTCAACAGTGGCTCCCAAGCCTTTCAATTCAATTTTACAAGTAGTGGGGCCCCTAACTGAGCAAGGAACTGCACTAAAAAATGTGGGAAATTTTTTAAATGATGAAAGTCCTTTTCCTGCTTTTATGTTTTAGATTTGGAGTGGCTCCTCAGCCACAGGCTAAAAGGAATGACCCAATTTACATCTGCTGCTGTCTTAGGCCTCAGACACTGAGGTATGAGCTCAATTAAGAGAAAAATTAGAGCTAGGACAGTGGTCCAGAAATGCCACAGATTTAAAGCAAACGTAATCTTACTGACCACTACTTATCACTCAGTACACTTAGTCTACTTCCAAACGTAGGCTAAGAAGCAACCCAACAGCTAGTCCCTACCTACTTCACCTAGTATAAGCATACTATGAAATGTTCTTATTCATTCAGTGAACACAGAAGTAAAGGCGAACAAAGGTCAGATTCTAGAGACAATACATAACTAGAATCAATAATGTGGTGTGGGGAGGGGGTCAATAGACAGTCAAATGAAGGTTGCTAACCTGGAAGATGGAGATAGTTATTAAGTGGAGCAAGTCTGTGATGGATGATGAGATGTTCAAGAAATACCTGGAAATACATGTTGATCTTGCAAGCAGTTGCAGACAGTCTGGAGCATCAACATGCAGACGGTGGTTGAAGCCACAGAGGTAGATAAAATTACCCAGGAAGAGTATGTAGCTCAGCAAGAGTAGAAATGGAGATGAAATTCTGGGATGTGCAGGCAGAGGAAGAGCCAGAGAATGAGACTGAGAAAACTGAGAGATAAATGTGGGACCAGGAAAGAATGGTATCTTTGAAGTCAAGAGACGAACAAAATTCAATAACCAGGAGTGTTCAAGGTGCAAATGCTGTAAGGAGGTCAAGTTAGAGGAAGATTGAAAATGAGCTTCTGATTAAGCAATAGGAGGTCACTGATGACCTGGGCAAGAGGACCAGTGGGGACATAAGCCAATGAGTACTAAGTAGAAGAAATAGAGACAGATTGTAGACTATTCTTTCAAGATGTTTAGCAGAAAATGGAGGAAGGAGGAAAACAAGGGTCATAACTTGACCAAGGTAGGGGAAGGCATTTTTTTTAAGGATGGCGGATACTTGAATGTTTGTAAGACAGTGGTTCTCAAACTTTAGTGCATCAGCATCACCTGGAAGGCTTATTAAAATTCAGATCGCTGAGACACCGCCCCCCTCCCCCGACAAAGACTTTCTGAATCAGTAGGTCTGGGGTGGAGCTCAAAAACTTGCATTTCCAACAAGTTCTTGAGTGATGATAATGCTGCTGGTCTGTGGACCAAAACTTTGAGAACCCCTGTTGGAGGCTAAGGAGGAAATAACTAATAAAAAGATGTTTGGAAGATACAGGAAATGTAGGTATTCTGGAGCAAAACACAGAAGCAGAAGGAATTCAGGAAAAGATAAAAAAAACAGTTGGCCTCGAGTAAGGAGTGAGGCAGTCCTTCCTCTGAGATAGGTAGGCAGATGAAAATGGACACTGTTAGAGGTAAAGTTTAGAGGTAGAGAAAGCAAGTTATGAAAGTGCATGCCTGAAAGCCTTATTTTATTTTCTCTGCTTATATTCCCAAAGTAAGGTCATCTGCTGAGAATGGAAGAGGTAAGGTAGAGTAGGGGGCAAGAAAATTACACACCTAGCAGCCATAGGAAAGGGGCCTTGTAAAGGTAGTCCCAAGCCCCACCCTTTCTTAGAGGTATGATAATTGTGGTCTCTTAACAGGAGTGTTAATTTTCAAACCTGGCTTGTTGCAAAGTTGGCTCTTTCCTCTCTGCCTTCCTGGTTCCCACTGCTACCCTTCAACCATCAACCAGTGTCAAAGAAACATCTAAGTAGTATCAGTCTGCTTCAGCAACCACAATAATAAAATACTGCATTTATCATTAATGAAAATAGCAAACCCCAATAACACCCATGGAAGTCTCCTGTCATTCTTTAGATAAAAACAAAAACTAGTATAGATCTAAGTTTGAATCAGCACTTGTGACATTAAGCTGTTACCAATTCAGAGAGCAGGCTGCTACTTACTTTCTTTACTCACTGTGGGATCTCATTATCAAAGATTTTTAATCTTGAGTGTTGGAATACTTAAAATTTATAAACAGAATTGTCCGTATCTTTATATGCATGTCTTTTTCTTTAATCAGATGCTCATAAAAGTCTGTAACTCCTCAACAGTCTAAGACCCCTGTCCAGACTGTCCATTGGTTAAAATAGAAGTTTAGTGACATGGCAAAGTCCGTATTTGATTTTACAGTCTAGAATAGGCAATTAGAAAATAAACTCTTCCCATTTAAAACAAAGGATTAAACTCTACTCTGTTCTCAGGCACACACACCTCATTCATTCAATCCACACTTGAATGCCTTCTGTGTGCTAGACACGTTTCTTTTTGCATTCAGTTTTAGCAGGACTGGATTCAACCTTGGATATTTAGGGGATTCTCTTTGAGAAAAATAATATAAATCACACATACAAAACTCTTAGGGCCCCTCCCAGCGCCTTGGGAGACATGGGCAAGTAAGGGGCCCAGAAGCTTCTGCCTGTTTCTATGCCTAACCTGTTTCTACGTTCTGGGGAATCTTAAACTGAGGCCACACTTTTCTCTGCCTTCATTTCCAAGTCAATTTCCCCCCACCTCCAAATCCTAGAAAGTCCAAGGTTGATTTTAGGGTCATTATGAAGTGCTAAAGACTGAATGTCTGTCTCTCTCCAAAAATCCTATGTTGAAACCTAATCCCCAATGTGATGTTATTGGTAGGTGGGGCATTTACTTTGGGAGGTAATTAGGTCATGAGAGTGGAGCCCTTGTGAATGGGATTAGTGCCTTTATAAAGGAGACCCAGAGCTCTCTAAACCCTCTTTCTGCCATGTGAGGACACAGTGAGAAGTCAGCGGCAACCTGAAAGAGGTTCCTCACCAGAACCAACCATGCTGGCACTCTGATCTCAGACTTTGAGCCTGCAGAACTATGAGAAATAAATTTCTGTTGGTTTATAAGTCATGCAGTCTATGGTACTTTGTTACAACCACCAAGACTAAGACACAGTCCATCTTCGTAACCTTATTACAACTATCTCTAGCTTTGAAATTTAAATATTCACAAACTTCCAAAAATACACAAAACATGAAATAATTTGTGATATATTTTTTACTTTTGTCTGATATAAAATTTAAATTTTGGTTATGACATGACCTGTCTAAATGGATTAATGAATGCATTAATTACTTTCAGGTTTGAAAATTTTGACCTCTTCCAGGCATGATAGCCCTATGCCATCATCAATGGAAAAGCTACATTCCTGTTGGCTTTCATTTTGAACTAGATTTTGAAATTTAAAAGAAATAAGTGGGTTACTTTTCATATTTCTGATTCCTAAGGCTGGCTAAGATTTACTATTTCACAATTAAATATATAAATATACCTGTTATAAAAATTTTAACTAAACTCTTAGAAACTATTTTACAGTAGAACATCAACATTTTCTTGATAGGTGAAAGCTTTTATATTACATTTTTATTTTGCAAGAAAATAAATTATACAACTTAAAAAATAAAATCCAAAAATTAAGCAGTTCATCAAAATATTTCAGCCTACTGCATACAGAAACTGCTACCATTTAAAATTGTACAGCATTATCATCTCAGTATGTAGTGGCACACATTCAAAATTGTATATACGAGGATAGATTACAACTTAGGAACTCAAATTTGTTCAACACTCCAGACAACATATATAGTGTAGATGACAGGAAAGCTCTCATTGTAATGTTTATTTCACAAACATGACATTGGAAGAGTTTATAAGATAGCATCCCAGTCATTTACATGAAAATAGAAAAAACAAGCTTGAGTTTAAGATAGCAAATCTTTCTGGAAAACTAACAAAACTTTCACCCAAATTGAATTTTTAAAATTTGCCCTTTGAGCAGGGCCAATGACATCCTACTGCAAATAATACAAAATACTTTTAAACTACTCCGGTCATAGTTTGTACTAAATTTAATAAAAGGTAAAAATAAGAAAGCTAACATTTCATTTTTGGAAATTTTAACATTTATGCACAAAATAAGAGAAAGAGACTTAAATAAAGTTTGCCAGAATGCAGGGACCCCTCCAATAAATGTAAAAATTGGAAGACTTCAGAATTTATTTCAAGATACTCATTAAATCATTAGAACAGTAATACTCTAAATATTTAACTCATTGTAAGCATTAAAATTGTTCTGTATTTTCACTTTGTAAGTTTTGTTTCATATCTACTTACTCTGGCAATGAGATGGCAATAAAGGTTAACATTTTCAAGATGGCTCCACCTTTATATTAGAAGATGAATGTTCAAATCTTAACCTCTGAAGTGTCCTATTGCCATACTGCTCATGAAAAAAATATATGCATATATATGTATATATTTTTCCCCTTAACTATGTCAGAGTTCATCCCTGCTCAGATAGCACTAATTTTAAGTGCACATTAGAGAAAAGGGACTTAGTAATAAAGGATACTAACTGTGATTCTGTATCTTTAGCAAATTGCTGGTAGTTTTTTTTCCAGATCCTTTTTTTTTTTTAAATTAGCAAATCTGTTGTCAAAATATATTTAAAGAAAATTCAACAATGGTATAGGCACCTTGTCAACTAAATGGTTTTCATAAACACCAAAAAGTAGTCAGATATACTTTTGTATACATAATGAACAAAATGATGAAAACTGTAAGTCTACAGTATTTGTTGCTGTTCTATTCCCCAAAATACAATTAGGACATAATTAGCAATTTAAAAATTTATAAAATTATTAGAAAACTTTGCTATGGATTTAGAGTTACCCACTTTTGCATTAAATTTGCCTTTGTAAATCAAAACATCATGGCTCTCATTCTTAAATGACTAAAAAAAGATTAGAAATTCCAAAAAAAGTTCTGAGAACTATTTTGGTTTAAAACAACAACAAATCTTAAACTTTAAGAAATGGCCTGTAATTTTTCTTTCCATTGCTTCCTCCTTTGGCGCTCCTTTATCAGATAAGCAAATATGCCAATACCAAACTATTTATTAAACATAAGGGCCACAATTATTACCAAATTATCAGTTTTTAAAAATTTTGAATTTATCCATTGTTAACAGTCATCTAATCAGAGAAAACAGTGAGTGCTAATTTAGTTTAATCTTCACAATATGCTTGGTCTAATAAGTGACATATGCTACCTTAGAGCTCAAATGTAAGATTTTAAATTAGAAACAAAATTCCAATTTCTTATGAGTTTCAGAATAGGCCTTTGACTATAGCCAGCAAAACCTTAAAAATGTTTTAAATTTGCTGTCCTTCCTTTCAGCAGGCAGCTCACAAAGTCTCTTGGGATTGGGGACAGATTCCATGAAATGCTCTTGAAAGCACTCTGTAGTAATACTGTACGCCTTTCAACACTCTGGCACTCCATTTCCTACTATCATCAAAATAATTTTAAATATTACTTAATATCAAATAAAATATAAAATAATTTGCAAGAAAATTTGAAATGTGCACCACAATGAATAAAATCCATGTTGAGCCATTCTTTCCCAAAGGGGAGTAAGTTTTTCTCTTTTAAGTTGTTCATGTCCTCAAGTCCTAAAATCTCCATTACTCTGGGTATTCAGTTGCCAGCAACTAGTGAGTTGCTACTTTGGATTGACTAAAAGGAACAAGGTAAGTGTTGCCTTCTGAACATTTTTTAAATGCTTATTTTTAAAATATATAAATATATATGTACATATATTTGGCAAGTTTACTGCTCATATTAAGATTGCAACAATTTTGCTTATGCTTTTCAGGTCTATGTTGTGGTTTTTCTCTTCCTCCTAGGTGACTGATACCTAATTATTACTTTTTAAAACAGAATGTCTTCCTTTCCAGAAACCTGAGGTTATAAATCCCTAATCATGAGACTTTAAAATTTCAAAATATTTCTATGCTACAGATTAAGAGGTCAGTTACATAACTGTATTATATTAAAGCAGGAGATTTCTGTCTTGTTTTTAATAAATTTGAATATGGCATAATAAATATTAAGTATATAAATACTAAGTGTCTTAGTAAACACTTAATATGCTTATTTTGCTGTTTTGACTCTGCAATCGACCAACCTATCTCCATACATTTTTTTAAACAATTAAAATAATAATTAATATGAGCTTCACTTTTTCAAAACAAGCTCTCTTAGCCATGTAAGATTTAAAAAACTCTTCATCATTTAACAATAAACAACTAAGACAGTAGTCTCCTGCTTAAAGAAAGCCAACATTTTTTAGTTGGAAAAATTTAATACCATTTTTAAGTCACCACTAAAATCCAGCTGTGATACTGAAGCAGTGTTTGAACATATAGTTTGATACTATTATAAACTTATCTTTTCACCTATATCTGCCCTGTCCCAATGTTGTGTAGACCAGCTCACTCTTTTGATCAAAAGAAACCAAGAGTGCTATTTCTAGTTTTAATTGCATTTTTTAAAACAAAACGTAACAGCATTTTTCAGCACACAAACATCTGAAGATCCTTCCTTGTGCAAGTACATTTTTGTAAGAGAGGAAAAAAAGAAAAAAAAAGAAAAAGCAACAAAAACCCCACTTTCACCCTTCCCAACTGTATTTCTTCCGGTGGGTATAAATCAGATTTTTAAAAGTTCATCATGGGCTCTTCATGAATGCAAGTTTCTCCACAAAACGGCATGCTGTTAAAACAGAGTGTGCAACATGAAGGGAATGCCACCATGCTAACTAATGTGATTGGCAAAATATAGTTGTTTTGTTAGGTAAGGCAGAGATTTTAATATTTATGTAACCAAAGTCCAAATAAACCTTCCTCTAGCACAAACTGCAAGAACTTTCTGCCCAAGCACTCCAAAATTTTGGTTCTTAATACTGTCCATGATATTCAAAATTATGCCATATATATGAAAGTGTTGATATCAGATTCATCTCTTCTGATGTATTTGTGCTCTATTAGCCATTCTATTTGCTCTTTTATCATTTTCTTTTGTGGCAAGAACATGTTTTTCAAAATTTCTACTAATTCAGTCTGCAGCTGAGCATTACTAATTTTCTTTCTCATCTTCATTATTTGTATGATAGCTTCCTAAAAGAAAAAATAAAATATTAAATTATTTTAAGTAAAACAAAACAAAAAATGACTTTTAATGTATTTTATCTTCTATCCAATACCTATCCAAATGATTAGCAATCACTAGATTAATCTTGAGACCAGTTATCTTTTTTTCACTCTGAAAAATAAAATCTGCATATTATGGAGATTTTAAAAAATGAGGAAAAACAAAATTACCCATAACTTCTCTGATGAAAAGAAAATCACACCTAAGGTTTTGGTGTATTTCCTTTCATTCCTTCGTATCCACACTATGTACATTTAAAAAGTTTATTTTACCTGTGAACACAATATGTATATAACCTGATATTGTGTTAAGAATCAACTATCAACTAAGATACAACAAACCCCTTACATATACTTTTTCCCTTGTATTCACAGTTACTTCTTTGTATAGCAGTAGAGGCCAGTTGCTGTCTGTTTCAAAAGTTAACAATTACTATTCTTTATAAATTTATCAGATTAATAAACTGTACTCGTTATAAGTATCTTCAGTTTGTACTGACTCAATTAAATGGTTTAACTTTCTGTAGGAGTAAGCACTTTTCATCTAAATCAATTTTATCAATAGCTTCCTTAATGATTTCTTTAATTATTATTATTCTTTTAATAAGGAAAATTAGAAAATTACTACATATTTTCTCTTTTGCCTTTTCCAGTACAAGGTGTCTGCTTAGTCAACAAAAGGCATTCATCTGCCTTAGTGGAGGTTAGAATTCATTATAAAAGAAATGTGAAAACAAAAAAGGGAATCAATATTTGCTTTTTAACATTGAAAATGGAGTTTGGCTACAAGGCAATAGGCTTGGGAGTCAGGCACTACTCAGTGTGAGAAAAGTATACCTTCAACTTCCCCTGTACAGATATGAGGATTCCTACACTGCCACTAGGAGGTCAGTTGAATTACTCCCAATGTCAGTATGTCCAGATCCAGGCTCTTGATCACAGGGGTTTATGTCAAGGGTCCAGAGAGAAAGAAAGAAGATGGAAAAAGTCTGTCCCCCTACAGGCACTTGTACATTACAGAAACCGGAACAACTGTAAATATTCCAATTTCTCCTATTCTAGCTTCGGTAGAGGTGAAGATGGCTGTGTTAGAGATGTTAAGAGAAAAACAGAGGGGTTCTGGCCCTGGTCCCATTTAATAGGTTGGAGGTCACTTGAAAAGTGGCATGATATGATGGAAGTAATTTGCACTCCTGAATTTCTCTCAGTTCCCATATGATTAGAGTTTAGAGCCAAAGGACCTGCCACAGGGCCTTCAGTGTCAGGAGAGGGTGATCCTGTAACAGCAGATGATAACAGTGTGCCATGTAGGCCAAGGGCCACAAAGAAGATGTAGCAGAGGCTCAGAGGGCTCAAGAGCTCAGTAAGAGCAGAGGACAGGCAGCCAGAACAGGAAAGAGGCCACGTGGTCCTTACCAACTGGAAAAAGAATAAACCATAGTTCATCTGCTACAGACATCAGCAATAGATAGCAATAGAAAGTCAAATCCCCATAGGTGACAGATAAAGCACTCTAGAGCTGACAAGACCAAAAACCTAGAACACTGTTACAACTGTACAGATAGGACAATCCCTTCACTGTCACTATGAAGTCAAGTGAATTTCTCTCAACCTCAATATATGCAGATACCATCTGTGAAAACAGCAAAGAACAAGGATGGGTGGAGTAGAATCAGGGAGAAATAAGTCTGAGCATTACCTAAAGGGATAGCTTGGATTAGCAGATTGAGCATTATTATGAATCAGTTTTAGACAAAACAAAAAAACTTCATTTTCTTTGCACATCTTATAGTATGACTATACCTGCCCATTCCACTTCATATCTCAACTCTAATCCATCTGTATTTATCCTGGTGTAGCCATAAACTAAGACTATATCATGCTTTTTCCTCCCAGAAGTAAAATTTTCCAAAATCTCTTATTGAATAATACATTCTCTTTTCATGGGCCATGGAAATGATTTCCTTTATTGCAAAGTTCATCTACACTTATATAGGAGGTTTAATTCTGAGCTATTTTCTTCTATTAATCTGTATGTTATGCTATTTTATTTTTGTAGATATTTTAATAAGTTTTAATATTTGGAAAGGCAAGTTCCACTACCATTAACACCTTATTTTTTTAAGGTTCTCAATTACTCTCATCTATTTGTTCTTTCTGATAAAACTGAGAATCAATTTTTAAAATTCCAAAA
Source organism: Monodon monoceros (assembly GCF_005190385.1). NCBI lineage: Eukaryota > Metazoa > Chordata > Mammalia > Artiodactyla > Monodontidae > Monodon > Monodon monoceros. The sequence goes on from NW_021703784.1 coordinate 23,812,122, forward strand.
ATATTCCTAGTTGAATTTTTATATGAAATTCAGTAGACTTGTTACTAGTATGGGAAGTTATTCAGCCTTATCATTAAAAAATATGGTATTTCAGACTTCCCTGGTGGCACAGTGGTTAAGAATCCATCTGCCAATGCAGGGGACACAGGTTCGATCCCTGGTCCGGGAAGATCCCACATGCCACAGAGCAACTAAGACTGTGCACCACAACTACTGAGCCTGCGCTCTAGAGCCTGTGAGCCACAACTACTGAAGCCCGTGCGCTCTAGGACCCATGTGCCGCAACTACTGAGCCTGTGTGCTGCAGCTGCTGAAGCCTGTGTGCCTAAAGCCTGTGCTCCACAACAAGAGAAGCCACCACAATGAGAAGCCTGCGCCCTGCAACAAAGAGTAGCCCCTGCTCTCCGCAACTAGAGAAAGCCCACACGCAGCAATGAAGACCCAAAGCAGCCAAAAAAAAAACAACAACAACAAATGGTATTTCATGTTAAAAAGAAGCCAGATACAAAGAGTACACTGTCTGATTCCATGTATATGAAGACCAAGAACAGGCAAAACAAAGCAACGGTGATAGGAATCAGGTGGGTTGAAGGTGGAGATTGGCTGAATGGAGACATGGAGAAATTACTGGAGTGATAGAAATGTTCTGTATTTTAATTGAGGTGATGGTCACACATGTATACACATTTAGCAAAACACACTGAAAACTATGAAATATGTATTCTATTATATGTAAGTTATACCTCAATTTAAAAATTTAGTAAGAAAAAAAGGAACATGATCTTTCTATTTATTCAAATCTCCTTTTGAATCTCTCAGGCGAAGGCCCCTCTCTTCATACAGGTCCAACACACTGCTTTTTAAAGAAATGCCTGTGAATTCTATGGTTTCTTCTTTTATTTTCTTAAATTTATTTATTTATTTGTTTATTGCTAAATAGAAAAGCATTTGATTTTTATTTATCTTTTCTCTGTTCCTTTATCATATTATATGATCTACAAGAAGTGAAAAATTTTAATCTTTTCTTCTTTTTTGTTTCATGCTTGACTGCATTGGCCAATAGTTTCAAACAATATTAAATGAAAACAGTAAAAGTGGAACTACTTGGTTTTAATAAGACTATTTCTAAAGTTAAAACAGTCATACATTAGTTTGCAATAGGTATTCTTTATCATGTTCAGAAGGTATAATCCTAGTTTTAAAATACGTTTTTTAGTGTCCCTAATTTCCCATTACAATGGAATTAGAAGTGTTAAAATTAAATTTTAAATACTCAATCCTAGAATTGTACTTGTTGCTGATATACATTTATCCTCTTTGACATGCAGTCAGAGAAGCATAACCTAAAACCAAGGTTTCTGCCCAACCAACAGAACCTACCAGAGACCACCAAGTCACATAGACATCTCTTTGCACAACTAAGAGAATGTTACTAATACAATTTTTATATTTCAGTAAATTGAAAATTAGCTCTTCTGCACGAAAAGTGTGAGTACCTACATTCCTTTAATTTTAAAAAAAGATTTGAAGATTAAAAAAACATTTTTCAAAATTTAGACATTGTGTCTTAATATTACAAACCTGGGTTCTCAGTATTCTTAGTTGAACTATTCCTTCATTCTCTTCTTCTCTCATCCTTTCTGTAGTGAGCTGCAAGCGTCCAATCAAGTTGATTTTACCCCTTTTCTGAACTTTTGCATTTTTTCTATAAAAAACATTAAATCAAATATTTTACAGTGAAAGGCTTTTTAAACATCATATTATAGCAACAATGTCTAAGAGAAAATATTTAGAAATAGTCTAAAAATTAATATCCAACACTGTTTAAGGGAAAAATAACAAATAACCAACATGTAGCTTTATTAAAATGAACCCTATGATTTCCCTCAAACATGATAAAAGCTCTGTTAATAAGTGTGACTATGCTCCCTGTAATAACAAAGTTAATATAATTTATATTGCCATGAAAGTGATTAGATAATTGAAGATATGTGGGTTGTAATTCAACATTATCTTCTAATTGGATATAAAGGAAACAGTACTCCGTGTGGATAAAGCTGCTTTAGAGTGCAAAAGGATGTTTACTTTAAAGATGAAAAGCAATATAGTATGTCAGACACCAAAATGTATCCATGAAAAATATGTAAAGAAATAATAAACATCTCTAGTTCATTAATATGTTTAATAAACAACTAAATGGCATAAATCTAAAGTGATGACAGCATACAGATGTTTTAAATATCATGTAAGGAAAATTATTTTGCTAAAAATAAAATATTAAAATTCAAACAAGGTATTTTTATTTTAGATCAATCAACATAAACCTTACATTAAACTGAACTCCTGGTTCACTGAGAAGAGGGTACCTTCTGTAAAGTCTTTGGGTGAGTTGACTTGAGGTTCATACAATAAAACTTGCCGTTTGAGCTTTGGGAAAGCTACTAAAGACTATGAAGAATAAAGAGAAAACAATTAGCTTCTATAAACACTATAGAATACCAAGATCAATTTTACAACATGACCAATATAGGTGAGAAAAAATTATGAGCACAAATTAATAATTCAAAATTTTATTTGGTACTTCCATGAATATAACAATGTAAATGCATAATGAGGAAAGAGAATGAGGAGAAAAGAGTTGGTTATGAGGAAGCAATAAATGCTCTCTTTACAATAAGACAATGAAAAAAACACAACAACAACAAACTAGAGGGATTGGTCATATATGACCACAGCAAACATCATTGCCGGTTATAAACCAGCTGTTTCTCTCTAGGTAATAATTTATTTTGGAACTTTTAACAGGCATATGGAGTAGGGGGTAAAATGTAGTTTTGAAGAGAAGGCTAATAAGTACATTTTACAGGGCCTCAAAAGGACCAAAGTCTTCTTATTCTTAGAATTTTGGTTATCATAAAAAACTTTGAACACATTTTCAATATGAAATCTTTGGTCATGCTCTTCACAGGCAAAATTTAAACACCAACTCAATCTCTTTCTTTCTCTCTCTCTTGCCATTCTCTTAGTAACTTGCTTATTTTCAATTTTTTTTTCCATAAATACCTCACTAGTGTATTTTTCTTGCTTAAAAGTCATTTGAGTGTTATGAATTCATAAATTTATTATAACACAAGCCAACACATGTTTCCTGCTATGTGAGAGGATGCAATGTTAAAAACAAAAAACATAAAAACAAACCAACCCATAAAGTTCTTCTAAGCTCAGCATCAGGGAGTTCAGTTGCAAGTTTTAGATTTTCAAAGCTGATTTTCTCTCTGGGTCTTTGGTTCCATGCAAACAATACAGCCAGCTGAAATGTTGTTACCTCCAAATCATATTGACCTACTTCATTCTTAAATGTTATCTATAATAGATAAAATAGTTAAAAAAATAAGAATCTCTTCATGATGATTACTATCTATCTACTATAATATCTCTTATATGAGATTATATACAAAAAGACTGCAAGCTGTCTTTCAATATCCATTCTTCCTTTCTTGCATGGTAATAAAAATTTTAGCAGACTTTAATGACTGTCCAGAATAAAGGCTCACCTCCCAGCTTTCCTGAGCAAAAATGTGGCCATGTAACTAAGTTCTGGCCAATGAGATTTGAGTGGAAATAATGGGGGAAACTTCTAGAAGTTGCCGTTCAAGGAAGCTATACCCTCACATCTTTCCCTTCCTGTTGGGCTGGAAGACAGACATAGTGAGAGCATCATACTGGATTCTGCAGGCAAGGGAATACCTTAAGGATGGTGCTGTAACCAGAAGTCTATGTCCCTAACAACTTCATGGAACAGATCTACTATACCTGCTCAAACTTTCACTTGTGAGAGAAGGAAAGATCTATCTTGTTTAAACAAATCTTATTTGGAGTCCTGCTACTTTCAGCCAAACCAATATCTGAACTAACACACCATCTACTTACAATTCCATTTGACATGAGATGATGCCAATGTAATTTTCTACCACTATGGTTTTTTTTGTAGAATTCTTCTACTTCGGGTATCAAATCCTCCAGTTCAGTAGGAAGTGAGACAAAGACTTTTTCAGAGCTTCTTGACCAGGCACCAGCATTCAGAATTTTTATATTAACTGAATCAGCTATAGGAAAGTATATCAGAAAATATAAAGCAAATAATCTTGACAATGGGTAAAATACATACACAGAGGACAAGCTTTGGTGAAAAATAAGACTCTAAAGATTTTGTTAAAAGTGTCTTTCTGTTTCAAAATAATAGTAAATCTAAATTCTGCTTTGTAGGATATTTTCAAGGAATGTGGACTTTTTAACATCTTTGTCTCTATTACTGCTTAGTTTTATTTTTAATTTACTAGAAAACAAAGATATTCTTTTGTAAAATGTTTAAAAAAATGTATGTAATTATAAAATAATACCTGGTAAAGCCAATTTATTATTTTTGTGCATTTCCTTAAAAGCTTGGTTCAAATCTTCAGATACTTTAATGTCCTGAAACATTCTAGCAAGCTTGTTTACATAATCTGCTGGCATACCAACTTCCTATGAAAACGAAAGACAGAAGAAGTAATAAATAATAAATAATCTGATATAATATTAGGAAAAATTTTAATGGAAAACTAAGTTTTAGATGATTTAATACAAAATTCTTCTTCTCTCTTATATTTATAGAATGTTTATAATCTAATACCTATTAAATTTGATTCTTAGAACCTAAACAGAATATACAGGCAATCCTGGCTTTCTGTGCATGATTCCAATATGCATGAATTTCAATTACCACAGTACAGTTAAAAGAACACCAGTACCCCAACAACACTGTTCAACTTTCAATTACCATTATATATTAAACGTGAGTTATGCATAAAGCACAAATTTCACTTCTAGCTCCTCAATCTACAAATCACTAACAAAGCACATCACATCATTGACCAATCACAATATTTCTTTCAAAATCTGTTAGTCATCTGTTTATTCAGTTCACCCACAGACAGCAAAGCATGTAGCTTTGTTGCATCCATGTCTTCCACTGATAAATCCACATGACATTTTACAAAAACGGATAACTGAAAGAGATACTGGTCAAGAAAGATGATAAAAGTACACCAAAAAAAAAAAAGAAGAAGAAGAAGAAAAGGAAAGGTAAGAAAAGGAAGGGAGGGAGGGAGGAAGGAAGGAAGGAAGGAAGGAAGGAAGGGAATAATGTTGGAAATGAAAATAAAATAGAACATAAATGGAGTTTCTGAAGAAAGAGCTAACTGTGGTTGTAATGTTTGTTGATAATGCCAATGCTGAAGAGTCTAAACATGCAGGTACAAGGAACTTAATGAAGGCAAATTATCAACATAAATGAGAAAAGTGGTAGTGACAAAAAACTTAAGAAGAGGAAGTGATGCCAGCAAAAACTCTGACGACTTTGAAAGACCAAAAGACAAAAGTTTGGAAGCTGATCCAAACTTACAGAGCATGAGAACTCTTCAAAGTATACCAAAGGTGCTCACTAAGTAACTTGTAAGTTACATGACAAGAAGGCAAGTACTAGTCAAACTACTCTTCATTTTAGTAACAGTGTTGAGATATAAATCACGTACCTCAAAATTTGCCCTTTTAAAGTGTACAATTAATCAGGTTTCAGTATATTTACAGAGTTATGCAACCATCACCACTATCTAACTTTAGAACATTTTCATCATCCCCAAAAGAAACTCCATACTTACTAGCAGTCACTCCCCATGTTCCCCCACTCCTCCATTCCTGAAAACCATTAATTTATTTTTTGTCTCTACAGATTTGGCTACTGTGGACACTTTGTATTAGGGAATCATATAGTATGTGGTCTAACTGGCTTCTTTGCTTATTAGCATAATATTTTCAAAGTACATCTATATGGTTGCATATATCAGCACTTCATTTATTTTTATTACCAGAAACATTCCGTTGTATGAATAAACCATATTTTATCTATCAGCTGACTGACCTTCTGGGTTATTTTCACTATTAGGCTATTATGAATAATGCTGCTGTGAACATTCATGTACAATTTTTTGTGTGCTCATTATGTTTTCACTTCTCTTGAGTGGAATTACCTAGTAGAACTGCTGGGTCAACTTTATGTTTAACTTTTTGAGGAACCGTCAGTTTTCCAAAGTGGCTGCACCATTTTATATTCCTACCAGCAATGCATGAGGGTTCCAATTTCTCCTCTTCCTCACCAACATCTGTTATTGTCTGAATTTTCAGCTATCCCAGTGGTTTTAATTTGCATTTCCCTAATAACTAATGATGTTGAGCATCTTTGCATACACTTATTGGACATTTATATATCTTTTGTGAAGAAATGTCTATTCGAATTCTTTGCCCTTTTTTTTTTGGGTACACGGGCCTCTCACTGCTGTGGCCTCTCCTGTTGCGGAGCACAGGCTCCGGACGCGCAGGCTCAGCGGCCATGGCTCACGGGCCCAGCCGCTCTGCGGCATGTGTGATCTTCCCGGACCGGGGCATGAACCCGTGTTCCCTGCATCGGCAGGCGGACTCTCAACCACTGCGCCACCAGGAAAGCCCCTCTTTGCCCATTTTTAACTGAGTTGTCTTTACTGTTGAGTTGTAAGAGTTCTTTATATATTCTAGATACAATATCAGACATGTGAACTGCAATAGCAGTTTTTTCAAAGAAATACACTTTAAATCTGAAAGTCTGTTTTAAATTACAGTGTACTAAATACATATTAATTTTACTAATTTTTTCTTTCTCCTATATACTTAGATAATAAGAGGTTTTTAATATTTTGACAAAAATTTCAAAGTCACAAAGCAGTAATTTCCCAGTGATTGTTAATATTAAGATCACCTGAACAGTAATTTTTACTATCCCACACTACCAGGCAAAACAGGGCTATCTGCAAATCTTTAATTTGAAATACACATATAAATGAAAAATATATATATAAAATACATATAATTATACACATTATAATAGATGTTTTATTATCATATATTAATGTAATATTATATATAACACCATATGTATAAATGAAAGACATTCATTTATGCTATACTGATATAACTCAAATTCCATTAAAATGGACGGAAAGGAACAGACGTAAAATATTTTAACATGGGAATTTAGCCATAATTAGCATTGATTAACCTAAATAAGCCATCAACTTTTACCTATTTGTTCTTTTTCCTTAATAGATGTATTTATTTACAAACATCTCTATGGTTAAATATTTAGTACTAAAAACATCTTAAAAATGAAACGATTTGTCCGTTAGTTAAGGTCAGTTCAAATGAGAGCAGAGATACAAAAGAGTGAAACAACAGAAGCAAAGCAAGAGCAAAGGTGCTTCACCAGAAGTCTTAAGAAAATATACTTTATTTTATATAATTGATGCTATATTCTTCTAAAACGTTCCGTATTTCTTCAATATTAACAATATCAACAAAATGCATTACTTAAGCACACATATGAACCATGTGCTATTTTAAGAAAAGCAAATATTTTTTAAAATTTTACTTACTCTTAGCCACTCTACCATATTCTCTTCAATTTCACTATCAGCAGAGATGTCTAATATAAGACGTCGTGTCAAATGAGCTTTGTGATATCTCATAAAAACGTCTTTGTTTTGTACATATTTAAGTACCAAGAGCTGTACAGAAAAAAAAGTTACTTTCAATTTACATACATTCTTAGCCATCCCTCTCATTTAGACCTTTCTACATCCCCAATTGTCAAAATTCAGAAATTTATATAATCAAATACAGAGAGAGGTTTAGTAAATTGCCCATCTCTGAAAAATAACCAGTCCTGAAATACTACAATACTTTAATACTTTAAAAGTTAGCAAATTTGAGACTGTAACCAAATAACCTTTTAATTCTTAGAAACATTAAGTTTTGAGATTTAATATAAAATGTGATAAAACTTTACATGAAAATCAATGGTTCTTCCCCATTTTTTTCTTCTACATTTCTTCTTCACTTTATTCTAACACTAATCTTCTCTCTAACCACCCCCCCGCTTTGCTGGCTGCGCCATGCAGCTTATGGGATCTTAGTTCCCTGACCAGGGGTTGAACCTGGGCCCAGCAGTGAAAGCAGTCTTAACCACTGGACTGCCATGGAACTCCCCCCTCTAACCCTCTTTGTCTATACTTTCTCTATATCTTTACTTACTAATTTTTTCCTCTTTGGTATGATGTCCTTGGCTTATATCATATTACAATAACAAGCAGAGACAAATAAATATGAAAGCAACTAACTTTTTATCTACACTCATTTATCCCTGGCTATCTATTTTGGGCTCTCACAAAAAGAAAGAAGTGAAAAACTCCTGGTCTCTCAAATATCATTCCAAATACCACCAGCTAGCTCCATTTTCCCTTTTTTTGTCCTTTAATACAAGCTAGAATTTAACTGACTTTTAAAAATAATCAAGAAAGGGGAAGAATTAAATACTATTTCCCTTTCTGGCAGCTACAGAATAAAAATTGTCAGTAAGAAAAATAACTGCTCTATAGAGATCTTGCACTGGTAAAATTTCATAATATTAGTTGCTTAGAGATATACGTTAAAAAAAAAAAACTGAGGCTATCGCAGAAAGCCTTATAAGCAAAACACAAATTCAAAGATAATTTTAAAATTTCAAGTTAAAAAAATTTTATGTACCACTTCTTTAAGCTTTGCTTCAATCTCTTCAGAGGTTAGTTTTTTGCTTAATGGTGTTTTTCTTAGCAACATGTCACAGTAATTGGCAAGCAGCTCAGGGCATTTTGATTCAGGCTGAGTTTTTAATCCCACCCTAAAAAACAAATTAAAAGCAGTTGATGAAAATGACTGAATCTGCAAATATTTTTTCTAAAGCCAATTTTTCACAGATTTCTTATGTTGTATAGATCCAATGGGACTAGGGTAAGCAAGTCTACATCTAGGGTGCATAGTTTAAGGAGGCACTCCCTCTTAGGTTCCCATAAGTGCACTTGGAGAACACTGAGAGTGAGACCTCCTTGTATTTTGTAACCTATGTGCCACCTTGCCTCACTCTAGTGGCAGCTTTGCCAATGATCTTTAAAAGATTTTATTAAGATGCTTCTAAAATAGTTTTGAAAAACTGTGTAAATCCTTGCATATTTATAAGTTAACATTTAAAACTTTTTTTTTTAAAGCACTCAGTGTTCGATTTATTTGCAAGATGTCACACAGGTAGCATTCTCCCGTTTTTCACAATCTGATTCAGAACATCAATCAATTTATGTTAAAACTGTTACTTCACTCTTTGAGACATATCCAATGTAACCTAAATTTCACAGTGATATGATATATATCATCCTTCATTAAAAACAACTGTAAACAAACTTTCCTTAAACAATGAACTTACATCTCTATTTCACTTTCCTAACAAAACTTTAAAACGAGTGTATCGTATTTTATGTTTGAAAGTCTTTCATTTATTCTTTATCACACTTCTCTAAACTATATATGTAAATAAATTTAAATTCAACATTTTAAAACTTTTTATGTATAAAATTCAACTGTTATCAGAAATGAGTTGTCCAAATTATTATAAGTACACGACTTAACAAAACAACATAATTATATTGTGTGTGTATAAAACATATGCATATGCAAAATTTTGTCTATGAAGTGGATGAAACTTTTTTCCCCTCCCAATTATGAATGCAGGAAATCATCAATTTTACTTCTACTTTTTGTATTTATAAATTTATGTCTTTTACCTAAAAAATCTTATTCATATTTATAGATAGGACTAGAAGAAGTTTTTCTTATAATGTCACTCAATTCATTGAGCACCTCCTGAGTTATTTGCTAAAAAAACATATACTGATCTAACAAAAAAAGTTATTTTTTAATAATGGATCAAATTAGCCATCAATTGTGTTGAAAGCAAATAATTAGAAACCATTTTGCAAAAGGATATAACATCTAGTCATTAGAAATTCATTTTCTGTACAATACCAATATTTCAAAATATTCCTTTCTTAAACGACTTGGAGGCATTTTACAATTCAAGGCACATACCATAGTAAGAATGAAAAGAGATATGCCTTTCTTTACAAAATAGGGAAGAGTAATTCTGGAAAGGAGAAGTGAAAGGAGAAACTGCAATACTTCCACCAGAGGGTTCAATTTCAGAAAAAAGTAGATGTGGAAATTGAGGATTTAGAAAGTGATTTCCTTAAAAGTATCTACACTGGCATACTCTTGGGAATTCTTTCTGTATCCCTCGAGGTAGATATAGCAAGTCTAAAGACCACTAACTTACTTCATAAGAATCTATCCATCTCCTCCAATCTATTCACATTGCCAATACCTAGCTTCTATATGAACTGCTGTAATAACTGCAGTGGTCTATCTCCCTTCCTCCAATTCAACAGGTTGAGAAGACAGTTTTCAGTCTTTTATTGTTGTTTCTTTGGTATTGTGTCATTCCCCCGATCTCTGGCTTTTTATGTTTCGTTTTTTTCCAGTTTTTAGCTGTTTTACTATGATGTACCTAGGAATGGTTTAATTTGTAGTTATCACGCTTGAGATTCAAAGAGTTGCTTGAATACAGAAGTTGGCATCTTTTGGCAATTTGGAAAAATTTTGGTCAATAGCTCATGCCTCCTTTTCCTTTCTCTATGATTCCAATTACATATCGCTATAGATATTTTACCTTTTCTCAGGTAACAATTTCCACCTATTTGTCTATTAATATGTATTACTTACTCATTATTATTCATGATCTATTTAAGATTACTGAGATATAATTCACATACCATACAATTTATCCATCTGAAGTGTGTAATTCAATGTTTCTTTAAAGTATATTCACAAGGTTGTACAACTATCATCAAAAGAAAATTTTAAACATTTTCATTACCCCAAAAACAAACCCCATACTCATTAGTAGTCAAATCTCATTTTCCAGCTATCCCTCCCTCCCAGTCCCTAGTTATAACTAATCGACTTTCTGTCTCTATGGATTTCCTTATTCTGGACATCTCATATAAATGGAAGCATACAATATGTGACCTTTTGTGACTGGTATCTCTTACTTAGCATAATGTTTTTATTAATCATCCAGATCATAGCACATATCCATTCATTCCTTCAAAAAAATTATCCTTTTATCATGGTCAAAAGATTTAGCATATTAGCCATTTTAAGTGTACAATTCAGTGGCCTTAAGTACATTCACAATGTTCTGCAAATATCATCACTATCTATGTCCAGAACTTATTCATTATCCTAAACAGAAACCCTGTACTCATTAAACAATAACCTTCCATTCCCTCCTATCCCCAGTTCCTGGTAACATCTATTCTACTTTTCTGTATCAATAAATTTGCCTATCCTAGATACTTCATATAAGTGTAATCATAAAAAATTTGTCCTTTTGTGTCTGGCTTATTTCACATCTCAAGGTTTCATTCAAGCTGTAGCATGTATCAGAATTTCTTTCCTTTTATGACTAAATAAAATTCCATCGCATAGATATACCGCATTTTGCTTATTCATCATCAGATAATGGACATTTGGGTTGTTTCCATTTTTTGGCTATTAAGAATAATGCTGCTATGAACATTTATGTACAAGTTTTTGAGTAGATATATGTTTTCATTTCTTTTGGGTATATACCCAGGAGTGGAGCTGATGGGTCACGTGTTAACTTTATGTTAAACTTCTTGAGGAACTACAAAAGTGTTACCACAGTAGCTGTGTACCAACTATAATGATCCCAATCTCTCTCCACATCTTCACCAACACTTGTTAATGTCTTTTTAATTTTAGCCATCCTAGTGGGCGTGAGTGATATATCACTGTGGTTAAGTTATTAATCTTAATTATTTTAAAGTCCTTATCTACTAACTCCAATAGTGGGATCACCTGAGAGTCTGCTTCTGAAATTATTTTTCTCTTAGTTGACCATAAATTTCTCTGCCATCACAGGACTAGTAATGTACTGAATACTACGCACTGCATATAAAAGAATCATGAAGGGGGAGAGGGATAAATTAGGAGTTTAGGATTAACATATACACATTATTATATATAAAACAGATAACCAACAAGGATCTACTGCATAGCACAGGGAACTATACTCAATATTTTGTAATAACCTACAGGAAAAAAGAATCTGAAAAAAATATAAATGTATAACTTAATCACTTTGCTGTATACCTGTAATTAACACAACACTGTAAATTAACTGTACTTCAATTAAAAAAAAAAAAAAAAAGAATCACAGAGGCACGAGACTAGTTTATCTTCCATTAAGAATGTGTGTTCAGGGGCTTCCCTGGTGGCGCAGTGGTTGAGAATCCGCCTGCCGATGCAGGGGACACGGGTTCGTGCCCCGGTCCGGGAAGATCCCACGTGCCGCGGAGCGGCTGGGCCCGTGAGCCATGGCCACTGAGCCTGTGCGTCCGGAGCCTGTGCTCCGCAGCGGGAGAGGCCACAACAGTGAGAGGCCCACGTACCGCAAAAAAAAAAAAAAAAAAAAAAAAAAGAATGTGTGTTCACCCTTGGTTCTGCTATGGCAGAGGCTGATCACTTTAATCCAATCAAACTACTTTGGCTCAAGGATGGGTTGTAGTTTTGGTAAGAATCAGTCTACCTCTGGTTACCCACTGAATCTAAGGAATGTCCCTCCTGGGCTTTCACTTGAGAGCCTAGTTGAGTTTTGTCATTCCAGTCCTGTGTGACCACCAAAAGCTCTACTGTCCCCCAGCAGTACTGCTCAGCCTGAGTGAAACCTAGATTCTCAGTTACTTTTTTTCAGGGAAACACAGCTACAAAGCATCAGCTAACTTCTGAAGGTTCTCTCTCATTTCTATAACTTTCATTATTTTGTTCTAGTTGCTTCTGTAGCTCTTTGATAATATTAAAATGACTATTTCCTAAATTTACCTGATTTCCCTGATTGTTCTCAGTGGAAGCACTGGCTCACCATGAACTACTATATTCCTCCTCAGGAGTGACTCTCCCAAATAACCTGGATGATACTAGCAGCTTTATTCTTCTAGAACATTACCTCTACCACCTCCAATAGCCACAACACTCATGTTCTGCTGCCTGAATCATCTAATAATACTCATTTTATTCCACAGAAATTTTCTACTTAATCTGGAGCTAAAGACAGGACCTGGTCACCTTAGAATAAAAAAAATAAAGAGAAAGTAATCCCCACTTCTGGGAATTTAGACTGTAGAAACATATAAAATGGCAAATGTACAATATTATTCACTGGAGCACTATTATTAGTAATAGCAAAGTATTAGAAAATACTTAGTGTAGAAATAAAGGATCAATTAAATAAACTATGCTATATGTACCAGACATAACACCATGCTGCTATTAAGAATAACAAAGTTATGAAAAAAACTACAGCTAACATACTAATCAGGAATAAGACAAGGATGTCAACATTCACCACTGCTGTTCATCACTGTGCTAGAAGTTCTACCTAGAGCTAGAAGTTCTAGTTAGAGCAATTAGGCAAGAAAAATAAAGACATCCAAATTGGAAAGAAAGAAGTAAAAGTATCTCTATTCACAGATGTCATGACCTTCTATATATAAAGTATTAAAGAATCCACAGAAAAGCTACTAGAGCCAATGACTAAATTTATTAGCAAAGTTGCAGGGTACAAGATCAACACACAAGAATCAGTTGTGTTTTCATACGCCAGCAATGAACAATCCAAAAGGAAATTATATAAACAATTTCATTTATAATAACATCCAAAAGAAAAACATACCTAGAAATAAACTTAACCAAGGACATGAAAGCCCAAGCAGAGTAAAAGAGCCATCCTTGCAGGGCTGCAACTTTGCATGAGGTGTCAGAGCCACTAGAAAGGCCTAGCATCCAGGCATCAAAGACCAAACAGTTAAGGGGTGTGTTGACATGAAGGAGCAGCCATGTATGGCGTATGAGAGAAGAGACCAAATAGGTAAGGAGGGTGTCCATGCAAGGAGAAGGTACAACGGGAGGCATTAAGGCTCCAGTTGGATGAGGAAGGCATTCATGTAGGGGGTGGCCCAGTCTGGGGAGTCAGAGCCTCAGCAGGGTGAGGAATGCATCCACAAAGAAACAAGGCCAGGTATTGTAGTTGTAAATGCATATGTGTACCTTTAGCTTGTCCACTGAGAGGCTCTAGGAGCAGTGACACCACAATAGCAATGAATACACCTAGCAACAGATTTTGTCCACTAAATACCAACGTCCACTAAAAGCAACTAGAGCTCTGTGAAAAAATGGCTAACCCTGAGGCTAAGGCAAGGGAAAGTACAAAATGAATCCGGAAATCTTCACATCCCAAAAAGAAAGAAGAATTTACTTTAAAAGGACCCAGAAACCAGCTCCCATTAGTGAAATCTAGGATAATCTAAAAATCAAAACAAAGAATAAAAGTAAATTATGGGAGCTCCCTGGTGGTCTAGTGGTTAGGATTTGGTGCTTTCACTGCTGTGGCCTGGGTTCAATCCCTGGTCAGGGAACTGAGATCCTGTAATCCATGCAGCACAGCAACCCACCACCCCCACCAAAAAAAAAAGTAAATTATAACCCATTGAATAAAAATAGTAAACTATGAGTTCATACTGAGATGATAAATCAATGTACGAATTGAAAATTTAATGAGCAATGATGGGATCTTTACAGTTTTAAAGTACCTGTCAAAAAATACTTAATTACAAAAAGAAAAAGAATGAGTGGATAAGTTGGGCATACACCAACTTAATTAGGTAATCAAACTAAACTAAATCAGTACTGGGATAAATCAAAATCATGCACCCTCCCTCAGATAAGATGCAATGACGGAAGTCCCTGGTGGTCCAGGGGTTATGACTTCATGCTTTCACTGCTGAGGGCCCAGGTTCAATCCCTGGTCAGAGAACTAGGATCCAGCAAGCCATGTGGCGTGGCCAAAAAAAAGATTCAATGAGAATAATAAACTTTCACTTCTGCCAAAGATGCAAACCTGAATCTAATCATAAAAAACATCAGATTAACTCACACTAAGGGACATCCTACAAAATAATTGGACTGTAATCTTCAAAATGTCAAGATAATGACAGTCAAAAGAGAGACAGTTCCACACCAAAGAAAAAGGAATATAAGAACTAAATGCAACACATGATTCTGCGATGGATCCTTCTGCTATAAAAAATACAACATGGTCAATAAATTTAAAGGGATCTGAGGAGTAGATGGTTATTATGCATCAAAGACAATTTTCTGACTTTGATAGTTGTATTGTGATTATATTTGTAGAAAATATACACTAGTGTACTTGGAATAATGAGCAACTTACTCTCAAATGGTTCCAGAAAAAAAAGTTTTAATGTATTTCCAAAGAGAAAAGGATAATAAACTTACAGCTATATGTACGTTATTTCGACAACTGAGAAGATTCCTTGTAAAGCACCACTTCACCAAAACTACAACTAGATTAAATTTAAAATTTTGAAAAGCCTGTATCTATTAAAGAAATCGAACTTGTGATCAGTACCTGCCCACAGAGAAAACTCCCGACTCAAATGGTTTTACTAATGAATTCTACCAAACATTTAAGGAAGAAGTAATGTCAATTAAACTAATTCTTTTAAAACATACAAAAGGAGGGAATAACTCTCAATACTTTTTGAGGCCAGCATAATCCTGAAACCAGAAAAGCACAAATATCAAAAAAATGAAAATTGTACAAGGCACAAAGGCCAGAAAGAAAATGGTAAATCCACAAATATAGACAAAAAATATTTAACAAAACACTGGCAAATTAAATCCAGGAATATATAAAAAGAATAATACAGCACAACCAAGTAGAATTTATCCCAAGAATTCAACCTTGGTTAAATGTTTTCTTTAAAAAAATCAATGTATCCTGAAGAAGAAAAATGGAACTGAAGGAATCAGGCTCCCTGACTTCAGACTATATTACAAAGCTACAGTCATCAAAACAGTGTGGTACTGGCACAAAAACAGAAATATAGATCCATGGAGCAGGATAAAGCCCAGAAATAAACCCATGCACCTATGGTCAATTAATCTATGACAAAGGAGGCAAGAATATACAATGGAGGAAAGACAGTCTCTTCAATAAATGGTGCTGGGAAAACTGGACAGCTACATGTAAAAAAATGAAATTAGAACACTCTCTAACACCATACACAAAAATAAACTCCAAATGGATTAAAGACCTAAATGTAAGACTGGACACTATAAAACTCTTAGAGGAAAACATAGGCAGAACACTGTTTGACATAAATTGCAGCAATATCTTTTTTGGATCTACCTTCTAGAGTAATGAAAATAAAAACAAAAATAAACAAATGGGGCCTAATTAAACTTTAAAACTTTTACATAGCAAAGGAAACCATAAACAAAATGAAAAGACAATCCACAGAATGGGAGAAAATATTTGCAGATGAAGTGACTTGACAAGGGATTAATCTCTAAAATATACAAACAGCTCATGAAGCTCAATATCAAAAAAAACAAACAACCCAATCAAAAAATGGGCAGAAGATCTAAACAGACATTTCTCCAAAAAAGACATACAGATGGCCAAAAAACACATGAAAAAATGCTCAACATCGCTAATTATTAGAGAAATGCAAATCAAAAATACAATGTCACCAGTCAGAATGGCCATCATCAAAAAGTCTACAAACAATAAATACTGGAGAGGGTGTGGAGAAAAGGGAACCCTCTTGCACTGTTGGTGGGAATGTAAATTGATACAACCACTATGGAGAACAGTATGGAGGTTCCTTGAAAAACTAAAAATAGAGCTACCACATGACCCAGCAATCCCACTCTTGGGCATATGTCCAGAGAAAACCATAATTTGAAAAGACACATGCACCCCAATGTTCATTGCAGCACTATTTACAATAGCCAGGACATGGAAGAAACCTAAATGTCCATCAAAAGAGGAATGGATAAAGAAGATGTGGTACATATATACAATGGAATATTACTCAACCATAAAAAAGAATGAAATAATGCCATTTGCAGTAACATGGATGGACCTAGAAATTATCATATTAAGTGAAGTAAGTCAGACAAATATTATATGATATCACTTATTTGTGAAATCTAAAAAAAATTAATCAAACTTATTTATAAAACAAAGAGACTCACCGACTTCAAAAACAAACTTATGGTTATGAAAGGGGAAATGTGGGGGGGGGTATAAATCAGGTGTTTAGGAATAACATATACACACTACCATATATATATAGTGTGCATATATATATATATATATATATATATATATATATACACATATATATATAAATAATCAACAGGACCCACTCTATAGCACAGGGAACTCTACTCAATATTCTGTAATAACCTAAATGGGAAAAAAGTCTGAAAAAGAATGGATATATGTATATGTATAACTTAATCACTTTGCTGTACACCTGAAACTAACACAACATTGTAAATCAACTATACTCCAATATAAAATAAAAATTAAAAAGCAGAACTGAGGTTTCCCTCAGGTTTCTTTCTGAGAAGAAATTCTGCCCAAAGATGTCTAATAATTCCTGCCCAAGAATTTCCAGCCTGCTAGCCTGCCCTACGAACTTTGGATTTGCCAGCCCCCACAATTACATAAGCCAATTCCTTTAAATAAATCTCTCTTCTATCTCCCCACACCCCTCCCCCAAATCAATGTATTTCACCACATCAAAAGAATAAGGAAGAAAAACCTTCTGGTCATTTTAACACAGAAAAAGTATTTAATAAGTCAACACCCATTCATTATCAAACTTTCAGCAAATTAGGAATAAAAAAAACCCAATTAAAGGCATCTATGAAAAACCCTCACCTAACTTTGTACTTAATGACAAAATATTAAGGCTTTTCCCCTAAGCTTGCCAAAAAAGGCAAGGATGCCCACTCTTACTACTTCTGTTCAATACTGTACTTATGATCCCAGCCAGTGTGCATCAATCCAGAAAAAGAAATAACTAGTATAAAGATGAGAAAGGAAGAAATAAAGCTGCCTTATTCAAAGATTACATGATTTTTTACATAGAAAATCTCAAGAAATCTAAAAAAGAACTACTAGAACTAATAACTTTAATAAGGTAACAGGAGGTAAGATCTATATACAAAAATCAACCATATTTTTATATACTAGCAAAATACCAGAATATCAAAAGCACTCAAGGAAAAAAAAGAACAAAGTTATACCAGCTGACTTAAAGACTTACTGCAGAACTATATTAATCATGGCTGTTTGTAATGGCCAAAGGATACCCATTTAATTCAATGGAATAGAATAGAAAGTCCAGAAAAACATATTTTTAAGTCACTTGATTTTTCACATAAGACACTAAAGCAACCCAGTAGGGAATGGGAAGTATTTCCAACAAATGGTGATGAAACCACTTGCTATCCATACAGAAAAGAAAAAAATGAAAGTTAATCCCTAACTTACACTATATGCAAATATCAATTTAAGGTGGCTCTTAAATGTAAATATGAAAGCTAAAACTTATAAAGCTTCTAGAAGAAAACAGAAGGTTATCTTCTTGTCCTAGTGTCAGAGGTAGACAAAGGTTTCCTAGACAAAACACAGAAAGCAAAATCCACAAAAGAAAAGCATATATATCTTACAAAGGACCTACATACAGAATATATAAGAACTCACAGCTCACTAATAAAAAGGAACAACCCAATAGAAAAAAAACAGAAAATAAGAGTACCAAAAATACCAAAAAAGTGTTCAATATCAATAGACATGAGGGAAATGGGAATCAAAACTATACTGAGATAATACTACATACATCCAGAATGACTAAAATTAAAATGACAACACTAAACACTGGCGAGAACAAGGATTAAGTGGTATTCTTATACTTTGCTGGTGGGAGTGTAAAACAGTACAACCACTTTGGAAAGCAAACCACTGTGATACAAAAAACATGGATAAATCTTAAAAACACTATGCTGAGTTGAAAAAAGCTGTACACAAAAAGTACATATTGTATGAATTCCATTTATATGTAGTCCTAGATCAGGCAAAACTAACCTATGTTGAAATAATCAGAACAATAGTTGCCTTCTGGAAGGAGGTGGGACTGATTGGGAATGGACATAAGGTAATTCTCAAGGATGATGAAGATATTGTGTATCTTAATAGGGATGCAGGCATTTGTCAAATCTGACAAAATTATACACCTAAGATTTGATTTATGGATATGACTGTAGGTAAATTTTATCTCAAAACAAACACAAAATTCAATTAATGACTGCATGCTAAAGTGTTTAGGGAGCAAAGTTTACTGATGCTTGCAACTTCTTTTGAAATGCATTTAAAAGTTGACTGATGGATGTATAGGGAGATACATATAAATAAATATACATATATATATAAATATACACATAAAGATACATATACATATAAATAAAGCAACAGAGTGACTTTACTCTTCAGTTTGAATATTTTCATTAAAAAATGCTGGGAGTAGTGGAGAATAAGTAAGACCTTTATGTATTCACATGAAGAGATCTCCAAGATGTAGTGTTATATGTTTCATATTTATAAAGAGAACACAATAAATGCCCTTCTAAACAATGCCAATAAAACTGTATGACCCAGGTAGGTGTCTTCCACTGTGATGGCACTCAAATAACTTACACGGTTCAAAAAAATACAAAATGAAAATGATTTTTAAAAAAAACCAACAAAGCCCTGAACAATTACTTTTCCTTCTTGAGAAATGCTATTTTTGAATATTTTAGCATTGTGTATAAAATTTATTTAAGATTAAGAAAGAAGTTTTTCCAATTAACCTTTAGCACTACTTAGTACAACTCTGAAGATACTATAACTAGCTCAGATTAATTAATATTTTATTAACTTTTCATTTTCAGATTTTCTGTAATAGTAGCACAAATAAATCTATCTTACTTGAGATTGAGATCTCACCAATGAGAGATCAACTAAAAAAAAACATATAAAAATTTACATTAAAATTGATTTCCCTTAAAATCATTATGGTGAATAGAGTCATATTCTATGCTTTTGTAGGTTATAAAATAACTTTGGTGAAAAACGAGGAGGGAAAATCAAGAAGAGATTCAAGAAGATTAAGAACAAAACGTTTTTTACTTAAAAAAATAAGGTCAACATTCTTTGGTCATAGAGGAGATAATATAAAATTTAAAATCAAGACAGAATTTTTAATGATCAAAGGTGGCAAAAATCATAAAAGTTAAAAAAATGAAAAACAAACCTGATAGGATTAGGGAAACAGGGCACTTTGCATATCCAATAACATATAATACACTCCAAAAAAATTTAAGAATTTTAATGTAAGAATTTTAAACATATGATTTAAAAGACTTACCCTTTCTGCTTCAAAGGTAATTCAAGTTTAAATATGGTAGCATCATTAACAACTGCTTTATATGCCTACAAATAATATAAAATAAGATACGAACATTATTTTTAATACTTAAAATAGATAATTATAATTCTAAAAATACATAAAATACAAATTAGTTTTTATTTTTAATGATGTATCTGGCCAAGTCAATGATTTCAACATGCTCTTTCTCATGTTATGATTATCATTATTCTCAAGTGAGGTATTAATGCTGCCTGACAACCATAACATTTTCTCTTGTCCACACATTCTCCTAGAAAACATTTTCATACCACCTCCTTTCTCTTCAAACCTCCAGTATTTCCTCTCCCATGCATACTCTCAGCTGATGATGTGGCTTCCTAATTCACTGAGAAAACCAAAGTAATCAGAATTCCCTCCTTTTTCTCCTGTATCATCAATTTTTCCCCCCTCCATTATTTCTACAGCTTCAATATGCATACATATTATTCTTTAAATCTTAAAAACTCTCTCTTGGCTTTGTCCACCTTCAGCTACTGCCCCATATTTCTCTCTCTCTAAGCTAAACTCCTAGAAGAATTATCTAACTCACTGTCGCTAATTTCTCTACTACCATTCTCATCTGAAACTGTTCTAAACAGGCTTTCACACTACTACTCCAACTAATCATTCTTGTCAGCCTCCATGTTGCTGAAGACAATGGTTAATCCCCATCTTATCTGACCTATCAGCAGCATTTTAAAACAGCAGATCCTGCCCTCCTCCTGGAAAGTGCTTTTTCCACTTGTTTTCTAGCACAGCACTCTCCTGGTCATTCCACTCATTCGCCTCTCTCCTCAGGAAAGATGGCTGGTTCCTTATCGTTATGATAACTAACTTTAAAATGCCCCAGACCAGTCCTTAGATCTCTTCTCTTTGCTATCTTCACTCTTACTTTGGAGATCATAGCCACTGTCAGTGCTTTAAAAACCATCTATATGCTGAAGCTCCCAGATTTATTTTTGCAGGCCCGTCCCCTCCCTTAAGCTCCAGATTTGATGTTGCCATATGGATGTTTAATAAGCATTTCAAAGTTAACTTGTCCAGAACTGAGTTCCTAATCTCTCTTCAACCATCTCCCCAAAACCTGCTTCTCACAAAGTCTTCATCTTCTCTCATCTCAGCAAGCATATACTTCTAATTGATCAGAACAAAAATCTGAGTGTCATCCTTGACTGATATCTTTCTATCACATTCCACATCTGATTCCATTAGCAAGTCCTGTATAGCCTATTTTTACAATATAATCAAAATCCAACCACTTTTGACTACCTTCACCTACTATCAGAGCTTCCATCATTACTTAACTGAATTACTTAAATCGATTCTTAACCCATTTCCTTGCCTCCTCTCTGGCCCCCTTCAGTCTATTCTTTTTGCAGCAGGCAGGTGATCCTGATAAAAATGTAAGTCAGATCCTGTCATTTGGTTCAAGATATTTCTATGACTTTCTATCCTACTCAGAGTACAAATGAAACTCCTTACCATGGCTCAGTCTTACATGATCTGGCCTCCTGTTATCTCTGACTACTTATCTCTGATTTCCTACTATTCTCCCCCTCACTCAATCCACTCTGGCCACAATGATCTCTTTCTTCTCTGGTTCTGGAACATGACAGGTATAATCCTGCCTTAGAGCCTTTGCATTTGCTCTCCCCTCAGGCTAGAGTATTATTCCCTCAGAGAGCCACATGACATATTCCTTAATCAACTTCAATCTTGATTTGAATGTCACCTCATATAAAGCCCTTTGCAGGCCACTCAATTTAATATTTCAAATGATCTCATTACCTCCATACTCCCTTAACCCATTTCCTACTTTATCTACCTAGGTACCTACCTATCTACCTTTCTTTCTACCCAAATATTTATCTAAAGGTAGACAGTAATTTTTAAAAAATGCTACTGGAGAAAGTTGATTGTGTTTTTAGAGTCTAGAAAATAATTTCACTTGGGAAGTAAGGAAAGGTAGTTGAAGAGGGGGAAAAACTAATGGTAATTCTAGTGATAGGTTTATGATGTTTAAAAAGATACGGGGCTTCCCTGGTGGTGCAGTGGTTAAGAATCCACCTGCCAATGCACGGAACACGGGTTCGAGCCCTGCTCTGGGAAGATCTCACATGCCGCGGAGCAACTAAGCCCGTGCACCACAACTACTGAGCCCGTGCTCTATAGCCCGTGAGCCACAACTACTGAGCCCTCGCGCCACAACTACTGAAGCCCACACACCTAGAGCCCATGCTCCGCAACAAGAGAAGCCACCTCAAGGAGAAGCCGGTGCACCACAACGAAGAGTAGCCCCTGCTCACCGCAACTAGAGAAAGCCCACGTGCAGCAATGAAGACCCAACGCAGCCAAAATTAAATAAATAATATAATAAAATAAATAAATTTATTTTAAAATAATAAAAATAAAAAGATAATGACTCTAAGGATAATACTGTTTCATTATCATTATCCTAGACTATAATGATGGGAAAGAAGGTATGGAAAGCAAGAATAAATGTGATACAACTCTCACAAGAGCCCTATGAAAGGAAACAGGACAGAGAAATCAATTCTGCTTGGGATAGGATGTGGGGGGAGGCAGAGTATCAAGGAAATTCCAGGAGAAGTATACTTTGAGCTGAGTCTTAAAGGAAGGATAAATAAGAATTCAATAATCAATAATATTCAAAAACAGGAAGACATTCTTGAAAAATTAAGAAAGCAACTTTCTAGCTAAATTCTGGTTCACAAGCATACCCAGTGCTTACAAAAGCATATAAGAAACCAAATATAATATGGTTGCCCTCCACTGATGAAAAATCAGAGTTGCTAGGTTTTTTAGTTTGTAATTTAATAGCATCATGATGCAAGTTTCTTATTAAAATTAAATTATGACAAGTGTTAACATACAGGAATATATACCTTGTCTCTTGCAGTAAGAAATCGTGGATCATCTTGAAAAGCTTCTTTGACAAGTCTACTAAATCTATTAAACAGTGTAAGTAACTGCTCAACATATTTCTCAGAGTCCTAAAAATAAAGTGTTGTATATTAAGTTGAGTTTAAAACAAAAATACAAAAAATGAGAAAATATAAACATAATTTTCATAACACACTATAGCTTTAAAATTTGGTAACTTTTCTGAAATATTTTTTTCTTATTAAGAAAGGTGTTCCAGCGTTACTGTTTTGCCATCAATTTAAAATACCCGATTTTAAATACCTTATCCTGCATTTACAAAATAACTTTGATATATGTCTATCATTGTCATTGAGGAGAACTTACAGTAGTAATAGTTTCAGCAGCTGCTACCATATCTGCCAGGCCTGCACTGATGATATGTTCCTCCAAGTCTTTCAACATTGGCTCTATCCCATTAGGAACTTTGTCCATTAATGAAAACATCAAATGTAATTCTGAAACGATAGAACACACCCATGTAATCATTTCATCCATCAGAACAGACTTTCTCTTTGATTTGTATCATGGATCTAGAATGCCTATGATAATAAGAGTGTGGGGAAATATTAGCTGGAAGTTGATAGCTTTAATAGTATTCTGTGGGTGCAATTAGTTTAGGACTTGTTATTGTTAAGTACTATAACTTCCTGATCTACCATATCAGTCTGACAAAAATTATTTTTAAAAGAAACTCTAATTAAAGTGATCACACACTGCAAAACCCAACTCCTCTTAAAAGGTGAGTCATTTGACCTTCAATGCAATGGAATATATTTATTCTAAGAAATACAAAAGTTTACACAGAAAATTAGTTACATTTCATAAAGTAGATGCAATGTTCAATACACAGTCACATCACTAAGGGGTAAAATACTGTCCTCAGATTGTTCAGAGTAACAAGGTAATATAAAACTGTATTCATAAAGAATTTTTCAGTTTGCAAAAAGCGCTTTCTCCTATTATCCCATTTAATTGACCTTCACAATAATCTTACCTCACAGAATGGTTACCACTAAATAAATCCTTCTGAAGTGAGTCCACCTTGGATCAGACATAACTCTACTTAGTTTGGCATACAGAACTTCAAATATTTCATTTATGCCAAATGAGAAACTTGCTTTTACTCCAAAATACTTCTGAAGAATGTAAGACTTAAGTGAACTGAAAAACGTACTTGAAAGACAACTAGAGATTAAATAGGACCTTGCAATTTTATGCAATGAAATCTAGAGAGTAATACATCAAAATGTTAAAAGTGGTTGTCTCTGAGTAGTAAGTATATGGGTAATTTTTACTGTATGCTTTTTGGTATTAATGTACTTGTTACCTCCCAAAACAGAACTTTATCATATTTAAGTAATAAAAAAATAACATTTAAGTAATAAAAAATACACTTCAGAAATCTTAAATTATAAGATATTTTGGGGGAGAGGGATGAAGATTACCAACATAGAGTGTTTTATTACTTTTTAAAAATATTTGCCACAAGGTTCCACACAAAAGTCAAAATACCTAGTTCTATCCTATACCATACGTTTACCATTTAAATTAGCCTTTAAAAGTAGCGTCCTACTTTTGGGAACAAATTGAAATTCGCATGTGAGCGCACACAAACATACTGATACCTAAGGGGGAGAAATGCTTAAAATATAAATTTATAAAGAAGATTTTCTTTACAGTGTTTCTAACTATGCTAAATATTTTTATCATTTTCTTTACGCAGTTTGCCATAACAAAAATACCTATGTATAAAAGAATGATCTAACAGCAATTTACTAAAAGTGATGTGCTTCAAAGATATCCTCTTAAAAGAGTATGAGAACTTTATGTGATGTTTTACCTACTTTCAGTTTCATTTCTCTTGATCATGCCTTGGCACTCTGCTAAGATAGTCTCTTTAAAGGATGTCACCAGGGCATTTACACAGCATTCCATGAGCTGAAATACATCAAAAATTGGTCAAGGCTATTATAAGCAACAATAAGGCACAGATCTATTCCACTCCATTTTGCTTCATAGTCCCACAAAACCACAATGTTCAACAACAACAAAAAACTAAGAATACTGAAAGTAGATTTTACTTACCTTTACTAGAGGATTGTTGAAGATGGATACTCTATTTTAGTTTACCAAAGCATACTTCCCCCTAAGGAAAAGGCTATAGAACTTAGGTTCTCTTTAGAAATTTTAATGAAAGTCCCCAACAAGGGGAGGAAAAAAACTTTTTAATCTACAAAACAAACTGAAAAACTAAACTTTAATGAACTCTCATCTGGAGAGAACCTGTGTTGGAATTAGATTCTAAAATGCTAGAAGTATGAACATCCATTCAACACATAGTAGGTTTCATTGCTGTGAGCACCAAAGAAGTGTTAGGATACAAAGAATAAGCTATAACCTCTGCTTTGGAGAAAATCACTGTCTTATTGAGGGTGGGGAGGGAAGCAAACTTTAATAAATACAACTCAGTTAAGTGGCAAAACACACACACACACAAACAGAAACAAACAAAGGAACTACTATTTTTTTCTGGGTAGTTAAAAAGGTCTCATCCACAAGATGAAATCTAAATTGGATATTGAAAAGTACAAATCTTAAAATGGATTGGGTATTCTAAGAAAAAAAAGCTGAATATGAAGAGAGTGGGAGAGAAAGGTAGACTGGAGCCAGATTATGAATGAAAATCTATGGTTTGGGATTTTACTCTATAGGTAGGGAAGGTTTTAAACAGAAGATAAACGTAACAAGCTTCTATTCCCCCACCAAGTCATTTTTAAAAGGTCAGTCTAATGTCAGCAAGGTAGGTGGTACTGAGTGGTGGTGGGGAGACTGGCAAACATGGCTGTTGAAAGATTGCAAGTAAGATGGTCAGGGTCTAATGTTCTGGCTGGCTCCACTCCATCACTGCTCCTTCGTGTCATATATTTACTCTTCTTGCAGGTATCAAAATGAACAGGTTGTGATTACTAACACAAGGTACACTAAGGCTGATACCTCTCTTCTGAAAAACAGATCATCTGTCTGTATTAAGGAAGGGAATTGTATGTGCCTTAAAAGTTCTTTGCTAAAAATTCCTCTTGGAATTGACATAATGTTGTTATATTACTGAAGTTAAATTTATGTAATGGAGATTCATTATATCACTGTTTCCACTTTTTAAAATGTTAAAAAAGTTTCCATAATAAAAGGAATTTTTTCAGATCCCTCCCTCTATGAGAATTACACTAATGACTTTAAAGTCCATGTATGTCAATTTCTGTCCTAAGAAGAACATACATATGAAATGGTTGAGAAATTTCTGCCAAGGTGGGAAGCTCTGCCCCAATTACTGAGTAATCTCATTCTATACCAGCCCTGGAATATGCACAATGGAACACGCCCACCTTTGACAGAGAATAGGTAAATCTAACTATATACAACTAATGAAGAAGAAACAAAGTGCAATCAGATTAAGCTCTGTTTTCTAAAATAATCTCTGTTTTCTGTTTCACTGAAAATTTACACTTGAACATAATCTAGTTCAGGAGTAGTCCAAATTTTGCAGACTCCAAAAATCACGTGTCATGTGTTTCAAACTGTTGTGAAACAGCTTGTTTTTTTTTAAAATATAGAACAGAAAAAAAAAAATCAGAGTGCATCACATATAAAAACAACGAATATTATTTCATAACATTGTTTCAGATATGAGCAAATAAACAAAGCATATACTTAGTCACAATAAAAAATGTATTTCTTATTGTGGGTTACAATGAGGATTTAAAGGAGAGACTAGGGAGGCTAGGTGTCCAGTGGTTAGGACTCGGGCTCTCACTGCCATGGGTCTCGGTTCAATCCCTGGTCAGAGAACCAAGATCCTGCAAGCCACGTGGTGCGACCAAAAAAATAACATAACATAACATAACATAAACGAGAGGCTAAATTGACAAGATAGCTGAAGTAAACTGAGCAGAATTTGGTAACTGCTTAGATGAAAGGAGTTAGGGATATAAAGGTTACTGAAACACTTTCTAGCTTGAAAGGTTAAACAAGTTATTATAATAACAAACATCTTTTAATGAGCACCTACTCTGTAAATGCTTTACATACATTATCTGATTAACCCATATGTCATTTAACTCATGAAAACCTTATGAAGCAGATATTTAACATATGAGGAAACAAGCTTACAGAGGCTAAGTAACTTACAAATGTTACACAATTAGTTCATAAGGTCTTGAGCTGTAATATGAGGCCAGGTATGTGACTCCAAGCCTACAACTTTTGATACTACATTAAGAGAGCAAGTATATATTTAGTAATGGCTATGTGCTCAGAAATGAGTTAAGTGTTGTAAGGAATAGAGAAGATAAAACATGGTTTATACACTCAATGCTCTTACAATCCAGTTTGGGATATGTAACTATAGTGTATCTAAAATGTGTGCATACTTCATACATAACAGAGGTATATGAAAAGTTCAATTTCACCAATAAAGCAAAGAGATGGAAATAAACACATTATTACTACACTATAAATAAACTTCACAAGGACAGAGACTGTGTTCCATCCAGCTACATATTCATGGACTCAACACATTTGGTGCTTGATAAATAACACAACAAAGTAGCCTATAATTTGCTACTAAATCAAGTTGTAGAAACAATTGGTACAGTGGGAATTCAAATAACAGGAAATGGATGAAGGCTAGAGTATTTGGGGAGACTCGCAAGATGGGCTTTAAGAATTCTGAAGGATTTGAATAGGCAGAAAAGAAATGTAAAACATTACTTAAAGAGAATGAATCCAAGAAAAAAACGAATAGAATGAGGTATATGAATAAGAAAATATTCCTTATTGGGTAGAATGACTCTTACTGGACAGTATTAAGTTAGAAAAATAAGTTATGGCCAAATTATGAAGGGCCTTGAAAATCAGAGATAGGAAATCAAGATACTATGGTTTTTTGAATAAAGAAGTAAAATAATGAAAGAGTAGCCTCAACTCACAAAAGAAGAAATACAAATGGTCCATAATAAGAATAAAGTAGTAGAAAATCCAATGTTCTTAATGATAGGAACTAGCAGATGGATATTCCCTTGAATTAAACAATTAATGTCAATCCTAAAAAATAAAGATACCCAGCCTCATTAGCATTTTTTTTTTTTTTTGGGCTGCACCATGCAGCATGTGGGATCTTAGTTCCCCAACCAGCGATCGAACCCGCGCCCCGTGCATTGGAAGCGCAGAGTCTTAACCACTGGACTGCCAGGGAAGTCCCCTAGTAATTTTTAAATGCACATTAAAAAATATTTTAAAATCTACGATACTGGGAAATTGGCAAAATTAATAGACTGAAAAAACCCAGATCAGCAAAGATAAACAGGTATATTGTTAATGGGAATCAGAATTACAACATTTCTGAAAATCAGTTTGGTCTTATATAGCAATCTGTAAAAGGTGCATACCCTTTGCTTCAGCAATCTCATTTCCAGGAAACTCCATTCTAATAGAATGCCACATGTAAGAAAGATGTATACATAAAGATTTTAAAAATATATCAGGATATAAGATATAAACATGTAAATACATTCCAGGAAGTACTATTTATTAAAAAAAACCATAATAATAACAAATAATAATGAAAATTCCCATCATTAGAGAAGTAGTTAGGTATATTATAGTACATATATATGATGAAATATATACAGGCAATAAAAGTAATGTTATAATATAGAAGTGTTTAGAGTAAAAATGTACATCATAACGTCTTTAAATGCTAGAGGAAAGGAAGAAAGAGAGAAAAGAAAGAAAAGATGGAATTCCCTGGCAGTCCAGTGGTTAGGACTTGACATTTTCACTGCCAGGGCCCAGGTTCAATCCCTAATCAGGGAACTAAGATCCTGCAAGCTGCACAGCCCGGCCAAAAAAAAAAAATTTTTTTTTAATTTAAAAAAAATAAAGAAAAGAAGGAAAGGGAAGGGAAGGAAATGAAAAGAGAGGAGAGGAGGAAAGGGGAAAAAGGAAAGAAAAGAAAAAAAGGATCAACCAAGCAAGTATGACAAAATGATGATCATTGTTGCTGGTTAGGTTTGGAGGGTGGGGTTCATTATACTATTTTCTCTACTTCTGAAAATATTTGAAAAGTTTCATAACAAATATTTTTTTAAAAAATAAAGAGAAGGGCTTCCCTGTTGGCACAGTGGTTGAGAGTCCGCCTGCCGATGCAGGGGACACGGGGTCGTGCCCAGGTCTGGGAAGATCCCACATGCCGCGGAGTGGCTGGGCCCGTGAGCCATGGCCGCTGAGCCTGTGCGTCCGGAGCCTGTGCTCCACAACGGGAGAGGCCACAACAGTGAGAGGCCCGCGTACCGCAAAAAATAAATAAATAAATAAATAAAAATAAAGAGAAGAATCATGGTATAGATCCCTGTGTATTGAAAATCCTTTAGAAAACTATTTTATGTAGGCAAAAAGAAGAAAGGGAGGTTGCTTGATAGAGTTCTCTCCTTATCTCCAAAGAGTCTTGTCTTAACAAGAGGGTCAGTTTCTTGAGGGCAGGGACCATTTTATTCCTCTTTTGTATTTTTCTCCCCATCATTTACCAAAGTTCTACATACAGAGTCAACCCTGAGTATATACTTGTTATTTGAAAAATACGTCTTGAATGGAAAGGATAGTGATAAACCATCTCTCTCACCTTGTATTCCCTTTCTGTCTCCTTTTGCTAGCTTCCGTGAAGAAAAAAACTTTTTGCCATATGTCATCAACTCCTGTATTTTGCCTTCTAAATCCATAGCAATCTCCCCAGAGGTCTGCAAGGTGAAACACTTTAACTATCAATGTGCTTGATGTTTTACCTTCCTTTATAGCAAAACTCTTCAAAGATGATGCCTGCCATAAAACACAGCAGGCACTCAGTATTTGTTGAATGAATGAATGCACAGCTCTGTGAAGATGAGAAAGGTGGGATACGTAGGCTAACTGATGTACTAGAGTCTTTTTTTAGTGATATTCAATTTGCACAATGCTACTTCACTGAAGTTTAATAAAAACAATAGGAACAGTTCTGATTTTTGTTAGTTATGTAATTCCCTATAAGTTATAATTTGCTTTTGCCTTAGCTATAAAATAGAGGAGTTGAATTAAAAATCATCCTAGATTACTCCACCTTAAGATTCTACTTTATCATTATCAGGTCTCTAACCATACAAGGATATGGTTATGTATTCAAGAATTCATTTATTCCATGTGTGGTAGGCTATTCTCAAAATTAACTTCTTTTTTTTTAAAGGTTTTTTTAAACCTTTATAACCAGTGTTTCTTGCTTCACTTCTCAACTAGTTATACAAGTAACTCTCTACATAGACAATGGAGTCAGACTCACCCTGGCTTTTTAAATACCACCCTTAATATACTTAAATACTGAAGGTTAACAAGTACTTTACTTACTTTAATGTTAACAACTTATGACTTGTGACCTTGTTGCTAATTCCATTTTTTATCAATATTTTGCACAGGTAGCAAAATAGTGTCTATCTGTCTGAGAATCAGTAAGCAACGTCTGTAAACCACAGCCCTAAACAGTAAAAACTACCATGCCAGGCACAGCACTTAATGTTTTGATATAGTAGTTCATTAAACACAAGTGGGTATTACCCCACTTTACAGTTAGGAAAACAAGGATTACAAAGGTTGAAGAAATTGACAAAGGGCACACAGCTGGTAAAATGACAATGGAATTCAAATCCTCATCTTCCAACATGTATGTCCCTAACCAGTGTAATACACTGCTTCCCTATCAGAGCTCTGGTCAATGAGAAGAAATGAAGACCTGCCATCACCATTTCACTCTCTATTCCATTATTCCACTGTATAAACAATCCATTTTATTCTAGTGTTACTTTGAAGATAGGAACCCGTTCTACCTTCTTATCCCCACTAGCACAAGGCCTGACATAGTTTAGGTGCACAATAAATGACTGCCTTCAGGTAAAACCAAGCTATACAGGACTATCACCTAAAATACTAATAGCCACAGAAAAAAATTTTTAAGTAATTTTTAAAAATATTTTTTCTCATTCTTTTCTTACTGTTACGTGTCACTTTTCTGTCAATGCCTCTTCAAACAGCACAGCTCTGAAGCCTCTTACCTGGTTTTACTAATATACGGTGCTCATTTGCTAGAGGCCCATCCAGTGATAATCAAGCTCATTAGAATTGTGTTGGGGCTAAGCTGGATCTGGGTGGGGCTAAGTTGTTCTCCTATAAGCAAAAGTTGAAGACTGGGCCTGTCAGACACCTAATGCAATGCAGCTGCTCAGAACTCTTGGCCTAACTTACTGTTTAAGTTCTCCACTGAACTGCAAGTAGCTAAAGTTGCTAAAAGGGTTATCTTCTGGATGAGTCAAGTATTACTATATCATACCTACTACAAACACATTGACAACTCAAGCATGCTCGCACATGTGTACAAAGACACACACACAAAGCATTTGATCCAAGTTTGGGCACTCAACCCAAGCTAGGCCAATTACAGCTAGGCTAATTAACACCGGTGGAACAAGACTCCTCTCAGGTCACAAACTGGAGGGACAAACTGGCAGCATTCATGGTCCTGACTTCAATTTAACACAGGTTCATTGGTGACACAGATACCATGAGCAGTATCACTATAGATGATATAAATTTCCAACAGTGAAAAAAATTTAAGATTCCAAACAAAAAATATATTTTCATTGCTCAATTTACACAACAACATACCTAGAAAATGAAGTGTATTACTAATATCGTGCAAAAATGCTCTGGTTTAAAAGTAAAATGAAATTAAATTCTAGACTCAGATATCTAAGTGTAAACAAGATTTTCATTTACATGAGTGGCTACGGGAGCACTGAATATTATTTTTGGGATATGGGCTAATTCTTATTTATGTGGGACAGTCTGAGCACTGTGAGACATGTAGCATTCCTGGACTCCATTCACTAAAAATCAATCATTGTGACAACCAAAATAAAAAAAAAGCCTCCACAAATTTCAATAACACTCTCTGGAGGTAGATACTATCTTCATTGAAAATCTCTGGCCTAGAGATTTCAGTTCAAAATATCAATATATTAGCCTATCCAAACAGCATAACTCACTTTTCTTCGATTCATCTCTATTAGAATCTGCTGTACTGACAACAAGCAAATCCAAATGAAAGTTGAATTAGGATAAATCTATAAAAGGATCCTAAAAATATTGTTATTACATGCTAAACCAAACATTTAAACATTTTATGTATAAAAAACAGAAATATCTTGAGAGTAACTTTTATTGGCTATATAGTATATGTCAAAATCCCTTTGGGGTATAAATTTTTATCCATTAAAAATGGGACTTTGGGACTTCCCTGGAGGTCCAGTTGTTAAGACTCCACACTTCCATTGCAGGGGGCACGGGTTCAATCCCTGGTTGGGGAACTAGGATCCCACATGCTGCACAGTGTGGCCAAAAAAAAAGGCAGGGGGACTTTCTGTTCTATCCTAAAATGAAAGAATGCTATTATGTTAGGAACTCTGTTAATGTGATTTCCTGAATTAGTTCAATGGAGGAAAATGCCACATGATCATCTCCATTAATGCTTCCTAAATAATAAAGGCATTCTTCACAATATTCTTTATTTTTTTACATTTTATTTTGATTTTAGCCTTACATATAAGTTGTAAAAATAGCAGAGAGTACCTATACATCCATCACCCTATTTCCCATAATGGTAACTTTTTACATAACTACAGCACAACTATCAAAACCAGGAAAATAATATTAGTACAATATTAATTAACTACAGACCTTATTAGAAATTCACAAGTCTTTCCTATTCCAGGATGCTATCTACAAACCCAGATTACATTTTGTTGTTAGTTTTACTAGTCTCCTCCAATCTGTGACAATTTCTTGGTCCGTGTGTGTGTGCTATGATCTGGACACATTTAATTTTTATTGGCATATAGTTGCTTTACAATGTTCTGTTAGTTTCTACTATACAGCAAAATGAACCAGCTATACATATACATATATTCCCTCTTTTTTTTGGATTTCCTTCCCATTTAGGTCACCACAGTGCATTAAGTAGAGTTCCCTGTG
This sequence comes from Monodon monoceros, assembly GCF_005190385.1. Lineage (NCBI taxonomy): Eukaryota > Metazoa > Chordata > Mammalia > Artiodactyla > Monodontidae > Monodon > Monodon monoceros. Next base: position 23,845,574 of record NW_021703784.1, read on the forward strand.
CTATACAATATGTTCTCATTAGTTATTTATTTTATACACAGTATCAATAGGGTATATGTCAAACCCAATCTCCCAGTTCCTCCCATCCTCCTCTTTCCCTCTTGGTATCCATACATTCGTTCTCTACCTCTGTGCCTCTATTTCTGCTTTGCAAACAGATTTCATCTACACCATTTTTCTCGATTCCACATACGTACGTTAATATACGATATTTGTTTTTCTGACTTCACTCTGTATGACAGTCTCTAGGTCCATTCACATCTCTACAAATGACCCAATTTCATTCCTTTTTACAGCTGAGTAATATTCCATTGTATACACGTACCATATCTTCTTTACCCATTCCTCTGTTGATGGACATTTAGGTTTGCTTCCATGTCCTGGCTATTGTAAATAGTGCTGCTGAGAACATAGCGGTGCATGTGTCTTTTTGAATTATGGTTTTCCCTGGGTATATGCCCAGTAGCGGGATTGCTGGGTCATATGTTAGTTTTATTTTTAGTTTTTTAAGGAAACTCCATACTGTTTTCCATTTACATGGCTGTATCAATTTACATTCCTACCAACAGTGCATGAGGGGTCCCTTTTCTCCACACGCTCTCCAGCATTTGTTTGTAGATTTTTTGATGATGGCCATTCTGACCCGTATGAGGTGATACCTCATTGTAGCTTTGATTTGCATTTCTCTACTAATTCATGATGTTGAGCATCTTTCCACATGCCATCTGTATGTTTTTTGGAGAAATTTCTATTTAGGTCTTCCACCCATTTTTTGATTAGGTCGTTTTTTTCTATATTGAGCTTCATGAGCTGCTTGTATATTTTGGAGATTAATCCTTTGTAAGCTGCTTTGTTTGCAAATATTTTCTCCCATTCTGAGGGTTGTCTCTTTGTCTTGTTTATGGTTTCCTTTGTTGTGCAAAAGCTTCTAATTAGGTCCCATTTGTTTATTTTTGTTTTTGTTTCCATTACTCTAGGAGGTGGGTCAAAAAAGATCTCACTTCAATTTATGTCAGAGTGTTCTGCCTATGTTTTCCTTTAAGAGTTTGATAGTGTCTGGCTTTACATTTAGGTCTTTAATCAATTTTGAGTTTATTTTTGTGTGTGGTGTTAGGGAATGTTCTAATTTCATTCCTTTACATGTCCAGTTTTCCCAGCACCACTTATTGAAGAGGCTGTCTTTTCTCCATTGTATTATATATTTTTGCCTCCTTTGTCATAGATTAGGTGACCATAGGTACGTGGGTTTATATCTGGGCTTTATATCCTGCTCCATGGATCTATATTTCTGTTTTTGGGCCAGTAACATACTGTCTTGATCACTGTAGCTTTGTAGTATAGTCTGAGGTCAGGGAGCCTGATTCCTCCAGCTCCGTTTTTCTTTCTCAAGACTGCTTTGGCTATTCAGGGTCTTTTGTGTTTCCACACAAATTGTAAAATTTTTTGTTCTAGTTCTGTGAAAAATGCCATTGGTAATTTGATAGGGATTGCACTGAATCTGTAGATTGCTTTGGGTAGTATAGTCATTTTCACAATATTAATTCTTCCAATCCAAGAACTTGGTGTATCTCGCCATCTGTTTGTGTCATTTTGGTTTCTTTCATCAGTATCCTACAGTTTTCTGCATACAGGTCTTTTGCCTCCTTAGGTAGGATCTTGACACTTTTAAAGAATAGTAGCCAGTTATTTTGTACACTGCCCCAAAAATAGGGATTGTCTAAAATTTTCTCATTAGAATAAGAGTACTAATTTTTGACAAGAATACAACAGAAATGATTTTGCACTCTTTTTAGTGTATCATATGAAGGGGTACATAATATCAATATGTCCTATTACTGGTTATGTTAACCTTGATCACTTGATTAAGATAAGTGTTTTTTGGGTTTCTCCATCGTAGTAACTATTTTTCCCTTACCAAATATCTTGAGGAAGATACTCTGAAACTGTCAATTCTACCTCAAACCTTTGGCCACTGATTTTAGTATCCATTAGTGGAGCTTGTCTGCAACAACTATTAGTGTGATCGTACCTAATAGTGATCGTCAATTTCCCTCCACATTTTTAGAGAATTCTTCTCTAAAACTCTGAACATTTTTCATGTATGATGGCCAGTATTAAGTATATAGCTGCATCTTTTTTCCAACGTTTTTCTACCAGATATTTATCATTTTTTGTTCCCCAATTTTTAAAAGTTCTTTATATAGTAGAACTTTATATAGTAGGGATATTGGGCTTTTGTCTGTGACATATATTTCAAATACTTTTTCCCAGGTTGTGAGCTGATTTTTAACTTTGCTGATTGTGCTTTTTGCAATTACATACTTTTTAATTTTTAAAATTATTTTAATTTATTTTTATTGAGGTATAATTGCCATATAACATTAGTTTAAGGTGTGCAACATAATAGATAATTGTATACACTGTGAATTAAGTCACCACAATTAAGTCCAGTTAACATACATACATAACTACATAGTTAAAAATTTTATTTTCTTATGAGAACTTTTAAGATTGCAAATTTTTTAGTGTATAGTCACATTTGTCAGTCTTTTCTTTTACTGACTCTGAACTCTGAGTCATAAAAAAAACCCTCTCTCTACGCCAAAGTTAAAGAGGAATTCTTCTAGTACTTGTATGATTCCATTTTTAACACGTAGATCCCTGATCTATTTGGGGTTTATTTTTCTGAATGGTGTAAAATACAGATCTAAAGATCTTTTTCCAAGTATCTGCTGAGTCATCCCATCACCATTTTTTAAAAAGTCCATCTTTACCGCCACTGATTTGACATGCAACCTTTGTCATATATAATTCTGCACTTTCTATTCCATTCCACTAGTCCACTATCTATTCATGGGTCAATATCACACTATTTTTTTAAATTTATGTATTTTTATTGAAATCAATTCATAGTTGATTTAAAATATTGTACTACTTTCAGATAGGTGAACAGTTAGTTAGGTATACAGCATAGTGATTCAGTATTTTTGCAGACTATACTCCATTATAGTTATTATAAGGTAATAGATAAAATTTCCTGCACTATACAGTATATCCTTGCTTTTTTTTTTTTTTTTTGCGGTACACGGGCCTCTCACAGTTGTGGCCTCTCCCGTTGTGGAGCACAGGCTCTGGACATGCAGGCTCAGCGGCCATGGCTCACAGGCCCAGCCGCTCCACAGCACGTGGGATCTTCCCGGACCGGGGCACGAACCCACATCCCCTGCATCGGCAGGCGGATTCTCAACCACTGCGCCACCAGGGAAGCCCGCTTATCTATTTTATATACAGTAGTTTGTATCTGTTAATCCCATACCCCTAATTTATCTCTCCCCTCTTCCCTTGCCCCTTTGGTAACCACAAGTTTGCTTTCTATATCTGTGACTCTGTTTCTGTTTTGCATATTTGTATCATTTAGATTCCACATGTGATGCCATACTGTGCATGTCTTTCTCTGTCTGATTTATTTCATTAAGCATAATGATCTCTAGGTCCATCCATGTTGCTGCAAATGGCAATATTTCATTCTTTTTTATGGCTAATATTCCATTGTGTGTGTGTTTGTGTGTGTGTGTACACATACACCCCACATCTTAATCCAATCATCTGTTGATGGGTACCTGGGTGGCTTCCATGTCTTGGCTATTACAAATAGCACTGCTATGAACATTGGGGTGCATGTAACCTTTCGAATTAAGAGTTTTCATCTTTTCCGGATACATAACCAGGAGTGGGATTGCTGGATAATATAGTAACTCTATTTGCAGTTTTTTAAGGAACCTCCATACTGTTCTCCATAGTGGCTGCACTAACTTGCATTCCCAACAACAGTGTACATGAGTACCCTTTTCTCCACATCCTCTCCAACAGTTGTTATTTGTGAACTTTTTGATGATAGCCATTCTGATAGGTGTGAGGTGGTACATCAGTGTAATTTTGATTTGCATTTCTCTAATAATTAGCAATGTTGAACACCTTTTCATATGCCTTTTAGCCATCTCTATGCCTTCTTTGGAGAAATATCTATTCAGGTCTTCTGCCCATTTTTGATTGGGTTGTTTCTTTTTCTGATATTGAGTTTTATGAACTGTTCCTACATTTTGGATATTAACAAATCCTTGTTAATCCCTGTCGGCTGCATCATTTGTAAATATTTTCTCCCAGATTGTTTTCATTTTCTTGATAGTTTCCTTTGCTGTGCAAAAGCTTTTAAGTTTAATTAGGCCCCATTTGTTTATTTTTGCTTTCATTTCTTCTGCCTTGGGAGACTCATCCAAGAAAATATTGTTACGATTTACGACAAAGTGTCCTGAATATATTCTCTTCTAGGAGTTTTATGGTTTCAGGTCTTACATTTATGTTTTTAAATTACTTTGAACTTATTTTTGTATATGTGTGAGGGAATGTTCTAATCTCATTGTTTTACACATAGCTATATAGTTTCCCCAGACACCACTTGTTGAAGACAGTGTCGGATTGCTTTGGCAATTCGGGGTCTTTTGTGGTTCCATGTAAATTTTAGGATTATTTGTACTAGTTCTGTGAAAAATGTCACGGGTATTTTGAATAGGGATTGCAGTAAATCTGTAGATTGCTTTGGGTAGTATGGCCATTTTCAAAATATTAATTCTTCCAATCCAAGCAAGCATGGGATATCATTCCACTTCTTCGAATCATCTTCAATTTCCTTCATCAATGGTTTATAGTTCTCAGAGTATATGCCTTTAATCTCCTTGGTTAAGTTTATTCCTAGGTATTTACATTTTTTGATGTAATTTTAAATGAGATTGGTTTTTAAATTCTCTGATATTTCATTATTAGTGTATAGAAATTCAACAGAAATAGAAATACATTAATCTTGTATTCTGCAACCTTGCTGAATTCATTTCTTAGTTCTAACAGTTCTGGGGCGGAGACATTATGGTTCTCTATACAGAGTATCATGTCATCTGCAAACAGTGACAACTTTACCTCTTCCCTTTAAATTTGGATACCTTTTCTTTTTGTCTTACTGCTGTGGCTAGGACTTCCAACTAGGTTAAACAGAAGCAGTTAGAATGGGCATCCTTATCTTGTTCCTGAATTTAGTGGGTAACCTTGCAGCTTTTCACCATGGAGTACTATGCTGAGGGTTTGCTGTAAATGGCCTTTGTTATGTTCCCTCTATACCCACTTTGATAAGAGTTTTTACTATGAACAGATGTTGAATTTTTTCAAATGTTTTTTCTGCATCTACTGAGATGATACTGTGATTTTTATCTTTCCTTTCTTTAATGTGGTGTATCACACTGATTTGCATATGCCGAACCATCCTTGTGACACGGAAATGAATCCAATTTGATCATGGTGTATGATCCTTTTTACATATCGTTGTATTCGATTTGCTAATATTTTGTTGAGGATTTTTGCATTTGTATTCATGAAAGATATTGGCCTCTAATTTTCTATTCTTGTAGTGTCTTTGTTTGCTATTGGTATTAGGCCTCATAGAATCAATCTGAGAGTGTTCCCTCCTCTTCAATTGATTTATTTTTTTATCTCTGTGGTATCAGTTGTTCTTTCTCCTCTTTCACTTCTTATTTTGTTTATTCGGATCCTATCGGTTTCTTCTTTGTGAGCCTGGATGAAGATTTATCAATTTTGTTTATCTTTTCAAAAAAACAGCTCTTCGTTTTAATAATCTTTTCTTTTGGTTTTTTTAATCTTTATTTTTTTTCTCTATGATCTTTACTATTTCTTTCCTTCTCCTGACGTTAGGCTTTGTTTGCTCTTCTTTTTCTATTTCTTTTAGGTGTTAGGTTACGTTCTTTGAGATTTTTCTTGTTTCTTGAGAAAGGCCTGAAGTTGCTATGAATGTCCCTCTTAGAACTGCTTTGCTGCATCAGATAGATTTTGGAAAGCAGTGTTTCCATTTTCATTTGTCCAGATGTATTTTCTGATTTCCTCTTTCAGTTTCATCATTGACTCACTGGATTTTTAGCAGCATGTTGTTTAGTCTCCACATGTTTGTTATTTTCCCACTTTTCTTTCTATGGTTGATTTCTAGTTTCACACTGTTGTGATTAGAAAAAACTCTTGATATAATTTCTATCCTCTTAAATTTGTTAAGTCTTGTTTTGTGACCTAGTATGTGACCTATCCTGGAAAGTGTTCCATGTGCACTTGAAAAGAATGTTTATTCTGCCCTTTTTTTTTTGATGGAATGTCCTGTTGACAACAATTAAATCCAACTCATCTATTCTGTCATTCAGGATCTTTGCTGCCTTATTGTTTGGATGACATGTCCACTGATGTCAGTGGGGTCTTACTATTACTGTATTAACTGTCAATTTCTCCCTTTATATCTGTTAGTATTTACTTTATACTTAGGTGTTCCTGGATTGGGTGCACATATGTTAACAAGTATAATATCCTCTTCTTCTATCAATTCCTTTATCATTATATACTGCCCTTCTTTGTGATTCATCACGACCTTTGTTTTAATTTTTTCTGAAATGAGTATTGCTACCCCTGCTTTCTTATCGTTTCTGTTTGCATGAAATAACTTATCCCATACCTACTTTCAGTCTGTGTGCCCTTCATCCTAAAGGGAGTCTCTTATAGCCAGCATACTGAAGGGTCTTGTTTTGTAATCCAATTAGCCTATTTTTTTTTTTTTAATTTATTTATGGCTGTGTTGGGTCTTAGTTGCTGCACACAGGCTTTCTCTAGTTGCAGTGAGCAGGGGCTACTCTTCGTTGCAGTGTGCAGGCTTCTCATTGCAGTGGCTTCTCTTGTTGCAGAGCATGGGCTCTAGGCATACAGGTTTCAGTAGTTGTGGCAGGTGGGCTCAATTGTTGTGGCTCACAGGCTCAGTAGTTGTGGCACATGGGCTTAGTTGCTCCATAGCATGTGGGATCCTACTGGACCAGAGCTCAAACCCTTGTCCCCTGCACCAGCAGGCTGATTATTAACCACTACGCCACCAGGGAAATCCCATCCCTCCCTATGTCTTTTGATCAGTGCATTTAGTCCACTGACATATAAAGTAATTATTGGTATGTGTTTACTTAGGCCCTTTTATTACCTGTTTTCCAGGTGTTTTTGTAGTTCTTCTCTGTTCATTTCATCTTCTTTTTGTTTCTTCTATTGTTATACCACACCACTTAATTACAGAGAATTTATATAGTATGTTTTATGTCTGGTAGGGCTAGTTCTCTTCAAAGTTTTTATTTTCCAGTGTTTTCCTGGCCATTCTTACATGTTTATTTTTCCACATGAACTTTTTTTCAACTTGTCTAATTTCAATGAATAGTTTTGGTATTTTTATTGGAATTACAGGAAATATATAAATTAATTTAGAGAAGAACTGATATCTGTACCATTTCAAGTCATAGAATTTAAGAATAAGAGATATCTCTCCATTTTTTCAAGTCTACATCTGTCTCTTTGGAGTGTCTAAAACTTTTCCTCTTACAGGTTTCACACATTTCTTACTAGATTTTTCCCAAGTATTTAATTTTCTTTGTTGCTACTATAAGTAAGGTTTGCCCTAACCTTATATCTTCTGTTTATTATTTGTGTATATGAAGACTGATATTTGTATGTTAATTTTATATCCTGCCACTTTCCTGAATTACTTTACTGTTTGAGTTTTATCATCAACTGTGGAGTTTTCCAGACAAAGTACTATCATATCATCTCTAAAATGAGACAGTTTTCCTTTTGGCTTACCCATTCTATGCCTCTAATTGATTTCTGTAGTTTAACTACATGGGCTAATACTTCTAATGCGCTGTTCAATAGAAGTAGAAATAGTGGGTGTCCTTGCCTTGTTTATGATCTTCATGGAAATGCCTCTAATGATTCTCCATAAAATAAGATGGCTTTAGGGCTAAGGTAGATAATTCCTGATAATATTCTTAATAAAAAAAAAATAAGTACTTTCTTAGCATCATAAAATGCATACATCATGCCAGAAAGAAGCATCATGCTTAATGGTGCTTTAGAAGCACCATTTAGAAGCACTCCTATCAAACATTGAAAGAAGACAAGGATCCCCAATATTATTAACATTTTCCTAAAATAAACCATTAACAGATTTAATCAACTGAAGGAAATAAGAGATATTAATGTTACAGAGATATAATCAGATGTTTAGAATACCCAAAAGAACAAAATAAAACTCTTATAAACAAGGAAGGAATTCAGTAAGCTGCTAAGCACTATATGAACATTACTTGAAATGTATATTTGGCCTTTATTAGGCCTGGCCTCACAACTGGGTACTACTTAGGTGAGACTTGCTCTATTATACAGAACACTGGTCCAGGAATTTGTTTTCCTAGGATATTGAAAAGTAATCAGGTTTAGAAGATTAAGATCAAGACTTACAACATTCAAAAAAGGTAAGTGATAAATCATAATAATTTCCTAATTTTCAGAGAAAACACAAATGTCGAAAATGTACATACTTTAATATTAAATTCTGGTGTGCAACATTATGTAGCCCCATATGAGCTGATAGGTAATTGTCTTCCACTAGTAATAGCTTAATAGGTAAGGAGAGATGAAAACTATTATCAATAAAGCATTAAGATATAGCATAGCATGTTCTAATGGCTGATAATTCCTGTAAGACAGAATTTAGGGCAGTAAGTCTGCTCCGAATAATTTTCAATTATGGAAGTGACTTTTCTTAGTAACTATTCAAATAATACTGTTCATACTTTATGCATATTAAATTAGAACCCCGGACTTGGTGATTTTTTGGTTTACTGTTCCTTCCATTACAACATACTTCACTTTAACACACCATTTCTCTCTGGAAACAGAAACTGTAAATTAACAAATATATAACAAATATTATGTATATAGTATAATGGCCTTAGCTCAGTAAGGTATATAATACAGTAGTGTATCTGCATTAAGCCTTAAATTCCCAATGTTACAATTAATTCTATAGTTTTCATGCTTAATGTCTTCTCTGCACCAAATTTTCCTGTACAGACTATATAGTGGTCACTGATTAATATTAATCTATGTTCTTAAGAGATAGGAAAGTGATAACCTTTGGAAAAAAAAGATGGTAATAATACTGTGGAGGGAGCATGATGGAATGTTTCTTACTTGCTGATAATTCTTTTTCTGGTAATTTCACAGGTATGTTCACTTTGTGATAACTCACACTTGAGATTTTTGTAACTTTTCTGTATATATGTTATACTTCAATCAAAATAGTTGATTTAAGAAAAATAAGCAGAAAATCAAAAAAAACCATACAAACAGACCTCTTACTTCCCCAATAAGGCACAATTTCTTTGCAAGCACATTATATTGCACTTAGGGTCTTTGTTGAAACAAAACAAAAACTTATCTTTAAACTCTAGAATCATTCAGCTTGGTAAGATGTTCACACTCGGTATCCATGGAAGCGCAAATTCACATCTTCTATTTCAAATTTTCCCAAAATGTGTGTGTGTATTTTAAAGTAGAAAGGGAGACTTAACTGTTCTATACAAGTTTTCATGTGTATTTGTTTATCTCTACCTTTCTCATTCTCTTTTTCTTGCTCTCTCTTGTTCACTGTATTAGTTGGACCTCTATAGTTGAACTTATTTAAGTTTACTATAAATATGATACAACTAAGATGTATAAAATAGAGTATAAGAATAGAAGAACAACTCTATCTTACAAACTTACAACATCCCCATCCAGGAGGTATAGGCCCACCAATCAATTCAAAATATTCAAATCCCTCTAACTAACCTCATCTTTTTTCCCTCACAACGAAGATTTATTCTTATACCTGATCTTCCCGCAGCAGCACAATTCTCCCAAGCCAAAACCTTAGAAACACTGTTAACTCAGTTCTCTCCAACATCAGCCCCATTCATATTACAATGTTCAACCTCTGGGAAGTCTGTCTCTACCCTCTTTCTTTCCATTCCCATTGCTATAACCCTACCTGGCACTCCTAATACCTTGCTTGAATTATTGCAAAAGCCTCCCACTTCCTATTCCAAGCTATTCTCCACTCCAATTTTTAAAAATTTATTTATTTGGCTGTGCTGGTCTTAGTTGCAGCACACAGGATCTTCAGTTGTGGCATGCGTGACCTAGTTCCCTGACCAGGGATCGAACCCAGACCCCATGCACTGCGAGCACAGAGTCTTAGCCACTGGACCACCAGGGAAGTCCCCCCCACTCCAATTAATCTTTCATACTGACACTAGATTAATTTTTCTGACGGATTAAGTTTGAGCATAGCATTATTTGTTTAAAAAATATTCAATGGCCTCCCTACCTTCTGAATGAAGTTCAAGCCTGGCTTTAAATCTCTATAGAGAACTTCGATAAGCAACCACTAAATCTGCCCCCTTCTCTGGCCAATATCAGAGTTATATGAAAGAGGATACATACTGTACACAATAAAAAGCAAAACAAACAAAAAAGGGAAAAACAATCCAACTCAGTCCAATTTCTGAACAAATAAACATGACTATCACTCAAGATGGAAGAAGCCAAAGAAAAATCAGAAGTAAGAAAAAAAGAAATCCCATCCATAGTTGAAAAATGTCTGGTTGTAAGCAAACTGGAATGTTACTTCTTTGAATGTGAATATAAATCTAGTTTGTAGGCTCCAAAGACTGAAAGGAACTGGAAGAAATATTATTGCTATATTTGAGCAATTTCTAAGACTCTATCCAAACTTGATTCTTAAATTCCTTAACAAAGCACACTAAGGTCATCATCCATGTAAAAGAAAACACCAGAATAGACACTGTAGCATGGCTACTACCTCTGATCATTTCTTTCTTTTAATGAGGAACTTACAACATAAAATAAATAAAAACTATTTAAAAGACTGATGTTCTCTTATCAAGTAATTAATATTTTATCTCATGACAAGAAAAGTTTGAAAACACCCTCACATAAAAAGAAGAAATATCCCCTAGTAGTAACGGTTTGGTGCTCATTCATTCAGTATTCGCAGCCACTATTTTACAGAATGTAATTACCATCAATACTGAGAATCAACTGTATCTCTCAGGAGCATACTTTACTTGATACCTGAAAATCCCTAATATGGTTAACTTTAGGTAGGCACAAAACATAATAGAAGGAGATTGATTAAAAATTAAGTACATTAAATTTAGAAAAGTCTAGAGCAGGGATGGCAAACAGATTTTATCTTGCACATTAGCTCTGAAGAACAATGAGTTCTGAGTAACGTGCCTTCTGAAGTTGTACTTTGGTTCACTAGGAACGAGTACTAAAATCAATTAGTAATATTGGTCACAGAAGTGAGAAAGGATAAATAATGTTACTTGCTTCATGTATATACCACCCCTGGGCTACTGTACTTCAAATAATCTCAAAGAATAAACAAGTACAAAATTACTTACTGCTTCAACAGAGTTACATTCTCGCCTTGTTTCTAAATAACGTAGGGCTCGTTTTTCTTCTTCTTTTAATTTAGCATCTGCCTGTCCAGAAGCAAAATAGCAATCATTTTAAGAAAATCAAGAAAATAGCTCAAATTACCACATATACTAAGTTCTCACTTACATATTTCATATAATTCTGTACACCATTTTGTTGTAAATATGAAGGTGCCTGTGTTCTATAAAATCTCTCTGTTGAATCCAAGTATGCCTTCTCAAAATTGTCCCTATAAATTTGAAGCTTATCCTCTGGATTAGAACAAAGGTTAACTGAAAAACAGAAAATAAAATTTTACTCTAATTATGATTCAAATCAGTATTTTGAGTACAATAAATGAAATAACAAATATTGAGGAGTCATGTTCAAGGAACTGTGACAATGCTCAAGAGAACATAAAGCCATGAAAGACAAAATCCTTCTTTATAAGAAACTTAAAAATAGTACAGAGTAGTAAAGTGACAAATAGTATAGATAACATGAACTATTTTATTTTTGAATAGGAAAGAGACTGACTTCAAACTGGATGATCAAGAAACCATTCACAGAAAAGATGGGATTTGAATTGAGTCTTTAGGAACAAAGTAGGATTTACACTGATTAGTAAAGGAAGTAAATATTCAGAAGTAGAACAACACAAGATCAAACTGAGGTATAACAACGAGGTTGTCTGCGTGGATTGTAAGGTTAATAGAAGGTAAGGTAGAATAGTAAGTTAGGAATGGTTATGGAGAACCTCAAATCTCTGGCTAAGTAACCTGAATTTAGCATGGCCTACCACTAAATGGGTAAGAAAAACACCAATAAAATTATATTTAAAAATTAATCTTGTGAAAGTATAAGGGCTAAATGATAGCAATAACATCACTATAAGAAGACTGTTTGAAAAGTCTAGAAGTAGAATTCAAAGAAGTCTTAACTGGTGGCAGTTGAAATAAAAAGAAATAAATTTCAGGGACATGGCTAATGAAAATCTAGACTTGATACCTAAAGAAACACAATGGCAATGGAGAAAGCAAGTCAAAGATAAATAAAGGTTCATTTATATAAAACTTTCTTATCGGCAACTATTTTGCATCAGGCATTCTATGTTCAGTAAAGATATAGTGTCAAGAACACAGTTAAATACACTGAAGTATTACGACAGAGAAGCACAGGTACTATGAAGCACCTAACCTACTCTGGGAATTAGGAAAGGCCTCCACGAAGAAACAGAGAATGAGGATGAGTTAGCAAATAAAAGAGGAAGAAAAGTATTCTGGTCAGAGGAAACAGCACATTTGATTGAACGAAAAATGAGAGTATCACTATCAGACACTGAAAAGTTTAGAAATTCCAGAATGTACACATGGAATAAACTGATGTCCTAAAAATATAAGTGTAAAACCAGTTACCTTTCATAAGCTAGAGACTCGAATCTACATTTCTCTAATATAGGTTGCTAAAGATTCACTAGCCAAGAAATGAGTGAAATGGAGAAAATAAATATTAACCACACGAATATAAACTTTTGTAGCTTTCATTAAAACAGAATATCTTTTATGTACTCTTAATTTCATGTGGCACTAAAAGTAGATGCGACTATATTCTAATAAACATAACTCTGAGACTACTATTCTATAATTGTCTTAATTTCCATGAAAAGGAAATTTGATCATAAAGGTTCAGAACATACCATAGGATTCTCTTACTCCAATGACAAGCTGAGAATCAAAAGCTTCTCCTAATCTTTCAGCATGTACCAGCTTCATTGCACTATCTTGAAGTCTGTTTTTTATATTTGAAAAGATTGACTCATTCCATGTATCAAGCATGAGCTAGGAAAAAAAGAAGAAAATATGCCATCATTTCAATTATTAATATACCAAGTACCATAAACACACACAAAAAATTTTAAGTACAAATGCTAAAAAAGGAAATAAAATTCTTAGACCTACATTCACTTGAATACTACAGGAAAGCAACATATTTATTTATTTATTTTTATTTTTGGCTGCTTTGGGTCTTCGTTGCCATGCGCAGGCTTTCTCTAGTTGTGGTGAGCGGGTGTTACTCTTCATTGTGGTGTGTGGGCTTCTCATTGCGGTGGCTTCTCTTGTTGCGGAGCACAGGCTGGGCGCACTGGGCTTCAGTAGTTGCAGCATGTGGGCTCAGTAGTTGGCGGCACTCAGGCCCTAGAGCACAAGGGCTTCAGTAGTTGCGGTGCATGGGCTCAGCAGTTGCAGCACGTGAGTTCTAGGGTGTGCGGGCTTCAGTAGTTGTGGGACACAGACTCAGTAGTTATGGCTTGTGGGCTCTAGAGTGCAGTCTCAGTAGTCGTGGTGCAAGGGCTTAGCTGCTCTGCGGCAGGTGGGATTTTCCCGGACCAGGGATCAACCAACGTCCCCTGCACTGGCAGGTGGATTTGTAAGCACCGCGCCACCAATGAAGTCCCAGGAAAGCAGTATATTTAAATTTGGTAACTATCACGTGGTAAATACTGACAAAAGAACAAGTGTTTCAGAATCAAACACAACTGGATTTGAATTCCAGCTGTTACTTATTTGCCTGCTTTCTCTTCTGTAAAATAGTGAAAATAACAGTACAAATTTCAAGTGGTTGTTGTAAAAATTAATATGGTAATACATGGAAAATGTCACTTTCCCTACAGTTCCAAGGCTGTATTTCAGAGATACTGATGTGTTTGGGATGGTCATATGAATGTTTGTACAAATATATGATAAATGTGAAAAGGACCAAATGAAAATATGTTTGATAATGAATCTCAAAAAGAAAAGAATATACAAATCCACACTATGGATGTTCTGTTTAAATGATGAAAATGGCATATACGTATTCATGAGTATGCTGTCAGCATTAGTACAAATTTTAAGGCTGGGAAGGGGCAACAAGGTCCAAGACACTATTGAAATGCCTGAGCTGATTGCTAGAACCATCACAGCAAGCAGTGAGTTGTTCAAAGTTCAAATGGCATTTTTTACTTTTCAAATCTGTGGTTCCATTTGATTCTCACAAGTAGAAATATATGTGTGTGTATGTGTATGTGTGTGTGTGTGTGTGTGTGTATTTATGAATATGAAAAATGAGGACAGCAAGCTTAGGACATTATTGACTGAAGAATTGAAAGGGAAACCTGGGACTCTTCAATTTCAGAGCTGAGTTCTTTCCATTAATTCATGAGTTGTTACTGGGCACAGAGCTTTTAACTAGAAACTAGGCAAAATATGAAAATAAACATGGTACATTCTGAGTTTATAATAACTAGAATTAAGTAAAAAAATGATAGATGACAGCAGTTTAGCCACAATTAAACACAAAGATACCAGAAGGTAACCTAATAAGGAAAGACTTTTTGAACAGAAAAAAAGTAATTGAATTTATAGAAAGGTAAAAGTACAGAGAAAGAATAATGAAATAAAATTATGAAGATAAAACTAGGAAAAGGAGAAAGTGAAAAGGAAAAGCAAATGAGGTAATGTTTGAAGACACAGATTTACAGCTTAAGACCACATAAAAGATGAAAGAGAACTGAAGCTAAAAAAAGACGAAAGAAAACTAATATTATTCAATAAAACCTGGCAAAAGCTGAAAAGGAATTTATATGTGAAGTAGAAAAACTCATTTCAGTGTAAATTTCTTTCAAAAGTCTTCAACTCACCCTATTTCTGAAGAACATTAGGGAAAAATGGGAAAACTAACTTACCTTTCGAACAATACTGTCTTCTACATTTGATTTTTTATTGCTGCCCTGTTTACCCATTAAAGTAATCTCTAGTTGACAGAAAGGCTTCGGTAAAATATCACACTGTGTGAAGAATTTTCGCCATTCAACAATATAAGCTTTTAGCAAAGCTGTATCATCTTGATGGCTCAGTACTCGCTGAAAACAAAGAATCATACCAATTTTAAATAAATACAGGTGCTTTAAAGAATAATGGAACATATTCATGCCATAAATTTAAAATATTTTATTTACTGTATAACCTATATTATACCCAAAAGAAAACATATATATATATATCAAAGAGAAATTAAAACTTGTTCACATAGCCTTACTGTAATGAACATTTCACAATATATACATATATTGAATCATGTTGTACACCTGAAACCAATAAAATGTTATATGTCGATTATACTTCAATTAAAAAACCCCCTATATCCTTTAGCTATTACCTTCCTACCTTCCTCCCTTCCTAGTTCCCCCCCTCCCCGCCCAGCCCTAAGCAACCACTAATCTGTTTTCTGTGTCTATGTATTTGCCTATTCTGGACTTTCATATGAATGAGATTATATAATATGTAGACTTTTATGACTGACTCCTTTTATATGGCATAGTTTTTCAGGGCTTGTCCAAGTTGTAGTATACGTCAGTACTTTATTCTGTTTTACTGCTAAATACTATTCCATTTTATGGACATACCACACTTTTTTTATCTGTTTGTCCACTGATGAACATTTGGGTCATTTCCACCTTTGGCTATAATGAATAATGCTGCTATAAACATCTGTGTACAAAAACAAAACAAACAAACAAAAAAAAACCACAAAAAACTTGTGCACACTCACCAAGAAGGGGACACAAATAACTAAAATCAAAGATGAAAGAGGAGACATTACAACTGATACCACAGATATACAAAGGATCATGAGAGACTACTACAAACAATTAAACACCAACAAATCTGACAACCTATAAGAAATGGATAAATTCCTGGAAACATATAATCAAAAAAACTCAATGGTGAGGAAAAAAAAATCTGATAGATTACTGGTAAGTTATCAAGACTGAATTCATAATCAAAAAAATCCCAACAAATGGAAGTCCAGGATCAGATGGCTTCACTGGTGAATCTTACCAAACATTTAAACCAGAACTAATACCAATCCTTCTTAAACTCTTCCAAAACACAGGGAACACTTCCAAACTCATTTTATAAGGTTAGTATTACCCTGATACCAAAATCAGACAAAGATGCCACAAAAAAAGAAAATTACAAGCCAGAATCCCTAATGAATGCAGATGCAAAAATTCTGAAAAAAAATACTAGCAAGCCAAATTCTACAGCACATTAAAAGGATCATACAC
Source organism: Monodon monoceros (assembly GCF_005190385.1). Taxonomy (NCBI): domain Eukaryota; kingdom Metazoa; phylum Chordata; class Mammalia; order Artiodactyla; family Monodontidae; genus Monodon; species Monodon monoceros. The sequence continues at coordinate 23,862,087 of NW_021703784.1, forward strand.
CACGATCAAGTGGGATTTACTCCAGGGATGCAAGGATGGGTCAACATTCACTAATTAATCAGTGTGATACACCACATTAACAGAATGACTAAAACTCATACGATCATCTCAATAGATGCAGAAAAAGGATTTGACAAAATGGAATATCTATTTATGATTAAGAACTCTCAAAAACGTAGGTATAAAGGGAATGCACCCCAATGTAATAATGGCCATATATGACAAGCTCACAGCTAACATGATATTCAATGGTGAAAAGCTGAAATCTTTTCTTCTAAGATCTGGAATAAGACAAGGATGCCTACTCTCACCACTCCTTTTCAAAGCAGTACTTGAAATCTTGTCCAGAGCAATTAGGCAAGAAAAAGAAATAAAATGCACCCAAATTGGAAAGAAAGGAATAAAACTGTCACTATTTGCAGATGACATGATATTATATACAGAAAAACACTAAAGACTCCACCAAAAAATAACAAATGAATTAAGTGAAGTTGCAGGATAGAAAAATCAACATACAAAAATCTGTTGAGTTTCTATACACTAATAACAAACTACCAAAAAGAGAAATTAGGGGGAAAGAATCCTGTTTAAAATCACATCAAAAAGAATAAAATACCTAAGAATAAATTTAACTATAGAGGTGAAAGACCTACACTGAAACACTGATGAAAGAAACTGAATAAGACACAAATAAATGAAAAGATATTCTGCGCTCACAGACTGTTACAATGCTATTGTTAAAATGTCCACACTGAGACGTCTCCGGTGGTCCAGTGGGTAAGACTCCACACTCCCAATGCAGGGGGCCCAGGTTCGATCCCTGGTCGGGGAACTAGATCCCACATGTATGCCACAACTAAGAGTTTGCATGCCGCAACTAAGAAGTCCACACATCACAATGAAGATCCCGCATGCCAAAACTAAGATGCAGGGCAGCCAAAATAAATATAAATAAATAAATAAATAAAATGTCCACACTACTCAAAGTAGTACAGATTCAGTGCAATCCCTATCAAAATTCCAATGACATTTTTCACAGAAATAGAGCCAAGAATCCTAAAATTTGTATGGAACCATAAAAGACCCCACATAGCCAAAGCTCACAGAAATAAGAACAAAGCTGGAGGCATCATGCTTTCTGATTTCAAATTACATTACAAAGCCAGTAATCAAAACAGTATGGTATTGGCATAAAAACAGACCACACAGATCAACGGAACAAAACAGAAAGCTCAGAAATAAACCCACACATAGTTGGTCAATTAGTTTATGACAGAGGAGTCAAAATATATGTGGGGAAAGAACAGTCTCTTCAATAATTGGTGTTAGGAAAACTGGACAGCCACATGCAAAAGAATGAAACTAGACAACTATCTTACAAAAATTAACTCAAAATGAGTTAAAGACTTGAACATAAGACCTGAAACCATAAAACTTCTAAAAGAAAACATAGGTAGCAAATTCCTTGACACCAGTCTTGGTGATGATCTTTTGGATTTGACACCAAAAGCAAAGGTACAAAAGCAAAAATAAACAAATGGGACTACATCAAACTAAAAAGCTTCTGCACATCAAACGAAACCATTAACAAAACAAAAGGCAACCTATGGGAGAAAATATTTGCAAATCATATATCTGATGTGGGGTTAATATGCAAAGTATATATAAAGAACACACACAACTCAATAGCAAAAAAAAAAAAAAAAATTCTGATTAAAAATGAACAGAGGGACTTCCCTGGTGGCACAGTGGTTAAGAATCCACCTGCCAATGCAGGGGACATGGGTTTGATCCTTGGTCTGGGAAGAATCTACATGCCATGGAGCAACTAAGCCCCTGTGCCACAACTACTGAGCCTGCACTCTAGAGCCCATAAGCCACAACTGAGCCGATGCTCCACAACAAGAGAAGCCACTGCAATGAGAAGCCCGAGCACCACAGCGAAAAGTAGCCCCTGCTCACCACATCTAGAGAAAGCCTGCGCTCAGCAACGAAGACACAATGCAGCCAAAATAAATAAATAAATAAACTAATTTAAAAAAAAATGAGCAGAGGATCTGAATAGACATTTTCCCAAAGACACAGAGATGGCCAACAGGTACATGAAAAGATGCTCAACATCACTAATCACTAGAAAAATGCAAGTCAAAACCACAATAAGATATCACCCCATCCCTGTTAGAATGGTTATTATCAAAAAGACAACAAATAAGTGTTGTTGAGGATGTGGAGAAAGGAGACCCTTGTACATTGTTGGTGGGAATGTAAATTGGTGCAGCCACTACGGAAAACAGCATGGGATTCCTCAAAAAATTAAAAATAGAATTATCATATTTTCCAGCAATTCCACTTCTTGGTATCTATCCAAAGAAAACAAAAACACTAATTCAAAATGATATATGTACCCCCATGTTCACTTCAGCATTATCTACAACAGCCAAGACATGGAAACAATCTAAATGTCCAACAATGGATGAACTGATAAAGAAAATGTGGTATATAGACACAAGAGAATATCATTTAGCCATACAAGAGAATGAAATCTTGCCATCTGTGACAACATGTATACCTTGAGAGCATTACGCTTAGTGAAATAAGTCAGACAAAGACAAATAAATACCTTATGATCTCACTTACATGTGGAATCAAAAAACAAACCCCCCAAAACCCAAAAAACCCAACAAAAAAACCCCCCAAGCTCACAGATACAGAGAACAGATTGGTGATCGGCAGGCAGAGGGATGGGGAGGAGAGGGATCAAAATGGGTGAAGGGGGTCAAAAGGTACAAACTTCCAGTTATAAAAATAAATTGGGGGACTTCCCTGGTGGCACAGTGGTTAAGAATCCACCCGCCAATGCAGGAGACACAGGTTCGAGCCCTGGTCCGGGAAGATCCCACATGCCGCGGAGTACCTAAGCCCATGTGCCACAACTACTGAGCCTGTGCTCTAGAGCCCACAAGCCACAACTACTGAGCCTGCATGCCACAATTACTGAAGCCCGCGTGCCTAGAGTCTGTGCTCTACAACAAGAGAAGCTACCGCAATGAGAAGCCCATGCACCACAACAAAGAGTAGCCCCTGCTCTCCGCAACTAGAGAAAAGCCCACGTGCAGCAGTGAAGACCCAATGCAGCCAAAAATAAATAAATAAATAAATTTTAAAAATTAAAAAGTCACAGAGGTGTAATGTACAGCATGGTGACTACAGTTAATACTATTGTAGTATGGGTTTCCCTGGTGGCACAGTGGTTGAGAGTCCACCTGCCGATGCGGGGGACGCGGGTTCGTGCCCCAGTCAGGGAGAATCCCACATGCCGCGGAGCAGCTGGGCCCATGAGCCGTGGCCACTGGGCCTGCGTGTCCGGAGCCTGTGCTCCGCAACGGGAGAGGCCACAGCGGTGAGAGGCCCGCGTACCGAAAAAAAAAAAAAATATTGTAGTATACATTTGAAAGTTGCTAAGAAGAGTAAATCTTAGAAGTTCTCATCACAAGAAAAAAATTTGTAACTACATATGGTGACGGATGTGAAAGTAGACTTACTGTGGTGATCATTTTGCAATACATACAAATATTGAATCATTATGTCGTACACCTGAAACTAGTATCATGTTATGTGTCAATTATACCTAAAACAAAACTTGTGCACAAATGTTCACAGCAGCATTATTCAAAACAGACAAAAAATAGTGAGAACCCAATGTCTATCAATGACAAACAGGTAAACAAAATACAGCACAGTCATACAATGGAATATTATTCTGCCATAAGAAGGAATGAAATAGTGCTAAATGCTACAATATAGATGAACCTTGAAAACATTATCCCAAGTGAAAGAAGTCAGTCATAAAAGGCCACATATTGTAGGATTCCATTTATAGGAAATGTCCAGAATAAACAAATCCATAGGGACAGAAAGTAGACTAGTGTTTGCCAAAGTGGCGGGGGGGGGGGGGGGGGGGGTCATGCGGAAGTAACTGCTAATGGGTACAGAGTTTCTATATGGGCTGATGAAAATGTTCTAAAATTAGTGGGTGATGGTTGTACAACTTTATGAATATACTAAAACACATACAATTATACTTATTAAAAGCGTGAATTTTGGTATGTAAATTATATCTCAATTTTTTTTTTTTTAAAGCTCCTAGTCTATTTCTCCACCACTGGACTTTAGCTGGTCCTGTGACTGTGACCAACAAAATGCTGTAGATGTGACATTGTGAGACTTCTGAGCCAAGACCTGAAGAGATTTGCAAGATTACACTATCACACCAAAAAGACTGTTTCCTTGAGAACAAGAAACCATGTGAGGGGGAAAAAGCCCCAGAGGGAAGCCAGGATAGTACCAAACACCAGGAATATGAGAAAAGCGCTCTTAGACCATCCAGTCCCTGAAGAGCCTTACTGCTGCCATATTAATAAGCTCAGGCAAAATCAGGTGAGCCTAGCCCAAATTGCTAAGCCACAGAATTATGTATTGGGTTGGCCAAAAAGTTTGTTCAGGTTTTTCCGTATGTCGTTACAGGAAACCCGAACGAACTTTTTGGCCAACCCAATACAAATAGAAGGGTTACGTTAATCTTAAAAACAAAACAAACAAAACAAGAAAAAATTCAATATCCTAATAACTTTCCAAGCATTGCATATTTATTTTTATTTCTTTTCATCATTTTCAATAATGCTATAATAAACATTTTAATGCTCACTGTCCTATTTGGGAGATTTGGTCCTTCCTAACAGGATAAACTCAATTAGTCTAGTAATTGACTAGTAAACTCACAAAGCTAGATCTTCTTAAAAGTTTTTAAATGTTTTAAAATTATACACCCATGTCTGGCACTGCCAGTCCTGCAATTTAACTGCTCTGAATTAGTGGCACTAAATCCCATCCTCAAGTTCTTGCTAAGGTCTACATTCCAAACTTTCCTGGATCGTTCCAAATATCATTCCAAACCCTGAACGTACTTTGTTTTCTAGTGTGAAGTATATTTCTAAGATGATTCTTTGTGAGCCCATTTCCAGAAACTAAGGAATAATGCTCTATCAATTTGAAATAAACATAATTTATCTTCACCAAAAGTCATAAACAGATAAGCTGATATGCTTTCCAATGCAAGCAGAAACTGTTTTCCTAAATCAGTTCTAGAAAAATGTATGTTTTGATTAAACTGTGACATTGAAACATTTAATTTTTCTAAGCAAACCTGATGATTTATTTTCATTAAAAGATAATTTCCTAAAAAAAAAAATTTCCTTATAAAACTCTAATTTTTAAACAATCATTGATCAAGACAGCAGAATTAATGGTGTCATCAATAAAACATTTCATTTTGTAAGTAACATCCAATGTGACATCATTCTTATTTTATCATGGTAGTGGCTACTAACAGAATTAAATATATATCAATCATATATTCAATTTCAGTATCTTCCTTTAAGTTATATATTCATTTTTAATTTCCAACTGCTAACACTTATTAATATTCAACAAGATTTCTAACAGACTTTTACTAATGTTGTACAAGACAATGATGTAAAATTTCAAATAAAGAATAACAAATTCTAGCTCTCTAGTTTTCAAACTTCATTTTATAGAAAGGAAAATAATCTCATGTCTTTAGGCCCTTCTCCAAAGTGGTAAAGGATGCATTAGTGATGCCAGAGTTGATCTGAAATAATACTTTACCTCTGCATTAATTTTTCCCAAAAAACAAAGGTGTTAATAAAGACAAAAACAAACTAGCTCTTGCATAACTGACCTAATGCCTAAATGAGCTATATCTTCATTTCAATAATATTAAACACTTATACATATCATCAACTCAAGAGTGCTGAATTTCAGCTCAGCAGCAGCAATGCAAAGGACAGTCCAAGAATTACAGTCAGAGAAGTATTTAGAATTGAAGAAAATTGCTGTCAGCTTGAAAAGAGTAAGTATTAATTGTGAGGAAAAAAATGATTTATGTGAACTGATGTGTGGCCAAAAAATAATGGTGGTGGGGATTTCTAAAGAATGTATTAAAAATGAAATTCTTTTTATAGCACATTTTAATTGAGGATAATAATATATTCTTTTGAAAGAAATGTCAGTGAGGGAGGGGGGTAAAAACAACAAATGACAATCATTTCATTAAAAAATTTATTTAGCCAAGTGTGTCAAAAGTTAATGTGAAAAAAAAAAAAGTTAATGTGATATTTTAAAATTACTTCAGGAAGCCCTACATTCAAAACCAGAAAATATGATATTCTCTGAGTAAAGTCTTAAATAATATATAGATGCAAAACTTACTGCCTGTGCTTGCTTAATAAACTCAAGAATATCTTCTTTTAAAGCCTGATGAATTTTTGCTGGGCCTTTATCATCCCAGAGACAGACTGCATGTACATCCCTGTAAAAATAAAGCAGGTAAACAAACATTAACACTGGAAAAAGAACAAAGCACTCTGTTCTGTTTCAATACAGTTTCCATGGACCATGGACACCCTTCCATGGACCATTCAAGGGTGCTTGAATCCATTCACATGAACCAAGCATTCTTTGTAAGCCACCTCATATATAAACATTTGCTTCTATTTTCTTTGTCATTGCTTTCCTTAAATCTTTGCCACTTACTGATTAAATTTTTAAATTATAAAAGGATCTCCCAATCAGACTCCCAAAGTTAAATACTATCAATATTTTCTTGTGCAAAGACAAGTATAAATCCTTTAATATATAACACAATATAAACTATCCTCTTTTAGAAAATTTGTAATTTAAATACCATTACAGCAAAATTCCTAGTTTCCCCCATACATTCATCACATTTACATATCAATTACCACTGTGCCTCCTTTATTTAAAATAAACAGAAACAAAAGCTCTTTAAACTATAAATCTGACATATTTTACCCAAAGATCATTCATTATAGAAATATATTTAATATTAATACATGTTCACAGAGAGAATTTTTTAATTACTATATTGTAGAGCAGGGAAACATAACAAAAGGATAGAGTCTTATACTGGGGATTCTTTTATTCAAAAAATGTTCCCCAGTACTTTATAGAGCCCCTACCATAAAAAATGTCAAAAAAACCAAAAAATATCTCTAGAATTGTAACATCATAACAATGGCCAAATAGTCTGTTTTACATTCAGATTCTTAGGGACATAATTATAATCTAAAGTTCTGTCTGCATATTAATTTGAACTTGCTTTCATCATTTGTTAAATTCGGCTTAATAGTGGTATCTGGCCCAGAGCAGATGTAGTAAGCACACAAATATCTGTTAAATAACAAGATAATAGGTAACAGCTAACTGCTTACTATATGCCAAATACTATTCTAAGCTGTTTTAACTCACTTAACCTTCACAGCAACCCTGAAGTAGTACTATTTTATTGCCATTTTACAGATGGGGAAACTGAGGCAAAGAAAGGTTAAGTAACATTGCCAAGATTACCCAGCTAGTATATGGCAATTACACGGGCAATTGGGCTCTAGAGCCCACATCAAACCATTTCCCTTGATTTACTCTTGCACCCCTCTAATCCATCCAACAGTAGCTAAAGTGATCATCATAACACTCAAATTACATCTTACTGCCTCTATATTTCAAGTCCTCCAACGGTTTCCCATTGCTCTTTGAATAAAGTACAAAATGGTTAATTGACCCCTGTAATACCTCTGCAATCTCACCTCATGGCTAAAGAAATCTAGAGTCTAAAAGAAGAAACTGATACAAAAATAGATTGATTATATTTCAATGCTTATGACTACTAAGCCTATAAACATAAGATGGTTTAGGAACCCAAGGAGAAGGAAAGGATGGAAGTGACTGGTAAAGAGAAAAAGGGAAGACTCCCTGGAAGAGTTGATTCCTAAGCTTATCTCAATGAACAAGTAGGATTTTGCCAGGCAAAAGAGGGTGGGGGAAGGATATTTTATGAAGTCACAATGTGAGTAAAGAACTATAGATCACTAGGGTGTATGCAGTGAACTATTAACAAATCAATGTGGCTTGGCTGTCAAGTGTGAAGTGGGGAGTGATAAGCAAGAAACTGGGCAAACTAAAACCCTTTTATAATTCAATCACAGTCCTACTGTATCCATCAGCTAAATGTCTCTCCAATTTGGACATTTCCATCCATCACCACTACCACAGTGAAAATTACCATCATCTCTTACTTAATTTACTATAACACAAACTAGCATGTATTGACTGCTTACGATGTACCAAGCACTTCACACATATTGACCCATGCAGTGGTTTAGGTTTTCCAAAAAAGAGATGGGATCAGACATGCAAGAGAGATTGATTGAGGGTAATGCCTGTGAGGGACAATGGGAAGTGAGCTACAGGAAGCTGGGCAAAACATAAGCTCACAATGCTGTTCTGATCCCTGTAGGGAAGAGTAGGAAGGATGAAGGTTGGGTAGCAAGAGTCTTAGACTACACAGCAGTTCTAAGAAAGTTTGGTAAAGCTATTTAAGAGTTTTAGAGCAAAAGCCACCCATCAAAGGAGTTCCATACCTCCCCAAAATAGGATTACCTTAGTATCCCTGCCTACTCGTACCCACTGCAGGTACATGTCAGAAGGGCTCAAACGTGACTTGAGTCTCATAAGGCAAGAGGGAATGGTGTTGAGTTGGGTACCCAGGAAAGAGTCAAACTTGTGATCAATACATCTTCTCCAGCTCCCTTTCCTCAACCTCCAGGTGCTCCTATATGTTGTTACATCATGGAAGAATATCTTCAATACATTCTTATTTGAAACACAATACTTCTCACCACCACACAATAGAACATGTCAAGTCTCCTGGTCAATTTTCATACACATTTTGAGGAATGTATTATAATACACTTGAGGACTGTATGATGATAATACCCTTAAAGACCTCTATGTTCCTCTCCCTAATCCTACTCTCTCATCCATCCCCAGAAGTAACTAAGCCTGAATCTGTCATTTTATTTTCAAGTTTTACAACATACTATGAGGGTTTCTGAACGTTATAGAAATTATATCAAATAATTTTTTCAAATAATTTTTTTACTCAACACGTTTCTACTATTTACTCATATAGTTGGATGTACTTCTCGTTGATGCACTTTGTCTTTTTTTTTTTTTTTTTTTAAGATTTACTTATTTTTGGCTGTGTAGGCTCTTCGTTGCTGTGCACAGGCCTTCTCTAGTTGCGGTGAGTGGGGGCTACTCTTTGTTGCAGTGCGCAGGCTTCTCATTGCGGTGGCTTCTCTTTGTTGCTGAGCATGGGGTCTAGGTGCGTGGGCTTCAGTAGTTGTGGTTCACGGGCTCTAGAGCACAGGCTCAGTAGTTATGGCACACAGTCTCAGCTGCTCCGCGACATGTGGGATCTTCCCAGACCAGGGCTCGAACCCGTGTCCCTTGCATTAGCAGGCGGATTCTTAACCACTGCGCCACCAGGGAAGCCCATAACTAAGTGTTTTTAAAAAGAGACATGCTGTTAAGGGAAATTCTTTTTATTTATTTTTAAATATTTATTTATGTATTTATTTATTTGGCTGCACCAGGTCTTAGTTGCAGCACACTGGATTGTCGTTGCCATGTGCAGGATCTTCGATGTGGCATGCGGGATCTAGTTCCCTGACCAGGGTTCAAACCCAGGCCCCCTGAATTGGGAGCATGGAAGCTTAACCACTGGACCACCAGGGAAGTCCCAGGGAATTCTTTTTATTTTATTTATTTTTAAAATATTTTGTTTATTTATTTATTTATTTATTTTGGCTGCGTTGGGTCTTCGTTGCTGCACATAGGCTTCTCATTGCAGTGGCTTCTCCTGTTGTGGAGCACAGGCTCTAGGCGCACAGCTTCAGCAGTTGTGGCACACAGGCTCTAGAGTGCATGCTCAGTAGTTGTGGCACACAGGTGGCACACAGGCTCAGTTGCTCCGCAGCACGTGGGATCTTCCCGGACCAGGGCTCAAATCCGTGTACCCTGCATTGGCAGGCAGATTCTTAACAACTGCGCCAGCAGGGAAGTCTCCCAGGGAATTCTTTTTAAATACTTAACTATATTAGAAAAATCAAGGGGTTGGGGAGTGGGAGAATGATGAAGTAAAAACTTTTTAAAGGTTTCAAGAGGACAGACAGAAGGGATGAGAGAAGAAGAGGTAAGAAATATTCCAAAGTATTTCAACTTCCTCAAGTTAAACAGGGAGTAAAAGAGAAATAGTGTGACCCTGGTGCAAAAAATAGGTATTCTGGGGACTTCCCTGGTGGTCCAGTGGTAAAGAATCTGCCTTCCAGCACAGGAGACGCAGGTTCAATCCCTGGTCAGGAAACGTAGATCCCACAAGCCGTATGGCACAGCCAAAAAAAATACAATTAATGGCTATGATTTATTAGGTAGAGATTCTTGCAACTCACAAAAATATAATTTTTTTCCTAAGAGCACATGTATACATACAAAATTTTAAGAAGATAATTTTATAGGCTATTTCTCTGATTATAATCCATAAATAAATAATTAAAAATTTCACTATCTAGAAATTTAAGCTCCTAGATAATGCATGGATTAAAGGAAAACGAAAAACAAAAATTACTAACAATCAAGAAAGAAATAAAGGGACTTCCCTAGTGGCGCAGTGGTTAAGAATCCTCCTACCAATGCAGGGGACACGAGTTCGAGCCCTGGTCCGGGAAGATCCCACATGCCATGGAGTATCTAAGCCCGTGCACCACAACTACTGAGCCTGTGCTCTAAAGCGCAAGAGCCATAACTACTGAGCCCGCGTGATACAACTACTGAAGCCTGCACACCCTAGAGCCCACGTGCCACAACTATGGAAGCCTGCACGCTGTGGGGCCCACATGCTGCAACTACTGAGCCTGCATGCCTAGAGCTATGCTCCACAACAAGAGAAGCCACTGTAACAAGAGACATCACGCCAATGAGAAGCCCACGCACCACAACGAAGAGTAGCCCATGCTCGCCACAACTAGAGATAACCCATGCACAGCAACAAAGACCCAACGCAGCCAAAAACTAAAGTAAAATTTTTTAAAAAATAGAATCTGTAAGAAAGAAATAAAAAGGAAAACCCTGAATACCACAGAAACTATGGTGACAATAAAAGCAATATTAAGGAAAAAATGTGTAGCTTGAAAGCTTTCATTGTAAAGAAAAATATTAAAAAGAATTTTAAAATTAAGAATTCAATAAAAGAACTAAGAAATCAAAGGACAAAATAAATCGAAGAAACCAGGAAGAAAACACTAATAAGGAAGCAAATAATAAACATAATAATAAAAATGGAATAAATATTACTCTTTCCAAATAACAAATTTTTACCTTTTTCTTTTCTCTATTCACAATTATTTTGTATTTCATTAATTTTGTCTTTTGTCTTTCCTTTTTTGTCTTTCCTCCTTTTACTTTCTTCAGGTTTACTTAGACCATGCACTTTTAGCTTTTTTTGTCTAATATACGCATCAAAGGCTATGAACTCCTTAGCATTTAAGCACTGCACAGTTGGATCCAATACGTTTTGATGTATCATATCAAAGTAATTTTTATAGCTTGATTATGTGAAAAGACCTATAAAGTGGATCAACTCCTTAATATGGATATTAAAGAAAATATGTAGGATTAAGGATTTAAAAAATGAGATATGACCACATATAAAATATAAGCATACTACTTACAATTCTATGGCAACAAATTTCTAAACCTAGAGGAAATTAAAATGAAGTGTGCAGATACTTTGTCTTATTCATTTTATTTTTATTTCTTTTACTGTTTTACATCAGTTTTAATGGGAATAAGAGAGAGTAAAAACAGTATTATTTATTAGTGGTTTACACGCCTGCCAGGATGGCAAAAGCGATTGTAACCTGCATAAATAATACACTCAAGAACATTTCCACACTCCTTTGTGGTTAGAGCAAAGCAGTTTATAAAACAAAAATGTGACTATTCCCGTTGAAGTAGGCATCAAAAATTCGTTTTGAGAAAGAAGATGAAAGGAGCATTCTCTAACTACTGGATGCCAGGAAGCAGAGTTTTTCAGAATCAAAAACAAAGAGAGCCCTAATTAAGAGAAAGGCCCCACCCCTCAGGGGTCACAGAGTTGGTTATTTTGCTTTAAACTAATTCATCATTTTCACGTATCAAAGGATTTTTCTTTACCCAAAATTAAAACTAAAAGAGACATCACAACACTTTTCAGAAATGCAAACATCCTGAGATAGATCAATACCAGGATCTACTCAAGGATTTGCTATTTAGGTATAGTTAGTAGAATTCATATTTAAAGTCACTTCATAAAAATAACTGTCCCAATCTTCCAAGTTCCATTTTCTCCTATCATGATCACCAAAGCAATCTCTATTGTTAAGATTCTTCTTCATTGCCTGAATGTAGAAACTGCTTAGTAAAATTCTCCTGCTTGTTTTCAAGTTGAACAGCTTTATTTCTTAAGCACTTCGAATTGTTTTATATTTTCTCCAATTGATCTATTTCTTTGGAAAATCTAGCAATTTCCTCTTCTAGATGTCTTTGTGTAGTATCAACTTGTTGGCACAGGCGAGCAAAAGTGGTCGCCATTTCCTGTTGTACTTGATGGCTGCAGTTGGCACTTGTGAAGTTAACAATCATTTGCAGTTTTTCAGTTTCATATTCAGAAATTGCTGTTTAAAGGCTCTCTCCTTGGCACGGGTGGTCCAAGTCAGCCTTTCATAAAGATACAAAGCTCCATACATACTTAATGAAACAGATATGAATTTCCAGCCTACAGTTTTCCAAATCACTCCTCCAACAACGATGCCCATAGAAGTTCTAGACGTAAGAGAAGCTAATGCTGTTATTAAGGTAACCATGAGTTCTTCCTGTGACGCTGGATTGGTAGGAGCAGTGGGAGTAGAAGCTAAAGATCTGGGAAGCTGAAAGATAGGCTCTGATAATCCCAGAAGCACCCGCTGAGCATTTGTAGGGCCCAAGAAACAATGGACAAGGGAAGACCAGCCCAAGGAAAAATGAAATACAATATCCTCTTGAAAATCTGACCATAACTTGTGGCAATTTAGGTCATAGCTGAGATCAAATTTCTTGCAAGGAATCAGTGTATGTAGTTTATTCTGCATACCAGCTGGAAGTAATGGCTTCAGATTTCCAATAATTTCTTGCTGGGATTGAAGCATTGAAGCATTGACTTCATTGGTGCACTGATCAGCCAAATTTCTTCCCATTCCATCTTCTATGTGCTTATTTAACTCATTTTTATATACTTTCTATACACTTGGAGTAGGATGAAACTCAGAACAAAATTCATCAACAAAAACAGAGTCAACAAATTTCATCTGTCATTGCACATGAAACCTTATTTGCAACCTCCTCTGAAACTTCCCTGATTATTTTCTTAACATCCAATGTTAAAAGGTTCATCTGGTTTCGGAGAAACTCCAGTCTACCAATTTGGTCTTCCCTCTCTTCTACTGAATAAACCCTTTTCTCTGCTGCTGCCACGTTTATTGAATCCATTATGTTTTTCACAGTTTCTAGTATCTGTTTAGCTCTGATAGTGTGCTGTTCAAACTTTGTTTTCACTGCTGACTGCAAGATACACTCCTCAAAGATTTGTTCAAAATTCTGAAACTCCTGTAATTTTGTGTGAAATCCTTCTGCAAGTGCCCCACCACCTTCTGGCATCCCCTGGGCTTTGTGCTTTCTAGCACTACGAACTTGCTCTGCAGAAACAAAAAAGTTACGATTCCATGATTCTAAAGGATCCACAACTTTGAGCTCCTCCACCAAGAAATGTAGGCATCTTTCCATGAGCTGTCTGCATACACCTTCCATATATTCTGGCTCTGATGCAGAGGCATCCCAACGATTATTCAGAATAAAAATATTAGGCTTGGAAAGTCGTTCATTTACCTTGTGAAAAAACTGTTTTTAAGTGTTCATTAGAGTTGATTTGGAGTTTACAACCAAAATGAAGACATCAGCATCTAAGCAAAACTTACCAATCCAGCTATCCAGCTCTGTAGTGACATCTGTACCTGGACTATCCACTAAAACCAGGTCATCTCTCAAGAGGGCACATTTTGCCTTTGGCCAAAACACATGGACAAGACAGCCAGCTTTCAAGTCTTTGTTCATATGAAGGGCATGGGCCAGCTGATTAACTGTCTTCACATTCTTTTTTTCATGTGACCCTTCTGTCATGAGACAGGCTTTATCTCCATCCGTCTCTTCAACACTCAGGAAGCAATTGGTTGTATGTCCAATTCCACTAGGGAGGACTTTATCCCACAACATGGCAATGATAATAGAGCTCTTCCCACTGCTTGTCCTGCCAAAAAATGCCACTTTCGGGGCTTCCCTGGTGGCGCAGTGGTTGAGAGTCCGCCTGCCGATGCAGGGGACACGGGTTTGTGCCCCGGTCCGGGAAGATCCCACATGCCGCGGAGCGGCTGGGCCCGTGGGCCATGGCCACTGAGCTTGCGCGTCCAGAGCCTGTGCTCCACAACGGGAGAGGCCACAACAGTGAGAGGCCAGCGTACCGCAAAAAAAAAAAAAAAAAAAAAAAGCCACTTTCATGTCTCCTCACCAATGATGGAAAGCTTATTTTTATACCTCTGTACTTCTATCAGATCATCCTCAGTAGCTACTCGGTCAAGTTCTGGACTCTTGTACGTTGCTTCAACAAAATGTGATCCTTCTGTAACAAACTCCAGTAACTGGTCAAAGACTGCTGTAATTGCCTTCTTAGCCAGCACGAAGTGCTTCAGTGGAGAAGCAGTTTCTGCCATTATGCCTGTCCCGGCTCCAACTTGTCACCCAGCAACTGCAACTCAGCCACAGCCCTCAAGCTGCCTCATTCTCCCAAGAGAGGCTGGGAGACTGGGCTCTTATTCCCAATTTAAATGGAATGCTTCCAACATACTATTACTGGGATATTGCTGCTAGATTACTTACAGGTGATCTTTACCAGTTTAAAGAATAATATTTTCATTTTTCTGTTTTATTTTGGAAAGATTATCTGTTTTTTCTTCATCTACTGAGATGATCGATTTCTGATAAGATTTTGTCTTGTTCTATTTGTTTTCTGAGTTCAATTTTCATTTCATTATTTCCTCCACTTTTGCTGATTTCTCTCCTTAGCTTTTGAATTTTCAGTTCAAGTTTGTTTTATAACCCCACATGGTTGTGTGAGGATACTGAACTCAGTTCGGAGTGCTGTATTTGTTTTCTACTTCATAGTTGGTTTCTGTGGGACAATTTTTATAAGCTAAAATGTTTCAATTTGTACTTTTTTATGGTTTTGGATAGATGGTGTCTGCTTTTTTCTATTCATATTCATTTCATGGTCAGGATTCCCAGTTCAAGAGTACCTCTTTCAGTTTAGTTCAGTAAAGTTCAATTTCTTTAATGGTCAGTGTTGGTAATAGTGGAGGAAAGGGTATCTGTTTCATTTCTGCAGGATCCTTAAATCTTCTAAATACTTACTTGTCTGAAAACATGTTCATCTCGCCTTAAACATGATTGAAAACTTGACTAGGTACAGCATACTAAGTTCAAAATAATTTCCCTTTAAATATTTAAAGAAAACTGCGTCAGCCTCCTGCATTCAATTTGGCCAATGAAAAGAGTGTGGCCAGTCTGTTTCGCTTGAAAGGTAACTTTCCCTCCAACAATTAGATTTTCTTTATCCTTGGAATTCTGAAATTAAGGACATGTGTATGCATGGTTTTTAGCACTTTCAATATGAAGATCTGGAGGGTTGGGGGGAGAGATACAAGATTTCAGCCCTGGGAAATTTTCTTCTTATCCTTTGGGGCTATATTCTCTCCTCTACTTTCTGTCCTCTCCTTCTGGAACCCCTTTTAAGTATAAGTTAGCCCAATTCTAAAGCTGTCCTAAATATGTCTTCATTTTTATTTAATTTTCCATACTTTGCTCTACATTCAGGGAGGACTCTTTGGTTTTATTTTTTGTATTACTAATTCAATCTTTTTTTATTTAGCTCTTTTATTTCAAAGGTCCTTATTTTGACTATTTCATTTTCAAAGTAGTCTCTTTCATTTTATTCCTCTCTAATGATATAACTGGAATGCTTTTTGAGCTATCTTCTAAACCTTGCATCATCTATTTCCTCTGAAGGTACAGTCTCTAGGATGGCCCCTAATGATCCCCGTCTCCTGGATGGCATTCATACCCATGTATAGTTCCCTCCTACAGTGTACAAAGCATTTGTCTGTGTGATCAACAGCATACAGAAGAAATGAAGGTCTATATATAAGATAGATAACTAATAAGAACCTGCTGTATAGTACAGGGAACTCTACTCAATACTCTAAAATGGTCTATATGGGAAAAGAATCTTAAAAAAAAAAGGGGATATATGTATAACTGATTCACTTTGCTGTACACCTGAAACTAACACAACATTGTAAATCAACTATACTCCAATTAAAAAAAAAAGAAAAGAAATAATGGTTTGTAACTTCCAAAATTATGTTATAAAACACCATGACTTTTGTATTGGGAACACTCTCTCTTGCTCTGGGGAAAGCAAGCTGCCACACAGTAAACAGCTTTATGGAGAGTTCTACACAGTGAGGAACTGAGCAGCTAGTGAAGAACTGAGGCCTGCCAACAATCACATGAGTAAGCTTTGAAGATCATTCACTCCTAGTTGAATACAGGCCTAGTTCTTTTGCCTAGAGCTTGACTGCAACTTCTTAAGAGATACTGAGCTAGAAAGACCCAATTAAGCTGCAACCAGATTCTGGACCTTCAGAAACTGTAAGATAATAAATGTTTCTTGTTTTAAGCTGGTAATCTTCAGGGTAATTTGCTGTGTGGCAATAGATAACTAGAGATACAACAAAGAAAGTACGGGACTACTGTAATCATTCAGGCAAGAGAGTGGGGGGAAAAGACAGATGGGATGGAAAGAAATTCAAGAGGTACTTAAAAGTCTATGAAATCTAGTAATCAAGCGGATATGAAGGAGTAAAAAAACAGGAGGTTGATGGTAGCTTCCAGATTTTTGGTTTGAGACTATAAATAACAGATTTTCATCACTCTAAATATGGAGTACTTATGGAACTTAAGTATGCAGGAAACAATAGGTCACATGGGTATGGAAGTTTGGAGAATAATCTGGATTGCTTAAATAGATGAGAACTCAGGTAAAAGAATAAGAAAAAAACAGAACTCTGAAGGAAACCAACACTTAACGGGCACAAAAGGGATGGATCAGCTTAGATGACTGAGATGAGGTAGACAAGAGATAGGAGAAAAAACAGGAGAAAGTGGTATCCTAAAAACCAGCTGAAGAACAAGAAAAACATTAAAAAAATTATTTGTAGTAAAGATGAATTTTCTTAAAAATAAAGTCTCACAAGTTGAAAATAATTTATTTTTAAATTTTAGCCTCAATTTCACAAACCAGAGTCAAACCAAACAACATGTATCTAAAGCAGCAGTTCTCAACTGAGGGAGGTACTGCCTCAGACATTTGGAAGTGAGAGCTTTTTTTCTTTCAGTAATGAGGGGTAGGGAGAGGAGTACACAGAAAGTATCCACTACTAGAGTTTATGAGGGTAAAGGCCAGAGGTGATAAACATGCCACAGTATGCAGAACAATCTTATAACCACCCAAAACACCAACAGTACCCCCGCTGAAAAATAATGATACAGGTTATGAGAAAAGGGCAACAAATAGTAAATGTAGTTTAATACCATAACATTATTTTAGTACCTTAGATTTAGAAAGATATAACTAACCTAAAGGTTATTAATTAATATGGCTAAATAGGCTAAAGTTTGGAAAGATTTTAATTAATGTAGGTCTTATAATTTTGGTGTGGCATGATAAGACATAAGGAATCCTTTAACTTAAAAGGATTACATATTGAGCAGCCTTGGGTAACTCCAAGGAGATCAAGGATTTTTAAAAACGATGTGCTGAGGCCACTAACTGTAGCAAGTACTATTTCTGCTTAGAAGTATACTTTAAGCAGGAAACACCATCACACTATGCTCCTTTTTCCAATCAGGAATGCACAGAGAATAAGCATTACTCTACATGATAAACCATATTATTAACACAAACTGGCAAAAACAAAACAAAAAAACCCACCACATTCAATACGTTGTTCATAAAATACATTTAATCAAATAATTTAAGAAATATATACATATACATGAACGCTATGAAATTTTTAAAAGGTCTCAGCTGCTTCTTATTGAATTCTAATTTCTCAAAAGGCAGAATCATGGATATAAGTTAATATTATGCAACAAGTTCTATGTTATTTAGGATTAGACTATTTTCTTCCGTGATAAAGAGAAAAAATGAGCACAGCAGCCTAATGTGTATAGATTATTCAGTCATACATCTTCAACTCATTGATATAGTATTTTACTAGTGCACACACACACACAGAAATTATACTAAGTCTGAAACTACTATCCTTAGGAAGACATGGTTGCAAGGTTGGCCCTTGGCTGACATATAGGAACTTGGGTTTTGTGAGAGTTCTCACCATTTCCTGATAAGAATGGCTCACTGTGCCTAAACTGTTATGTAAAAAATCTGATTTATGTTCAACACTTGCTTTTTGTCTAGGATGTGGAATTTTGGTTCACGTCAGGCAGAAGCTGCCTTTGTGACCAGCTCTCTCAGTAAAAACCCTGGGTACTGAGTCTTTAAGAAGCTTCCCTGGGGACTTCCCTGGTGGTGCAGTGAATAAGACTCCACGCTCCCAAGGCAGGGGGCCCAGGTTCGATCCCTGATCAGGGAGCTAGATCCCACATGCATGCCGCAACTAAGAGTTGCATGCCAAAACTAAGGAGCCAGCGTGCCACAACCAAGGAGCCTGCCTGCCACAACTAAGGAGGCTGCGAGCTGCAACTAAGACCAGGTGTAACCAAATAAATAAATATTAACAACAACAAAAAAAGAAGCTTCCCTGGTAGACAGCATTTCACATGTGTTGTCCCAATTAGTTGTTGGAGGAATTAAGTAGATATGTTCCACTGGGAGAAGATGCTTGGAAACTTGTACCTGGTTTCCCCTGGACTTTACCACATGCACCTTTGTTGCATTTTGCTTTGTATCCTTCACTGTAATAAATGATAGTCATGAATACAACTATATGCTGAGTCCTATGAGTCTTCCTAACAATCACTGAACCTGGGGGTGGTCTTAAGACCACTGACATGGTTGGTGTCAGACGTGGGATTCATTAAACATGGTGAAAGCACTGTTTGAGAAAAGGAAGAATTAAGTGGTAGTATGATGAACCTCTGCTACTTGCATGGCTATGAAATCAACCGTGGTATGAATCAGCAGCTGAGTTGCTATCTGCTGTGAGAAAGGTAAAAGTTACCTATGAAATTTGAAAATGACAGATCTAACCCCAAGAGAGTTGGCTCATTAAATCTTCTAGCTGCTTTGGCCATGCTGACCCAAGTGAGGAGAGAAAATGCCCAGTACGGATGAAGACTTTGGTTTTTGTTCTTGCCTCCAAATAAGAGGAGAAAAGGCCCAAAAGTTCTCAAACATAAGCTTTCCGGTGGACCAAAAATGTTAAATGTTTCTGCTGGTCTCTCCTCCAAGCAAGAGGAATTAAGTTACATTAGGTCGCAAGGCTGGAGAAAGTTTTAGATAACCAAGGGAGAAGAAACTATTCCAGCTGTTTCTTCAGCCTAACTACTGCTGCTTCAGCAACCTCTCCATGCCTCCTACATTCCAGTCAGGATCTCCCAGCAACTGTAATGTTAATATTGTAAATGCTAAATTTATTGCTAGGAGTTTGAATAAATCTGTAATAAGAAAAAAGAGGCAGGGAAAGTTTTAAAGATGGCTTTGTATTCTTTGGCTATTGTACCTGGATGTATGATAAATAAAGATATAAAATATTATATGCTTTTACTTTCATAAATGCTAGAGGGATCACATCAATCAGGAAAAGTTGCAAAATAGAAAGTTAGTGACAGACTTCCCTGGTGGCGCAGTGGTTAAGAATCCACCTGCCAATGCAGGGGACATGGGTTTCAGCCCTGATTCGGGAAGATCCCACATGCTGCAGAGCAACTAAGCCCATGCACCACAACTACTGAGCCTGCGCTCTAGAGCCTGAGAGCCACAACTACTGAAGCCTGCACGCCTAGAGTCCAAGCTCCGCAACAAGAGAAGCCACTACAAGGAGAAGCCCGCACACCACAATGAAGAGTAGCCCCCGCTCACCTCAATGAAGACCCAACGCAGCCAAAAATAAAATGTAAATAAATAAATTTTTTTTAAAAGTTACTGAGACACAATTTCCTTGCTTTTTACTGCTGGCGAAAGGATTAGAATTTGAACTGTTTGAGTATTGGAAACAGAATAAATAAATCTCCATAATGGATACTATTATTTCTACTTATTACCATCTCAGAGAAAAGGGAGACAACATGAAAACATAAGAAATGTCCAAATAGATATACACTTCTGGAGTTTTAAAAAGCAGTTTTTAGTTGCTACTGAGCTCTTGTGAAATCAGATGTCTGACCCTGAAAGGCTGATGATTTTCCAGCATGATGTGCATATTACTGAGTGGATTAATCTAAACTCTGAGACTGACAAAATAAAAGGGGATTAGAAAAGTCTTGTCACTTGGACTTAGAACACGACTGGTCTGCAGCATCTTGGCTTTGCCACTGCTCGAGAAAAGTCACTGGCTTTTTTAGAATCCTGAATTCACAAATCCTAATTGCTTGGATCTAACTCTAAGCTGAAACCTGATATTGTCTGACATTGGGCTATTTAAACCCCAACACAAGCTGTGCTGAACTAAAGCAGGCATATGCTCAGTGAACAGGACATTGACTTGTGGACTGTTGAAGATTTAAGACACCCTCTGTGAAGCCATAAACTGAAAACGTCATGGATTCTGGCTGGAATCACTTGCAGATGCCCACAGAAAAGGACTCATTCTCTGACGGGGCCATCTGAAATCAAGCTGCTGATAGCCTCTGTATCAGATATACAGACCTAAAGTGCATTCCTAACTTGTGGTTACTGCTAAAAGCTGCAAGTTGGGAGAAAGCATACTCGCTCCTTACAGACTGGATTCATGATCCCCTCTCAGGGATATTTCACTGCTACGGACTTGTGTCCAGCTTTCCGGATTAGTTGCAGTTTTCAACAATGAATTAATAACCTGATTTTTTTCCCTCACCTTCGCATCACCCTTCCTTGCACACACACCTTAGTAAGGCAACTTCATTATTAAACACAGCTATCTCCAGAAAGGAACTGATCTTTTCCAGGCTGCTCACTAGGTAAATGGTCAGGACAAAAGGGGTGGGGGTGTGATGTAAACTTATTATGAAAATTTTTGAAAATTTGGGATTTCATCCAGACCAATTCCTAAACATATGTCTTTCTAGTTAAGTTGTATAAAAATGTTTTTCTGTAAAAATGTTTTTGTTCCTCCTCCAGCTCTGGGTGATTGGGAAAAAAATGAAAAGCTTTCATTACTGAATGGGACACACTGATTTTATAAGGGAGAAAAAATAAAACTCAGCACCTGGTGAGGCACCAGGGAGAAGGACATGAATGATTTTTGTTTTTCATAAGTATTCTTGAAAGCTTTCCCAGCTCCTGGTGTTGGCTTTCCATGCTGTTGTGAGTGCTTTGAATTCAAACTGAATGCTGAACTTCAATCACACCTAGCAGTACTCTGAGATGGCTGCAAGCAGCCCCAATTCCTACACCTTCCACAAAGAACACCTCTAAATGTCATCCACACTATGAAGCAAATGAAATGGTGTCGTGGATAAACAAACTGTTTGGAACTAATTGCCTTCAGGTAGTCTGTCTGAAAACAAGGCATGAACTGAATTAAATGAACTAGATTGAGAACTCTAAAGTGAAAGGCCTTCAGGTAGTCCGTCTGAAAACAAGGCCTGAACTGAATTAAATGAACTAGACTGAGAACTCTAAAGTGAAAGGCCCCATGGGAGGACACACTGAGGGCCCTGTTAACCCATACTATCTAATTTATGCCTTGCTTGGAGTACCCTAAAAAAGTGCAAACTCTTTGTTTCCAGGGGTACCATGTGGGTCCTCTGAAATTATACTTCTTTTTGTATGTACCCTATCATGACACTGCTTCAACCCTGGAAAATTTTCAGGTCGAATTCAACTGTATGGCCATAGTTGTGCTTTGCCTGAATTGATGCCTCAGACCATGTAAAAGGTCCATACAGAAACTGAAGGAGAAAGCCCCCTGCTTTTCTAAGATAAACCTCATGGTTGGCGGGATTTATTTTAACTAACTAAATTTAGGCCCTCTAAAATGCATAACTGAGATCAATACTACAAGTTGGTCTTACCTTGCTGCACATGGGGGTGGGGATGGGGGCAGGGGTGGTGTCCTACTGGTAATAGTTTTGCTGTAAAGACATTCTGGCCAAAGGCTAAGAGTTAACATAACAGATCTGAGACTGTATTCCTTAGAAAAGCCTGTTTGGCTGGGATCTGAGAACTTGAATGTTTGACAGTTTCCTACACTGATGAAAAATTTTCCTGAAATGATGAGAATGGCTCACTGTGCCTAACCTGTTTGTACAAACAACATGGTTTACACTGAACACCGCTCTTTCTGAGAGTCTAGAATTTTGGTACATGCCAGGCAGAGGCTGCCTATGTGAGCAGCCCCCAATAAAAACCCTGGGTACTGAGTCTCCAAAGAGCTTCTTGGTGACAGCATATCACATATGTTGTCAATCTTGTTGCTGGGGAAATTAAATGCGTCCTGTGTGACTCGACTGGGAGAATACTCTTGGAAGTTTGTGCCTGTTCCCCAGACTTGACCCCATATACCTCTCTCTTTGCTAATTTTGCTTTGTATCCTTTAGCTGTAATAAGTCATAGCTGTGAGTATGACTTTATGTTCAGTCCTACGAGTCCTCCGAGCAAACCACTGAACCTAGGGGTGGTCTTGGGGACCCCCAACACAATCAGTAATAATTTCAAACAGGTAAACAGTCCAATCTGGAGCCAATATTCCATTTGAATATAGCCACCAAATTTTCCTTTATGTTATCAAAAAGGTAGAATGAATGGATTACTTACGAAAACAGATCAAACCACTGCTGTTTTGTAACAGATTCCTGGCGTAAAAGCTTCAAAACAATTGGACGCATGAAGTCCCATTTGTCTTCAAACTGAAGAGAACCTTTATTCTTAAAAAAAAAAAAAAAAAAAAAGTAATTTAAGTGCAGTTAAATAAGTGTCTGTTATTTTTATCTCATAAGAGACAACTAAAGAAATTCAAAAGAACCAATTTTCCATAAAGGAATCCCTATAACTTAATCTGGTATCAAAGAATCACAGGAAGACAACCATAAGAGAAAAAAGACAGTTATGTGAAAGTGTGTAGCAAAGAATTTGGTCTTGTCCAAAGAGCCGGTCTGCCCTTTGCCCTTGGCTTCTAGTAGGTAATATCCTTGGGCCCTAAGAATGTTATATCTGATAAGAGAGTCTTTGTTAGCCTGGGGCCTTGGGTCATACTGGATAACCTAACAATGTGATTCAGGGAGGGGACTGGCAAACTCATATAGTCTTAGGGAGCAGGCCAATCCAGAAATAGCAACAGTATGACTTAGGGTAAGGGGTTTGGGTCAATCAACCTGGAGATTGAGATTATCCACATGAGCAATGCCTACATGATGAAGCCTTAATAAAAATTCTGGACACCAAAGGTTGTGTGAGCTTCCCTGGCTGGCAGTACTTATGTGCCCTGTCATTTAATGAGGGAAGGAGAGAAATGTGACCTGACAACACCAGAGAGGACAAGGGAAGCTCTGTGTTTGACCCTCCTGGACACTGTTTCTTCCTTTAGCTGATCTTAATCTGTATCCTTTCCCTTAATAAACCATAACCATGAGCAAAGCAGTTTTCAGTTAAGATCTATGAATATTTCTAACAAATTATTGAACCTCAGGGTTTTGGGAACCTCCCAAATTTGCAGCTGATGTCAGAAGTGAGGGTGGTCTTGTGTGTAGAGACTGTGCCCTAAACTCCTCACAAAAAGTATATCAAAAATCCATATAAACTCTGAAAGTTGAGGAAGAAAAAAAACCATAAAGATACTCATCTCATTTTATAATGCTAACAAAACCCTGATACCAAACTGGTGAGGAGAGAACAAGAAATGGTAACTGTAGACCAATCTAATTAGAACATATAGATGCAAAAGTCTTAAAAAATATTAGTAAATTAAACAATTAAATAATACCTCATAATCATGCATGTTTATTTCAGTGATGTGAAAGTGATTCGATATTAAGGGGAAAAAATCAATTCATTACTAAAAAGAGAAGGGGGGCACCCCACATGTGTTACTCATGAGTACTGTTCCTTTTCAAGTTAGGTATGGCCATGTGACTTGCTTTGATCAATAAATTTCAACAAAAATCGTTAATTTTCTAATACAGCAGCACCAAACACCCCTATGAATCACATTATTGTTTTCACCATACAATTGTTGAGAATGTTGTTCACTTGTATGAGATAAGATCCATGTACTGATGTAATGTTCGAACTCCCTGAAATTATATTCCAGAAGCAGTTTCTAAACATATGGTCTAACAAGAACCTACGTCAGGATCACCTAGGATGGTGCTTACACATACCTTTATAAAACCTACCACACACTGGCTGGATCAGAATCTCTTGAGATGAGTCCAGAATTTATATGTTTAGCAAATTCACAATAAAACTACATAAAAATGTTACAGGGTCTATGACCCCAAAAAGGTTAAGAACCACTGACTAACATTAAACTCTTGTGAAAGCAAATGATACTTCTTACATCTACAAACACAGCTGATCCTAAAAGTTACTGTACTTTCTTGCCCCAGGTACCTACTTTTATCACAAAGTATTCTTATTATAGGGACCCATGGGAGATACTCAAAATTTAGTACTGGGATTAACTGTGCTTCTCCCTTGAAAAACTAGTTTGTTTCTACCTTATGAACTTAAGTGAATCATGTAGGTAACTTTGCTTTCCTTAGTGTTGGCTAAAGAGAAATTCAGTCAGATTTGAGATCCCATGGTATATATTTCGTGTACTAATCATGGCTGGCTACACTTTTTCTGTTAATATCTTCCTATAACCATCATTTCTTCATTTACTCTTCCCTCTGAGAAAAGGGTGTGCAAATAAACAAATATGGAAGAACCACAGAAAGGACATGCAAATCTTTTCTTGACTATGACATGGAGAAACATAATACCCTCTTAATAAGAGAATATTTTATAATGTTAAATAGGTCTACTTCCATAAGCGATTCTGGCAACTTACAAAATTAAACTTAGTGTAAATCCTGCAATTAAAAATTAAAAAACGGGGCTTCCCTGGTGGCACAGTGGTTAAGAATCCGCCTGCCAATGCAAGGGACACAGGTTCAAGCCCTGGTCCAGGAAGATCCCACATGCCGCAGAGCAACTAAGCCCGTGCGCCACAACTACTGAGCCTGCGTTCTAAAGCCTGTGAGCCACGACTACTGAAGCAAGCCCACACGCCTAGACCCCGTCCTCCGCAGCAAGAGAGGTCACCACAATGAGAAGCCCGCATGCCACAACGAAGAGTAGCCCCCACTTGCTGCAACTAGAGAAAGCCCTCGCGCAGCAACAAAGACCCAGCACAGCCAAAAATAAATAAATAAATTTATTTTTAAAAAAATAAAAAATAGGGGCTTCCCTGGTGGCGCAGTGGTTGAGAGTCTGCCTGCTGATGCAGGGGACATGGGTTCATGCCCCGGTCCAGGAAGATCCCAAATGCCACGGAGCGGCTAGGCCCATGAGCCATGGCCGCTGAGCCTACGCGTCCGGAGCCTGTGCTCCGCAACGGGAGAAGCCACACAGTGAGAGGCCCACGTACCGCAAAAGAAAAATAAATAAATAAATAAATAATCAATCAAAAAGGTACAGAAGACTAAACAGGTATGAGATAAATACTGGTTAGGCTCTGAAATCTATCAGCTATGGTAAAATGACAGGAAACACTGTCTCTTATTTGATGAAACATACAAGATTAACTACAGAAACATTTTCCTCTAATACTCAGTTAAAGGAGAAATTAAATAATTGAATTTTCCTATTAAGCTTTTATAATAGATTCCAGAAACGATGTTCAAGCAGTTCTTTGACCTATTCTCTGTTAAAATGAAAAGCATATAATTAAATCAAAACTAAGCAGCAGGACACCAAACCTACTATCTACAAAAGAAATTAATAGGCGAAGACACCTTCAAATTACGAACCCTGATTTATGAATTTTTCCAATGGCTGACTAAAGGCTGCCTCATCTTTACTGATGTGCTACAAGTCTCTTCTGCTTAAGTCTTTCATTACCACTCAGAATAGCTAATAAGTCTAAGATTATCTCACCCACTGGCTCTCTTTCACCAACAGGATTTCAACATTTGCCATATCCTTGTCCCTCTATCCTTCACTTTTTACAGCACAACTAATTCCCTCAGAGGCACTCTTCTTCTCAAACACACAGATGGGCCATGGGGAAGCTGATGGGAGATTGACCATGGGGGATAACTGGGAGAAGAATATTCCAGGCAGAGGAAGCAGCCATTGCAAAGGCCCTACGGTAGAAGCATGCCTGATGTATTCAAAGCAGAGCAAAATAAGGACAGAGGAGAGAGTGGATGAGGTCAGGGAAGCAACGTAGGGCCGGATCTTGTAGGGCCTTGCCATTGTAAAAAGTTTGGCTTCTACTATAAGTGAGATAGGGAACCATTAAAAAATTCTGAGCAAGAAGTGACACGATCTGACTCATATTTTTAAATCTTCCTGATTGCTATGCTGAGAATACATTAAAGGGGCAAGTGTTAAACCTGAGTGTAGGAGGCAAGGTTAGAAATAATAGTGACATGGACCACGGTGGTAGTGAGTAGTAATTAGATTTTATATGTTTTAAAGGTAGTGCTAACAAGATTTCCTGACAGCAGGCATCTGGGATGAGAGAAAGGAATAAAGCCTGACTCTAAGGTTTTTGTCTAGTAAAGTTAATTTGTATATTGGAACAGCAAAACAGAGGCCACCCCATTGGCTCAGCCCACATCAAAAATCTAAACTTAAATCAGCCTGCACATATGGGAAACACCTCACTGTCAAGGAAACATAACACCAATCACAATCCTCTAACTCAGTTTTAGCTAGCTAACCTTACCTAAAAAATAGGACCTGCTTACCTTATAAGGATATCCCTGACCTCCTAGCCAATCATGCCTTATTTCTGTATTGCCTCTTCTAACATTCTATAAAACTCGCTCGGACTTCCCTGGTGGCGCAGTGGTTAAGAATCCGCCTGCCAATGCAGGGGACACGTGTTTGAGCCCTGGTCCGGGAAGATCCCACATGCCACGGAGCAATTAAGCCCATGTGCCACAACTACTGAGCCCGCGTGCCTAGAGCCCGTGCTCCACAATAAAAGAAGCCACCGCAATGAGAAGCCCACGCACCGCAATGAAGAGTAGCCCCCTGGGCTTCCCTGATGGCGCAGTGGTTGGGAGTCCGCCTGCCGATGCAGGGGACACGGGTTCGTGGCCCGGTCCAGGAGGATCCCGCGTGCCGCAGAGCGGCTGGGCCCGTGAGCCATGGCCGCTGGGCCTGCGCGTCCGGAGCCTGTGCTCCGCAACGGAAGAGGCCACAACAGTGAGAGGCCCACGTACTGCAAAAAAAAAAAAAGGGAGCACGGAAACAGTATGATAACTGATAGGGTGAGAGGGAATCAAAAAAAATTTTTTTTATTGGAGTATAATTGCTTTACAATGTTGTGTTATTTTCTGCTGTACAGTGAAGTGAATCAGCTATATGTATACATATATCCCCTCCCTCTTGGACCTCCCTCCCCCCCTATCCCACCCATCTAGATGGAATACAGTATGTTTGTATACTGATAAGTATGTTCCAAGATATAATACTGATGATGTAGGAGAAAAGAAGGAAATTGTTGGAGAATTTTAAATGCCCTGGACAGGCAAAAGGGAATGGAATCTAATGCACAGATGGAGGAACTGACTATATGCTAAGAGGAGAAGGCAAAGTACATGGTACGTGCAGATGTGGGTAGGAGGGTAGATGTGGCACCACACCACTGTGAAAAGTTCCTTTTTGATTGCTTCAGCTTCTCAGTGATATGGAAATAAGGAAAATGCCATGGAAGATGGGGGAGGAGGTGCCAAAATTTTGAGAGAAAAGATGTGAAACAGACATCTAGAAAAGTGGAAGAATAAATGACTATGGAAGTACAGTGTGACTGGGCTCAATTATAGTTTGTGGTCATGAATTTAAAGTGAAAATAGCATGTGTGTATCTTTTTCTCCTGCAACATTCAACTGCATAGATGGCACTAAAAGGTGAAGAGGTGGATCCAGGGTTGTGGTTTTCCCCAGTGAAACAAGAGAGGAGCAAAGGAGTCAAAAGTGTATTCCAGGAAGAGATTATAATGATTGAACAGAGAATTTATGCTGGGTAAGGGGAAGAGAAAGGACAACAGGATGATGAAAGACAGAGACCTCTGCTTCCAACCAGGATAGAATAACAGGTGCCAGATTTCTCCTCCTGCTTGAACAACTGGAAAACCAAAGGGGAGTACAGGACAGTGTTTCCTGAGAAAAGATAAACAAATGAGGTGAGCCCTACAAATGCCCAAGCATACTGCCTAGAGTTTCCAGGACTGAGCATAAGCAGAAGGACCCCAAACAGCCTGGTGGTTTCACTAAGTTTAGAAGACAAGAGTTCAGAGTTTGGGGAGGCCAAGGTGATGAAAATGCGTGGCACAGAGTATCAGAAAAAAGGGAATTGCACACACAGGGAGCTCTGGAGATATGTAGAGGACTCCACTCAAGCCTCTGACTATTAAATATTGACCTATACATGTGAGTGAGAAAACTACCAGAGACTGGGGAAATAATCATTTGAAAGGAGTAGACAAAACAATCACCAGAGTCCACAAAGGGCGAGTAATAGTTCACGTTCTGCCAGCCAGAGTGGAAACACTCCTTAATATGCTAGGCATCTGGCAGTCTTCAGAAAGGTATTGCATCTATAATGACACCAAAGTAGCCGTACCTTCGGTGCTGTTTGGACCCACTCTAACTTTAAAAGCAAGCTTCAGAAGGATCAAACTGATTCCAAGTAACTTAACTGTGTCACAGCCAAAATATTTAAATATTTAAAGGAAATTTAAAAAATCCAGCCCCTAAAACATAAAACACACGTCTGGCATCCAATCAAAAATTATCAAGCAGGCAAAGAAGCAGGAAAATATAAACTCACCATCAAGAGAAAAACCAAACAAAGGAAACTGACCCAGAAATGACGTGGATGATAGTTTTAGTAGACAATGATGTTAAACTAGCTATTATGAATACACTCCACACATTTAAGAAAATAGCAGAAAGCATGAACATCACAGAAACAAAAGTTGTTTAAAAACAAGTATCAGGGAGGGATAAATTAGGAGTTCGGGATTAACACATACACACTACTATAAATAAAACAGATAACCAACAAAGACCTACTTTATAGTACAGGTAACTATACTCCATATTTTGTAATAACCTATAAGGGAAAAGAATCTGGAAAAGAATATATATAACTGAGTCACTGTGCTGTACACCTGAAACTAAAGCAACATTACAAATCAACTATATGTCAATAAATAAATAAAATTAAAAATTATATCAGTGAGCTGTGAGACAACATCAAATGACCTCATCTACATATAACCGGAATCTTGGGATTCAGAGAATATTTGAAGAAATAAAGGCTAAAATGTTTCCTAATTTGATGAAAACTATAAACCCAGAGATTTCAGACATTAAACAATGAGGCAGAATCAATGAGTTGGAGACCATAGTGGAGCTGGATGATCAGAATAAAAGCACTAGAATGAGTTAGAAAAACAGGAGAGGGTAATCAGAGTAGGATGCTTGAAACTGGAATGATAAAAAATTTCTCATTATATTTTTGCTTAATTATTCCACTGCAAGACTTTCTACTATTTCTTTCATTACAAATATATGGCATTTGGCTAATTCGGGGTTATAGAAACCAATAAATTTTGTACATGTGATAAATGTGGTACAAAAGAGCATTTCCTTTTATCTTTAAATAGTCTCCTTTACATTTCCAAGGGTAGTTCAAACATCTGAGATCTGTGATAAAATGAGTTCAGCTATTTATACCCTCTATTATTTAACTTCAGTATAGATCACTCCATCACTTTTATCATTTTACCTTATAATATCTGATTGCCAATTATGTGTCAGGTTCTATTCTAAATATATACCTACAAATATTTATTTAATCTTTACAACTACCCTATGTGTTAGGTGACAATTATTATCATTTTAGAGGTGAAAAAACTGTACACTGTAATTAGGTTAGGTTACTTCCCTAAGGTTACAAGCAGTGAGTGGCAGGGCAAGGGGTCAAATCCAAGCAGTTTAGTTCTGTTACAGACACATTCTTAAATACTCCCTGGACCTTTCCTGGAAGACGAATGGTAGGACTTCTAACCTATGGGCCAGATCCAGCCCTTGGCTTCACCTCATCAGGCTTATAAACTGAAGGAAAAAAAAAATCTATGATTATAAAAATTTAGTGGCAATTATCTAGAAGCCATAAGGTGGAAGCATCACTACATAAAAGACATATTTCTCTTTAAACATAGTGGGGGAGTGGGAGGACACATTTTTCCACTGAAATGAAAAATTTCACATTCCACTTCCCTTTAAAACTTTTAGGTTTCTTTTGACCCATAAATGAGTCCAAAAAAAAAAAGCTTTTAGGATTCTTTTATAGAGGTAAAAAAAATTTTTTTAACAAATTCTGACAATGCTTGTACTTTTAAAAACCCAAACAACTAATTTTAAGGACAAAAAATAACTACTAATGAAAGAGTTTGAACTTATTTTGGAGGTGGGATTCTTAATCATTCATTACTACACTTATTCATTCAACAAACATCTGACTACCTGCTGTACATGAAGAATTATGCTAGTCACTGGGACACATAAATGAAAGGTCCTCAAGTAATTCACTTTCCAGTACAGTATTTCTTAAATTGTGGATAATGGACATGTGCTTGCTCTGCCTGTTGGATAATACAACATGGCTCTCAGATTTCTGACTTGAATGAACGTTTATGAACGGCTGGTGGAATCACTGACCATAGAAAAAAAA
The DNA here is from genome assembly GCF_005190385.1 of Monodon monoceros. NCBI lineage: Eukaryota > Metazoa > Chordata > Mammalia > Artiodactyla > Monodontidae > Monodon > Monodon monoceros. The sequence goes on from NW_021703784.1 coordinate 23,893,327, forward strand.
TGCCAGGGGAATAATGCATTTGAGTTGGATGGTTTATAAGAGGTGATGCATTTTGGATGTATTGTCCAATAAAAGCAAATGTTGAAGTTGTAACTCTTGGGGTTTATTTCTTTTTCCCTGCGTTCTCCCTTCTTCTTTCTTAATTTTAAATAAGATAAAAGCTTATCTACTACTGAATTGCTTTTTACTTAATGTAAAACCCCGAGGGCTGAGGGGAAAAAAAAAAGTGTAGGAACTTCCCTGGTGGTCCAGTGGTTAAGACTCTAAGCTCCCCATGCAGGGGGCCTGGGCTTGATCCCTGGTCAGGGAACTAGATCCCACATGCATGCTGCAACTAAGAGTCCGCATGCCACAACTAAAAAGATCCTGCATGCCACAACGAAGATCCCACGAGACACAATTAAGACCCAGCGAAGCCAAAATAAATAAATAAATATTAAAAAAAAAAATCAGTGTAAAGTTTCTCACAATTAGGAGAGGATAAAAACGGTAAAGAAAAATGAAAAGAAAAACAGGTGAACAAAGGTTCAGTTCCTTTCCCTGCTCTAATCAGTACAAAGAAATCAGGATCTCTAAATATAACATGTTGGTTGCCCAGACCCAAATAAAATACATTCAGCTTTACCTGAAAAATATTCCCTAGTAGAAGTATCAGTTCTAAACAATTTTGACAGTAAAGTCCCACAATCTCTTATTTATAGCCCTGGTGGTTGTTTCAAAGATAAACAAACGTGCACTAGGAAGAAGGTAAATTACAGAAAAAAAATAATTTTTTGTAATATATTGGAGTGGAGGGAGGTGTTATAGGCCAGTAATGAAAGATGCTATATAGATCTTTCTAGAATATATCATTGATTTAAAAATCTGCACACCTCCCACTGAAATTCAAAACTGCTTTTTCAAGCAATGAATTCATCTACAACAATTCCATGTTACCTGATCCCAAGAAAGAGTAGATGTATAACTGCTTATGTGTAAATATAAAATTTGGTACTATGTTAAAAAATAGGAGTGCTTAAATAAACACATGAGAAACAGAAAACCCTACTGGCTTGCAAAATGTTTTAAAAGTAATAGAGGGCTTCCCTGGTGGCACAGTGGTTGAGGGTCCGCCTGCTGATGCAGGGGACACGGGTTCATGCCCGGGTCCGGGAGGATCCCACATGCCGTGGAGCGGCTGGGCCCGTGAGCCATGGTCGCTGAGCCTGTGCATCCGGAGCCTGTGCTCCGCAACGGGAGAGGCCACAACAGTGAGAGGCCCGTGTACCATAAAAAACAAAAAACAAAAACCACATTTGCAATCCCCATTAAACAAAAGAACCACAAAACTACAGTATATATTTGAATACTGGCAATTCTCAATATGTTCCAGCCACACCACCCTTTTAAAGGTGTTACTCAAATATGCCAAGCTCACCACTGCACCTCAGACCTTTGCCTAGAAAGCAAATCATTTGGGTCTCAGTGTCACTGTCACCTCAGAGAAGCCTTCCCAAGCCAACCTAAGAAGAATGTCATTCCCTTTTCCTTTCTGCAGATCCAGAGCCAAGGTCTTGAGCAGGTAGGACAGTTACTTTGATTGGCTATGAGAATGAAATTTTAATTCAGACTAAACAGTACTTTTTTAAATTTTTGGCTGCACCGCTCGGCTTGCAGGATCTTAGTTCCCCAGCCAGGGATCGAACCCGAGCCCCCCCCGCAGTGGAAGTATGGAGTCCTAACCTCTGGACCTCCAGGAAATTCCCTAAACAGTACTTAAAAAAATAAAACAGAAAACTATGGGATCTGGCTGAAATGTCATCGAATAGCAGGGAAGGAAAATTCAACAGAACATAACTGAAAGCTGTATTTAGGGGAAAAAATTATTTTCTGCTGTAAATAAGTAAGTAAAATAGTGGCACCATCTTCTGAGCACTCTTGATTATACTGTTTTCATCACAGACCTCATTACTATAAAAACTTCCCAATGTGTTAACTTATTTCTTTGGTGTTAGTATTTATGCATTAGCATATAAGCTCCAAACACTAGGGACCTTGTCTGTCTTATTCACTGCTGTATCACTGACACTTAGAATAGGATTCAGCACAGAGTGGATACTAATGTATCTGTGGAATGAACAAGCCCAGTTATACAGATCAAATACCCTTGATGTTACTTACCTCTATGTACTCCATGTATAATGACCAACGTTTTAACCTGAGCTGTAACTTGTTTACTTGTTTACAGAGCCTATAAGGCACCAATTTACTCTATTACTATACCAAGGCAAGAGCCATGACTTTCTGTGATACAACTTAGGTTCACTAGGACCCTAACAAAATACCTAATAAGAAACACCTGTCTGTCTCTCTTTTCCACCCTTCTTCTCTGTCCACCAGATGGATGCCTAGTGTCCTCTTGAAACCCTCCTGCAGTCTGAAATTCCTCTCTTCTAATCCATTGATAAATGACTGATCTCTAAAGTGTACCTTAAACTGTCACTTCCTGTTAGTAGCTTTAATTTACATATATCACCTCCAGATTATGGTAACTGCTCATTCATTTATATTTTCATAGAACATGAAAGATTTTCACATTTATATTTATCACAGTTTTATAGTAAGTGATGATTTAGTCCTCTATTCCCACTCCCACCTCTAGTGGTGGCCAATCTACACACCCTCGAATTGGTTTTCTCCCTCAGCTGTGAGTGTCAAATGTAACCAGGTCTCTAGGACAGGCCAGTGGAGTGAAGGAAGGTGGCCCTAAGGATCACATTCCTCTTAGACGTCCATTCAAAAGGGCAATTTCCATCAACCCAATGAAAAGTTGGGTTCTAAATAAGGTTCTCATTTATGTTTAAACAGACATTAAAAAGAATTATCCAGTTGTGTATCTTAACCACATTCACTGACACTATTCAAATCTTAGTATCACATCCATATTCTTTGCCAAGCATGTTCTACCAAATTTTCCCCTAATCATCACCTACAAAAAGTCTACCCATTCTTCAAAATCCAGCTCTAATGCTTTCTCCATAAAACTTTCCTTGATCATCCCACCAGCAGTGATCTCCTATGTCTATGAGGGACCAATACAACACATAGCACTCCTAAAGTTCTTGCCTTAAAACAAATCATTAGTACTTTATCTCCTTTAGTATCTGTAGTAGTATAATTCCCAAAGAGCATGGACATTGTTCTGCATTATCTTTGCATCCCGGTGCCTTGCACATGTGTCTATAAAATTATTTAAATAAAAAATAAATTCTACACACACTTTGAACTACTTCTTTGTATTTCCATTTTCTTTCCTCTCAAAGGGTAAAAAAGTTTCCACTGAAAAAAGTAGTGTCCTCCATATTTCAGTTTTAAGTTTGGATTGCCTTGTGGGTTGGTTTTATACCTCTACTCCCCTCTCTCCCCCTCTCTAGATCTACTTAGAAGGGAATAAAGGCAGAAAATTCCTCCCTTTAACCAATCAACACTCATTTACTGAGCATCTACAATGCATGCACTAGACTTCTCTTTTCAATCAACTATCGCTCATTTATGGAGCACCTACCACGAGTAATCACTGCGCTAAATGGTTAAAGCATCAACAGATTATAAAGTCCCTAAACTAATACTGCTTACAGTCTAGAAAGGGAGTTAGATATATATGTAAACATATCCTGTAATTAATACAGAAGGCAAAATGTTAAGTGCTACACTACTAAGCCTGCGCGTCTGGAGCTTGTGCTCTGCAACAAGAGAGGCCGCAACAGTGAGAGGCCCGCGCACCGCGATGAAGAGTGGCCCCCGCTTGCCACAGCTAGAGAAAGTCCTCGCACAGAAACGAAGACCCAACACAGCCATAAATAAGTAAATTAATTAAATTTTAAAAAATGTTAAGTAATAAATAAATACATAGTTTAAAAATTAAAAAAAAAAAGACAAAGAAAGGAGGTATCTAGGCTGGGTCTTGATGACTAAATAGGATTTTGACAGGGTAATACTGAGGGGGGGATTCCTGACAGGAGACACAGCAAAGAGGGACTTCCCTGGTGGTCCAGTGATAAAGAATCTGCCTTCCAATGCAGGGGACACAGGTTCGATACCTGGTCGGGGAACTAAGATCCCACATGCCACAGAGCGACTAAGCCCGCACACCACAACTGCTGAGCTCACACAAGAGAGCTTGAGTGCCACAACTACAGAGCCTACGTGCCCTGGAGCCCATGCACCACAACTAGAGAGAGAAAACTGACACACCGCAACTAGAGGAAAGCCCGCGTGCCCATAAATAAATATTAAAAAAAACAACGAAACAGCAAACATAAAAAGTCTTGAAGACTCTGGTATGCAGTAAATCAAGAAGTAACTAGCCAGGTAGAGGGAGGGGTAAGGGGGTGTGTGTGTGTGTGTGTGTGTGTGTGTGTGTGTGTGTGTGTGTGTGTGTGTGTGTGTGTGTGTGTGTGTGTGTGTGTGTGTGTGTGTGTGTGTG
>NW_021703784.1:23898191-24022362 GCF_005190385.1 Monodon monoceros
GAGAGAGAGAGAGAGAGAGAGAGAGAGAGAGAGAGAGAGAGAGAGAAAGGAGTGGGGGAGAGGGAGGAGAGAGGTATTAGGGAGAAGACACAGCTAGAAAGATCTCAAAGAACTTGAACTATCAAAGGTATATGAGCGGGACTTCCCTGGTGGCGCAGTGGATAAGAATCCACTCTGAATGCAGGGGGCCCAGGTTCGATCCCTGGTCAGGGAACTAGATCCCACATGCATGCCGCAACTAAGGAGCCCACGTGCTGCAACTAAAGAGCCGGCAAGCTGCAATTAAGGAGCCCTGGAGCCGCAACTAAGGAGCGAGCCTGCCTGCTGCAATTTAGACCCGGCACAACCAAATAAATAAATAGTTTTTTAAAAAATGAGCTGGAAAGTGATATGGTCAGCACTGTGTTTTGGTCTAGTCCTCAGATCAGAGTTAAGAGATAAAAACAGTGAAATCATGGGAGTTAAGACTGACCCAGAAAAAAAAAAGTACAAAGACAGAAAAAGGATGAAGATTAAATCCTGAGAAATAATTATACTGGGGAGGAGAGGTGAAAAACACATGAGATTTGAGAGATAGGAAACCAAGCAGAGAATGGCATAAAACCAAAAGGGAAGCATTAAGTAGCAAGCAAGCAACAATATCAGAATAGAGGATGAATGTATCCAGGGAGAATCTCCTTTGGCAATCAGGAGGTTGCTAGTGATCCTGAGACTGACAGTTTTAATATAATTGGGTGGGGGTATGGGGAGAGCCAAGTCATAATAAATTAAGGAAAAAGGTAAAGAATTATAAAAGAAGCAATTGGGGGCTGCTTTTCTAAGAACTATGACAGTGAATGGAAAGAGAGAAAAGGGCAGAGGTTTGAAGCCAAAGCAGAGTACAGGTTAAGTTTATATGAGGGGGATAGGTGAACTTTCTTATCCTCATAGAAGTGAGAATAAAGGAGACTGAAACAAAATAACAGGAGGCATGCTGCTAAGTCCTGGGGGGAAAAAGAAGGCTGAACAAGAACAAGTGGAAGCAGGCAATGTAGCAGGTGCCTTGGAAAAGAGGAGAATATAGGGGAAACTAGAAAAGGTTGTGGTATTATTGACCAAGAAAGTTAAGGGCATTCAAACAGCTGGATAAAGTAATGTGCTAAGAATTAAACAGGGTTAGGTTTAACAAAATAAGATTTCAACAATAGCTATTTGGAATAGGATAATCACTTGGAAATGAAGAAAATGTGCACTGAAGGCCTAGGTGGTAACGGCAAAAGTAAAGGAATAAGGAGAATTATATGTTACAACAGCAAACTTAAAGTAGTAATATTGAAAGGTTTGGGGAGATATAAACCCCCAAGCAACTGATAACTGTATATGTAAAATTGTACAACACAAATATTTGTATATCCAAAAGATTTCCAAAACCCAGCAATAGCCCACTTACGTTAGTAAATATAATTATTATTACAATCAAATTCCAATATGAAATAAGTAGGTGGTTTTTATCGCATTGTGTTCTGACTTTCAAGTTTCACAGCAAAGTTCTGAACCTTGTTATCTTTCATAAACTTATTAGCTATCCCTTCGAACTCTTCATCCACAAATTCAATAAACTTAACTCCAACCAGGTTACTGGTACACAGGAAGAGGACATATTTTTTCAGCAGGATACTAAAGGCCTCCCTTCAGGGTTGATGATTTATTACTCATCATTCTTCAGGTACAGCTGTTTACCTGATAATCAAATTCAAACTGTATTCTCATCTAGCCCACATCCCTCCATTTTGACCATAAGACATGATAATTCTGTCAAATATGCTCTGATGAAATCTAACCGCGCAATGTCTAAGGCATTTGTCTAATGAACTAACCTATTAATCCTGTCAAAAAAGGAAATGAGGCTAAGTTGGCCACTCCCCAGCCAGCTCTATCTCTATTCAAGGTACTACCAGACTCGAATTTATTTATTTATTTATTTAAATTGAAGTACAGTTGATTTACAATGTGTTCATTTCTACTGTACAGCAAAGTGATTCACTTTTATATATATATATACATACACACACACACACACACACACACACACAGACACATACACACACACATTCTTTTTCATATTCTTTTCCATTATGGTTTATCACAGGATATTGAATAGTTTCCTGTGCTATATAGTAGCACCTTGCTGTTTATCCATTCTCTATATACTAGTTTGCATCTGCTAACCCCAAACTCCCACTCCATTCCTCTCACACACCCTCCTCCAGACTTGAATTTAAATGATCCTATGAATTCTGTTAGGATCTTACTGCATTTCTCCAAGAAGACAAACTTCCCCACTTTTTAATTAACTACTTCTAAATGTATAAACACAAGGCAATTCCCCTCCAGCCTCCCACCCCCGCAATGAGAGAAAAAAGAAAAACAAAAGGTTTTCTGGTCACCTTGAATACATAAACTTTTGGTGATACAGATAAAAGAATCAAATGTCTACTTATAATATCCATTTTATTATGTTAGCCGTACACATTTAAAATCACATACTATATAAAATATTTAGAAATTCTTTTTCCCCCTTTTTAACACTTCATTAAATAATTTTGCTGAAAATTTTCCAGTGTATCTTTGGCATCTCTTCATGTTCACTAAAGAGACTGAGTCTTTTACCAGTTTGTCAAAGTATTATCACTTTCCTTTCATTTATAAAAGTTATTTGAGTTACAGAACTGTTTGAATTACGATCTTTTTAACCTAAGTCCTAAGTGCCGATTTCTAGACATTCAGGCATTTTTTTCATTCTATAGGTAGTTGTGTGCTATAGATGTCGATTCACAATCTCTACAAGGTAACCACTTACTAGTATTGACTGAAGTAGCTTCAGACTTATATCTCCTCCAAACAATCCTTTGTAAGGCTTTGTATGGAGTAGAATAAAGTGACTCACTCTTTTCTGAGAGAGAAATCTGGGAGGAAAAAAGACCTTGCTTTATATCCAGGTAATCAACAAGTCAAAAATTCACAAAGAATAAGGAATTCAATTACTTCTTAAACACATTTCAATTAATAACATACACTACTGCTTATGTAAATACACGGATGCATTAACAGGAGTCTTTCTGAATTAACAAGTTAAAGTTTTCTTTCTGAATTAACACATTAGAGCTTTGCTATATTGTTATAAAAGAAGAGTAGAGAGTGGGTTACTCAATTCCCATGAATTTGTTTTCTTAAAGAAGCAGCAGAAATAGTAACTCTAGCAATTTATGTTTATTGGGTGCTAATTAAGTTCCAGTCACTGTTTTAAGATTTTACATATATTAACTCAATCTTCACAATGCTCCTATGAAATAGGTGCTATTGATAATGCCACTGTATTGAAGAAGCTCAGGCACGGAGAGGTTTAGAAACTTGCCCAAAGTCATACAGCTTCTAAGTGGCAGAAATTCAGTCAAGTTCGAGGTCCCTCCCCCTTTTAAAAGATATATTGCCTCTTAAATTAGTAAAATTAGGTCTACATTTTAGGAGACAGTCCCATGTATTAAACAGTTAACAGTGTAGCTAACAGTGTAGTAGTCTAAAGAAGATATGAGTGAGGTTACAGTAAATTTTAATATATTTTCTGTTCTATTATTTTCTATTATCAATCCACACTGTCTGAAGGCCTAATGATGGGTTTGAGGGAGGAGTAGTTCATCCTTTGTATTTATGTTCCCTGAGCTAATCACTACCCCCATTTCAGTCAATACTTTTAAGGCAAAAGGTTCCTATTACAAAGACAGCATAGCAGAAACTAACGCCATGTCTTCCTTCTTCTCCTCCAAACTTTTTAACTGATGGTAGAGAATCTGCCTCTCTGGGCCTACATCTCCCTTGCTATCCCAAATACATAAAACTAAGTTTAACCATTTTCTTTGATAAGGCAACTATCCTAACCCATAAAACGATGGTAGTGCTTCCACAGTAATCATCTGGTTGTGTGCTGTAATGGGGTTGAGGAACAGTTTCCTAAGGAAAAAAAGGGTAAAATATGAACTTAAGAAAGGGAGGATAGGAGGGAAGGAGTAGCATGCAGATAAGGGAGGGAGTGGGGTGACAGGCACTGCTGTCTGACTTGTAGTTTCATGCAGGCAGAATGAGAACAGAAATTGAGGAGGTGGGGGTCCAGTCATTAAAACCTGTTATGGAACATTTTCTTGGATTTTCCTTCTTTGCGCCTTAGGCTCTCGCTTCAGAAGAAACTGAGACGCCGAGAATACTAACTGCCCTATCCTTCAGGACCCGGCACCACTCTTCTTCTGCAGCCCCAGGCCAGAGCTGGTCCCTTGAAAGCACTGCTCCCCTCCAGCCCTCGGCAGGGCCTTTCACACACCGGTCAACCGGCAAGAGGGACAACCAGAGCCTCTCCACCCCAAGGCCGGAGACCCGCGTTCCGGTCCTCGGCGGCAGCCTCCCTGGCTTCCCTTCCGGTAGGCAACCCCTGAACACTCCCACATTTTGCCGCTGAACCTGGGCCGAGCCATTCCCTAAGAGCTGAACCCAGCGCCCCCAGGGTAAAAACCAAGCTGGACTGAGGGTCTTACCTTTAACAGATTAGACGTCGCCATGTTCCTTCAACTTAGACTCTCGCGAGACGGCGCGAGATTTCGTGGCGCTCCTTGCCAGGCCACAACTGCAGGCCGGAGTTTTCACCTGGGCTGACGGGGCCACCGGCCCGCAATGGAGATGTGGGGGGAGCCGGGGCGGCGTGCCAACAGCGGTGACCTCGTCCCAGGCACCTGGAGCTTCCTCACTTTTCCCCCCTACATGGTCACCGGAGCCTCCCCAGACGAAAGGGCTCATGCAAACGCTCAGGAAGATAGCAACGGTGAATAGTGAGAAGGTAACGGGAGCCGACCTGAATTGGAAGAGGAAGCATCGACTTCGCGAGCCCCCCTCCACTCTTTCGGATTACCCTTTGTGGTTGCACCCGCAGAGGCCACCGGCAACGAACTTAGCCCGGCTTGGGCCCTGCAGCTCTGGTTCGGTGGCCGAGTCACGTGATGCGGCGGGCGGGGCCGCGCTAGGGAGCGAGCGTGGGAGCCTGAAAGCCTCGTGGGCCGGGAGGCTGCGGAGAGTGCGAAAGCACGCCCTCTGCTGGCGGGACTAGACGTATTCCCTCATCCCCCGCCTCGGGGGATTCCCGAATGAAATGCTTGTAATAGCTGTCTTCAAGAAGAAAGGGCACATAGAAGGCACCCACTAAATATTTGTTTGCATGAATGAATGAATGCATGCACGAAAGTGTTAACTATTAATATTTCTACTCAAGAGTGCCTGGCAGTGAAATAATCTATAAGAGGTTATTCAGGTAATGAATATAAATCTTGGATTAACTGAAGGCACATTATCCTAGAATATCCTAAGCCATAAACCCCTAAGCTTTATCCCTTCAGACCTCAAACCACTGGGAGAAGAAAGAGAATATACTCTATATATAGAACCTATATAGATATAGAATATATCTAGTATTATACACGTTTCCAAACTGTGTTCATTGACACATAATATGTTAGAAATAAATAAGAGAAGTACAGAGATAAATAAGAGCTATAGGGTAAAATAAAGCAGGCAAAGGTAATGACGTTTGCAGTGTTTTTTTTTTTTTTTTGGCTGCATTGGGTCTTCGTTGCTGCATGCGGTCTTTCTCTAGTTGCGGCGAGCAGGGACTACTTTTCATTGCGGTGCGCGGGTTTCTCATTGCAGTGGCTCCTCTTGTTGCAGAGCACGCGCTCTAGGCACGTGGGCTTCAGTAGTTGTAGCACGTGGGCTCAGTAGTTGTGGCCCGAGGGCTCTAGAGCACAGGCTCAGTAGTTGTGGCACATGGGCTTAGTTGCTGCAAGGCATGTGGGATCTTCCCGGACCAGGGATCAAACCATGTCCGTTGCAATGGCAGGCGGATTCTTAACCACCACGCCACTAGGGAAGTCCCTAGTTTGCAGTTTTAAATAGAGGGATCCAAGTAGGTCTCACTGAGAAGATGGCATTTGAGCAAAAAGACTTGAAAGAGATAAGGGAGAAGACCAGGACATATGCAGGAGAAGAGCATTCCAAATAGGGGGAAACACAGGTGGCAAGTTGCCCGGAGTGTCAGAGGAACAGTAAGAAGGTTGGTATGTTCAGAGCAGAGAGTAAGAAGAGCATAAGGGCTTATAGGGCCTCGTGGACCACAGTAAAGACAGGCTTTTATTCTGAGTGAGATGGGCAATCATTGCAGGCTTCTCATTGCAGGCTTGTGAAGAGGGAGTGGTATGATCAAACTCCCATTCCAACATGATCATTCTGACTACTGTGTAGTGAATAGAAGGAGAAGGGTAATTTAGAAAACTTTTGTACTATCTCATTAAATCAGCACAATCATGCCACTTAGTTACCCCACATTTTACAGTGATTATATTAGAGAGTAATCTAGGCATGATTAAACAATGACTATGTGGTAGAACAAGGATTCAGAGCCACTAGGCCTGTAATGTCCTGCCAGATTGTCAACATAGGGATGACTCTTAGAGGTCATCTTTGTTCTACAGATGGGAAAATGGAGGCTCCTCTCTGGTCAAGGTCACAGCTGGGTCAGAGAAAAGGCCTAGTCCGGAATAAACTTTATATAATTATGGTTCCCTTTTCCAGTGAAACTGGGTTGTCTTCAACCCTAGTCCAACTCTACTGCTTAATTTAAAGTGTAAGTTGATTGAATTATAACCAACTTTATGTACCATAAAAAAAAAGTTAGGTGACAAACTGTGATATAACAATTGAATTAATTCATAAATTAATGACCCTGCTTAAAGAATCCAATTAAGTATTTAATACTTGTTTGAGTACCTATTATGTACTAGGCACTGGAAATATAGGATTAAATGAGACAGACAAGACCTCTGCCCTCTTGGAGTTTATAGTCTAATAAGGGAGCTAGATATTAAGCATAGTTATACAAACCAAATGTTGCTTAATTGGAGTTGTGGTAAATACTGCAAGGGTAAAATACAATGTGCAGTTCAGAGCATATGGTTTGGAGGGGGCTACTATCCTATGACAGTACTATTCCTATGATCACGCTCTGAACTTATGACTACTTTTGAAAACAGTTTCAAATATCCCACTGTCTAACAAGACATTCCTTTCTCCCAACTCGCTTGTTCTGGAAACACCACGGCTACAAAAGTCTGATCTCAAATGAGTTCTTCTTTCCATTTACCCCACCACTTCCTTGTTACCTATCATCCCCTCCTGTCTTCACTTTCTTCCTCATCCAGTTTAGACTCTATAAACCATCATTATTAAAATGTTTAAATATTTTAAATGCTTAAATATTTATTTAAAGATAGAGAACAGAAGCACATAATATAAAATTCAGAAGGTGCTAAAAGGAATACAGTTAAAAGCCTCCTTCCTCTTCCTGGGGTAATGGAATGTTCTGTGTTGTGGTAGGTATTTGGGTTATTCAAGTGTATGCATTTGTCAGAACTCAGCCAGTGTACCCTTAAGATTTTTGCATCTCATTCAAAAGAAAAAAGAGTAAACAAAATTTGAGTTTAGTTAATGATATTCATGCTGAAGAATTTAGGGATAACTTATGTTTACTATTTGCTTTGAAATGTATCCAAAAAAGATGGATTTTTAAAAATATTTATTTAATTATTTTATTTATTTGGCTGAGCCGGGTCTTAGTTGCAGTACGCAGGATCTTTAGTTATGGCATGCAGGCTAGAGCTTTAGTTGTGGCACGCAGGATCTTTAGATGCGGCATGCAGGCTAGTTCCCTGACCAGGGATTGAACCTGAGCCCCCTGCATTGGGAGTGCGGAGTCTTAACGGCTGGACCACCTGGGAGGTCCTAATAAGATGGATTGATGGTTGCATAGAAAGGGGACAAAGCAAGTTAGCAAAAATGTTAATGACAGAATGTGGGGGTGAGTTTACTAGTGTTCTCTATGTAAAATCTTTCAGCTTGTCTACATGTTTGAAATTTTTCATAATGAAGTGTTGTAGGAAATTTATTTTAATAGGCCCCCTTCCTCCACAGTCCCTCAGGCATCCATTCTCCCTTAATCAGAGACAACCACAATTATAATAAATTTCTTGTGAATTAAAACATTAAAAAAAAAAACAGGGCTTCCCTGGTGGCGCAGTGGTTGAGAGTCCGCCTGCCGATGCAGGGGACACGGGTTCGTGCCCCGGTCTGGGAAGATCCCACATGCCGCGGAGCGGCTGGGCCCGTGAGCCATGGCTGCTGAGCCTGCGCATCCGGAGCCTGTGCTCCACAACGGGAGAGGCCATAGCAGTGAGAGGCCCGCGTACCGGTAAAACAAACAAAAAAACATACTCTTTAACATCTTTTTTTCCCCACTCAGCTGTATGATATAAATCTCTGAAAAATATGTTTGTGCTTATTTTTTTCACACTTCATTATAGAAATCCAAACAAGACTAGCAGACCCTAAAGCACCTGTTGCTTCCAGGATGTTTGGGATTGTTACTTCCAAAATAGGCTCTTGAAGTCCATTTTTGACACAATAGCTATAAAGTCAAAGCTTTTCATTTGTAAGAAGCAAAAAACAAAGCTTTGTGCATATAAAGGTAGTATGTAAAGTTTAATCAATAAACAAAGAACTGGTGAAAAACTAGATGGGGCATCAAGGGTTTTCAAGATTTTGGAGTGGGAGAGGGAGGAAGATGGCTATTGGGGCTTCCTAGACCTTTGGGTACTACATGGAGAAAAAGAAGAGTTCACCTCGAAAGACTGTACCATTGCCTGGCACCAGGAAGACCCACAAATCCAGCCCTAAACCCAACCCTAAGCCTAACTGTAACTGGAATTGAACTGTATCCCTATATCAATTTCTATCCTTATTCCTAATCCAGAAGATCCTACTTTGCTGTGAAGGAGGATGCCACACCTTGCCAGTGATGACGGGTGTATTACTTGCCTTTCTTGGGAGAGGGTATCTTAGAGGCAGCTGCCTTCTCCATATTGCATAAAAGCAATCACCTTAAGTCTGCTCAGCCCATGGGACTATATTTGGATGACTTCCTCTTCCATGGCCCCAAACACTCCTAAGCTCCACTTCCATCTCCAGAAAGTGGGACCCTGGACAAGATGGGTGACTGGGGGATGGGGAGATAAGGAAGTGAAATCCCTACTAGCAACTTAATTAAACTGAAGAGAACCATCCTAAGGTTTCCACCCATAGGACAAGGTCAGGATATACATGTTATGTAATCACTTTCTTGAAAATATCTACAACCTAGCCCCTTTTCCTCTGTTGTACATAAGTAATAAAATCACAACCTTCAATAAACCCTCTCAGTCTTCTTCATGCCTACACCCAAGTAGCTGAACATTGCTGGACAAAAGCCCAAAACCAGGTTGAGTGGTTTCTCTTTAAACTCAAACTCAGACCTCAAATGGGAACTTAACACTACCCAACAATCCTGTCCTATTTTTCTCTGTTGGGCTTGCTCTTCCACTGCATTCCCTTGTACACTTGTTTCATTTCATAACCTCTTACTCCCCTTCCTCCTCCAGTGGATTACCTCCATCCATACTTCATTGCAAAAATAAATGGCATCTTTCCTTTCTTCTCCCATGAAATCTTCAGACTTCTGTCCTTCCATCTTTTAATTCCTTTCTCTTACTGTATTATTGGCCAGGCCCCTCCTCCAGCCCAGTACTTCTACTTATATTCTGGATCCCATCTCAAGAACTAGCCATCACCCACCTCTTTTGTATCATCAGTTTTTTTACCCTCTCTCCTATTTTATTCCCATCAGCATAAAAAACATGTTCAGAAGCATCTTTCATCTTAAAAGAATCCTTCCTTTAATTTCCTCATCAGTTTTAATGGTCACTGCCCTGATTTTAATTCTCCACATCTTTCAGTGCACTTCTCCACTTTCCCTTTCCTGAAAGGCTCTCCTCTCTTGGCCTCCATGACACCAAACTCTCCTGTTTACCACATCATGGTTATATCTCTCTCATATTGTGCCCTTCTCCTCTACTTAACGTTTATGGTTATAGTTCCTTGGAGCTCTATCTTAGACCCTCTTTTCTCTATATACAATTTCTCCTTTAGTGATCATACCAAGTCCCATAGTGTTAAATATCACCTATAATGTTGAGAACTTTCAAATATATATTTCCAGCCTTGGACCTCTCTCCCAGATTCCTGACTCATATATCCAACTACCTGCTTGCCATCTCTACTTGGGATCTCACAAATATCTCAAGTATAACATACTGACAGTGTTGACTTTACATGAGCCCTGTGCTCCTAGAAAACAGTGACAGGTAATCCCCCTTACCAAACTTTGTTTTCCAGAAACAGCTTACTACAAAGAAAGACCCTTCTCCTATGACTTAGATTGTCCATTCTTTCTCATGACTCCCTGAAGAGTCACTCACAAGTGACTCTATCATTTACCTGTGATAAGGCCAGACACAGACCCTCCAAATTCACATTCTTGGTCTCATAAATGATTAGCTGAACTAATCTCTAGACATAGAGATTCCCTGATTATAAAAACAACCCCAACAGTAAAACTGTTACAGAACCAAACTTGGGTCTGCTCACCTGCAGCAGTAAAACCAATCTACTGGCACTAGGTTGTGATGAAGAAATCGCAGCATTTATTTCAGGGCACCAAGCAAGGAGTTAGGGACAGCTAGTGCTCAAAAAGCCCGAACTCCTGGATGAGTTTCAGCAAAGCATTTTAAAGGCAAGGTGAGGGAGGGGTGTCCCAGGGTATGCGATCAGCTCAGGCACAATTCTCTGATTGGTTGATGGTAACAGGGTGGTGTCACAAGGGTTAATATTATCAATCGGTAGCCGGCAGTAGGCCTGGGGGCTACATGCTCATGTCATCAAGTAGTTAACTTTTTCCATTTGGTGAGGGTTTTAGCATCTGTAAAACAACTCTGGAAATGTACATCAGATACTATTATCTAGACACTTCAGAGAAGAGCTAAAGCAGAGGATATAGGGGAAGGGTTTTGTTCTGGGAAGGCCTCATAGGGTTCTGTTCAGTTACAAAATCACCCTGTAACAGGGAAGAGCCAATTTTGACTCCATGTTGGGTCTGTTTTTTGACTTTAACCTTTGCTTTTCGTTGCTTTTGTTATTATAATGATACATAATGGCCTGCCTCAGGGAACCCTGCCCCTCTGCTTGAATGTTAAACCAAAGTGCCTTTGTTCAGGGAAGTATCCTGACCCTGTCCACCTGTGGATGGCTGCAAGAAAGAAGAAATTAACACATCCCCTCCCCGAGGCTGGCCATTCTAAGAGATATTTGCAAGAGTTATGGCCTTTTTACTTTAGTTCCCCACCTCCTCCCCCTCTCTGTTCTATAAAAGAAACTGGCATCCAAGCCCCAATAAGATGGTTTTTTAGAGACATTACTCTGCCGTCTTCTCGGTCTTCCAACTTTCTGAATAAAATCGTATTCTTTGCCTCAACACCTCGTCTCCTGATTTATTGGCCTGTCGTGCGGCAAGCAGAGCAAGCTTGGACTCAGTAACATTTTTACCTTCGACAATATGCAAAACATAACTTCCGATCTTCTCTCTCCTTTAACAGCCATTTCCATGCCTTTTGCTCGTCCAAAAGAGTTTCTCTCTCACCTCCCCAAGGCGTCCTCATCTCAGTTTAAACAACCACCCTCCACCCAGTTGTTCAGGCCCAAAACCTTGGCATCATCATTCCTCCTTTTCCCTATCCCCTACAACCAATGCATCAGCAAATCCTCTTGATTCTGTTTCCAAAACATAATTTGAATCTGTCCATTTTCACTCTATAACCACTGCCATCACCTTATTACAAGCCAGGATAACTTCAACAGATCCCTAAATACGCTTCTCTAATTCATTCTCTATGTAGTAGATGTGGAATGGAGCAGATGGAAGAATTAGTGACCATCTGATATGTTGTAAGGCTACCAAATTATACTTAATTTGGGGTACTAAAAGATTATTCTTTCCGATAATTACTTTATTATTTTAAAATAAAATTCTATATATTCCTTGTGAGAAAAATGTTTATCTCCATTATCCTGTCTCCTTTGTAAATCATATGAATCAGTTAGCACTTTGCTAATTTGCTTTATTTTTTAATCATTATTGAATCTCATTTTTATTCAGCAGAGAAAAGAAGTTCACAAATATCTTTTTGGGGTGTCTAAAGTACTGGACAATCCTTTTGATCAGTGAGGAGTTAGTTTTAAATTTCAGAGAAAGGATAATTCACAACATTGTTGACATTTTTTTCCTTCCAGTTTTATTGAGATATAATTGACATACAGCATTGTATAAGTTTAAGATGTACAGCATAATGATTTGACTTACATACACCATGAAATGATTATCACAGTAAGTTTAGTGAACATCCATCATCTCACATAGATACAAAATTAAAGAAATAGAAAAAAATGTTTTTCTTGTGATGAGAACTCAGGATTTACTCTCAACAACTTTCATATACAACATACAGCAGGGTTAATTATATTTATCATGTTGTACTTTACATCCCTAGAACTTATTCATCTATTAACTGGAAGTTTGTGCCTTTCGGCCACCTTCATCCAATTCCCACTACCCTAACACCTTGCCTCTGGTAAACACAAATCTGATATATTTTTCTTACTTATTTATTTATTTTTGGCTGAATTGGGTCTTCATTGCTGCATAGCTTGCAGTGAACGGGGGCTGCTCTTCGGTGTGGTACGCGGGCTTCTCTCTGCAGTGGCTTCTCTTATTGTGGAGCAGGGGCTCTAGGCGTGCGGGCTTCAGTAGTTGTGGCATGTGGGCTCAGTAGTTGTGGCTCGTGGGCTCAGTAGTTGTGGCACACATCACCAGGGAAGTCCCTGGTATATTTTTATATGAGTTATGTTAGTCCCTATTACACAATTTGGTATTTCTATACATTTTTAAATGATCACCACAATAAGTTTATATGTCCCAATAAGAAGATATTACATAGTTATTTACTATATCCCCCACACTGTACATAGCAATATGTGATTATTTTAAGTTGCTTCTCTCTTAAGTTCAGATGCATTTTAACAGTATTGCACTTTTCACTCCCCACTCCACCCTGCCCACCATTTATTGCTTTTGACATCATATTTTACATCTTTTGGTTTTGTGTATCCCTTAACTACTTATTGTAGGTATAGATAATTTTACTACTTTGGTCTTTTGATCTTCCCACTACCTTTATAAATGGCTGATGTACTACCTTTACTATATATTTGCCTTTACCAATGAGACTTTTCCTTTTATAATTTTTATACTTTTTTTTTTTTTGGCCACATCACACCACATGTGGGATCTTAGTTCCCTGACCAGGGATCGAACCTGAGTCTCCTGCATTGGAAACGCAGAGTCCTAACCATTGGACTGCCAGGGAAGCCCCATCCTTTTTTAATTTTTGGCTGCATTGTGTCTTCATTGCTACACACGGGCTTTCTCTAGTTGTGGCGAGCAGGGGCTACTCTTTGTTGTGGTGTGCAGGCTTCTCATTGTGGTGGCTTCTCTTGTTGCGGAGCAAGGGCTCTGGGCACGTGGGCTTCAGTAGTTGTGGCACGTCGGCTCAGTAGCTGTGGCTCATGGGCTCTAGAGTGCAGGCCCAGTAGTTGTGGCACATGGACTTAGTTGCTCCACCGCATGTGAGATCTTCCTGGACCAGGGCTCAAACCTGTGTCCCCTGCATTTGTAGGTGGATTCTTAACCACTGCAACACCAGGGAAGTCCCCTTTCATAATTTTTATGTTTCTATTTGTAGCCTTTTCTTTTTTGCTGAGACAACTGTAGCATTTTGTTTGAAGCTGGTTTGATGGTGCTGAACACTTTTAGCTTTTGCTTGTCTGTAAAACTTTTGATGTCTCTGTCAAATCTGAATGAAAGCATTGCCAGGTAGAGTATTCTTGGTTGTAGGTTTTTCCCTTTCATCACTTTAAGTATATTGTGCCACTCCGTTATGGCCTGCAGAGTTTCTGCTGAAAAGAGAGCTGATAGCCTTATGGGAGTTCTCTTGAAGGTAACTTGTTGCTTTTCCCTTGCTGCTTTTAATATTCTCTTTACCTTTAATTTTTGCCACTTTAATTACAATGTGTCTTGTGGTCCTCTTTTGGTTGATCCTGTTTGAAACTCTTTGTGCTACCTGGACCTGGATATCTGTTTCCTTCCCCAGGTTAGGGAAGATTTTAGCTCTGAAATCTTCAAATATGCTCTCTGTCCCTGTTCTCTCTTTCTTTTCTCCTTCTAGGACCCCTATAATGTGAATGTAAGTACATTTGATGTTCTCTCAGAGGTCTTTTAAACTGTCCTCATTTCTTTTTTATTCTTTTGTCTGTTCAGCATCAGTGATTTCCACTACCTCTGTCTTCAGTTCACTGATCCGTTCCTCTGTGTTATTTAATCTACTGGCTGCTACAGCCAGCTATATGATTTTTTTTTGAATTTTATTTAATTTACTTTTTTATACAGCAGGTTCTTATTAGTTATCTCTTTTATACATATTAGTGTATATATGTCAATCCCAATCTCCCAGTTCATCCCACCACCACCACCCCCCTGCCACTTTCCCCCTTTAGTGTCATATGTTTGTTCTCTACATCTGTAACTCTATTTCCGCCCTGCAAACTGGTTCATCTGTACCATTTTTCTAGGTCCCACACATATGCATTAATATACGATATTTGTTTTTCTCTTTCTGACTTACTTCACTCTGTATGACAGTCTCTAGATGCATCCACGTCTCTACAAATGACCCAATTTCATTCCTTTTTATGGCTGAGAAATATTCCATTGTATATATGTACCACATCTTTATCCATTCGTCTGTCAATGGTCATTTAGGTTGCTTCCATGACCTGGCTAGTGCTGCAATGAACATTGGGGTGCATGTGTCTTTTTGAATTATGGTTTTCTCTGGGTATATGCCCAGTACTGGGATTGCTGGGTCATATGCTAATTCTATTTTTAATTTTTTAAGGAACCTCCATACTGTTCTCCATAGTGGCTGTATCAATTTTCATTACCACCAACAGTGCAAGAGGGTTCCCTTTTCTCCACACCCTCTCCAGCATTTGTTGTTTGTAGATTTTCTGATGATGCCCATTCTAACCGGTGTGAGGTGATACCTCATTGTAGTTTTGATTTGCATTTCTCTAATAATCAGTGATGTTGAGCAGCTTTTCATGTGCTTCTTGGCCATCTGTATGTCTTCACTTGTATGATTTTTAAAAATCGAATGAGGACTTACCTGGTGGCACAGTGGTTAAGAATCCACCTGCCAATGCAGGAGACATGGGTACAATCCCTGGTCTGGGAAGATCGCACATACTGGGGAGCAACTAAGCCCGTGCACCGCAACTACTGAGCCTGCACTTTACAGCCCGCGAGCCACAACTACTGAGCCGAGTGCCACAGCTACTGAAACCCATGTGCCTAGAGCCTGTGTTCTGCAACAAGAGAAGCCACTGCAATGAGAAGCCCACGCACAGCAACGAAGAGTAGCCCCTGCTCACCGCAAGTAAAGAAAGCCCATGTGCAGCAACGAAGACCCAATGTGGCCAAAAATAAATAAATAAATTTATAAATAAAGATAAAAATTCAATGAAAAACATTAAAATACTTTCAAAGTTGGGAAAATATTCAAAATATAGTGTAAAGGAATAAAAACTACTGAAGATTAAAAAACAAACAAACAAACAAAGCTTCTAACTTCTCATTCTGTTCATCCATTCCTCTCCTGAGTTACAATCATTTCCTTGAACTCTCTATAGGGTAGGTTGCCTATCTCTACTTCACAATTCTTCTGGGCGTTTTTCCTGTTTGTTTGGAAGATATTCCTCTGTTGCCTCAATTTGCCTATTTGTTGGGTTTTGTTTGTTTGTTTGTTTGTTTTTGCAGTACTTGGGCCTCTCACTGTTGTGGCCTCTCCTGTTGTGGAGCACAGGCTCCGACGTGCAGGCTCAGCGGCCATGGCTCACGGGCCCAGCCGCTCCGTGGCATGTGGGATCTTCCCGGACCGGGACACGAACCCATGTCCCCTGCATCGGCAGGCGGACTCTCAACCACTGTGCCACCAGGGAAGCCCCCTATTTGTTGTTTTTATTTCTAGTAGGTTGGTTACATTTCCCTACCTTGGAGAAGTGGCCTTTGAGTCCTTGGAGATGTCCTATGGTCCCAGCAATGCACTCTCTCTGGTTACCAGAGCTATATAGTATGGGGGTGCCTCATATTTGGGCTCCATGGGTCCTTCTGTTGTGGTGGATTGACTACTGTGGGCAGTCTGGTAATTATGGCTGGCCCTGATCCAGTTAGTTGCCAGGTCCTGCTTTGTACAGAGCCTGCTGGCCACTGGTTGGAGGGCCCGAGTCACAAGGCTGCTGGCTAAGGGGACTTGAGGGACCCAAGGGCTAGAGCTGGCCCAGTGGTGTGCAGAGCTGGTTCCTGGAGTGGGCGGTAGTTGGGTAGGGGTCCAGGATCTAGTGTCGGCCTGCTGATAGATGGGGCAAGTTCCTGACTGGCTGCAGGGTCCAAGGTGCCCCAAAGCTGGTTCTTGGCAGGTTTTGGTGAGTGTGGCTGCATCCTGGGGCAGCTGGCTGAGGGGGCCAAAGTATGTCAGAGCTAATACTGGCCTGCTGGTAGGTGGAGCCAGGTTCCCGGGTATCTGGCTGCAGGGCCTTGGGAGTCCTGGACCTGGTGGTGGCCTGCTGGTGGGCAAGACTGGAGCCCAAGGGATTCTGGGACTGTTGTCTGCCCACTGATGAGTGAGGTCAAGTCCTGGGGCTAGTGCTGGTCTACTGGTGGGTGGAGCTGGGACCTGAGGTCTCTGGCTGTAGGACCCTGGCATCCTGGAGTTGGTGTTTTGGTCTGATGGTGGATGGGACCAGGGTCCAGGGACTCCTGTGGCTGGTGTCTAACTACTGGTGCATTAGGCTGGTCCTGGGGCTAGCGCTGGCCCACTGGCAGTTGGATCTGGGCCCAGGGTCTCTGGCTGCATGGCCTGAGGGACCCCACTGCTAGTGCCAGTGCCCTGGTGTGTGGGGCCAGGTCCTGAGCCTTCTGGTGGACAGGGCTGGTCTGAAGTGGCTGTGGTCTCAGGGGGTCTTAAGGTAGTAGTCCTGTTGGTAGGTGAGGCTGTGTTACTGCCCAGCTAGTTGCCTGGCCTGAGGCATCCCAGTACTGGTGCTGACACACTGGTGGGTTGGGTCAGGTCTCAGTGCTAATAAGCTCCAGGGAGGATTCCAAAATTGCCCTTGCCAGCACCGGTGTTCTTGTGGTAGAATGAGCTCCCAAAAATTGGCTGCCACCAGTGTCTGTGGCCCCAGGTTGAGCTCTAGTTGCCTCCTGCCCCTTCAGGAGACTCTCCAAGATCAGCAAGTGGGTCTGACCTAGGCTCCTTTCAAATAACTGCTTCTGCCCTGGTTCCCAAAGCATGTGAGATTTTGTGTGCACCCTTTAAGAGTAGAGTCTCATTTCCCACAGCCCTCTAGCTCTCCTGAAAGTAAATCCTGCTGCCCTTCAAACCCAAACGTTCTGAGGACTCATCTTCTTGGTGCAGGACTCCCAGGCTGAGGAGCCCAATGTGGGGTTTAGACCCCTCACTCCTTGGGGAGAACCTCTGCAGTTGTAATTTTCTTCCCATTTGTGGATTGCCTACCCAGGGGTATAGGTTTTGACTATAACGCCTCTCCATCTTCCTACTGATCTTGTGGTTCCTTCTTTATATCTTTAGTTATAGAAGATATTTTCTGATAGCCTTCCAGTTTTTCTCATCATTAGTTGCTTGGTAAATAGTTGTAATTTTCTTGTGCCTATGGGTGGAGGTGAGTGCTGGGACTTCTTATTCTGCCATCTTCAAATCTCGGGAACCACAACCTTGTTGAAAATTTTTATGACCTATTTACTAAGAGTAAATGTACTAGCACTTTATTACTATGATATTAAGATTCTATGAAATGTATATAGGGGAATAATAAAATAATTATTCTCTGCTTTAGGTATGGAAAGTGTTTTCCAGCTGCTGAATATTAAGGAAAAAAGTAGAATTTTCTTTTTTAAAAAAAATATTTATTTGGTTGCTCTCGGTATTAGTTGCAGCAGGTGGGTTCCTTAGTTGCGGCATGCAAACTCTTAGTTGCAGCATGCATGTGAGATCTAGTTCCCTGATGAGGGATTGAACCCGGGCCCCCTGCATTGGGGGCATGGAGTGTTAACCACTGCACCACTGGGGAAATCCCCAAAGTAGAATTTTCTACGAACATTTTCTGTTAAACATAATGGATGTCCAATCAATGTCAGTCTGATTGTGGTCTCATTTAGGAGTTGGGACTCCACTCTTTCTTGAATTTTTGTTCATATATTAACTTCCAGATGATATGAGGCTGGTAAAGATATCTAATATGTCTGAAGAAAAGAATCAGAATCCAAAAATCTCACCTGGCTGTAATAATGAGCTAATGTGAAAATATCTAGTAAGGAAAGAAAATAAAATCTAGTGCTCAGGTTCAAAGCCACACAAGTATGAAGAGGTAGGATAGGAGCAAAGGAACATTAATGTCAATAAAAAGCATTTCAATCTGTGGGTTCAAGTTTCTTAAAAATGTTCATAACCATTTATCTTAATAAATCCTCAAATTTTGGTATGAGCACTTTCATCCTAGCATTATCAATAAGAGCAGAAAGTATAAACAACATAAAAATATAACAGCACAGCAATCGTCAAATAATTCTTACAGATATATGACAATTTTTAAGTTATTAAAACTCATATAAGGCTAATTACATGGGAGAATACTCAGAATATAATACATGAAAATAGAAGATGCAAAATTCCACATATGTACTAAAATTCTAACTTTGAAAAAAAACTATAATTTTATCTCCTACTCTGAGTAGGGGAAAAAACTGGAAGAAAATTTTCAAAATGTTATCGGTGCTTGAATGCGTTTGGTAGAAAATGGGATAATTTTTACTTTTTATTCATTTAAAATATTTTAAAACTCACCTGCTCATTGAAGAAAATCTAAACATCATGTTAAATCATACATTAGAAAATGAAAGTTCTTTATGTTCTCCTCTCTGCCACCTCCTAGAAATCCACTGTTAACAGTTTGCTTTATTCTCCTCTGTTTTCTGTGTATACATTAAAGGATATATGAAGGAGTTTCTCAAATGTGGTGGATATATTAGTTACATTAAAATAACCTAGAGTGTTTATTAAAAAGGCAGACTTCCAGGCTCCAACCTGTGAAGATTCTGATTTCACAGGTCAGGAATTAGGTCCCAAATCTGCCTATTCCAAGTATCCCAGGTGATTTTTATATGTATTAATGATTGAGAACCCTTAAGAGCATGTGCTTTAGAACCCAACAAGTCCTGCCATATACGAGCTGTGAGAGACTTTGGGTGCATTACTAACCCTGCTGGGTCTTAGTTTCCTTACCTGTAAAATTAGGATAGAAATAGTAGCATCTGCATCATAGTTATTGTAGGGATTAAATATGATAATACATGTAAAATATAATATAGTATAATGTATTACACATGAAAGCACTCAATAAATGTAATAAGACCTAATACTTATATAACGCTTACTGTATGTCAGGCACTGTTCTATATAACGCTTACTGTATGTCAGGCACTCTTCTATGCACTGTTCTATGCACATTTAATGCTGGAATTAAATTCCTCCTTGTGGAGACCTTAAGTACCATTTAAACTTTACATCTTAGAAAAGGAGGAGTCAAAAGTGGCCAATAGGAGTGATACACTAAAAGGAAAAAAATGATGATGCAGAAGATAGAAGGGGGAAATTTTCCAGAATCATTTTCTTGATAAAGAAAGGGGATGGCACCTACTGCACAAATGGAGAGGGGTTGGCCTTTGCTAGGAGCATGGACAATCACACATAGAAGTGGAATGGCTACAGTGCAGCAGATGGGCTGTTGGAAGTGAAAGTTCTCTTCTGATTGCTCCTCTTCTCTGGCTGAAGTTGGAAGCTAGCTGATAGTTAGGATGTTGTGAGGTTTAAGAAGAAAGGAAAAAAGAAGAAGATATTTTTGATGGAGGGAGAGTGAAGGGACTAAGGAAATGCATTATGATTCCTAGGCAGCCCAAGGACGCACTTGAGACTAGTGATCCTGAATTTTTTTTGAGACTACTCAGCATAGCTAAGGAAACTAAGATTCAGCAGAGTTAAGTAATGTGCCTAAGGTCTCACAGCTCATGAGTGGCAAAACCTATTTGGTTCTAAAACCACATTCAGCTGCTCAGGCACAAACACTGAATAGGTATAGAATAGAATGTAACCTAGGTTGGGATTTTGCTGAGGGAGGTGATCATAGATGTAAAAGAGTGAGTATGATGATTGACCATAGGATTAAAGTTGAATTTGGAGGGTGAAGAACAGTGTAAGATAATAGGATCAAAGTACTGTATGTCTGGGTAAGAGTCTAAGGATTGTTGGAGTCAAGATACAAGAGGGGGGACTTCCCTAGTGGCGCAGTGGTTAAGAATCTGCCTGCCAATTCAGGAGACACAGGTTTGAGCCCTGGTCTGGGAAGATCCCACATGCCGCGGAGCAACTAAGCCCTTGTGCCACAACTACTAAGCCTGCGCTCTAGAGCCCTCGAGCCACAACTACTGTGCTCTAGAGCCCTTGAGCCACAACTGTAGCCCGCACACCCACAGCCCGTGCCCATGCACCACAATGAAGAGTAGCCCCCACTCACTGCAACTAGAGAAAGCCATGCACAGCAACGAAGACCCAATGCAGACATAAATAAATAAATAAATTTATTTAAAAAATAAAAATAAAATATTTTAAAAATACCAAAAAAAAGAAAAAAGATACAAGAGGGACCAAGTTGAGAGATAGAAGGAAGCATCTGGAGGGTGAAATTGGTAATGACAATGGCTAAATTATGATCAAGGGGGAGAATAGTTGAGGTAGGGCAGAGGACAGGATCACTAGAAAACAAGAGGTAAGAGAACTGAGAAGCCAGGCATTCCAGATGCTTTTGATGTCCTAGTCATATCTCCTTGACCTACTTCTGGTTTCAGCAACAGCTATGGTAGAAGACATTTCAGACTCCCCCTGACATCTTCCCACCTGAAAAGGGCACCTCTTCTGCTTTCACCTCAAGGTCTTCTCTGAAAGCCCAGGAGCCTGCTAGGTTTACAGGCAAGAACAAAGTACAGCTAGTATGAGGAAGATATGCTTCAGGGAACAACCCTCAGCCAGTAGGGTCAGAAGTCAGTGAATAAGTGCCCCAGCCTCTGGTCCTTTGACAGACAATTTTGTGAGACACTCAGGATGCTTCCTGGAGGTCTCACTGGACTTGACTACCCTCCCCCACCCCTTTTTTTCATAGTGGTGACCTTGATGCCACACCTTTACAGAGGCTTTTCCTCTTTCCTTATATCTTACTCTCCTTGCTCCCTGCTTCCTGCTTCCTGGGTTACCTCCCAAATAAACCACTTGTATCCAAAGCCCTTGTTTCAGGGTGTACTTTCAGGAGAAACCTTACTAAAACATCAGGGTACTCATAATCTTCTGTGAATATTGAAATCACTAAAAATTATGACAGGAGTCATGTTGGAGAGAATGATAGTGAGTCAGGACCTAAATTAAGGAATGAGGGAGTATGACCTGGGGGCGGGGTTCAGCACATGATTGTGACAGAGGGTTAATGGATGGATAGTCCATTGACACCAAACTCAAAGCTGAGTGCTTTTAGGGAGGAGGGGAGGAGGATGATTTGGAAGTGGCAATGGGGAGAAAAGAAGACCAGCACACGAGCTCAGACTCAGTGGTATGTCAGCCATAACTTGAGAGAGATGCAGGAGAAGCACTGACTTCAGAGGAGAATCAAGTTTCACTTAGAATAAGAAAGTAAAAGACTATTAAGAGAAAAGTTTGAGGCTACGGAGGATTTTACTGCCTGTCCAGAGGCTTGCAGGTTGGGCAAAGGGGAGATGGAATCAGAAGGGTAAGTGCTGAGGTGTATCTGGATAAGCGGTAACCCTAGATGTTGGGGTTCCTTGTGGAGACTGACATAACAAAGCTAAAGGCATAATGAGATTGGTTTTAATGGTGGAAGGGCAGAAAATAGGGGTGTGTCAGGCAGTAGGGAAGGGTAGGGACCTTGCCAGAAACACACAGAGCTCTAGGGTCCCCTTCTCTGCTGCAGTTGAAAGTGCAGAAGCTGGGAAGGGCCGCTTCTACTTCACTCAAATACACAGGGTTCTTGGGAATTCTCTTGACCTTTACTAGAGGGGGCAGGGAACCGCGGAGAGACATGGGCTTATCTGAGGTACTGAGAATTCTGGAGAACAAAAAAAAATTATTTTTGGTCGTGCCACAAGGCTTGTGGGATCTTAGTTCCCTGACCAGGGATCAAACCCATGCCCCGCCCTGCTTTGGAAGTGAGATGTCTTAACCACTGGACTGCCAGGGAATTCCCTGGAGAACAAATTTGAATAACTTGTTTGTGGCTAGTCTTCTCAAAGCAACTGGTGAATAGTCACCTGTCCTTTTAATATCTTTCATTAACAATTGTTAACTAATGCCTGAAGCTTATGCCTCAATTATATTTTCTAGACAAGGATGAATTAAATAATATGGGCTTATGATATTCTATTTGTATTACAGAAAATCCCCCAAAAGCCAAAAAATAGCAGAAGTGTCCAAAGGTTAAAAATATTGCAGGGCTTCCCTGGTGGCGCAGTGGCTGAGAGTCCACCTGCCGATGCAGGGGACACGGGTTCGTGCCCCGGTCCGGGAAGATCCCACATGCCTTGGAGCGGCTGGGCCCGTGAGCCATGGCTGCTGAGCCTGCGCGTCCGGAGCCTGTGCTCCGCAACGGGAGAGGCCACAACAGTGAGAGGCCCAGCATACCGCAAAAAAAAACAAAACAAACAAACAAACAAGAAACAAAAAAAAATATATTGCAAAACAATACTGTAAGTCCCCACGATTATCAATTCTTGAAAAACCAGTGATTAGGTACGTGATTTCTGGAACAAATAGATATTTTAACCAATGTGTGGGGTTGACCAACTTCTATCCTGTGGGTCAAATTATATTCCACAATATCAGCTAGTTTTGTTGATTGACAGAACTGGGACTAGATTCAAGTCTTCAGATTTGTGATTTAAAGTTTTTCTTGTCTTAAGGATGGTTTCAGAAAAAAACAAAACAGACAAATACTCAAGGCACGTTTTGCTTGTTCTGTGAGGCTGAACTTACACTCCTGGACCTGATTCTTATCTCCTCTGAGGCTGCCTCACTGAAAACTCAAACTCTAGTTCCTCTTGCCCCCTGTCCACAGCAGTGAATCTCCCCTGTGTTACTCTCATGATGTACCCTAACTCTCTTCACATAGGAGAGGAGGGATTAAACCAGATGACTGCAGATTTTTGGACTTTTTTGCTAGACCCGTTTGCATATCCTCTGGACCTCTTTGCTCCAGTGCCCAAATCAAGCTCATTCTTTCTCTCTTACTCTCCCAGTGAGTAGATTCACCAGCAGTTGGAAACACTTCTTCATGAAGAGAGAAGACAAGTCAGAGGTTTTAAC
This sequence comes from Monodon monoceros, assembly GCF_005190385.1. Taxonomy (NCBI): domain Eukaryota; kingdom Metazoa; phylum Chordata; class Mammalia; order Artiodactyla; family Monodontidae; genus Monodon; species Monodon monoceros. The sequence continues at coordinate 23,921,795 of NW_021703784.1, forward strand.
TCCGGGATCCTTAACCTTGCATTCTGGAGCCCTCCAGCGACCACCGTTGGTCTTGCGGCAGCTGTGATGGAAAGTGTTCAAAACAGCATCTCACTAGCTCCCCCCAAGTGGCATGTCAGTTAGCTACAGTGGCAGGAGCTGCCATCTGAGGTCACATTGACTTTTTGGCTTAAGGGGGATGTAAAAGATCCTGAAAGAAACATGTACAGGCACGTAATCACTTCTAATACTTGTTTCATTATCTATCATTACACAATTATTCACTTTCCCAATACCAGGAAAAAACTTTACCTTGCCTAATGAAGTGCTAAGTAGAACAAAAATTAGCAGTTTTTGGCCAGGTATAACACTTTATTCATGCTATCACTTGGAGACATCATCTAATTAGAATTTTTTTTATTGGAGTATAATTGCTTTACAATGTTCTGTTAGTTTCTGCTGTACACCAAAATGAATCAGCTATATGTACACATATATCCCCTACCTCTTGGACATCCCTCCCACTTCCCTCTCCCAATCCCACCCATCTAGGTCATTACAGAGCACCGAGCTGAGCTCCTTGTACTGTACAGCAGCTTCCCACTAGTTACCTATTTTACTCCTGGTAGTGTATATATGTCAATGCTAATCTCCCAATTCATCCCACCCTCCCCTTCCCCACCCTGTGTCCGCATGTCCGTTCTCTACATCTGTGTCTCTATTTCTGCCCTACAAATAGGCCCATCTGTACCATTTTTTTAGATTCCATATACATGTGTTAATATACGATATTGTTTTTCTCTTTCTGACTTACTTCACCCTGTATGACAGACTCTATGGCCATCCACATCTCTACAAATAACCCAATTTTGTTACTTTTTTATGGCTGAATAATATTCCATTGTATATATGTGCCACATCTTCTTTATCCATTCATCTGTCGACGGACACTTAGGTTGCTTCCATGTCCTGGCTATTGTAAATAGTGCTGCAATGAACATTGGGGTACATGTAACTTTTTGAGTTATGGTTTTCTCAGGGTATATGCCCAGTAGCAGGATTGCTGGGTCATATGGTAGTTCTATTTTTAGTTTTTTAAGGAACCTCCATACTGTTCTCCATAGTGGCTGTATCAACTTACATTCCCAACAGCAGTGCAAGAGGGTTCCCTTTTCTCAACAACATCTCTAGCATTTATTGTTTGTAGATCTTTTGATGATGGACATTCTGACTGGTGTGAGGTGGTACCTCACTATAGTTTTGATTTGCATTTCTCTAATGATTAGTGATGTTGAGCATCCTTTCATATGTCTGTTGGCAATCTGTATATCTTCTCTGGAGAAATGTCTATTTAAGTCTTCCACCCATTTTTTTTTTTTTTTTTCTTTGCGGTACGTGGGCCTCTCACTGTTGTGGCCTCTCCCGTTGTGGAGCACAGGCTCTGGACGTGCAGGCCCAGTGGCCATGGCTCATGGGCCCAGCCGCTCCATGGCATGTGGGATATCCCAGACCGGGGCACAAACCCACGTCCCCTGTATCGGCAGGCGGACTCTCAACCACTGCGCCACCAGGGAAGCCCCGCCCATTTTTTTGATTGGGTTGTTTGTTGTTTTGATATTGAGCTGCATGAGCTGCTTATATATTTTGGAGATTAATTCTCTGTCAGTTGCTTCATTTGCAAATATTTTCTCTCATTCTGAGGGTTGTCTTTTTGTCTTGTTTATGGTTTCCTTTGCGGTGCAGAAGCTTTTACGTTTAATTAGGTCCCATTTCTTTATTTTTGTCTTTATTTTCATTACTCTAGGAGGTGGGTCAAAAAAGATCTTGATGTGATTTATGTCAAAGAGTGATTTTCCTATGTTTTCCTCTAAGACTTTTAGAGTGTCTGGTGTTACATTTAGGTCTTTAATCCATTTTGAGTTTATTTTTGTGTGTGGTGTTAAGGGGTGTTCTAATTTCATTCTTTTAAATGTAGCTGTCCAGTTTTCCCCACACCACTTATTGAAGAGGCTGTTTTTTCTCCATTGTATATTCTTCCCCTCTTTGTCATAGATTAGGTTACCATAGGTGTGTGGGTTTATCTCTGGGCTTTCTATCCCATACCATTGATCTATATTTCTATTTTTGTGCCAGTACCATACTGTCTTGATTAGTGTAGCTTTGTAGTGTCTCCTGAAGTTGAGGAGCTTAATTCCCCCAACTCCGTTTTTCTTTCTCAAGATTGCTTTGGCTATTCGGGGTCTTTTGTGTTTCCATACAAATTGTAAAAGTTTTTGTTCTAGTTCTGTGAAAAATGCCATTGGTAATTTGATAGGGATTGTATTGAATCTAGACTGCTTTGGTTAGTATAGTCATTTTCACAATATTGAGTCTTCCGATCCGAGAACATTGTGTATCTCTCCATCTGTTTGTGTAATCTTTGATTTCTTTCATCAGTGTTTTATAGTTTTCTGAGTACAGATCTTTTGCCTCCTTAAGTAGGTTTATTTCTAGGTATTTTATTCTTTTTGTTGCAATGGTAAATGGGAGTGTTACCTTAATTTCTCTTTCTGATTTTTCATTGTTAGTGTATAGGAATGCAAGAGATTTCTGTGCGTGAATTTTGTATCCTGCAACTTTACCAAATTCATTGATTAGCTCTAGTAGTTTTTTGGTGGCATCTTTAGGATTTTCTATGTATAGTATGATGTCATCTGCAAACAGTGACAATTTTATTTCTTCTTATCCAATTTGTACTCCTTCTATTTCTTTTTCTTCTCTGATTGCTGTGGCTAGGACTTCCAAAACTATTTTCAATGATAGTGGTGAGAGTGGACATCCTAGTCTTTTTCCTGACCTTAGAGGAAACGGTTTCAGTTTTTCACCATTGAGAATGATTTTTGCTTTGGGTTTGTAGTGTATGGCCTTTATTATGTTGAGGTAGGTTCCCTCTATGCCCACTTTCTGGAGAGTTTTTATCATAAATGGGTGTTGAATTTTGTCAATAGCTTTTCTGCATCTATTGAGATGATCATATGGTTTTTATTCTTCAATTTGTTAATATGGAGTATCACATTGATTGATTTGCACATATTGAAGAATCCTTGCATCCCTGGGATAAATCCCACGTAATCATGATGTATGGTCCTTTTAATGTGTTGTTTTATTTTGTTTGCTAATATTTTGTTGAGGTTTTTTGTGTGTGGTGTTAAGGTGATACTGGTCTGTAATTTTCTTTTTTGGGGATATCTTTGTCTGGTTTTGGTATCAGGGTGATGGTGGCCTTGTAGAACAAGCTTGGAAGTGTTCCTCCCTCTGCAATTTTTTGGAAGAGTTTGAGAAGGATATGTATTAACTCTTCTCTAAATGTTTGATAGACTTTGCCCATGAAGCCATCTGGTCCTGGGCTTTTGTTTGTTGGAAGATTTTTAATTACAGTTTCAGTTTCATTACCTGTGATTGGTCTGTTCATATTTTCTATTTCTTCCTGGTTCAGTCTTGGAAGGTTGTACCTTTCTAAGAATTTGTCCATTTCTTCCAGGTTGTCTATATAATTGGCATATAGTTGCCTGTAATAATCTCTTATGATCCTTTGTATTTCTGCAGTGTCAGTTGTAATTTCTCCTTTGTCATTTCTAATTTTATTGATTTGAATCCTCTCCCTGTTTTCTTAATGAGTCTGGCTAAAGGTTTATCAATTTTATTTATCTTCTCAAAGAACCAACTTTTACTTTTATTGATGTCTGCTATTGTTTTCTTTGTTTCTATTTCATTTATTTCTGGTCTGATCTTTATGATTTCTTTCCTTCTGCTGACTTTGGGTTTTCTTTGTTCTTCTTTCTCTAGTTGCTTTAGGTGCAAGGTTAGATTGTTTGTTTGAGATTTTTCCTGTTTCTTGAGGTGAGATTGAATTGCTATAAACTTCCCTCTTAGAACTGCTTTTGCTGCATCGCATAGATTTTGGGTCATTGTGTTTTCATTGTCATTTGTTTCTAGGTATTTTTTGATTTCCTCTTTGATTTCTTCAGTGATCTCTTAGTTATTTAGTAGTGTATTGTTTAGCCTCCATGTGTTTGTGGGGTTTTTTTTTCACATTTTAATTAATTAATTAATTTATTTATTTTTGGCTGTGTTGGGTCTTTGTTTCTGTGCAAGGGCTTTTCTCTAGTTGTGGCAAGCGGGGGCCACTTTTCATCGCGGTGCGCGGGCCTCTCACTATCGCGGCCTCTCTTCTTGCAGAGCACAGGCTCCAGACGCGCAGGCTCAGTAGTTGTGGCTCACGGGCCTAGTTGCTCCGTGGTGTGTGGCGTCGTCCCAGACCAGGGCTCGAACCTGTGTCCCCTGCATTAGCAGGCAGATTCTCAACCACTGCGCCACCAGGGAAGCCCATGTTTGTGTTTTTTATAGTTTTTTCCTGTGATTGATTTCTAATCTCATAGCATTGTGGTAGGAAAAGATGCTTGATAAAATTTGTATTTTCTTAAATTTCCTGAGGCTTGATTTTTGGCCCAAGATGTGATCTATCCTGGAGAATGTTCCGTGTGCACTTGAGAAGAACTTGTATTCTGTCACTTTCAGGTGGAATGTCCTATAAATATCAGTTAAATCTATATGGTGTATTGTGTCATTTAAAGCTTGTGTTTCCTTATTTACTTTTTTTTTTTTTTGGCTGCATTGGGTCTTTGTTGCTGCTCACACAGGCTTTCCCTAGTTGAGGCAAGTGGGGGCTACTCTTCGTTTCGGTGTGCGGGCTTCTTTCTCATTGCAGTGGCTTCTCTTGTTGTGGAGCATGGGCTCTAGGTGTGCGGGCTTCAGCAGTTGCAGCACACGGCCTCAGTAGTTGTGGCTTACAGGCTCTAGAGCGGCGCAGGGTCAGTAGTTGTTGTACATGGGCTTAGTTGCTCCATGGCATGTGGGATCTTCCCAAACCAGGGATTGAATCCATGTCCTCTGCATTGGCAGGCAAATTCTTAACCACTGTGCCACCAGGGAAGTCCCTCCTTATTTACTTTCTGTCTGGATGATCTGTCCATTGGTGTAAGTGGGGCGTCAAAGTCCCCCACCATTATGGTGTTACTGTTGATTTTCCCTTTTAGCATTTGCCTTATGTACTGTGGTGCTCCTATGTTGGGTGCATAATTATTTATAATCTTTTTCTTGGATTGATCCCTTGATCATTATGTAGTGATCTTCCTTGTCTCTTGTAACAGTCTTTATTTTTAAGACTTTAGACTTTTTAAAATCTGATATGAGTATTGCTACTCCAGCTTTCTTCGATCACCTCACTTTCATTCTGTATGTGTCCCTAGGTCTGAAGTGGGTCTCTTGTAGACAGCATATATATGAGTCTTGTTTTTGTATCCATTCAGCCAGTGTGTCTTTTGGTTGGAGCATTTAATCCATTTACATTCAAGGTAATTATCGATATGTATGTTCCTATGACCATTTTCTTGATTGTTTTGTTTTTGTGGGTCTTTTTCTTTTCTTGTATTTCCTGCTTAGAAAAGTTCCTTTAGCATTTGTTGTAAAGCTGGTTTTGTGGTGCTGAATTCTCTTAACTTTTGCTTGTCTGTAAAGCTTTTGATTTCTCCATCGAATCCGAATGAGATCCTTGCTGGGTAGAGTAATCTTGGTTGTAGGTTTTTCCTTTTCATCACTTTAAATATATCCTGCCACTGCCTTCTGGCCTGCAGAATTTCTGCTAAAAACCAGCTGATAACCTTATGGGGATTCCCTTGTATGTTATTTGTTGCTTTTCCCTTGCTGCTTTTAATATTTTTTTCTTTGTATTTAATTTTTGTTAGTTTGATTAATATGTGTCTCGGCATGTTTCTTCTTGGGTTTATCCTGTATGGACTCTCTGCACTTCCTGGACCTGGGTGGCTATTTCCTTTCCTAGTTTAGGGAAGTTTTCCACTATAATCTCTTTAAATATTTTCTCAGAACCTTTCTCTTTGTCTTCCTTTTTTTTTTTTTTGCGGTACTCGGGCCCCTCACTGTTGTGGCCTCTCCTGTTGCCGAGCACACGCTCCGGACACGCAGGCTCAGCAGCCATGGCTCACGGGCCCAGCTGCTCCGCAGCATGTGGAATCTTCCCGGACCAGGACACGAGCCCGTGTCCCCTGCATCGGCAGGCGGACTCTCAACCACTGCACCACCAGGGAAGCCCTGTCGGTTTTTTTTAAAAAACATTTATTTATTTACTTATTTGGCTCCACCAGGTCTTAGTTGCAGCACGTGGGATCTTCGTTGCCATGTGCAGGATCTTCATTGTGGCACGCAGGTTCTTTAGTTATGACATGTGAACTCTTAGTTGTGGCATGTGGAATCTAGTTCCCTGACCAAGAATCAAACCCAGGACCCCTGCATTGGGAGCACATACTCTTAGCCACTGGACCACCAGGGAAGTCCTCTCTTTCTCTTCTTTTTCTGAGACCCCTACAATTCAAATGTTGGTGCATTTAATGTTGTCCCAGAGGTCTCTGAGGCTGTTCTCATTTCTTTTTATTCTTTTTTCTTTATTCTGCTTCTCAGCTGTCATTTCCACCATTCTATCTTCCAGCTTACTTATTCGTTCTTCTGCTTCAGTTATTCTGCTATTGATTCCTTTTAGTGTATTCTTCATTTCAGTTATTGTGTTGTTCATCTCGGTTAGTTCCTTAATTCTTCTAGGTCCTTGTTAACCATTTCTTGTATTTTCTCGATCTGTGCCTCCATTCTATTTCCAAGATTTTGGATCATCTTTACTACCAGTACTCTGTATTCTCTTTCAGGTAGGTTGCTTATTTCCTCTTCATTTATTTGGTCTTGTAGGTTTTTACTTTGCTCCTTCGTCTGTACCATATTTTTTTGTCATCTCATTTTTTTGATCATTGGGGCTGTGTTCCTGTTTTGCTGGTTGTTTGGCCTGAGGTGTCCAGCACTGGAGTTTGCAGACTGTTGGGTGGAACCTCGTCTTGGTGCTGAGATGAAGCCCTCCAGGAGAGCTAACACTGATTAATATTCCCTGGGGTCTGAGGTTCCCTGGTTTGGAGTTGGCACTCCCACAACAGGAGCTCAGGCCTGACCCCCAGCCTGGGGACCAAGACTCAGCAAGCCATGCAGCACGGCCAAAAAAAAAACAAGGCAACAAACCAAAATGAGCAGAACAATAACAAAGAATAAAAAATAAAATAAAATTAGAAAAATAAAAAATATATTAGAAAAGATAAAACTGTAAGAACAACAACAAAGCAAAGCAGAACCACAACAGCAGAAAAAAATTAAAGAAAGAAAAAAAAAAGCTGGAAAAGGCCTTGGCGGGGGGGGGGGGGCGGGTCTCAGGCCTGAGACCCTCGGGACCCTTGAGGCTGGAAGAGGATCTGGGGGAGTGGCTTAGGCCCAGGATCTGTGTGAGCTGAAAAAGGCCCTGCTAGGGAGGGGCAGGGCTTAGGTTCAGGATGGAAAAGGCCCTGGGGGGCCGGGGTTAGGCTCAGGGGAGGTAGGGTGTGGGTGGGGTGGGTGGCAGTTGGGCTTGGGGCATGGGGGTGAGGGAAGCTTAGGTTCAGGACCCGCATGGCTGGAGGGGGTCCTGGAGGGCTGAGGATCAGACCCAGTGCCCCAGCAGCCTCACCAGGGCTTGAGCGACCAGGGGAGACACTTACCACATTCCCCTCTGATCCCCAAATACCCCAAAGGTCTTTCCCCATCCCCGCTGATCCCCTCGCAGTGCATTAGCACCTCCGATCATGAGAATCCCTCCCCTCTCCCAGCCACCCCTCAGGGTTGCTCGTCCCATCCCACCTCCACTTTTCCTCCCTCCCCTTTCCCCCCACATCCTACCTCGTTGTGCAGGGATTCCTCCCGTCCCCTTTGGTGCCTGAGGTCCCTCACCAGCACCTGGTTGGTGCCCTAGTTGAGAGGAGACACAAACTCCATGTCCTCCTACTCTGCCATCTTGACTCTGACTTGTCTAATTACAATTTTATTTTTAAATTATATAATACTTTTAATTTAAGGAACTATCTTTTAAAATCCTTGTTTTTATTTTTTTATTATTATTTTTTTTTTGCAGTACGTGGGCCTCTCACTGTTGTGGCCTCTCCCGTTGCGGAGCACAGGCTCCAGACGCACAGGCTCAGCGGCCATGGCTCACGGGCCCAGCCGATCCACGGCATGTGGGATCTTCCCGGACTGGGGCACGAACCTGTGTCCCCTGCATCGGCAGGCGGACTCTCAACCACTGCACCACCAGGGAAGCCCTAAAATCCTTGTTTTTAAATTCTCAATTTAGACAATTTACAAGATAAGGATGGACTATGAAAGTAATATTTTAGTAATCAAATTTAAAAGATACCTTCTACCTGAAACTCAATTCTTTAATTGAATTATATATGAAGAGAATTGTCATAGGATTCCTGCTGTGCCAAAGCAACCTAGTAATTACAGTACAATAAATGGGTCCTGCTGTACATTTTGTTAGTAACTTGAAACCATGAACCTCAGATTGGGACCCAAACTCACATGCCGGAACTCGAACCCAGCCTAAACCAGGTTGGGACTTCAACCCATGCGGCCAGGCCTCAAACCCGTCCAAAGCCCATGGTCTTTTAACTGAGATCACACGCCTGGTTTCAGGACTTAATGAAGCCCAGGTTGCTGATGTCTCATTTCAGAAAAAAGTCAGTGAGAGACAAGGTGATAGGTAAGAAACGGATTTATTTAGAGAGAAACACTCCACAGACAGAGTGTGGACCATCTCAGAAGGTGAGAAAGGCACCAGGGTATGGGGTTGTCAGTTTTTATAGGAGTGGGTAATTTCATAGGCTAATGAGAGGGAGGAGTATGCTAACTGTTGTGGGGAACAGGTGGGGATTTCCAGAAATTGGGTCACTGCCCACTTTTTGGTTGGCTTTGGAAATGTCATTTAGCTTGCTGATGTGTTACGATGGGGCATACTGAGGCTTAAGGTCTAGTGGAAGTCGACTTGTCCACCATCTTGGACCTATTTGATTCTAATCAGTTTATGTCTTGTCCTCAGGCTATGTCATTCTTTTAAATGTTGTGCCCTGCCCCCTCCCCTCATGTTTCATCTTTTTTTTTTTTTTTTTTTTACAATGTTCAGGCTGTAAATCCTGAAATCACACCTACGATATAGGTGTGTAGGCCTGAAAAGAGTTAGGCAGGATGTGTGGATCTTACAGCACTTGGAGGATTGCCAGACTGAAGAATTCCTTTTTTTTTAAATTTAATTTAATTTATTTTTTTATACAGCAGGTTCTTATTGGTCATCAATTTTATACATATCAGTGTATACATGTCAAACCCAATCGCCCAATTCAGCACACCACCATCCCCACTCCCCATGGCTTTCCCCCCTTGGTGTCCATATGTTTCTCCTCTACATCTGTGTCTCAACTTCTGCCCTGCAAACTGGTTCATCTGTACCATTTTTCTAGGATCCACATACATGAGTTAATATACGATATTTCTCTTTCTGACTTACTTCACTCTGTATGACAGTGTCTAGATCAAACCACGTCTCCACCAATGACCCAATTTCATTCCTTTTTCTGGCTGAGTAATATTCCATTGTATATATGTACCACATCTTCTTTATCCATTCATCTGTCAATGGGCATTTAAGTGGCTTCCATGACCTGGCTATTGTAAATAGTGCTGCAATGAACATTGGGGTGCATGTGTCTTTTTGAATTATGGTTATCTCTGGGTATATGCCCAGTAGTGGGATTGCTGGACCATATTGTAATTCTATTTTTAGTTTTTTAAGGAACCTCCATACTGTTCTCCATAGTGGCTGTATCAAATTACATTCCCACCAACAGTGCAAGAGGGTTCCCTTTTCTCCACACCCTCTCCAGCATTTGCTGTTTGTAGATTTTCTGATGATGGGCATTTCTAACTGGTGTGAGGTGATACCTCACTGTAGTTTTGATTTGCATTTCTCTAATAATTAGTGATGTTGAGCAGCTTTTCATATGCTTCTTGGCCATCTGTATGTCTTCTTTGGAGAAATGTCTATTTAGGTCTTCTGCCCATTTTTGGATTAGGTTGTTTGTTTCTTTAATACTGAGCTGCATGAGCTGTTTATATAGTTTGGAGATTAATCCTTTGTCCATTGATTCGTTTGCAAATATTTTCTCCCATTCTGAGGGTTGTCTTTTCTTCTTGTTTATGGTTTCCTTTGCTGTGCAAAAGCTCTTAAGTTTCATTAGGTCCCATTTGTTTATTTTTGTTTCTATTTCCATTACTCTAGGAGGTGGATCAAAAAAGATCTTGCTGTGATTTATGTCAAAGAGTGTTCTTCCTATGTTTTCCTCTAAGAGTTTTATAGTGTCCCGTCTTACATTTAGGGTTCAAATCCATTTTGAGTTTATTTTTGTGTATGGTGTTAGGGAGTGCTCTAATTTCATTCTTTTACATGTAGCTGTCCAGTTTTCCCAGCACCACTTATTGAAGAGACTGTCTTTTCTCCATTGTATATCCTTGCCTCCTTTGTCATAGATTAGTTGACCATAGGTGAGTGGGTTTATCTCTGGGCTTTCTATCTTGTTCCATTGATCTATGTTTCTGTTTTTGTGCCAGTACCATATTGTCTTGATTACTGTAGCTTTGTAGTATAGTCTGAAGTCAGGGAGTCTGATTCCTCCAGTTCCATTTTTTTTCCCTCAAGACTGCTTTGGCTATTTGGGGTCTTTTGTGTTTCCATACAAATTTTAAGATTTTTTGTTCTAGTTCTGTAAAAAATGCCATTGGTAATTTGATAGGGATTGCATTGAATCTGTAGATGGCTTTGGGTAGTATAGTCACTTTCACAATACTGATTCTTCCAATCCAAGAACATGGTATATCTCTCCTTCTGTTGGTGTCATCTTTAATTTCTTTCAACAGTGTCTTATAGTTTTCTGCATACAGGTCTTTTGTCTCCCTAGGTAGGTTTATTCCTAGGTATTTTATTCTTTTTGTTGCAGTGGTAAATGGGAGTGTTTCCTTAATTTCTCTTTCAGATTTTTCATCATTAGTGTATAGGAATGCAAGAGATTTCTGTGTTTTGTATCCTGCAACTTTACCAAATTCATTGATTAGCTCTAGTAGTTTTCTGGTAGCATCTTTAGGATTCTCTATGTATAGTATCATGTCATCTGCAAACAGTGACTGTTTTACTTCTTCTTTTCCAGTTTTTATTCCTTTTCTTTCTTTTTCTTCTCTGATGCCGTGGCTAGGACTTCCAAAACTATGTTGAATAATAGTGGTGAGAGTGGACGTCCTTGTCTTTTTTTTTTTTTTTTTGCACGGGCCTCTTACAGTTGTGGCCTCTCCCATTGTGGAGCACAGGCTCCGGACGCACAGGCTCAGCAACCATGGCTCACGGGCCCAGCTGCTCTGCAGCATGTGAGATCTTCCCGGACTGGGACATGAACCCACGTCCCCTGCATCAGCAGGTGGGCTCTCAATGACTGCGCCACCAGGGAAGCCCGACGTCCTTGTCTTGTTCCTGATCTTAGAGGAAATGGTTTCAGTTTTTCACCATTGAGAATGATGTTTGCTGTGGGTTTGTCATATATGGTCTTTATTACGTTGAGCTAGGTTCCCTCTATGTCCACTTTCTGGAGAGCTTTTATCATAAATTGGTGTTGAATTTTGTCAAAAGCTTTTTCTGCATCTACTGAGATGATCATATGGCTTTTATTCTTCAATATGTTAATATGGCATATCACATTGATTGATTTGTGTATATTGAAGAATCCTTGCATCCCTGGGATAAATCCCACTTGATCATGGTGTATGATCCTTTTAATGTGTTGTTGGATTCTGTTTGCTAGTATTTTGTTGAGGATTTTTGCATCTATATTCATCAGTGATATTGGTCTGTATTTTTCTTTTCTTTTCTTTTAACTTTTTTATTGGAGTATAGTTGCTTTACAATGGTGTGTTAGTTTCTGCTTTATAACAAAGTGAATCAGTTATACATATACATATATCCCAGTATCTCTTCTTTCTTGCATCTCCCTCCCTCCCACCCTCCCTATCCCACCCTTCTAGCTGGTCACAAAGCACAGAGCTGATCTCCATGTGTTATGCAACTGCTTCCTACTAGCTATCTATTTTACATTTGGCAGTGTATATATGTCCATATTTACACTACCACTCCCACACTTTGTCCCAGCTTGCCCTTCTCCCTCCCTGTGTCCTCAAGTTCATTCTCTAGTAGGTCTGCGTCTTTATTCCCATCTTGTCCCTAGGTTCTTCATGACCATCTTTTTTTTTTTTTTTTTTAGATTCCATATATATGTGTTAGGGTATGGTATTTGTTTTTCTCTTTATGACTTACTTCGCTCTGTATGACACACTCTAGGTCCATCCACCTCACAAATAATAACTCAATTTCGTTTCTTTTTATGGCTGAGTAATATTCCATTGTATATATATGTGCCGCATCTTTTTTATCCATTCATCTGTCGATGGACACTTAGGTTGATTTCATGTCCTGGCTATTGTAGATAGAGCTGCAATGAACATTGTGGTACGTGACTCTTTTTGAATTATGGTTTTCTCAGGGTATATGCCCTGTAGTGGGATTGCTGAGTTGTGTGGTAGTTCTATTTTTAGTTTTTTAAGGAACCTCCATACTGTTCTCCATAGTGGTTTTATCAATTTACGTTCCCACCAACAGTGTATGAGGGTTCCCTTTTCTCCACACCCTCTCCAGCATTTATTGTTTCTAGATTTTTTTATGATGGCCATTCTGACCAGTGTGAGATGATATCACATTGTAGTTTTGATTTGCATTTCTCTAATGATTAATGATGTTGAGCATTCTTTTGTGTGTTTGTTGGCAATTGGTTGTAATTTTCTTTTTTTGTAGTATCTTTGTCTGGTTTTGGTGTCAGGGTGATGGTGGCCTCATAGAATGAGTTTAGGAGTGTTCCTTCCTCTGCAATTTTCTGGAAGAGTTTGAGAAGAATGGGTGTTAGCTCTTCTCTAAATGTTTGATAGAATTCACCTTGAAGCCATCTGGTCCTGGACTTTTGTTTGTTGGAAGATTTTTAATCACCGTTTCAATTTCATTACTTGTGATTGGTCTGTTCATATTTTCTATTTCTTCTTGGTTCAGTCTTGGAAGGTTATACCTTTCTAAGAATTTGTCCATTTCTTCCAGGTTGTCCATTTTTTTGGCATAGAGTTGCTTGTACTAGTCTCTTAAGATGCTTTGTATTTCTGTGGTGTCAGTTGTAACTTCTCCTTTTTCATTTCTAATTTTATTGATTTGAGCCCTCTCCCTCTTTTTCTTGATGAGTCTGGCTAATGGTTTATCAATTTTGTTTATCTTCTCAAAGTATCAGCTTTTAGTTTTATTGATCTTTGGTATTGTTTTCTTTGTTTCTATTTCACTTATTTCTGCTCTGATCTTTATGATTTCTTTCCTTCTTCTAACTTTGGGTTTTGTTTGTTCTTCTTTCTCTAGTTCCTTTAGGTGTAAGGTTAAATTGTTTATTTGAGATTTTTCTTATTTCTTGAGGTAGGCTTGTATAGCTATAAAGTGCCCTCTTAGAACTTCTTTTGCTGCATCCCATAGGTTTTGGATCGCTGTGTTTTCATTGTCATTTGTCTCTAGTTATTTTTTGATTTCCTCTTTGATTTCTTCAGTGATCTCTTGTTTATTTAGTAACATATTGTTTAACCTCCATGTGTTTGTATTTTTTACATTTTTTTCCCTGCAATTCATTTCTAATCTTGTATCGTTGTGGTCAGAAAAGATGCTTGATATGATTTCAATTTTCTTAAATTTACTGAGGCTTGATTTGTGACCCAAGATGTGATCTATCCTGGATAATGTTCCCTGTACACTTGAGAAGAAAGTGTAATCTGCTGTTTTTGGATGGAATGTCCTATAAATATCAATTAAATCTATCTGGTCTATTGTGTCATTTAAAGTTTCTGTTTCCTTATTTATTTTCATTTTGGATGATTTGTCCATTGGTGTAAGTGAGGTGTTAAAGTCCCCCGCTATTACTGTGTTACTGTCGGTTTCCTCCTTTAGAGCTGTTAGCAGTTGTCTTATGTATTGAGGTGCTCCTATGTTGGGTGCATATATATTTATAACTGTTATGTCTTCTTCTTGGATTGATCCCTTGATCATTAGGTAGTGTCCTTCCTTGTCTCTTGTAACATTCTATTTTTTTCTTTTTTTTTTTTTGCAGTTCGTGGACCTCTCACTGTTGTGGCCTCTCCCATTGCGGAGCACAGGCTCCGGACGCACAGGATCAGCGGCCATGGCTCACAGGCCTAGCCACGCCATGGCATGCGGGATCTTCCCAGGCCGGGGCACGAACCCATGTCCCCTGCATCAGCAGGTGGACTCTCAACCACTTCGCTACCAGGGAAGCCCAACATTCTTTATTTTAAAGTCTATTTTATCTGATATGAGTATTGCTACTCCAGTTTTCTTATGATTTCCATTTGCATGGAATATCTTTTACCATCCCCTCACTTTCAGTCTGTATGTGTCCCTAGGTCTGAAGTGGGTCTCTTGTAGACAGCATATATATGGGTCTTGTTTTTGTATCCATTCAGCAAGCCTGCATCTTTTGGTTGGAGCATTTAATCCATTCATGTTTAAGGTAATTATCGATATGTATGTTCCTATGACCATTTTCTTAATTGTTTTGGGTTTGTTTTTGTAGGTCCTTTTCTTCTCTTGTGTTTCCCACTTAGAGAAGTTCCTTTAGCATTTGTTGCAGAGCTGCTTTGGTGGTGCTGAATTCTCTTAGTTTTTGCTTGTCTGTAAAGCTTTTGATTTCTCCATCAAATCTGAATGAGATCCTTGCCGGGTAGGGTAATCTTGGTTGTAGGTTCTTCCCTTTCATCACTTTAAGTATATCATGCCACTCCCTTCTCGCTTGTAGAATTTCTGCTGAAAAATCAGCTGTTAACCTTATGGGAGTTCCCTTGTATGTTATTTGTCATGGTTATGTGATTAATTTTTTTAAATTCTAACATCTATTATACACAGCTTAGATATATTGACTTTCTGATTATTTTTCTGATTCTTTATCAGTCCCTTTACTGATGTATTTTCTTCCAAAAAACTACATTTTCTTCCAGTTTTTGTCTGATAGTGAAAAATAAAATTTTCATTTGCAGTATACTGAGAAAAAATGTTTACCTTGGATCTTCACTTGGCTTCTGTGAAAGAAACTTCATAAAATAATATGGGCAATTCCCATTACTAATCCTAACCATGTACAACAGAGGTCTGTACAGTAACATAGCAAAAATAAGTTACGTACTTTTACTTAGTCATTGCCTGTTTTAGACTAAGGAGCAGTGAGAGACATTTATGAATAATGATACCTCAGATCACTTTTGTTAAACGTCCTCTAATATTTGGATATTTGGTATCTGGCTTGTGTTGTCTTTTATACAAAGTTGTCTTCTTTCTTTGCACTTTAGTGTAACAACTTTGTGATTTCCTATCTTCTTCTTCAGACACTCAGGTCCACCTGAATTTCCTGTGATTGTGAGAGTAGAGAGTCCTTCCTCCTCAGAAATCAAAGAGGTCAATGATTCCTCAGAAAGTGTTCAGGAAGAGCCAGAGAAAATCAGTTTGAAACAAGAAGCATTGCCGGTACAAAGTTATCACTTTAAAGCTATAGAGAAGATTATTTTTCAAACGGAAGCCTGATTGCAACACAGCACAGCTTGTGTGAGGGTTCTGTGTTCTCCTCCCATCTGCATTGTATCCCCTTGAATGGTTCCCTAAAGCTTAGACCAAGGTGAATGGTGGACATTGGTGAATGGTGGACATTTGAACTCTAAGTAATAAAAATCAAAACATGTCGGTAATAATATATTTTCCTTTCCTTAGAACCTTAGGATATTAGATTTAGGGAGAACCTTAGTGATCATAAGGTAAAGAAATTGAGTTCTGAATGAATATAGTCAGCTGATTCAGTACTCTTGTTTTACAGATGAGAAAATTGACAGTTCTAGTTGAACTCTCTTTTTATAAGAGGAAAATAGGGTCTCATTTTAAATAAAAGTAAAGCTGAAAAAAGTTTCAATGTTGATATTCTCCTTTCCTAAAATAAAAAATATCAAGAAGCTACATTATATTACCAAATAAACCTGACCTCTAATGTCATTCCATACTTTTGTTTGTATGGACAGAAAAGAAAAATTGATTTTCATAAGAAATTTTTGCACCTCAAAAATAATATATTTATTTTATTTCAACTATAAAGCAGAGCTGAATATTTCTAGTAAATAAAGGAACACCATTTGGGGGGACCTTGTCTTTGTGCTACAAAGTCCATGTTTAATTTTAAAAAATTATTTAACATGATTTTATTTTCGTATGAAACATGAAACGTGAAAGGTTTCAAAACTAATTATCCCATTATTGTAGGACTATGGGAATTACTCTTTGATGTTCAAAAAAGAAAGTTAGATTTTTATTTTTTTAATTAAAATTAATGATAATATAGAGAAATTTTAAGAAAAGAACTTAGAAAATTATGAAATGTTAGAGTAGGAGAAATCTATAGTTCATGTAGAGTTACCCCCTTTCATTTTATAAATGAGCACCTACAATTTGTAGCACATAAGTGGTTTATTAGTAAATGGCAGAGTACGACAAGACCCTAGAGCATCTAACCTGCATTCCTTGTCATTTTAGATGCGTTGTATTCATTTCCTTCACGAGTAGACCAGGAGATTGTATTTCTAAAAACAATGATATACACTGGAGAAGCCTAAGAAGTTTAAACACTGGGACCACAGAATAGCAGATTCAGAATGCACTGAGAACCCTCGCAGCTCTTCTCTGTTTTGACAATACACTACAATGATGGTATCAAAGTGTTTAAGTATGTGTAAGCCCACAACAATCAAGAGATTTCAACATAGTTTTGAAAGACGGAGACAAGTGGAAGAGAGTGAAACTGAAGCAGTAGAACAGAGGAAAAGCATCACCTAGAATATGCACAGGGACCACCCGCAACTGAGGAGGATTCTGACCCCACCTGCAGAAGTATCCCCATGCTCAGATGTGCATGTAGGAGAGAGGGTGGAGTTAGTTAAAAGTGTGACTGAAATAGGGGAGCTCATTGAAGGGTTGTGTCTGGAGGAGTGGACTCCCAGCCCCGCCCTCACGCTCCTGAAATGAGATGATTTCTTTTTTTTTTTTTTTTCTGGTACGCGGGCCTCTCACTGTTGTGGCCTCTCCTGTTGCGGAGCACAGGCTCTGGACGCGCAGGCTCAGCGGCCATGGCTCATGGGCCCAGCCGCTCCGCGGCATGTGGGATCTTCCCGGACCGGGGCACAACCCGTGTCCCCTGCATCGGCAGGCGGACTCTCAACCACTGTGCCACCAGGGAAGCCCGAGATGATTTCATTTTGAAAACAGTGAAACTGGCGAGAACTAGGGCAGCTAGTATGAGTTTTTACACCCTAGAAAACTGTGTTTGGGGGGATCCTATTACAGTTACTCCCTGCTTCTTCCTGCATAAGAAGCCAATCAATCGTTGACTTCAGGGAGCTTTCTGTGCTCATTCTTAAATAGGAAATAACTGCCATTTGCCTGATAGTTGAGTAAAGCTTACAACATGAGAGAGGGGGAAAAAGAGTGAAAACATATCCTGGTAGGACCGGGGACAATTTTGGGAACAAAATAATTTAAGAAAATACCTTAATTAGTATCCTGAGAGAGGTTTAAAAGAGCTAGCAACTATAAAATAAGACTAGGGTGTTAATTAAAAAGAGAATGGTCAGAAAAAAAAAAAAAAAGAGAATGGTCAGAAACAAGAGAGGTGTCTTGGAAATGAAAATATGGTTGCTGAAATAAATTCAGTAGGAATATTAAAAATTTCTCAGTATATAAAAAAGAAAGACACAATGGAAAATATGATAGAAATATGTTAGAGAGGCTGCATCTGGGAGATCCAACATGTTACTATTAGAAACTCCAGACCCAGAAAAAAAAAATGGAGGGAAGCTGTCAAAAGGGCAAGAAAATCCCCCACAGCTGAAAGTGGACATCAGGCCTCAGATTTAAAATAGTTACTCAAGTTTTGAGCAAGGTGAACAAGAATAGACATACCTAGGCACGCTTCATTGTGAAACTTTAAAATACTGAAAAAATAAATTAAAATAGAATAAAATACTGAGAGGATACATCCATTCCAGAGAGAAAAATACTGGTCACCTAAAAAAAAAGAGTTAAAATCTGACTTTATCATAGTTGTCATCAGCACCACGAATCCTGGAAGGTGTTAGAAAGATACCTCCAAAGTTTTTCAGCCTCATAATTTTCACCCTAGGGGTTTGTATCCAGTCAAACTATCAGTCATAAGTGGAGGCTGAATAAGATATTTTGTACACAAAGAAATTTGAAAATTTTACCTCCTGTGCTACATCTTAAGCTATTTATAGAAATAATCGCGCAAAATGAGGCAATAAACCAAGAAGGAAGGTAATAGGGGATTCAGTGCAGAGAGCAGCTGGTCTAGATTGGAGAGGCTTCTGTTGATTGTGTGACTGAGAGCTTAGAAACACCTCGAGGCATATTGTACTTACTAGGTATTAGGCACAGTTGGAAGGGAGGAGGGAGAGGAAGAGGAGAAGGAACTTGAACTCCAGAGGAGAAAAGGCTATACTGACATAAACATGAAGCAAACTAAGCTATGGTTGATTTTTAACCTACTATTGATGAGGAAGAGAAGAATCCACTTGAACTTGACTCTATAGATGTCCCCCTTTTCAGTGACATACAGGGGTAATGACCACCTATCTAATTTGTTGTCGAAACCAGAACTTGTCCAAACTCCTTACACTTCAATAGTGTAAGGAGGCGCTCTAATGCTGTAACATCAGGACAACATGTATAAACTGGAACAGCCCAAGGAGGCTTAGGGTATGTGGTCACCCTGCACAAGGGCAGTGACACTGACACAGTATAGAACAAGGTGTAGTCTATACACAGAGACACAGTACATCTGCAGTTGGCAATATTAATTTACTTGTAATAATGGCAATACTGTCTTGGTTTGCAGCTTTTATTGTCAACTTGCATGTAATAACAAATAACTAACATAAACTATACTTAGTATGTATTTGCATTAACTTGGTATGTACTGAAATGCATTGTGTACCAGTATGTACTAAGTATATATTAGGCTCTAAGTGTTTTTGCATATATTAACTCATTTAATCCTCTGAATAGCCTTATGAGATTGGTGCTAATATCATTCCCACTTTTGAGAAAAGGAAGCTAAGACAGAGAAGGAACTTGCCCAGGCTGTACGTAATTTAGGGTTGGATTGAGGCTTTGAGTTTAGGCTCTCTGCCTGTTCTCTTAAACCTTACTCCCTACTGACTCTCAAATAACAGAAGAATTAACTGCACATATAACAGAATATAAATTTCAGCTTTGACAACGTAAAAGCTAGGTTTGGAAGGTAGACAAGAGGTAGAAAAAGGCAAAATGGTATGAATGTCCTCATTTTACAAAGCATGACATTGAGAGAGTTTATAGTTGATCAACAATTTAAGTTTTTAAGTATATCACTACAAGTCAAAGAGATCATGAGCAGTGGAATAACTAATGATGACATAACTTTACTGAGTAGTGTGGACATAGGAAAGAGTGTAAAGGAACTAAACCCTTACTTAGTAAATTAGAAAGTGAACAGATAATGCCTCAAATTTAGTCAGAAAATAGTCATATAAGAGTATTACCTGGAAATGGAGAAGAATTCAAACTAACAATAGTTGGACCTCCCTGGTGGTGCAGTGGTTAAGAATCTGCCTGCCAAGGCAGGGGACACGGGTTCGAGCCCTGGTCCGGGATGATCCCACACGCCACGGAGCAATGAAGCCCATGCGCCACAACTACGGAGCCTGTGCTCTAGAGCCTGCGAGCCACAACTACTGAGCCCACATGCCACAACTACTGAAGCCCGTGTGCCTAGATCCTGTGCTCCACGACATGAGAAGCCACTGCAATGAAGAGTAGCCCCCACTCGCTGCAACTAGAGAAAGGCTGCACACAGCAATGAAGACCCAAAACGGCCAAAAATAAATAAATAAGAATAATAAAATAAGAATTAAAAAATACCAATAGTTGACGCAAACCTCATAAAAAAGGAAATCCAAACAGCCAGTAAACACAGAAAAGTGTACAACTTCATTATGTAATAAGAGAAAAGTGAGTCCAAACCAATGAAACTACATGCCAATCAGATTGACAAATACATAAAGTCTGGTAGTATCAGGTATTGTAGACCTGGAGTACTATGGGAATCTTCTACCCTGCTTATACTGGAGTATAAATCGACACAACTTTGGAAAGCATTTAGCACTCTCCATCAACTGAAGGTATATAAATAGCCTGTGACCCAGCAGCCCTCACCCCCGCCCTGTGTAAATGCACCAGAATAACCGGTACAGCAGGATTCCTGTCCATGATTTGCATTAGCACAAACCGAAAACAAACCAGATGTCCATCAAGAGTCAAAAATTAAATAAATTATGTGTATTCGTACAGTGGGAAAACTATCAAGCAATAAAATTGAATGAACTAGAGCAACAGGCAGCATCGTGGATGAATTTTTTAAACCAATGTTGAGTGAAAGAAATAAGATAGAAAAGAATTCATAAACTATGATCCTCTACATAAAGTTAGATGTTGACAAAACTAAACTCTTTTGTTAGGGATGCATGCAGGTTAAAGGAAATGATTGTGGAGAAATGAGGATGGTGTTTAACCGGGAAGAGGGAAGGAGATTGTGATGAGAAAAGGATATGGGGGTTTTTGAGATGCTGACAAGTATCAATACTTTCAGATTCGAGTATTGGTTATGTAAGTATTCTCTTTTTATTTGTTACATTGACAGTTTTGTTCTGTGCACTTCTCAGTACGCATATTGTATTTTACAATTAAAAACCTGAGTAGGGCTTCCCTGGTGGTGCAGTGGTTGAGAGTCCGCCTGCCAATGCAGGGGACACGGGTTCGTGCCCCGGTCCGGGAGGATCCCACATGCCGCGGAGCGGCTGGGCCCGTGAGCCATGGCCGCTGAGCCTGCGCGTCCGGAGCCTGTGCTCCGCAACGGGAGAGGCCGCAACAGTGAGAGGCCCCGCATACCGCAAAAAAAAAAAAAAAAAAAACTAAGTAAAGAACCGGTTGCTTCTTGAGTGCTGGATGTGGGAGTGGGATGGAACTATTTCATTTTAAGCCCTTCACTACTGCTTGCGTTCACATGTTCATTCATTCAGCATTAATTGAACATATGCTGTGCACCAAGCACTCTTCTAATTTTATATGTGTTTTAACTCATGTAATACTCACAAGAGCTCTGTGATATGGAAGCTTATCTCCATTTTATAGATGAGGAAGTTGAGGCCTAGAGTTATAGAACTTGTCCAAGGTTATATAGCTAATGGGTAGTGCCAGACTCATTTGCCTCAGAGAATCTGAATTTTTACAATATAATCTAAAAGAGAAATTTAATTACTAATTATAAGCAAAAAAATTGCACATTAAAGAAGATGACAAGTTTTCATCTACCCAGTTAGAGAAAAACACACAGTCTGTCTTTCACACACGTACTTCTTGTATTGGCAGGGATTTTCCTTATTAAGCAATTATTTATTGACCGTCTACGTTGTGCTAGGCACAGGTGCTGGGGATAAACACTTAATAAAATACACCGCCTATCTTCAAATAACTTGCACTCTAAATGAGGAAGTAAGCCAACAGTTATAGTAGAGGTTATATATCAAGTGATATATCGCTGATGGCAGTATAAAATCTCAGAAATCTTGGAAAGAAGTTTGGAGATAGGTACCTCAGAGCCTTAAAAATGTTCATTTGCTTTGATCTCAAACTCATTTTTATAGATTTATTGTAAGAACGTTATTCTCAATATGGAAAAAAGCCTTCATGCATAAAAATGGTTATTTTGTCTTATAATATTGAAAAGTTGGAAAGAAGTTAAATGTGTAACATGGTTAACCAGTAAACCCACTCAGTGGAATATTTTGTAGCCCACACACACACAAAAAAATCAAGGTTATGAATCCCCTGATTATGACAAATGATTGATTTCAATGTTAAATGGAGAAAAGGTGAACATAAAATTTGTTATCCAATATAATGGGAGCTTTGTCCCAGAAAAATCACCCTAGCCAGTGTACAGAGGGAGGAAGGAGAGAAGATGACAGGAAGGAAAATTATTCCAAAGCCTTATCATTAGTCTTATTTAAGTAATAGAATATCAAGCAATTTTACTTTCTAACTTTTTTGGTGCCATATTTCCATGTAAGGGACATGAATTATTAATACTTTGTAGGAGGAGGGTACACTTTTTCACAAAAATTTAACACTGTTTTCTAATTCCCTCCATTAGAGGGAGAAACTATTTCATGTAACTGCACTTTGATGTGCTATTTAGAAGCAGTCAGGAATTTTAGTCTACTTTCCTCTGACTGTGGTGAGGGCTTTTTGTTTGTTTGCTTATTTGTTTAGAATTTCTTTGAAATCTGTTTTAGAAGATTGATTAAATCATTATATTAAAAGTAGAGGAATTTTGCAATTTTTTTCCCCTTTTCCCCATTGAAAACTTGACTGGCTTTAGTAATGAAACATTAAAGAATTTGAAGTTCTTAGACTCTCAATTTTTTAAACATGTTCTGAATATAAAAATATATGTTCGTTGAGCAAATGTTTGAAAACAATGAACAACTTCTTGAAGGAAATAAAAGCCACCTCTGCATGTACACACACCTAATCTGCTCTTCTGTCTTAAAAAAGTATCAAAAATATTTTGCCATGTCACTAAATACTCTTCTACACCAGAGAATTTGATTAAGCTTATGCATCATCTCCCAGGAAAAACGCACAGGTATATTTTGAATGTAGAACTCCTGAAGCCCATTCATTAACTCTGGTTGAGACCTGTTGTCATTCTTTTCTTAGTGACTTCATAGCGCATTCCTTCATACGGTGAGCTGTGTTTGTTTAAACCAATCCCAATTTGTAGGCTCTTAGCTTTCTTCTAGGGTTTGGTTATAAACAATCTTATGACATCATGTTGGTAGATAAATCTTTGCCCACATCTTTGATTTCCTTAGGGTAAACCCTTGATGTAGGATTGTTGTTAGGTACCAAGAGCTACTCTCCAGAAAGTGATACCAGCTCCTCTCCCAATGATGGCATATAATAGAGTTCCTCATTCTTTAAGTGATTGTTCAGAGCAGTTAAAAGGTATAAATATACCGTACTGTTTTCATAAGTATAGGTATTCTGATTGTTTATCGCTGCATAAGAAACCACCCCGAAACAGCGGCCTAAAACAATGACAATCATTTATTTTGTTCACGAACCTGGAGGTTGATTAGAATATTAATTCTTTTACTACACTCTTACTGACTGAAAACAATACCTACTTGACTAGCTCACAGTTCTGCAGGTCAGAAGTCCAGGCACAGCGTGACTGGGTTTCCTGCTCAGATACACACTGAAACACGTGGTTCCCTCCTGAGAGTGTTAAAGCACGTGAAATTTAAGTGTAAACATTGAGCTCCAAATGTTGGATGTTCACCATAGTTTGTGTGGGTCACAGAGCTGAAATCAAGATGTCAGTCTGGCTGTGTTAGCATCCAGAGGCTCTGGGAAAGAACGCTTCCAAGCTTCTTCGGCTTGTTGGCATAATTCAGATTCTGCAGTTGCAGGAGAGAGGTCCCCATTTCCTTGCTGGCTGTCAGTTGGGGGAACAGTCTCAGGTCCTAGAGGCCTCTCGCTTGCCTTCCCTGCCACAGCATTGGACTTCTTCAGAGCCAGCAATGGAGAGCCTTCCTCCCTTTTGTACTTCAATTCAGGAAGAGTTCAGGTCCTTTTCATGGGGTGCCTGAGTAGGTCACATCCACCTAGAATAATCTCCCTATCTTAAAAAATCAACTGATTTTGAATCTTAATTCCATCTGCAAAATCCCTTCACTGCAGGACCCAGATTTAGGGTTTGATTGGATAAGTGGAAGGTTTGTGTACTTCAGTAAGTAGGAGTCTTAGGGGCTCTGTTAGAATTCTGCCCATTGCAAGCAGTGTCCCCACTTCAAGGACTGAAGTGTCTTAGTTCCTAAAACTCCTGAGAGAGTTTATCAGTGTTCATTTTATTTTATTGATCTTGGTGAATGGGAAGACTACCACCTCTGTGAACAGGGATGGCACCCAGCTTCCTGAGTCCACAGTGTGGCTCTGCTACTTAGTGGTGTGACCTTGGCTGTGCTGCTCTACTTACTCTACTTCTCTGCCTCTGTTTCCCTCATCTGTAAAATAACATGGAGTTAGTGATTGTTCTTTCCTCGTAGGGTTTTTTGAATAAATTTATTTTATTTATTTATTTATTTATTTTTCGGTAAACGGGCCTCTCACTGTTGTGGTCTCTCCCGTTGCGGAGCACAGGCTCCGGACATGCAGGCTCAGCAGCCATGGCTCACGGGCCCAGCCACTCCGCAGCATGTGGGATCTTCCCGGACCGGGGCACGAACCCGTGTCCCCTGCATCGGCAGGCGGACTCTCAACCACTGCGTCACCAGGGAAGCCCTATTTATTTATTTTTGGCTGCGCTGGGTGTTTGATACTGCTCACGGGCTTTCTCTAGTTGCGTCGAGCGGGGGCTACTCTTCGTAGTGGTGTGCGGGCTTCTTATTGAAGTGGTTTCTCTTGTTGCAGAGCACGGGCTCTAGGTGCACAGGCTTCAGTAGTTGTGGCACGTGGGCTCAGTAGTTGTGGCACGTGGGCTCAGTGGTTGTGACACAGGGGCTCTAGAGCGTAGGTTCAGTAGTCATGGCACACGGGCTTAGTTGCTCCGGGCACGTGGGATCTTCCCGGACCAGGGCTCGAACCCGTGTCCCCTGCACTGGCAGGCAGATTCTTAACCACTGTGACACCAGGGAAGCCCCCTCTTAGGGTTTTGATGATTAGATTATTTAATGCCCAGGGAACTCCAGGAACAGTGCTTGACTGGAAATTGCTTTAAAAGTGATTACTTTAAAAAAAAAATGCTTTTGAATCTGCAATTATGCAATTCAGGTATGTTAAGCATGTTCATTAATAGGACTTCCTACTATAAAGAGACCCACAAATAAAAATAGAATTTTTCTTTCTTGGTCTTAACTATTTATTTCTGACTTGCTATGTTATACGCATATGCCTTTTATGGTGGGTTGCCATTGGAAAAAGTGGAATTTAAATAAATCTTTACTATGCTAATTTGATAGATTTTGATAATTCATTTCACTAGCATGGTATGATATTACCAGTAGCAGACTAAAATCTGAGTTCACTTCTGGCTCTGCCCCTAAATCCTGATGAGACCTATAGCTGGAAAGGCTTTTAGGTATTATACTACGAATTAGTTATAATATTTACTCTGTTTAGGAAAAACTGGAGGAGTGCCTAAAGCAGTTAAAGGAGGAAAGAGTAATAAGACTTAAGGCTGATAAATGAGTCAATGAGGCAAACAATTTCTTATACTTTTGAGAGTGTTTTGGTTTTATTTTGATTTGATTTTAAGCCATATACACATAGTTTTTAAACTTTAAAACTGTAATATGTTGCAAATTGGTTGTATCATATGGACTTTTGCATTTACTGGTATTTAGTGATCATATGATCTATATTCCAGAAAGCATGTTTTTAAAAATGTGAAAATCTCGTTTTGTGTGTGTGTGTGTGTGTGTGTGCTTTCATATGACATTAGCTTATTTTATGTTCATGATTCTTTGATTAAAGAAAGCACTTTTTGTGCATATACTGTATATACAGTAGCATAAAAGACATGATGAGACTCTCCTGGCAATAAATTAGGAAAGTGAATAATTTAAATAAATTTAAGATATTGGAAAACTTGTAAGAATGCAATGAAAGATAAAACTATATACTATAAGAATTACATTAGGTAATGTGCATGAAAGCAGGGCATAATCTAAAAAGTTCTATATAAATATACTTTATCATAGGTTGAGCGTAGGGAGGAATTTTCCAAAGTGCATCCATTGGATTGGCGGACACTCATTCAATAAATGTTGAGCACCTGCTTATATAAGGCAAAAGGGGCATCATGAACATAACAGCTTTTCTGAGAAATACTAGAGTTGAGCTTATAGGGGGTTTTAAGTGCATAGGTGATGAGTGGAAGGGGAAGAGTGCACGGGAGTGAATATTTTCAAGAATCCTAAAACAATTTTGGTGATCGTACATTTAATAAATTGGGTTGGGTATGATTTAGGACTTTTAAACGTAAGCATTAGATATTTTGCTCACTAAAGTTAATTCTTAACATTCAGCAGAGTTGTAATATGTTTTGTTCAAATCAGATTCTATAATTCACTTTCTAATTTAAGGGAAACTTAAAGCAGGTAATTTTCTGATGTGGAATGAGGCTCCATTATGAATTTAACCAGTTAGAAATGTGATCTTTTGTGAAAGATCATTAATAAAATGATAACTTTTATTTATATACCACCTAAGTGTTATACAGGAAACTTTGCTGGGTGCCTGGGGGTTTTGGTTATTATGTGATATGGTCTCTGTCTTTACTGGTGGAGAGTTAGGTTAATTACAGATTAATTACATTTTGAGTGTTTTAGTTTTGTTCCTTGAAACTAGACAAGACTACTTTTGATGACAATGAGAAAAAATCATGTCAGGCATTTTCAGTCTTCTTTTATAGCTGGAACATGAAAATGCCCAGTTAAGAAATATAAATTTCTCTTTGTCTGAAGCCCTTCATGCCCACTCATTGACAAGCATGATCCTGGATGATGAAGGTGTTTTGGGCAGCATTGAGAATTCTTTTCAGAAGTTGCATGCTTTCTTAGATCTCCTTAAAGATGCTGGGTTAGTTCATTTCTCTTCATGGCATTCTTCTCTTTGCGACTATAATGGTAGTTTGCTGAGGAACTGGAGCAATTTTCATCACTTATGTAGCCATATTTAGCCAAATTTAGTGTAATTATAGGTAATATAGTTGACATTTTAAAATGAGGAATTAAATTTTTTAAGAAATGCAAATAGGGGAGCCTGCTTTGGTAGAGTGGGGAGCCCATTATAAAAGAGTAACCTGTAGACAGAGTAATTAGTGCGTATAGTTTTTTGTAAAGACTAAATTGAAGGCAGTTTTCATTGAAAATATTCGGGAATGGATAAGAATTTTCCTATCTTTCATTTATTTTGCTTGTTTGATAAGTTTGAATTAAAGTTATTTTTGTCTTAGACATAAAAATTATTATTAATCTGCAGGGAAGATATAGGTCAGTGGTTCTCAACCAGGAGCACTTTTGCTGAAAGAGGGAAGTGGAGATTGATAGTTGATGGAGTGGTGTTTTGTCAGTGAATGAATTTGTGTTGGTAAGGAAGGAACAAACACATTCTTGGAAACTGGAGGAAAGGTGGTAAAGAAGTGTGGGAATGGAGGTGTGACAGGCAGTGGACGGGGTGCATGGTACATGTTGAAGCTGCTAGTGAGACAGTGGGATGTCTCCTAGAGGATGAATCTGGAAAGGGCTGAGAATTTGGGGGAGAGAGAGACTTGTAGTCTGGAGTAGGATGTTGGCTTTTAAGATTTTAGAAGTATTTCATGATGGTAGGTCTGGGGAAATCTAAACTGCTCTTATGTGATTATAATAACCTTTGTCTTTTCTCCTTTCCTCCTTTGGTCCAGGCTTGGGCAGCTGGCCACAATGGCTGGTATAGATCAGTCAGATTTTCATTTACTAGGTTGTCCCCAGATGAATTCTACTGTTAGTAGTCCACCTAAAGAAG
Source organism: Monodon monoceros (assembly GCF_005190385.1). Lineage (NCBI taxonomy): Eukaryota > Metazoa > Chordata > Mammalia > Artiodactyla > Monodontidae > Monodon > Monodon monoceros. The sequence continues at coordinate 23,949,576 of NW_021703784.1, forward strand.
AAAAGAAGGCACTTGAAGAAGAAAAATCAGAATCAAAGCAGAGTGCCCCAGTACAAACGCAAAATCTCCAAGTAAGTGGACAGGACAGCACTTAATAATTCTAAGAGTGATTAGCAAAAAGGAAATGACCAAGTCAGAGAGAAAATAATAATGGTCAGTCTCTAATAGTTCACATGCTCGGGAGCTAGAAGACTCTGGAGTCCTCTCCAAATCTGAGATCAGTAAATGTGGGCCCATTTCATGATACTGTATTGTTGTACATAAGAAAACTGGAAGTTCTTTAGAAAATTTATGAGTTAAAGCAAACTCTCCTTAATGAAGAAAGAAAACATTACAGAAAATATTCCAAATTTTAAATTGTATGAATGTCTATTCTATTCATATTTTATCTAGGTTTCTATTTGTATGCAGTCAGCATACAATGAAGGAACACTAATGAAGGTACACATACTGATATAATTTTTTTAAAAAGTAATCTTGACATAGCTAATATGTAAGATATTATAGTGGCTCACCTGGTCATGGGAATGGGAGGGGAAACCTGTCAGCTTTTCCTCCACCTTACTTGGAGCCCCCTTTGCCCACCTCAGCCAATCTCAGACTGGTCTTGGGAGCTGACAGCTTGAGAACACAGTCTGGTCACAAACTATATATTGTTTACATGTGCCTGGAGGATAGAAAAGAAATTAATTTTTCTTACAGAGTAGGGTTTCATTCTTAGTGAGGGAAAGGAAATGGGTAATAACTACCCCAATCACCAAAGTCTGAAAATGTAGCTGACATAGCCTTGGATATAGCTAGGTTAAGTTGAGAATCACTTGGCAAGATATAATTAGAAAAAAAATGCCTCTGAAGTCTTCTGAATAATCAATTGACTGTGTTAATAATAAGATCACAGAGTAACATTGAAGTTTTGAACTCTACTTTTTAATGGTTGTCTTTGTTCATCACTGAATTTTTGCCTTGTCTTTTGTCTTTCCCTCCAGTTTCAGAAAATTACAGGTGATGCTGGGATTCCTTTGCCTCTTGACGCCTTCCATGTCCCAGTCTCTACTCAGGAGGCGTTAGAAACTTCCAAAGACAACCTGGGGGTCCCAGTCACAGAGCAGTGGCAGGAGTCTTTTGAAGATTTCATTGCTAGAACATGTTCTCCTTCAGCAGACATCATTTCTGGAACTGGAAGTCAAAGAAAAGAAGAGGAATTATCTAGAAATAGCAGGTCTTCTTCAGAGAAAATGACCAAAGCAGGTGAATACACCAAAACATACTCTGCTAAGAAACAACCTGGGAAGGACGTGCATTCCTGCTCTGACTCACCTGTAAAGCAGAAAAGCAAAGGAATTGGGCAAAATAATTCTTTGCTTAATGAACCAATTAGAAGTGAGTCTTAGAAAAAACACATTTCTGTTAAGAAAGAGAGTAGAATAGTGACTGTTTCATCAAAGACAACTAAAAGTAAACTCAGTCTACTAGAACATTCTGAAAGTGATACTCTTGGATCTGACTGTGAATTTCAAGAAAGCATCCATACTCCATCATGCCTAACATAGGTCTAAATCTTTTAAAATCTTTTAAAATTATGCTTTTGCCTTCAAATTTTAATAAATTACTTATGTTTTTATTATAGTATATGGTGTTTTAAAATACTTGACTGGAAGCCATTAGAGAAAGATTTATCTATACTTTTTTATTATAATGAAAGTTTTGGTGTATTTTTCCTTGTGGCACTTTGCACCATTCATTCAGCTAGTGTTTACTGAGGGCTTCATATGTACTGTACTTTTCTGGGTGCTATTGCTTTCAGCAGTGAACAATGTAAAGCCTTTACTCTCCTGAAACTAACACTCTGTGGTGCGAGAAAACATAAACAACAAAACAGGGTAAGGGGTAAAAAGAGATGGAAATAATAAATGGAATAGTTTTACCATTTGGTTAAATGTCAAACTATTATAAATCATATTGCCAGAAGCCATTGACATATTTTAATTCACAATAACCAGAGAGCATCAAACATTTACCAAGGCACTTAACTTTGTTTATGGATTATAGCAACACTATGAGGTAGGGAACTATTACCATCCCCATTTATAGATGAGGAGTCTGAGGAGACATTATGTGAGTTGCCCAGAATTACACAGCTGTAAGTAAGTGGGAAGCTGGGATGTGACCAGAACCCATGCTTTTTTTTTTTTTTTAATGTGTGGACTTTATTATGTTTCATTTGTTTCTGATTTATGTGATTTTTTTAAAGATTTTTTTTGATGTCGACTATTTTTAAAGTTTTTATTGAATTTGTTACAGTATTGCTTCTGTTTTATGTTTTGGTTTTTTGGCCACAAGCATGTGGGATCTTAGCTCCCTGACCAGGGATCGAACCCTCACCCCCTCCATTGGAAAGCAAAGTCTTAACCACTGGACCACCAGGGAAGTCTCCCTTATGTGATTATTTTTATGGCAGTTTTTAAAATTTTTATTTTTTATTGACATATAGTAGAATTACGTGTTGTGTTAATTACTGCTCTACAGGAAAGTGACTCAGTTATACATTTATATACATTCTTTTTCATATTCTTTTCCATTACAGTTTATCACAGGATATTGAATATAGTTCCCTGTGCTATACAGTAGGACCTTTTTGGTTTTTTAAAAATATATCCACTTTTAAAAAAATAAATGTATTTATTTATTTTTTTATTTTTGGCTGTGTTGGGTCTTCGTTGCTACACGCGGGCTTTCTCTAGTTGCGGTGAGCGGGGGCTACTCTTCTTTGTGGTGTGCGGGCTTCTCATTGTGGTGGCTTCTCTTGTTGTGGAGCACGGGCTCTAGGTGCATGGACTTCAGTAGTTGTGGCACACGGGCTTCAGTAGTTGTGACTCGCAGGGTCTAGAGCGCAGGCTCAGTAGTTGTGGCGCACGGGCTTAGCTGCTCCGCGGCATGTGGGATCTTCCTGGACCAGGGCTCGAACCCGTGTCCCCTGCATTGGCAGGCATATTCTTAACCACTGCACCACCAGGGAAGTCCCATGTAGGACCTTTTTGTTTACCCATCCTGTATATACACCAGTTTGCATCTGCTAATCCTAAACTCCCAATCCAACCCTCTCCCACCCCCTCCCCCTTGGCAACCACCAGTCTATTCTCTATGTCCTTGGTTATGTTTCTGTTTCACAGATAGGCAGAACCCAGGCTCTTAATTACTTTGTTATCCTGTTTCCTTGTTAAGAGAAGAAGGGTTTAAGGAAGGCACCGAGAGAGAAGCCAGTGAGCAGTGAGCACTAGAAGTGCAAAACATTGAGGCTGTCAGAAAACACACCTGTCTCCTTCCCCCATCTAAGCAGAATTTTTAAACGGCAGAGTATGTAAGAGTATGTGATGACACATCTCTGGATTAAATTATGTCTCCCTAGTAAAACATGCACAGCTAAGTCTTTAGTTCAATCAGACTGAAAGGTGAGATCAGAGAAAAGCTGGAGTGTCAGATTTCTTCTAAAAGGTCCTGCCTGATTGTTACTAAGAGGACTACTACAGTACTAGTTAGTCCATTAGTCATGGATTGGGTGTTAGAGGAGTGAAACGATGAGGAAGATGTAGCATTGGCCCTTTAGCAGTCGAGTGAGAGGGGAAGACACACAGCAGATGTCTCATCCTGCACGTGACATGTTGTGACAGGCATATTCAGGGCGTTTAGTCAGTGTTTGTGGAAGAAGAGGGGGAGCTGTGAGGGAAAAAAAAGTCATCGAAAGAGGTAGTCCCTAAGCTAAGTCTTAAAGGACTCGTGAGAAACTGGTGAGTCAGCCGGTGAAGGGCAAGGACACTCAAGGCAGAGAGGACAGCAGAAGTCCAGAGTCGTGAGCGTGCGAGGGGTGTGTTACGGAGCCACAGGCACAGGCTCTGGAGGATCAGTGAAGTGTCCCCAGGCAGTGGCAAATGCCCCTAAAGGAGGCAGCGAGGAGGAGGAGAGCAGGCCTTAACCATCCATGTGCGTGGAGCTGGTTTCCCCAGAAAATAGCTAAGAATGGAAAGGACAGGTTCAGGTGGCATTTTAGACCACTGACGTCAGTATGGATGAGGAAGCTGAAGAAGCCTGGAGATAATTATGCCCCACTGTTCTGAGGAGCAGTGTTTTCTATTTTCGAGTGGGACTTTCATGCTGCCATCTCCTCTCCTGTCCCTACTGAAAGGTTTATAGGCTGGCAGAAGGGAAGTTAATCCTTAAGTAAAGTTAAGGATTAACTTCCTTAAGTAAAGTTAATCAGGTTTCTTTACTGTACAGCTTCTCGGGGCTGCTGTAGGCTAATGTTCATTCTGGATCGTCACAGCAGGCATATGGTACACAGCCATTCTCAAATCTATTTGACTCTAGAGTCCTTTTTTAGTAGAAGTGTCTAACAACCGGTTCCACCAAACAGCAATTTGGTAACTTCTAGGCCAGGTAATAGAAAGGGGTCTGAAATAAGGTATAGATGAAGGGAGGAAATAAGTTCTAATTTTATTTAGGAAATTACAAGCAAGGCTTGATCTTGGGAAATAAGGAAGAAGTAGGAGGCGGAGGCTGAACCCCCATCTGTGTGACTAAGGTTGGGTGGTGGTATCATTGAGTTTGGAAATAGGGGATAAAGAACTGAATTGGGAAAAAAGACTTTAGTTCTGCACATGTAGAATTTTAAAGCACCTGTAGAATTCAGGAGACAGACTGGTAGATAACTGGACATGCATGTGAAGACATGGAAAGATAAAAATGTGAATGCCATCAGCACATATTAGCAGTCATTAAAATCATGAAAATGGATGAGATTTCAGAGAATTGTGAGTACTGACAACGTTTAAGTGATAAGCAGAGAAAGAATTCTGGGAAGGAGAGAGGTGATAGAGTTTCAAGAAGGAGGAAGTAGATGACAGTGTCATCCTTCAGAGAATGTCAGTGTCCATTGGATTTGGGCAGTTAGGTCCCCAGTGACCTTAGAGCAGTTCAGTGAAGTGGTGGACAAGAAAGCCAGATTGCAATAAATTGAGGGCGTAGGGCTGCCTGTCGGGGCCAGGTGGGGCTAGTGAAGACAGTGGGAATAGGCCGCTCTGAAGGAGTTTGGATGAAAAGAGAAAATAATTAGCAAAAAAGAATTTTTTAGAATGAGAAGGACTTATATTTTATATGTTGAAATGAAGGAACTGATAAAGGAGATCCTGAAGATGTAGATAATAATTTAGAGAATTGGGGAAACATGGACATATGAATAAGAAAAAAAAACCTTGCACAGTATATAAAAATCACGTGTATCCTTCGAGTTGAGAGGAAATAAAGGTAAGAAGAGATAGAAATTAAATGAGTTTATACTGATAGCCTCAGTTTTCTTTGACACAGATTTTTCAGAGACACATATATACACATACATAATTACAGTTTTAAAATTCTTTCGTAGTTACATGTTTTATTAATCACGTCTGAGAAAAGTCATTGATTTTCATTTTGTACAGCATTATCTTGTAAGGACAAGATACAGTGACAACTTCCAAGCTTTTTGCATGTCAGAGCTGAAACTGAAAGTATCTCCGTAATTGAATTTTCACTTCTTATTTGTAATAAGTTTATCCTTAGGAGGATACTTCATAGTGTTTGATCACAGATGAGTTTGGGCGTTGCTATCACTCAATAATGTTAAGCATCTGTCAGGTTCTCTCCTATACTATATATTAATTTTTTCTCCGTTAAGCAAATATTTATTGGCAGCCTGTGGGAATAAAATACAACTAGGTCTTCTTTCCTTGGTATATTCACAAAAGCCCCTGAAACTAAATTTCCAAGTCAGGCCATACTAAGGCCTGGAATAATAAGTTTTCATTGTTAACAGCTTTTTTGTGTTTGTGGTTTTCTTTTTTTTTTGAAGCAAGGATAAGACACTGTCTTAACTCAGTAGTTGTTCATTGATTAATAAGTCAAAGAAGACATTGATGAAGCATGGTATTTTGAATATCCTTTCCACAGAATAGGTAATGGACCGTCCTGAAACTCTGGTGAGATGCTTATCATTTTCAGATTTTTGGAGTGGCAGAGAAAACCCTATTAAACCTTGAATTATCACTAGAAACATGAATTCAGCCAAATAAAAACAGTGCCTCTGCCTACTGAGGTTGTCAATTTCCATCTTAACAAAAGTGAACATTTCTCCTTTAGACTAAAATCAAGAAAATCCCCTCTCTCCAGGATGCAATAATTGGGTGCAAGAAAGAGGAAAACTGAAGGTATTCCCTCTTTCCACCTGAACAGTGAATTCATTCTGATATAAAATATTTGTTATGATTCTGCTATGACCAGGTGCTTTATTGTGTTTAGAGATCAAGTTACTCTTCATTCTTGGTAAGTAAGAAAAATCCATGTTTTAGGACTCTGAATAGTAACTTTATATATTTTATATATATATTAAAAATAAATATATATATTATATATAATATATATTCCACCTATTCAACAAAATTGTAATTTCATCATCTCTTACGAATGATGAACTGTATTTACTCTTTGGAAAGGGCTTATAGGGAATTAAAGTCTCCATATACTTTTTATATAAGACCATGGAAACCAAATTCTCAACTGGGAGCAAACTTAGGTTTTGCTATGAAGGATTATGCTTGCCTGGCCTTAGAGTGGTAGGTCAGGAACTCAAGGTGGAGTTATTTTCCTCTAAGTTACTTTCATTGATGCCACCCTGAAAAATTTGGAGGGAGTATTTTTTGAAATAGCTTTATCTCAGTAACCCTTTAAAAATGCTTCAGGGTATGGGGAACATAACTATCAAAATGTTCAAGCAACTCTGTTGATTTAAGTGTAATTGATCAGGAGCAATACAGGAAAGAGCTGGGTACAAAAGACAAAAGGCCCAGGGCTATTTCATGTATTGTTTTTGGCTTATTGTACAAAACAGAGAAAGTCTGATACACTCACACAGCCAAGGTCCCCTACTGTTCTCTCATTTTAGTATAAATAAAAGAGAGCTAGTTTCTCAATAGCAGCATTCTATCCTTAAGTGGGTACACAGTGATATTCTAATGGTCTCTGGAGCAGAGAATAATTCCATGGCAGCTCTGACCTCCAGTCACCTGGTTTTCTGTAACTTAGTCTTTCATGGCCAAGGACTATAATCATTATTTCGATTTATATTTAGCATCTCAAAATTGAAAGGATTCCATGGACAACAAAACAGTAAGTGATTTCATGAAGTGTTTTAGTATGGATAAAATAATAAACTATAAAAATACAAATCATCAGTAAAGCTTTTTCTTTCTGGAGAACTATATTCAGAAATTAATGTAAGCATCTAAGGTGCACATGTGTGTTTTTTCACCCATGTTTGTGTGTGTGTGTGTGTGTGTGCATTCTACTACTACAGGAGACATTGAAAATAATATCAGATTTGCTACTATATGAAGTACTGGTTTCTCCCGAGAACTGTGTGCTCGCAGGGTTCGTTCAGGAAGGTGAGTGCCCTACCACCACCTCGCAGTCATATCTCATCACCTTCGGCAGGAACAATTTACACTTTAACCTTACATGCAGGCGTATTAAATTAGTATTACTCATCAGAACTTGCTTATTAATAAAACAAGCTGAATTAGCCACTGCAGAATCATATTTGTAAATTCAATGACAATTTTACATTTTTAATAAAGGCTCAGAAATATTATTGCAGAGCAGGTGGTACAGAAAACTGTGGTCAAATTTGACATTCATTAATAATTGAAGTGTGGAACGTGACAGGTGACAATTGATATTGATTTCTTTCCTCTAATATTTGGAAGAGTTCTAAAAGGTAAATAAAATGAGATAACAAGACATATCAAGTGTCACTGATTTCTTTGATCACCTCCTCCCCACATATCACTCCTTTGCCTACCATGTTTTGAATAATTGAATGCCCATAGTGTTTCCAGTTCAGTGCATTATAAAACACACTCAAGCTGGGTTTTAATCATATTAGACTGAAAGCTGAACTTTTTATGAAGGACTATTTAAAACAAAATGCGTCTTGAGCCCAACAGTCTTTGAAACCAAACAATCCTGGGAGTTCAGTAAGGAAATGTCAACACTGTGGAGAACTTTTGGACTCAGAAAATTCAGTAATCCTATTTGATGTATGTTAACCATATCAATATTAACAACCTTCTGCTTGATTTCAGCACTGATTTGAGAGCTGAGTTACTACTGGTCTTGTATTTTAACTAGTTGTGAAAGCACTGAGAGAGTTGTTCTTGGGTTGAATTTGACCTGCCTCTGGGAATGCTCTCTGTTCTATCCATCTTGAAAAGATTTATTCAAGTGCATTTCTCTGCCTTCCTTCTTCTCATCTGCACCCCTTGGGAAAACGAAAGATGCTCAAATGTAGATGTCAACACTGCAGATGCTCTGTTTGGCAATGGTGTCTTTCAGCTTCCCAATAAAAAATTATATTGCTGACCACCCATTTGACTGAAAAGTGACTCATTTTACTGACAGATATCTGGATTGAGATGCCAAAAGAAATAGGTCATTTCAAATTTCCTTTTTAATTTTAAGTCATAGCTTTGTGTTGCAAGACTACTTGTTCAAAAGTTAGATCATGAAGGTTCCTTCCTATGACCTCCAAATAATTAATCAAAATGTTCTTCAATAGGCTATATAAAAAGCAAGCAGAATATTCCTAATTATCAATCTTTCTCTTGAGTCATATAGTTCTTGTAATTTCAAGGAAGAGAAACTCAAATGTAAAGTGTTACAATAGCCAAGCATACCAGCACTGTTATCTAACAATTCAGCAATTTTCTCTGCCAAGTCACTCTGAACCTTAGACTACTGAGAATGTCTTTTTAATTAATTTTTAAGGTTCTCCTCTTTTGAGTTAAAAAATGGTCACAATTTTATAAGTAAAATTAAAGAAAAAACACAAACTAGACCATCTGAGATATTTCCATTAGGCATTATATATATAATTTTAATATATATACATATATAAATGCACTGGGATAAATCTCCATCTTCTGTGTCAGTCGGACATAGGTCCACTTTCTTAGGAATAGGGAGCTCCTTTCATAATGGAAGTGAGGAAATTGGCTGGACCATCCTTATTGAATATAATTCCACGAAGCCGCCATTTAAGGTCATCTGGATCTTGGTTCCTTCTAGCTATCTACTACTCCAACAGTGTGTAGTTCATCAAATTCAGGTCTTTCTGAAGCCAGGCTAGAAATACAGAGTGAGCTGGATGACTGAGGTAACTGACCAGAAAGGAGGAGGAAGAGGAGCAAAACAATTTCCCAATTTCATTTTTTCCCATATTCTCTGTGCTTGACAAGGGAAAAAATATTTGGGTCTGAGTTCCTTTCATTGTTAGCCATTGTTGGTTCAAAGTCTGAGAAAAAAAAGGTAAAAACGAAAATATGGAGTCCAGAATTCCGTTAGCTCTCTTGCATGCAATATCACAACTTAAAAGGCCTTCCAAAATGAAGGGATAAGCTTTAAAAAATATAGCCCAATCTTTTCAATCTAAACAAGTAAACACTAAAATTATATTTTAGAAATCCAGCAAACACACTAACCACAGTCAAAGCAAAGGAAGGCTTATGGCTTACCAAATGACAGTGGCTGTCTACAAGAGAGAGAAAGAGAATACTCCAAAATTCTATCTGACCTGGCAGAGCTCAGCACAGCTACTATTCTTCTTTCCTAAAATCAAGGCATAAAGAAATTGAATAAAACTTGCCAAAATGTCACCCCCTGCCTCCAAAAGCAGATTAAAGAAGGGAGTGTCCAGAAATCAGGATGAAGAAAACTACTTAGAGAAGCCCCTTCTCCTATCAGTGGACCACCAGGGTTTATCTGGGTAATAAAATGATAATAGGCTTTTTTGTCATCTTCTTTTTATAATTTATCCATTTAAATTTCAGTTAACATTTAAAAAATATCCAATCAGAATAACAGGTATGTCCAGAAGTATCAGTTTTTTTAATCCTCACCCTTTTACAAATGTGAAAACTGAGGCTAGGTATAGCTGTCAAGGAATTTTCCTAAATCATTGAAACTGTAAATTTGGGACCTAGGTCTAAATCAGTTGCTCATTTATCTTGGCTAACTTCTTAAAATTCTGTTTAGGAACACGGGGAGGAGGAAGGATAAGCTGGGACGAAGTGAGAGAGTGGCATGGACATATATACACTACCAAATGTAAAATAGATAGCTAGTGGGAAGCAGCCACATAGCGCAGGGAGATTTGTGACCACCTAGAGGGGTGGGATAGGGAGGGTGGGAAGGAGACGCAAGAGGGAGGGGATATGAGGATATATATATATACGTAGAGCTGATTCACTTTGTTATACAGAAGAAACTAACACAACATTGTAAAGCAATTATACTCCAATAAAGATGTTAAAAAATATATATGAAAGCTCTACTATAAAATAGATACAGTGATAATAAATCTGAGAGGTGGAATTATGGCTGTTTTTTAATCTATTTTTGGTTTATTTGATTACATGATTTGTCTATAAAGAATATGAATCCCTTGTGTAATAAAAGTTATTCAAAACCAAAAAAAACCAACAAAACAATTCTGTTTAGGAAGAGAGGATAGAATGAAGGTTTGAGCATAGAAATCATGTAGAAATCACTGAAGATACAGGGCCTGTAGTGCAGCTTCATTTGTAGTGGGTTTGGCTTACATTCTTATATTTAGTTTTATTTCTATACAACTATCAAAGGAGAAAGAAGTTGGGTAATATTTGCATTTGCAACTAATCAAAGCAGAATTGCTTTTAGCTTTCACAAAAAGATCGTTCTGTGATCTCAGATTAACATTTTTATTCTTAAATGGAGCATAAATAACATTTATTGGCTAAGATTATTTGCAATAAATAAGACTGTTTACTGTTTACCACCTAGCAGATGACTATTTGTAAGTCTCACTGAGTATGCTAAAAGCTTATACTGAGCTCTCATTTTACAAGAGTGAATTTAAATTAACTTCAGTAACCAGAATTAATGAAACCGGGTAAATCATGCAAAGATATTCCACAGGGTATTCTGTTTTAATTACAGATAGAAAATGTGAGTCATTAGAGGTTTTAAAAAATGTTACATTCTGGCCTTCCCTGGTGGCACAGTGGTTGCGAGTCCGCCTGCCGATGCAGAGGACACAGGTTCGTGCCCCGGTCCGGGAGAATCCCACGTGCCGTGAAGCGGCTGGGCCCGTGAGCCATGGACGCTGAGCTTGCGCGTCCAGACCTGTGCTCCGCAGCGAGAGAAGCCACAACAGTGAGAGGCCCGCGTACTGCAAAAAAAAAAAAAAAATGTTGCATTCTATTACTTTCTCATATTTTAAATCTAGGAATATAGATGAAAACTAAAAAATGTTAGCCGCTTTAGTTCAGTTTTAAATGTATATCAGCTCTGAATTTATATTGAGTGAATAGTAAAGAGTCTGAATGAAGATCATAATCTGGAGGCATTCAGGTACAAGTAATAAATTTTATTAGAAGTTAAGTATCTGTTAATTATCAGACAGCTATATAACTTACTATAAAGCCACTACAATTCAAACATTGTAGCATTACCACATGAATGAACACATACACAAATTAAACAGAAAAGAATATCCACAAATAGTTCTAAGTATGTCTGGGAAGTTTGTGATAAAGTTAAGTTATCATCTTTAAAATTGATGCCTAGAAAACCGCACACCCATTTAAAACTAAAGTCTGTACCTGACACTACATACCAAAATAAATTACACCAGTTGCACATGTAAGAAGCTTGAAAGTTGCCACTTTATCCTAACAAGGTGCATCTTTTACAAATATTTTCTCCCACTCTGTGGCTTGTCTTTTCATTATCTTGACAGTGATTTTCACAGAGCAGAAATTTTCTATTTTAATGAAGTCGAGCTTATCAATTCTTTCATGGATTGTGTCTTTGGTGTTATATTTTAAAAGTCATTGCCATACCCAAGGTCATCTAGGTTTTCTCCTATGTTATCTTCTGGGAATTTTACAGTTTTGTGTTTTACATTTAGGTCTGTGGTTCATTTTGAGTTAATTTTTATGAAGGATATAAAGTCTGTGTTTGTTTGTTTGTTTTATGATGGACATCCAGTTGTTTCAGCACTATTTGATGAAAAGACTATATTTGCTCCATGTATTGCCTTTGTTCTTTTGCCAAAGATCAGTTGACTATATTTATGTGGGTCTATTTTGGGGCTCTTTATTCTGTTCCATTGATCTATTTGTTCTTTCACCAATACCACCCTGTCTTGATTACTGCACCTTCATAATAAGTCTTCAAGCTGGGTAGTGTCATTCCTTCAACTTTGTCCTTCTTCAATGAGGTGACAGCTATTCTGGGTCTCTTGTCTCTTCATATGGACTTTAGAATCAGTTTGCCAATATCCATAAAATAACTTGCTGGGATTTTGATTGGGATTGCGCTGAATTTCTACAGATTAAGTCAGAAAGAACTGACATTTTGATAATACCGAGTCTTCCTATTCATGAACATGCAATATCTCTCCACTTATTTAGTTATTCTTTGACTTCATTCATCACGGTTTTGTAGTTTTCCTCCTATAGAGGTTGTACTTATTTTATTAGAGTTACACTGAAGTATTACCTTTTTGACAGTGCTTTTGTAAATAGTGTGGGGTTTTTTTAACCTATTACACTTGTTCATTATTGGTATATAGGAAAGCAATTGCCTTTTGTATATTAACCTTGGATCCTGCAACCTTGCTATAATCACTTATTAGTTACAGGAGTTTTGGGTCAACTCCTTAAGAATTTCTACATAGATGATCATGTCACCTGTGAACAAAGACAGCTTTATGTCTTCCTTCTCAATCTGTACACCTTTTATTTCCTTTTCTTGCCTTATTGCATTAGCAAGGACTTGCAGCACAATATTGAAAAGTTATAATAAAGGAGGACATCCTTGCCTTGTGCTTAATCTTAATAGGAAAGCATTGAGTTTCTCTCCAGGAAGTATGACGTTAGCTATTGGTTTTTTTGTAGATCGTATTTATCAAGTTAAGAAAGTCCCACTCTATTCCTAGTTTACTGAGAGTTTTTCTCATGAGTGCACGCTGGATTTTGTCAAATGCTTCTTCCGCATGTATTTATATGGTTTTCTTTTCCTTTTTTGTCTTGGATGGATTATATTAATTAATTTTCAAATGTTGAACCAGCCTTACATACCTGACACAAATCCCGTTTGGTCATGGTATATAATTGTTTTTATACTTTTTTGGCTTCAATTTGCTAACATTTTGTGGAGAATCTCTGACACAATTTTTATCACATTTCTACTATAAAAGGTTTGGGATTCTAATGAATTTAAGCTATTAATTAGTCTTATCAAATTGTGCTTTTTATTCAAAGATACACCATAGCAGAACCCTGAGGGAATGGATGGTGAATGGTAAGGCCTGAATTTACATTTCTTTTATTATTTATACCCTGAACCCGTCTCTCAACAAGTGTTTATGGTTGATGTTTATTTTTTTGGAAATTAGACATAGCTCACTCCATTCATTCATTCAACAGATTCTACAGCAGAAGGGAGGCTTCTAAGGAGGTAGGGTGTATTAGTGGGGCTGCAGGTTATTACAGGGAATGCAAGCAAGGCCTCATAATGGAGACGGTGATATTTGAGAAAAGACCTAAAAAAGTGAGTGGATGAGTACTGTAGATAGTAAAGAGAACAGCAATTCAGGTAAAGGGAACAGCAAGTGAAAATGTCTGCCTACTAAACTTGTTGAACGTCAAGGACTAAAGGGTATAAGGTGTTTGGAAAAGAGTGAGCAAGGAGTAGAGGTGGAAGAGATGAGATCAAATATATAATGTGGAGGGTAATCATGTAGCAACTTTCCAGCATTTTAAGAACTTCAGCTTCAACTATGATGAAGGAGAAGACACTGAAGTCACATAGTTCTTCTGACTTAGATTCTCAAAGGGTTCTCCGACCACTGTGTTAAGGATACAGTTCAGAGGGATAATAATTAAGATGATAGACAACGAAATCTTAATCCTGAGTGGTAATAGTGGAAAAATCGAGAAACTGTCAAATTCTGGTTCTATCTCAAAGATAGGGCTGACACATTTTGCTTCTGTATTGGATGTGAAAAGAGAGAGAAAGAAAAAAGTCAAAGATGAATCACATTTTGTAACTGAGCACCAGGAAGAATGGAGCTGCCCTTTTCTGTTTTGGAAAGTCTACAGGAAAAGCATGAGTGACTATGTGTGTATTTGATTGCAAGGTATGTTAAGTTTGGGATGTCTATTAAATGACAAAACAGAGATATTCTGTTAGTAATGAGTCTTGTTAGGTGGACCCAGTCCATAAAGGACAACCATCAACCTACCTAATCTGCTCAATTTGAAGACCCATAAAGGACTTTGGGGCATTAGTGTGAAGAGAGCTTCCTTTTGCGTTTGTGTGTATGTGTATTATTTGCTTTGACACTGTGGTTAGGCTGAAGTAGCACTATTCTGGGCTTTCATCTTTGGCAACTTTTTTCTCACCAAGAAGCTTTTTTATTGGGTTGACGCCAAATGAGTATTTGCCTGATTCTTTTTTTTTTTTCCTGTGGTACGCGGGCCTCTCACTGTTGTGACCTCTCCCGTTGCGGAGCACAGGCTCCGGATGCGCAGGCCCAGCGGCCATGGCTCATGGGTCATGGCTCAAGGGCCCAGTTGCTCCGCGGCACGTGGGATCCTCCCGGACCAGGGCACGAACCCGTGTCCCCTGCATCGGCAGGCAGACTCTCAACCACCGTGCCACCAGGGAAGCCCTGCCTGATTCTTCATGTCCGGATTCTTTAACTATTTTCCTAGTTTGGACAAACACAAATTTGGTTAGTATTTGTTAATTTCACCCTTCAACTTGGACACACCTGAAGCGAAGTGAACTCCCACCACACTGATGGTCGACTCCATCAGAGCATGCTCAGAAGAGCACAGAAGGTTGTCCACGGGGAGGGTACTATCAGACGCTGATTGACAGTATCTGTGTTGCAGACCAACTTAAGGGCAAACACATACGATTCTTACGCTTTCCTGCTCCTGATAATAGGCAATGGCAGGCTCTGGATCACAACGTTTGAACCCAGCAGGAATAGTTTTGCACTATATGTGGCATGACTATGATAAGGGGTATATATCTTATCTAGCATGTATCTTCTTTTTTATGCTACACAAATACAAGGCTGTCACTTTCTGAGACAATAAACTTTCTCTGGCTGTGACAGATTAAAAGCAGATGCCAAGTTAGAAACATTTCTGCATTAGGTGATTTGGGTTCCTTGACCAGGTTAAAAAAAACAAAACAAAACTGTTTTTCTTCTTGGTTTCACATTTAAACAATATGAGTTAGTCTAAACTATGTGAACAAAAAATAGAACTACTAAAATAACAGGCCCTTATCATTATTATTTTGATATAATAAATAATAGAGGGATATTGTTTTACTAATAATTACCAGCATTTAGTAACAACAAGCCAAACATTAGCCTTTAGGAAATCTGTGAACTCCTTCATTTCTTAAAATAAACTCTGTCAGATTGGTACCAGTATTTATCACCATTGATGAAGAAACTCAGTTTCAGACGAAGACACTGAGGCACAGAGAGGTTAAATGTAACTTGTCTATAATTGCCCTAGCTGCTATGCTAGTCTGCTTCATCAACCACTATCACCACTATCACATTTCTTTAACTGGACTTTAGATTCAGATAAACAATTTTTCCTGGTTGCAAGGAAATCATTTAACAAGGCCAGATTGCAATGCTTGAAATGCAAGTCTGAGCCCAAATCTGAGAACCCTAAACCATGTGATCACTAAAAATACTGAGTATCAATTCTGAGCCTTATGAGTTTGCATTTAAAATAACAGGTCCTATTAGGAATAAGTGTACAAATGGCATTCTAGGAGGGAATATATCCAACAGGTGTTTTAAATTCCTTTAGTGGCAATGAAAAAGTATGAAGGCATTTCCTGAAACACTAAATGAGCTGATTTGCTTTTGGTGGGTAAACACTGAACTTTGTTTACAAAACTTAACCTGAAAGTATTTTCTAAGTATCCTGCTATTACTCTACTCAAAGTTAGCCTTGTTATCTCCTTTAACAAACAAGAACGGTAAGACACAGTCTTAGTTAGTATAGTATGGATAAATCATTTGCAGTCTTGGGGAAACTTGTACCTTAACAAGTATCTTCAATTTGCGGAAGACAGAAATTCACAATTGCCATTCTCTATGCATATTATTGCCATATAAACTAATTCCAGCAAAAGAAAGCTATAGTTAGGTAGATACTTTCATAAAGTGATGCAGTCACTCAGGAATACTTTATAACCTAAACCGACTGGACAGTCAGTAACCAATGAATTATCCTAATGCTGATTCATCTGAGAGGTCCTTTATTCCAATGACTTTCGCTGCTATCCTTCTCTTTTCCTTTTGGGATTAAGAACTATGCATAAAGTCTTACTTACTCTAAGGTTCACCTTATACCTCTCCTGTCATGCAACTCGTCACTTTCCCCATGATATGGCACCAAATGCCAAAAAGAAATCTGAGTGCTCTGCGGTCATGGCACAGGTATTTCTAAAGAGATGAACACCTGTTCAAAAATCATTAATCCGGGCTTCCCTGGTGGCTCAGTGGTTGAGAGTCCGCTTGCCGATGCAGGGGACATGGGTTCGTGCCCCGGTCTGGGAAGATCCCACATGCCGCAGAGCGGCTAGGCCCGTGAGCCATGGCCGCTGGGCCTGTGCGTCCGGAGCCTGTGCTCCGCAACGGGAGAGGCCACAACAGCGAGAGGCCCGCATACCGCAAAAAAAAAAAAAAAAAAATCATTAATCCAAGAATAAATATATGGGGAAATGAACTGGGGACATGACTGGAATCAACTAAAACTGTGAGAGGCCAGCAGGGCAGATATGTGTCTCTATATGTGCCTTAAAGAATAATGTTCTCTATGAGAAAAAATGCTTTATTGCCCCAAACTTTAATCCAATTAATATCTGGGAATATATTTCAAGACCACTTGTATATATGTGTATGTACATAATATTAGCATTGTATATTATTTGTGTTATGTTCTCCCTTCTATTCATGGGAATATGTTGCCTTTAAAGTTTAACCTTTCTTGTTGATTTTGTACGTGGGTGAAGGTTCACACAGTAAGGTAAGTTCAAGGATTTCTTTCTCCAATACCATTGATATGAATTCCTATTACTAATTTCTTTTTGATAGATTTTTCAGATGACAGTCCAAGATAGTTCTGCCAATGGTAATCACAGGACTACCAAATATGGAAAAGACTTTGGAACACTTACAGTGTGTGTTCATGGTCTGCATCAGAATTCTACAGAAGGCTTTTGGCTGAATTGGCAGCGAAATGAGAATGGAAAGTTAGTGTATCAGTTACTTTTCAGTGTGGTATTTTTTCTTTTCTACTATTCTACTATGAATTAGAAATTTTGTAAAAATCAGGAGAAGAGAAATGGTTAAGAAAAAAATAATCTGTCATGTTAAAGACATTCGGCACTTACCTAGACTCACAGAGAACATGAGAGCTGGGTTGTGAGAGCTAACCTTGTTCCAATTCCCTCACTGTACTGATGAAAAGCTTTGAGGCTCAAAGAAGGAAGTGACCCTGCCAGAAGCATACCATGAATCAGTGATGAAAGGGAGACTCCTTGGCTTCTGTAGAGCCATGCCTCTGTGCACAAGGTACTAAAGAAGCATTAATTAAATGTCCCTTTACCGAACAACGTGGAGCTTAATCATAGGGTTTGGGCTTCTTGTCTCTTCTTTTGCTTTCTCTCTCTCTCTCTCTCTTTTTTTTTTTTTTTTTTTTTTGCGGTACGCGGGCCTCCCACTGCTGCGGCCTCTCCCATTGCGGAGCACAGGCTCCAGACGCGCAGGCCCAGCGGCCATGGCTCACGGCCCAGCCGCTCCGCGGCATGTGGGATCCTCCCGAACCGGGGCACGAACCCGCGTCCCCTGCATTGGCAGGTGGACCCCCAACGACCGCGACACCAGGGAAGCCCTTGCTTTCTCTTTTACATACTTGGGGGCCTTAGTTTTTAGTTGCTCTCTTGAACTGGATTTACAAGACATTTATTTTCACTAGCCCTTATTTTTTGGATTGTCGGCTGAATTTTTAAGAAGTTGGGGAAGGATACTGAACTGCCAAAAGTTAACAGATTATTGCAAAGATATAAAAATAATTATAATGCCAATTTCCCTGGGTATTCCCTGTGTACTTTAGGGGTAAAAATAGTATTTGTAAAGTGATTTCAAAATGTGCAAATATTACCTGTGGTACATAACCTACTGGTTAAGAGCACTAACTCTAAAATTAATCTGCCTGTATCTTTTTTCCCCAGCTCCACCACTTATTAGTGGTGGGACTTCAGGAGTGTTACTTCTTTGTGTTTCACTTCCTCTTTGAAAAACAAGGGGTTAATAACCTCACCCATTTTACAGAGCTGTGGCCTGGAGTTAATACATGTAGAGTGGTTAGGAACCCATGCCACTCTTCAGTCTTTTAAAATCAATCTTACTCTTGTTGTTACTACTATTATTATTTTGTTAGCTGCCCTTGAAAATGTTTGCCAGCAGTACTCACTTGCTTTTCTTTTTCTTGTATATTCTCTACATCCCACTTAAGTGTTCTACCAACCCCTAAGATGCTCTTTTCAGATATTTTACACCTCTTTACTTGTTTGTCACAGCAAAAGTAAAAGGAGTGTGGCTCCCCTTGTTCAAGCCAACGAGAACTTTGGTTTTCTCCCATTCATACACACTGGTGAACAGATGTGAAAAAACAACTCCATGAGGCTTTCAGTCTGTAGCCAAACATCCAGGCTCTGTGTAACTCGACACTATTATGCACACATGTTGGTCCCTTAGGACCCAAAAGAATCTCAACTAAGCCCATCATTATTTCAGGAATATGACGAATGCTTTTTGTGAAGTAGTTGAACATAACAGAAATACAAGAAAAGGCAGAGGTGTTTGGTATCACAACTTTTTGAGAAATGCTCAGACCTCTAAGATGTAGCTTACAATTCCTCCATGAGCTAAAGCTTTCAAAGTTAACATAAATTTCACCATGAATACATTTTTTCAGCAATGGCAATAACGTGGTGACTATACTGCTCAATTCCTCACAGTGTCAGCATGAAATACATTAAAAGGGTAAGTTAAAATATCTGTCTGATTGCTTCTGACATAACCCCGAGATCTCTTTTATTTCTGTACTCCATCAATTATAATGTGGAACATTAAGATAAATTATTTCTAAACACTAATAAGGAATGTAGCAACAAGTGGCAGACAATCAAGGGGAATTTTGCCATAGCATGGTGCTTATTTTGTTACAAGAAGGAATGCAAACCCAAAGGATGTAATTTAGAGGAAACTTTGTCCTGTCTATTCTCTAGGAACTAAAACAAGGAGACTGAGAGAAGATGATTCTGGGTAAATCAAACCATTTTCTCCTAATTACAGCTGCATAATAGGGAGCAAACTCCCATGGAAGGTTGTGATCTGCTGGAAGAAAGCTAGGAGGGTGCCCTGGTTAGGGTCTTTCATATACAGTTATTCAAGCTCAGACTTGATCTTCTGTCAGGGATGCTACAGTAAGCAGAGTTTTGCCGTAGCTGTGAGGCTCAGCAAGATCACTTCCAACTCTAAAACCTACAATTTTAATTTAATCACCAACACCAGCCATCATTAAGAGCGACCTCAAATAACTCCAAATCTGTTCATCTACTCATATATTCTTTACACAGTCAACAGACCTGGAGTGATTACTACATGCCAGACACAGTTCTAAGACACAGAATAAGGGATAAGAAAGGTAACAACCTCTGTCACTGTGGGGCTTGAGTTCTTTTGGAAGAAGTTCATCTAAATACAAAGAGACACCAAAGATAATATTTGTTTTTATTATTTTTCTGTGAAAGAAGTAAGGTAATCTGATAAATTGGGACTAAGTTAGGCTAGCAGGACAATCAAGGAAAAAATATCTTTAAGAGATGAATGCCAAAGAATAGAAAGGAATCACTTATGGAAAAATTTTCTGGAAATAATATTTCCAAAACATGGGAACAGCAAATACAACGGCCCTGAGGCAAGATGAAGCTTAACTACAATCAAGGAACAAAAAGAAACTAAAAGGTTAGGTCAGGAAATAACCACAGAACTTTGCACCAGTTGGTGCCTAACTTTAAGTGTACGTGGATATATTCTTGAGGTGAGTTAGACATATATATCATCCAAAAAACAAAAAAAAGTTGACTCCAAAATTACCCTGGAAATTCTGAGTGAGACTCTTTACAAAGGCACAACCATATTAAAGATCACAGCCATCATTCTCCAAATTCCACTCTGGCCATCACTTGCAGGCATTTAATGGGGGTGTTTAATATCCTCTCTAAAATATTGGGCAGGAAGAACAAACATCCTAGCATGTCTGCACCGTCCACCTAGTGTCTCACAATTGAAAATTGGCTGGAGCTCACCCTGCTGATGGCTTTGCTGGTTTTTTTTTTTACCTTTTATTGAGTTCCATCTCTTTTAAGAACTGGGATATATTTTTTGAGGGAAATAAAATTCAATGGACAGATATCATACTGTACTTGACTTTTCTGTTCTTTGCTACATTTATTTGTTGAGACAAACGTCTGTTCTTAGCCTTTTAATAACGTCTCTCTTAAAATATAACTGACACACAGTAAACTGCACATACTTAAAGAACACAACTTAAGTTCTGAAATATGCATATACCCATAGAACTGCCAACACAATCAAGAAAAGGAACATATCCATCACTTTCAAGTGTTTTTATGCCTCATTCATAAAGCCCCTTTTTTTCCCCTCACATTCAACCCCTCCACATACCCAGGTGACCACTGATACGCTTTCTATAGTTATAGATGTGTTTGCATCTTTCTAGAAATTTATATAAATGGATTCACACAGTGAGGACTCTTTTGTCTGGCTTCTTTCACTCAATGTAATTATTTTGAGAGTAATTCATATTTCTGTGGGTATCAATAGTTTATTACTTTGTTTTGCTTAGTAGTGTTTCACTGTATGAGTATACCACAGTATGTTTATTCATTCGCCTGTTGATGGGTGCTTGAGGTTGTTACAATTCTGTCTATTAAAAATAAACATGCTATGATGATCCATGTACAAGTCTTTGTATGAACATATGCTTTCATTCTTCTTGCATAAATATCTAGGTGCAGAAAGGCTGGATCATACGGTCGGTGTATGTTCAACTTATAAAGAAACAGCCAAACTGTTTTCTGAAGTGACTGTACCATTTTCCTTCCCACTAGCAGTGTAAAAGACTTCCAGTTCCTACACTGCCTCACCAATACTTGGTGTGGTTGGACTTTTCTAATTTTAGCCATTCAATAGGTGTGTAGTGGTATCTCCTGCGGCTTTAATTATCATTTACCTAATAATGGATTACATTGAGGAACTTCATGTGCTTATTTGCATCCATACACCTCCTTGGCAGGATCTCTTTTTAAATATTTTTACCCATGTTGTTAATTTTTTTTAATTTTCTAATTACTGAGTCTTGAGAGTTCTATATGTGTTATAGACACAAGTCTTTTCAGGTATATAACTTGTAAATATTTTCTTCCAACCTGTGGCTTTTCTTTTATTAATAATGGCTTCCAATGATGAAACCCAATTTATCACTTTTTTTCTTTTATGGATCTCGTTTTTGATGTCATCTCTAGGAAATCTTTGCTTAATCCAAGGTCAAAAAATTTTGTCCAAGTTTTAGAGATTTATGTTTTGATCTATATTTAGTTAATTCTTTATATGGTGTGAAGTAGGGATCAAAGTTCATACTTTTGCATATGGCTATCTAGGCACAATATCCATGTACTACATGCTTCCAGCACCATTTGTCAAGACTATCCTTCCTCCTCTAAATTGGCTTTGCACCTCTGTTGAAAAGTCAGTTGTCCTTATATGTGTCGATATGTTTCTGGGATCCCCATTCTATTTGATTGACCTATTATATGTGACTCTTGGTTTTAATACATTCATTCACTGATTTCTTTTCACTTGCTCTTGTAAGTAGTCTCCCAGTAATATAGCCTTACCATTTTACTGGACATACCTAGGTATACCTGAAATGCATTTGATAAATCGATGGAACTTGCACTCAAACTAGAGTTACTTTCCAAAAACACTTAAAATGTTGAGGTGTAAAAACTATGTATTCTACAGCCTTCCTGCCTCAACCAAGTGTAATTTAACACATCCCCACAAGCTATTTTGCATGTGTATGAGGCTGTAGATTCTGGGGAGTATGAGAGTGGTATGTGCAGTATATCCTAAAAGATCAGCATAGGAGGCAAAGGAAATAGATAGGGATAGTCAAATGCCAAATGTTAAAATGTTTCTCATGCATTTTTAATATTTAGATTGAGATAAACAAGCAAATTATTATAAAATAAAATACAAAATTTAGAGAATATTTCAAAATGCTTTTTTTGCCAGATGCAACAAGATACTAGGAATAAATAGAGGAATTTTCTGGAACCAGCTTGTCTTTTCTTTTTGATCACCATAGAGTGATAGAGTTGTATTTTATTCAGTGTTTGTACATGTGGCTGTGAATAAGATGGAACTTGTCTCAAAAAGAGAAATGAGCAAAGAATGTATGTTGTCAACTTGTCTAAAACATTTTTCATGTTCTGACTCATTTTTCTTTGTATTGGCATTTCAAGGGATTTTGTTTTTTAATTTGACTATTAAAAAACTTGATAACTTCAGTGAAATCCCATGAAAATAATATAAACAACTATAATGGAAAGTGAAAAGATGATAATAGCAATCAGCACTGTGATATTTCTTGTCAGTGTTCTTTATTATTTAGAAGAGTAACAAATCCCATATTAATTTGACTTTTTAAAAAATTAATTAATTTATTTATGGCTGCGTTGGGTCTTCGTTGCTGTGTGCAGGGTTCTCACTGCGGTGGCCTCCTGCCGCGGAGCACGGGCTCCAGGCACGCGGGCTTCAGTAGCTGTGGCCCGAAGACCCTAGAGCTCAGGCTCAGCAGCTGTGGCGCACGGGTCCAGCAACTCCGCTGCATGTGGGATCCCCCCGGACCGGGGCACGAATCCGTGTCCCCTGCACTGGCAGGCGGATTCCCAACCACTGCGCCACCAGGGAAGCCCCGCGATGGTCTTAGGAGACTGCATAGTTGCTCTGTGAAAGGCACCACTGCTGAGATTGAGAGAAGAGCATCTTGGGTGTCAGTCCTGCCCTTGCATGCCCAGAGGGAGGGGTGTGCGCCTCGTTCTCCTGCTAGAATTTCCCTTGCTGCAGGGTTTGCTGTTTGTTGTCAAAATGATGTCCTAGTGACTTGTCTTCTGCGTGGTTATATAATCCCAGCACACTTCTTTACGATCTGTAGACTTTTATGGGGTTGTGGCCAGGTCAGGTTTTAAATGTCGGGAAATGTCCTATGGAACAACATTGCAGTGGCAGTGAAGCTTGACGGGAGAATATTACTGTTACCCTGGTTTTGGCTTAAGGGTGATGAGAGGATGAAATTTTTGATGGGTCAGTTTTAGTTGTGTATGTGTATGTTATTTATTTTTAAAAATTCTAACGTCTATTATTCACAGCTTAGATATGTTGACTTTCTGCTTATTCATCAGTCCCTTTACTGATGTATTTTCCTCCGAAAAACTACATTTTCTTCCAGACTGTTTTTGTCTGATGGTGAAGAGTAAATTTTTCATTTGCAGTATAAAGTTGATCTGAGAAAAAATGTTTACCTTGGATCTTCACTTGGCTTCTGTGAAAGAAACTTCATAAAATAATATGGGCAATTCCCATTACTAATCCTAACCATGTACAACAGAGGTCTGTACAGTAGACCACAGCATAAATAAGTTACTGTAATTTTACTTAGTCATTGCCTGTTTTAGACTAAGGAGCAGTGAAAGACATTTATAAATAATGATACCTCAGATCACTTTTGTTAAACGTCCTCTAATATTTGGATATTTGGTATCTGGCTTGTGTTATCTTTTGTACAATCTTGTCTTCTTTCTTTGCACTTTAGTGTAACAACTCTGTGGTTTCCTATCTTCTTCTTCAGACACTCAGGTCCACCTGAATTTCCTGTGACTGACAGTACAGAGTCCTTCCTCCTCAGAAATCAAAGAGGTCGATGATTCCTCAGAAAGTGTTCAGGAAGAGCCAGAGAAAATCAGTTTGAAACAAGAAGCATTGCAGGTACAAAGTTATCACTTTAAAGCTATAGAGAAGATTATTTTTCAAATGGAAGCCTGATTGAAAACCTGCACAGCTTGTGTGAGGGTTCTGTTTTCTCCTTCCATCTGCATTGTATCCCGTTGAATGGTTCCTTAAGCTTAGACCAAGGTGAATGGTGGACATTTGAACTCTAAGAAATAAAAATCAAAACATGTCGGTAGTAATATATTTTCCTTTCCTTAGAACCTTAGGATATTAGATTTAGGGAGAACCTTAGTGATCATAAGGTAAAGAAATTGAGTTCTGAATGAATATAGTCAGCTGATTCAGTACTCTTGTTTTACAGATGAGAAAATTGACAGTTCTAGTTGAACTCTCTTTTTATAAGAGGAAAATAGGGTCTCATTTTAAATAAAAGTAAAGCTGAAAAAAGTTTCAATGTTGATATTCTCCTTTCCTAAAATAAAAAATATCAAGAAGCTACATTATATTACCAAATAAACCTGACCTCTAATGTCATTCCATACTTTTGTTTGTATGGACAGAAAAGAAAAATTGATTTTCATAAGAAATTTTTGCACCTCAAAAATAATATATTTATTTTATTTCAACTATAAAGCAGAGCTGAAGATTTCTAGTAAATAAGAGAACACCATTTGGAGGGACCTTGTCTTTGTGCTACAAAGTCCATGTTTAATATTTTAAAATTATTCAATATGATTTTCTTTTCGTATGAAGCATGAAACGTGACAGGTTTCAGAACTAATTATCCCATTATTGTAGGATTATGGAAATTACTATTTGATTTTCAAAAGAGAAAGTGAGATTTTTATTTTTTTAATTAAAATTAATGATAATATAGAGAAATTTTAAGAAAAGAACTTAGAAAATTATGAAATGTTAGAGTAGGAGAAATCTATAGTTCGAGTTACCCCCTTTCGTTTTGTAAATGAGCATCTCCAATTTGTAGTACGTAAGTGGTTTATTGGTAAGTAGCAGAGTACGACAAGACCCCAGAGCATCTAACCCCCATTCCTTGTCACTTTAGATGTGTTGTATTCATTTCCTTCACAAGGAGACCAGGAGATTGTATTTCTAAAACCAGTGATAGACACTGGGGAAGACCAAGAAGTTTAAACACTGGGACCACAGAATAGCAGATTCAGAATGCACTGAGAACCCTTGCGGCTCTTCTCCATTTTGACAATACACTACAATGATGGTATCAAAGTGTTTAAGTATATAAGCCCACAACAATCAAGAGATTTCAACATAGTTTTGAAAGACGGAGACAAGTGGAAGAGAGTGAAACTGAAGCAGTAGAACAGAGGAAAAGCATCACCTAGAATATGCACAGGGACCACCCGCAACTGAGGAGGATTCTGACTCCACCTGCAGAAGTATCCCCATGCTCAGATGTGCATGTAGGAGAGAGGGTGGAGTTAGTTAAAAGTGTGACTGAAATAGGGGAACTCATTGAAGGGTTGTGTTTAGAGGAGTGGACTCCCAGCCCCGCCCTCACGCTCCTGAAATGAGATGATTTCATTTTGAAAACAATGAAACTGGGGAGAACTAGGGCAGTTAATGTGAGTTTTTACACCCTAGAAAAGAGTGTTGGCGGGGGGATCCTATTACAGTTACTCCCCGCTTCTTCCTGCATAAGAAACCAATCAATCGTTGACTTCAGGGAGCTTTCTGCGCTCATTCTTAAATAGAAAATAACTGTCATTTGCCTGATACTTGAGTAAAAGCTTACAACATGTTAGAGGGGGAAAAAGAGTGAAAACATATCCTAGTAGGACTAGAGACAATTTAGGGAACAAAATAATTTAAGAAAAACCCTAATTAGTATCCTGAGAGAGGTTTAAAAAGAGCTAGCAACTATAAAATAAGACTAGGGTGTTAATTAAAAAGAGAATGGTCAGAAACAAGAGAGGTCTCTTGGAAATGAAAATATGGTTGCTGAAATAAATTCAGTAGGAATTTAGAAATTTCTCAGTATATAAAAAAGAAAGACACAATGGAAAATGTGATAGAAATATGTTAGAGAGGCTGCATCTGGGAGATCCAACATGTTACTATTAGAAACTCCAGACGCAGACAAAAAATGGAGGGAAGCTGTCAAAGGGCAAGAAAATTCCCCACAGCTGAAAGTAGACATCAGGCCTCAGATTTAAAATAGCTACTCAAGTTTTGAGCAAGATGAACAAAAACAGACTCATACCTAGGCACCCTTCATTGTGAAGTTTTAAAATACTGAAAAAATAAAATAAAATAGAATAAAATACTGAGAGGATACATCCATTCCAGAGAGAAAAATACTGGTCACCTAAAAAAAAAAAAGTTAAAATCTGACTTTATCATAGTTGTCATCAGCACCATGGATGCTGGAAGGCATTAGAAAGTTACCTCCAACGTTTTTCCGGCATATAATTTTCACCCTAGGGTTTTGTATCCAGCGAAACTATCAGTTATAAGCGGAGGCTGAATAAGATATTTTGTACACAAAGAAATTTGAAAAATTTACCTCCTGTGCTACATCTTAAGCTATTTATAGAAATAATCGAGCAAAATGAGGCAATAAACCAAGAAGGAAGGTAATAGGGGATTCAGTGCAGAGAGCAGCTAGTCTATATTGGAGAGGCTTCTATTGATTGTGTGACTGAGAGCTTAGAAACACCTTGAGGCATATTGTACTTATGATGTTTTAGGCACTGTTGGAAGGCAGGAGGGAGAGGAAGAGAAGGAAATTGAACTCCAGAGGACAAAAGGCTATACTGACATAAACATGAAGCAAACTAAACTATTGTTGATTTTTAACCTACCAGTGGTGAGCAAGAGAAAAATCCACTTAAACTTAACACTACAGATGTCCCCCTTTCAGTGACACACAGGGGTAATGACCACCTATCTAATTTGTTGTCCAAACCAGAAATCTTCTAACAATACTGGTCTCCAAATAAAGATAAGCACGAAGGTAACATACACTGGGTGTCTCCCATGTGCCTGTGCATGCATCTATATCTCACTGAACCCCCATAACAGCCCCAAAGAGAGGGACTCTGAGTGTCCCCATGCTGCTGGTGGAGAAATAGACACAGGAAGATTCAATAGTCTATCTACCCAAGATCACACAGAGGGTGGGAGAGCCCGTTTTTAAACCATCTGCCTCCAATTCCAGGTGCCAGGAGCCAGACTCAGCCTACAGGTCTCTTCTGTTGGCCTGGGAGGTGAAACCATGTGTAAGGATTAGTGAAATCCTGTCTTCACTCATCAAGGTAGCTTGAACACTTGCACGTCCTCCAAGTTACATGTAGCATAAGCAATAAGATGTTTGCCCCGGTATTGTCCAGGAACTTGGAATCAGCTGTGTCTAGTTAGGCTGAGCTGGTTAAGACTGGAGAGAACCACCGATCTTCCACCTGGGCAAGTGCCTTTTGACCTTCTGCCATCAGAGGGCCGAAAACTCCAGCCTGAGAATGTGCTGAGCCCTGTAGCCTAGTTACGCCAGCTCAGAACAATGATGAGCACACCTTTTTCCAATCACCTTTCCTCATGCTCCCCATGCCTCATACTGCCCTGCTTCTTTATTCTTTATCCCATAGGTACCCCAACCCCCTTTGGGGAGACGGATTTGAGACCTATTCTCACGTCACTTCCTTGCTTGGCTGCCTTGTGAATAAACCTCCTCTTTGCTGCAAACCTCATTATCTCAGTGTTTTGGCTTGCTGCGCCTCAGACAAAATGGTTGGGAGCAGTGGTACAGGTCCCTTGCCTGTGAGGGAAGCTGGTTACTAGTAGTCATGTTGCGGATGTTTTCTCCCACTGGAGAGCCAACGTCCTGCTCTTCCAGAAAGAAGGGGGAAAGGCACGAGCTGGACCCTTGCTCTCAGCGTCACCGTCACCTAGGAGCTTGTTACAAGCACAGAATCCAGGCCCCACCCAGAACTACTGAATACCAGCCTGCATTTAACAAGATCCACAGGAGAGGCATACCCATATTAAAGTTGGAGAGGCACCAAGCTGGAGTCCAAGTAGCTCATCCCTAGGGTCATCCTCTTCTCCGTAGCTAATTAAAATGAAGCAAAGATTCATCCCGAGCCTACTCTGTCAGTCACTTGGACATCACATGAGCTCATTTAATCCTCCCCAGAACCTGCAAATAAGACTGAGGGTCAGAGTGGTCAAGCACCCAAGGTTCCATAAAAGAACATGACCAAGGCTCACTGGAGCCCAGATCTCCAAAGAAGAAGGCCCCTGAGCACAGCATGGCACCACAGCAGCCCAAACCATGGGCCTGGAGGGTAGGCCAGTGTCCCCATGCAGAGTTCACACCATTTGACAGATGCCCACAGCAGACCACAAGGCAATATGAGAAGTAAGTTCTTAGTGTGGAATCTCTGAGTTTTGAGATTTAAAGAAAAAAATCTTTTCTTGGGCTGGCTAAAACAGTTCTACCAAGGAGTAAAGAGAGGGCATCTCAAGACCCCTTCTGGACTTAGAATTTAATGCCTATTTTTGAGAACCTCTCCATGCATTTGCTCAGTCCTACGTCAAGATGAAGTTCTCTGTGCCCTAGAAGCTTAGGTTCTAAAAAGGCCACAGATGCTTCATTTGCAAATATTTTCTCCCATTCTGAGGGTTGTCTTTTGGTCTTGTTTATGGTTTCCTTTGCTGTGCAAAAGCTTTTAAGTTTCATTAGGTCCCATTTGTTTATTCTTATTTCCATTTCTCTAGAAGGTGGGTCAAAAAGGATCTTGCTGTGACTTATGTCATAGAGTGTTCTGCCTACGTTTTCCTCTAAGAGTTTGATAGTGTCTGGCCTTACATTTAGGTCTTTAATCCATTTTGAGTTTATTTTTGTGTATGGTGTTAGGGAGTGTTCTAATTTCATACTTTTACATGTACCTGTCCAGTTTTCCCAGACCCAGCAATCCCACTACTTGGCATATATCCTGAGAAAACCATAATTCAAAAAGAATCATGTACCAAAATGTTCATTGCAGCTCTATTTACAATAGCCAGGACATGGAAGCAACCTAAGTGTCCATCATCGGATGAATGGATAAAGAAGATGTGGCACATATATACAATGGAATATTACTCAGCCATAAAAAGAAACGAAATTGAGATATTTGTAGTGAGGTGGATGCACCTAGAATCTGTCATACAGAGTGAAGTAAGTCAGAAAGAGAAAGACAAATACCGTATGCTAACATGTATATATGGAATTTAAGAAAAAAAAGTGTCATGAAGAACCTATGGGTAAGACAGGAATAAAGACACAGACCTAATAGAGAATGGACTTGAGGATATGGGGAAGGGGAAGGGTAAGCTGTGACAAAGCGAGAGAGAGGCATGGACATATATACACTACCAAATGTAAGGTAGATAGCTAGTAGGAAGCAGCTGCATAGCACAGGGAGATCAGCTCTGTGCTTTGTGACCACCTAGAGGGGTGGGATAGGGAGGGTGGGATAGGGAGGGTGGGAGGGAGGGAGATGCAAGAGGGAAAAGATATGGGAACATATGTATATGTATAACTGATTCACTTTGTTATAAAGCAGAAACTAACACACCATTGTAAAGTAATTATACTCTAATAAAGATGTAAAAAAAAAGATCATATAAAGATTTTCTTCCATGGTAAGACTTTTATATTGTATTTTTCTTAAAATGGAGTGTGGTACATTTACCCTCATCAGATGATTGCTTACTCACCTTGCTTTATTAAGAATACCGCTAGAGGCTTCTATGCCCCTACTAATAAAAATGCATTTTCAGGCCCATTCAAACCAATGAAAATCCACGTTTTCAGAGCACAAGATAATGAAAATTCTCTCCATCAGCGTCTTTTACTACTTTTAATCTGTTAACACATCCTAAGTGTCTCAGATGAAAGGTACTGTAGCGGGAATTGCCATCGCTAACAGCATTCCATACAGGTAACTCTTGATTGTTCTAATTTCTCAAAAATTTGGACACTTTTACTGCCTCTATAACATCTCTAGGGTGTGTGAAAGAATAAAAGAAGCCTGTACAATTTATTTCTCAAAATATACACAGAAATATTTTGCACATACAAACAGGGAAACCTTACAAATAATGTATGGGGAGCAATGTAATGTCGATAACAGAACTACTCATTTCGAAAGACAACACTGTCACCAAGTGACCCCTCACCAAAACTGACGGAATTTTTAGGGGCCGCCAAACCAGAGGTGGAGATTTATAGGAACCTGGGATGTTTGAAAAATGGTTTTGGACGACCTCCTTGAGGAAGGCACCAAGCGTCATCCCAAATTGCAAAAATGGCTCCAGGTTGACTCCTTGTGTCCTCACTCTTTGCAATGTGACATTCCAACTTCTCCCATCAAGAGGCAGAGTTGATTTCCCCACCCTTGAAGTTAGGTGACTTGCCATGGCCAATAGAAGGCAGCAGAAACGATGGTGTGCCAGTTCAGATTTAGATCCCACGATGCTTCTACTCTCCCTCTCGGAGCCCTGCTACCCCCATGAGCACAAGCCCCAGTTACTAGCTGGGGCATAAGAGGCAAGTGGCCCAGTCAGGCCCCCGGCCCGGCTACAGCCAGCCCCCAGCTGACCCCACAGGTGTAGCAGCAATTCCAGCCATGATAAGCAGGGTTTTGAGGAAGAATTAAGAGCATAAGCGTATGCTATAATTTATAAACCACTCTGTCAACCTATGACATTATTTTTCAAAAGCATTTTTGTTATTTTGAATCCCTGGGTGGACATATTGAAAACAGCACTCCAGTGATTGTTGGAGAGCAAAGGATGCAACCTGAAATTGAGAGTAAAATATATTAGTTTATCCAGATTCACATATTTGTATAAATTACTAGAAAATCATCTGAAGAAAAACAGACATGAACGAAAAAAACAGTCCAAAGAACACGGGTGAAGAAACATGTCAATTTAACACTAACTAGTACATCAAAGGTGTAATAGAAAGTATATGTTTGGTTCTCTGTATAATGTATAATTTTCATCACAAAAGCATTATTTGATTTGTACATACTTGGAAGAAAACAAAGCATTAAGATTATCTGCTGGTGTGAAAACTGGCCCCTATACACAGAGGGCAACGAGAGACTGAAGAAAGAGGCAGCCCACTCTAGACTAGTTAGTGGCAGTTTTAACAAGAAAGGGAACCTGCTTACAAGGTTTGCCTTGGTCAGCTGAGAGACGAATAGATCTCAGCACCCACCCCCGAGAATCTTGAGTTTACACAGAGACCTTAACAGGGTTCAGTCACATATACTGTCCACATGGTCTCAATAACACATTACTCTCTCAAGGCTGAGTTCTTGAAAATGGTTTCCACTGTGGGAATGGTGGGCAGAATGCACATTCCAAGGTCAGGGGAGGGGGTGAGGAGTCTCTGATTGCCCGGGTCCAGCTCTCAGGTCAACTGGTGGTCATGCCCTCTCAATGGCCTCCTCTGACATTTCAGCAAGGAAGGATGCCAGAAAAGATAGCCTAGGGCAGAAACCACTCAACTTGTTATCATGAATGCCAGAGCAACCCAAGCAAGTGGATATACAAGCCTACGTAGGGACTGGAAGCCGGAAGCATTTGGGGACTACACCTGGGCTGGTACTGACCTCCCTCCCAAAGGGACAAGGAGAGCAGAAACCTGGATGGAGTCAAGAGAGAGAACAAAGAAAGGCAAGGCTGGATATGGAGCAACGTGTGGATCCAGGAGCATGTGTCTCAGAACTGCAGGGGCTCTGCAGACCAGCTGCATCCCCGTCCTCCTTGATCCTCACTGGTATAATTAACTCAGGGTGGGCTCATTCCGGCTGCCAAGTCACTTCCACCTGTCCATGGAGTTGACAGTTAACTTGCTCACCGTGAACCAACCTCCCTGGACCTAACAGCTACTGCAGGAGGCGGTAGTGGAGAGCTAGGTGACGACAACGACCAGATGCGAAGGAGGAAGAGACGCTCAGCGGACCGACTGAGTGGATTGATGGTGTGGGGTTAAGTCTGCAGAGCTAAAGGGGCCAGATATAGAAAAGGAAAGGGGAATTATGAGGATATAGTCAAGCCCCATCGTATGGATATTTCATCCATATGTTGTATACAAATTCCATTAAATTTGCTCTGAATGAAAAAGAGAACAAAATTATCATTTAAACCATGTCAGTGACTTTATTTACCATCTCATTTGATGAGCTCATAGCCCAGGGTCAGAGTGAAATGGGAGCTGTGAGTCTGCCATCTCTCAGGCCTCAGAGGCCCCTCACAGCCAAACTACCTCACCTTTTGCACTTTTCAAGCAACATTATTCCTAAGTGTGAGTCACCCTGTTCATCGGATTCTCCAAGAAACAGCAATCTCTCCCAATGAGAGAGGAAAAATGGGCTAATTCGGCTTTTTTTTTTTTTTTTTTTTTTTTGTGGTACGCGGGCCTCTCACTGTTGTGGCCTCTCCCGTTGCGGAGCACAGGCTCCGGACGCGCAGGCTCAGCGGCCATGGCTCACGGGCCCAGCCGCTCTGCGGCATGTGGGATCTTCCCGGACCGGGGCACGAACCCGTGTCCCCTGCATCGGCAGGCGGACTCTCAACCACTGCGCCACCAGGGAAGCCCCTACTTCGGCTTTTTGAGAAACAATATGTAGTTCTCCAAAATGGTACCTGCCTGGGGGATTTTTCAAGAAATTTAACCATCAGTAGTGATTTGTCTTCACATAATGTATGACCCAGATGTGCTGAGAAATAAGAAAATGATGAACGAATCAAGGGCAGCTGATCCAAGGAGGCAAGGGGCAACTTCCACAGCCTACGTGTAAAGCTAGAGAAAGGGAACATCCAGCTGGTGGGAGCTGAAGACAGCGGCCAGTCCTCCTTGGGCTCGGGATGCCATCCTCTCTTCCTACATCTTCACACTCTCCTTCTCTGTTGGCTCCTCCCAGCCAGAGTTAAAGAGCCACAAGGAAATGCCCTCCTCCATTCTATTCTCCTGTCCTTCTATCCACCCCTCCTTTCTTTCCCTTTGCCATCAATTTCTTGACTTGCCCCCCTTGCTCCCCTCCCATCTACACTGCGATCTGGTTTCTGCCCCACTACTCTCATGAAACTGATCTCCTTGAAGCCCCCGATGATTTCTCCATTGACAAGTCCAGGGGACTACTTCTCAATCCTTATCTATGTGACCGCCAAGCCGAGTTATATCTTACAACTTGTTATAAGATATAACTTATATAAGATATGTTATATCTTATATCTTGTAAGTTACATCTTATAAACAAATGTCTCTGTCTTGAAAACCTCCTCCCTTGGTTTCTGCGCCACCCAACCCTCCTGACAGTTTTCTGTCTCTCAGCACCCTCCCAGTCTCTTGCTGAGCTGATCTTCCTTGGGGTATTTCTCAGGGCTCTGTATTAGGCTCTCTGCTCTTCATCCTCTATGCCATCTCCCTGAAGGACCTCATCCTCTCCCCTAGTTTCCATTACCAGCTAAGTCTGTCTCCATCTAAGACCACTCTCTGCACCTTTCAATCCATATACGACTTCCTGTTAAACGTCTCCATTTAAATGTCTCATAAGGCACCTCAAATCCAACACGTCCGTATTACTGAATGTCCACTCAGAAAAACAGCCCGTGACAGGCAGTTCAATACGACAAATTTCATATGGTGATGAAAAAGCTAAAAGGCTAAATGGGATGGTGAAACATCCCAGAGAGTCACAGCAGAGTAAAACCACACCCACCCCACTGCTGGGCTGGGGGGCAAAGAAGGAAGTGGTGTTGCCACAGCTGCCAGGCAGGAGCTGGAGGCACAGAGGGAGTGGCTTCCTGGTGGGGCAGCCACTCAGAGCAAAGCGGCCACCAGCCCTGCTGCAGCTGCCCGAACAGAGAGCAGAGGGCGAGGGAAAAATACGTTGGCTTCTCCCATCCCCCTGCCCTCCAACCTCCGGCCAATGCTTTCCATTGGCTGAACCTACCTGGAAAAGAGTTGGCGAGGAAGTCTGGGTGATGGGGTTTGCAGGATCAGCCCTGTGACACGGAGCAGAGCAGTGGAAAGGCAGGGAGCCAGTCTGAGGCAAACAGGCAAATGGCACTGCAGTACCCACTTCTCCCTACCTCTCCTGTCCCACTGAGTGGAACCATCTTCATACACAACCTTTCTCTTCCCTCATCTCCCACATCTACCCATCCATCCTCTAAGTAGCTCATCCATTCCTCTCTCTTCCTCACAGCCGCCGCCATCACCCACTATCATTACTGCAGCAAGCACCGCTCTGCCTTCTCCTGTCTCCAGACTTCCTCTTCTAATCAGTCACTACACTCCAGCCAGAAGGACTTTTCTCAAATGCGTATCTTACGTCACTCTGCGGCTTCAAGCCCTACAATGGCTGGCCTGTTGTGCTTAGGATCCAGTCCACATTCCATGGCAGGACTTCATCGCGTCTCCAGTCTCCGCTCCCCTGACATACTCCTCCACCCTCCACATTCCCACATCCTGAACCTCAGGCCCCTGAATTTCCTGGGGCGGCTCTCAAGTCAGGGCCTTCACACATGCTATTCTCTGTCTTCACAGAGCTCTCCCCTATCCTCCACCTCTTCTGACTTAAACCCTCTCGTGTTGGCCTCAAAGGCAGTGCTTCTAGGAAGACTTCCCTGGTCCTCCTCACGTGTGTTCCCTTGCACCCAACACTTTCCCCGGTGGTAGGGTTATCAGATTTAACAAATAAACCATGCCAAGTTTAAACGGGTGCCCTGTATTTTATCTGCAACTCTACCTGATAGGCCCTTGTCCCAGAGTATGACAATTGCATGTTGACATTTTAATTTCCCTACTAGGCTCCAAATTGCTTAAGGATAATGATTTTGTCAATATGATTCCCCATTTTGCTAAATAAATAGGTAAGGTTGGATGAATGGATCAGTAGCTTGCGGATGGGAGTTTTTACTTGAAATCATATAGAACTAGACTTCAGACCTAAACAGGAGAGATGCTTAAGAGACTAAAAGGAGGCTAATGACAATTACTCACCCAAGTGGAGCCTCCTAGGTTAGGTCTGGGCCAGGCTCTCAGGGTGTAAGAGAAGAATTTGGAGGTGGGAACTGTACACTAAAGGGAAATGACAAGAAGGTACAACTGGAAATGATTATTTAAAGCTTTCAGCCTGCACAAAGCTAACAGACTAACTTCAGTTGGTTTGGGGACTGCTCTGACTCAGTTCTGAGTCCTTCACACAGCTGGAAAGTTTATGCTCCTGCTGCTGAGGTTAAAACAGTGGAAAAGGCCAGAAGGGTGATGCCAAGGATCATCGTACTCTTTTTACCTTGCGATGGTTTCCTAATAGAAAGCTTAAATCTTGCTATTTTCAGACCCGGTACCCAAGGGCAAGTATGTAACAAATATGAAAAAAGTGAGAAAGGTGGAAGAAAGGCAAATTAGAGCATACCATCTAAAGAGGCAGCCTCTACTGGCTGCAGACAAACCTCCATGCTGATATGCACGCCCAAATTTTCTCCCCCTTCAAGGAAAGACAGGAATCAAGATGTTAGTGCTTCATCTCATGATTTTAACGTGCCCATTAAGTTAATAAGTATTAAGTGGTTCAAACAAAACACAACTGTAAGTTTATTACTCTGTGCGGGCTTCCAACACTCCACTGTGGAATCAACATGTGTCTCCAGGCTGAGATTCCCCTCAACTTGCAAACCTCAGGCAGATGCTGATTCAAATCCCAGGAGCCTCTAGTTGAAAATCAACGTCTGAGATGCTCTGCGGAATCTAGGGAAGCATTTGCTAATTTCCTCTGCGGCGAAATCTTCTATCAATTATCAATCAGGCATGAATGTTGATAATTTTCCCATGCTATCAATATAGTCATCTATATGTTTAGTCAACGTTTATTGAATATCGCATAGGGAAGGTTTGGTGGTCAGTAAATAGTGGAAAGAAGGCCCAGAAGAATGGGGTACACTCAGGCTTGAAATCCAGCACAAGCAGGTACAAGCCATACCAGTTATTTATATACTTATCTACTACTTCCATCCTAGTTGGTTAACAGTCTTTGCCCCAGCCCTAGCCCTGTGGGCCTCAGATCCCAGCAGTGGGCCACTCATCTGTGGCCACCTACGGTGAGCTGGTGCTTTCCTGTAGTCATCCTCCTTTGGCCACTTGTAATTTTGCCCTCTCTAGGGTACCATACTAGTTGTTCAATATTTTGAGCATCACACACCAACTCTCCTAAGAGAAAGTAAAGGGATAAATGTCCCCCCAAATGCTCACTTGCCTTTTGTCTTTCCCTAACCTCTTTTCTTGATTAACTCCTGCTCGACCATTCGGATCTCAACTCAAATGTCACTTCCCACTTCTCTGTCTGGACTGTGTCCCCCTGACAGTCTCACAGCTCTGTTCTTTACTTCATATCTTGTATCCATTTGCTTATTTGTTTGTCTGCCTCCCTGATTAAGCTGTAAGCTCCATAAGGGCAACAGAAAGCAGAACTTATCTGGCAAACTGCACAGGCTTCCATAGGGTTTAGGTGGGATTGGCCACCTACCCGGCTCCAAGCATGTATTGTATTCCAGCAATACAGGTAGCAGGTAGCAGGTTTGAGCTGCATTCCAGCCAGGTAGCAGGTCCCTTCCTCCGGGTCCTACTCATTGGCACAGGAATGAGAACCTGACCTAAGGCAGCCCAAGCAGAGTGAGGCTGGACACTCTGGCGGGGAAAGCAGAGCTACGGACCTGTTCTGAAGACGCAATGTCACCAATGTGGTTATCATGAAGCATGACATGAAGGAGGACAAAGGCACAGAGTCCTAGAAAGGTGGCTCCAAAGAATACACACCATGGGCCTCTGGAGTAAACCAGACCTGGGCTGGCCCTTGTCTTTGGACTTTTCAGTTACATCAACCTATACATATATATATATATATATATATATATATATATATATATTTGCTTTAGCCAGTTTGGACCAAGTTTTCTATCTATTGTGACCAACAAAATCCTAACTGATATGTCTTGCCCCTGTATCCACAAGAACCTTGCTCATGGAAGACACCATATCTTGAACAATATGCCATTGGGAGAACTGGGGATGGCTTCATGGGGGAGGTGACTGGGTAACATCAGCTGGAGCCTTAATTTGAACATAGTTCTTTAAAAAATATGTTAGACTGACCTAGATTTAAATGCATCAGAAATTCAGGAGCATTTTCCCCGGTGTGTTTTACAGCAGAATAAGTGCTACCTGAGGTTATTAACCTGCTCACCTGTCATTTCCTAAGAACTCCTAAAGATTTCTGCTTCAACCCCTGGACTTTCAACCTAAAGAAACTATGGTTTTAAACTGGGGGAAGGGAACAGGAAAGAATGATTCAGCCTCTGTCTGCTTTTTACTGTGCTGGATAAGATCATTATTTTTTTCCCCCAGAATGACCTGTAACTTCCTACATTTCTTACGTTTCAACTTCAAGTTTCATTTCTCGGGATGCCTATGGCTTTTCACCTGGCTAGATGGAAGCCAAGATTTTAGTTTTCTCTTGGGGGCTATTCTGCTAGGCTAGAATCATTAGAAGCAACTTTAACTTTAGGTTGTTTTATATATATATATATCACATCTTTCAAAGCATAATCAGACTCTGTAGTTCATGATCTGGTTATTAGATTAAAGGTCTGTGTGGCCAAAGGGCTGTACTTCTAAAACTACTGAGAAATAAACAAAGTTGACTAGACAGGGAAGGAAAAGTCTACAAGTTGGTCGCTACATATGGATCAGGGGATTCTTTTCCTCCTTCCCTGGTTCACCATAAAGCACGCTTGCCCATACTGTTCACATTCTCAAAATATGTTTGTTACTCTCAGGGCTCCTGGAATATATATCCTCCAACGGTTGCCTTTTAACTTCTCAATGAACTGTTCTGCACACCTCTGCTGCTTATATTTTAGGATTTTTTTTTTCCTTTGGGAGAGAGATGGCTTGTAAAAATACTAGTGGAAAATAAGCATTAAGAATCACTTCACCTTCTCCATCAAATAAATCCACCTGAATTACCGGTTCTATGAACCAGATATGTAATTCAAATGTTTGATGAAGAACAGAATACTTTGAGTCTCAAAATATCTCTCCATAAATTACTTATTAACTACAAAGGGACAAATAATAACTTGACAGTGGAGAAACTTCGTGGGCACCACCTTAACCAAGATACTAATGAGACAGATGACCATTAGGTGGCTCCTGTAAGGATGCACAGAGAGACACACCGTCACCTCTGTGGAACCCCATCAAAAGCACATAACATGAAACAACCATGAGGAAACAGAGGACAAACCCAGACCGAGGATCATTCTACACAACAACCAGCCTATACTCTTCACAAACTCTCAATAATATGAAGAACAAAGAGGTTGAAGAGTTATTTCATATTTAGACCAAAGTGACACGAGAACTAAGTGCAACGCATGATTGTAGACAGGTTCCTGGGCTGAAAACATTAGCCATTAAGGATGTTACTGGAACAAGTGGCAAAATTTGAATATGGACAGTAGATCAGTCAACAGTAGCATTGTTAAATTTGTCTTAGACCACTGTGCTGTGGTTTGGTAAGAAAATGTTGTTTCACTTAGGAAGTAATCACTATTTACAGGGAAAAGGGCACAAGGTCTCCTTACCCTTAAGGGGTTCAGGAGAAAAAAACATGTGTATATGGAGAGACAGTGAATGCCAAAGCAAATAAAGCTAAATATTAATAATTGGTGAATCTAGGTAAAGCATATACAAGAGTTCTTTGTACTAATCTTACAGCTTTTAAGTTTGAAATTATATCTATAACTATATATCTACATCTATATAGATATATAAAATCAACACACACCATTCAAAATAAGTGCATTAGCCTAAAATCCAGCCTATTCTTCAGGTATTGTTAGGCAATCTGAAGAGAGACAAAGGCTAGGATACCAACAGGGATTGGGTCAGTATATTCATTCATTAGGACCCTGAGTACATTTCTACTAACTTAAATTATGCTTTCATTTGAATAAAACATTTTGGACTGCCTTAAACTTAGTGCCAATTACTTATACATTTAAACACTCAAAGTATGAATTCCATACTTTTCCCCAAGTGAGGCCCAAGGCGGTCAATATTCTCGTATGCTAACAAGTAAGCAAGGCCAATTTCTGTAACGTAACTATAGGACTTTTTTCTAATATGCCCAGTTCCCTATTTTATTAGAAAATCCAATTTGCTCTGGGATTTCAAATACCACAGGTTCTTGTTGTCACAACAAATGAACTATTTTATTCTTAAGCTTCTTAAAAAGAAATTCAAGAAATCTTTGCTCACTGCTAGCTTTCCCAGCTCTCTCCCAATATCTCCTTGATCAAGCTTTTCCACCCACTCTGGAATAATCCAGGGGTAATTAGAACTTACCTTCTTTAGCCCAAAAGGAGCCAATTTATCACAAACTATCATGGATTCTGATTCTAAATTACCAAGAGCCCAATTACTAACAGAGGCAGGGAATCTTCTTTGCAATTAAAGTGATTGACTTCTTTGCAGACTCAGTAGCATTTCACTTTTTAATTATGTTCAGTCTGATCAAATGTGAGAAAATTCTTCCTCATTTTATTTTCCTTCCAAAGAACATGATACAACAAACATTAATCCCAGAGTGATACAAGGCCAGACCTGCAAGGGCCTTCGGCAGGGCTGGACATCTATCAATGGGTCTTGTCCATTTTATGGGGTCTTAGTGGCTCCTTAAGCTCTAAAGGGAAAAAAGGGACTAATTATTTGTTACATCACATAGTTCACCTAAGGGCTTGCCAAACCTTCCAGCATCTGCTAAGTTGTGACAAGACAGCATTAGATATTTAGATGAACATAGACTACCGCGGAACAGAACAATTTTGTTTCTTGTGCAGGCAAAGAACAGAGCCGCAGTGCTGGGGATGAAGCAGTGTGTGGAGGTAAACATAAGCAACGTGGGAACAAATCTGTTTTTCCTCACTTAGGTGGTATTAACATGATTATGTGTTGTCAAATTTTGAAAGAGAAAAATAGTCAAAATCAGCTTGAGAGAAGGACACTCTGGAGGATATAAAGGAACATGAGGTCACCAAGCTTTACACAGGTTTCCCAAGGGCTGAAAGACAACTGTCTGTCCACCTTGCTTTTAACCTTAAAGACTGGCCAGTTGTGGCTGCCACAGCCTGTTGACCTGGGGCCTGCAACCTTATCTCCCCTTCCCCTCTCTCCACGTGGTCAGCAGACTGGCGTCCGTTCACTCACTTGAGACATTCAAAGGTCAAGGTTTTCGCTCAATGAGTATCTTCCAGCAATCTGTGCTCCAGACAACAGTGACTACCCTTTGTCCTGGTATGAACACAGTTGCTCACCGTTTTCCAAACACTTTCACACATAAGCAAAGAAGAGTCTGGGAGCCCTCCAAGATTTTAAAGTTTAGTAAAAAATGAAATTACATAGTAAGCTTTTGAAAAGTTAAAACATCCACGTATGTGAGATTGTACCTCTGCCTTTACTGCAGGCTGTTTGTGAAATTCAGGAAGCCCTGCCTTTCCATTCATTAAACAGATAGTCGTTGAGCTCCTCCTAAGGGCAAGGCAGGATGCAACGTGATGGAGGTGGAGAAACAGGGCTTGTTCCTTGCTTTGATGGGGAAGGCACGTAAGCAGACACCCTCAGCACAGGAAAACACAGAATGGAGGCGCTGTGATGGGATAAAAGGGTCACGCTTATAAGAACAAAGGAAAAGCGCATCCTTCCAATGCAGGAGACACAAACAAGGTCAGGAGGTTGGCAGGTGTCTTGAAGGAACGTCAGTCTTGCTGAGCGGGGGCAGGAACTCCAGGCTTACCAGACATAGCATGGGAATATATGCATGCCACATTCCAAGAACCAGAAACACAAGAAAGAAGAAGCCAGACCGGACACCACAAAGCTGTGACCATTGAGCTAAGAAGCCTGGGCTTTTTTATGAACCAAGGAGGAGCATGAAGGGGAAGTGATCGTCCAGCTGGCTGTGCTGGTAGGGGAAGGTGGGGGCAGATGAGGCTGCTGAAATGATCCACTGAGGGCTGACAGAGCTGGCTGTGGCAACAGGAATGGAAATAAGTGGAGATTCAAGAGATTTGGGGCCGGTACAAACCACAGGGACTTGTAACCATCCTATGAATGGATGAGGAAGGAGGCAAAATAGACTCTGAGCACTATTATATGTGAACACTTGGATGGCGTCCATGGACTGGCCGGCTTTTGCTGTTTAAACATTTACCGTGAGGGCTTCCCTGGTGGCGCAATGGTTGAGAGTCCGCCTGCTGATGAAGGGGACACGGGTTCGTGCCCCGGTCCGGGAAGATCCCACATGCTGCAGAGCGGCTGGGCCCGTGAGCCATGGCCGCTAAGCCTGTGCGTCCGGAGCCTGTGCTCCGCAACGGGAGAGGCCACAACAGTGAGAGGCCTGTGTACCGCAAAAAAAAAAAACCCAAAAAACAAAAAGAAATTTACTGTGTTTAAACAGTCACATCCTGCATTGAGCCCTCGTTTTAAGCTCTTCAAACATCCCTGAGATAAGTGGGGGAGTTATTTCAATCCTCCTTTTTACAGATGAGAGAACCAAGACTGGCAAGGCTTAGCCCTAAGCAGGAAACCCAACTAACTCAACTAATTGGTGCAGAGCTGGGACGAAAGATCAGTACAGTCCTCATTACACAATCCAACGAAACACGAAGATAGCTCAAAACTGTCCTAGTGGCATGTTTCCAGCCTAAGTGGGACAAAGTTCATACAACTTTATACCGTGAGCTGTGTTGTAAGGTGGTTTGTTGATAACGGCCATTCCAAAAGCCAACAGAAAGCTACCAGTATGCTGAATCATTAA
Organism: Monodon monoceros; assembly: GCF_005190385.1. Classification (NCBI taxonomy): domain Eukaryota; kingdom Metazoa; phylum Chordata; class Mammalia; order Artiodactyla; family Monodontidae; genus Monodon; species Monodon monoceros. The sequence goes on from NW_021703784.1 coordinate 23,991,765, forward strand.
AAACATGGATGTACAGGACTCAAGTCTTACACCTTTTTGAACAAAATACCCTTCACAGATGCTATTTTTAGACTCAAGTTTTCCCAAAATAAAGTTTTTAAAAGAACAATATGTCTAAAAAGCATGAAAAGAAATTCACTGACAAAGGTTTAGATGTTTTAGGACTTTAATGTCCTTCACACGGTCAACATAAAACACTGACAGTGGATGAGCAATAGGGGAAAAGACTCTTCAGCAAAGATCTTCCCGAACTCACAGCATCACTGGTCAAACACCATAAAGAGAACAGTCACGTGAACAAATGGTAAGGGAAGTTAACACAGATTTTTAGTTTAACAGCATAACTGAAAAACAAAACCAACCAACCAATCAATCAACCGTTCTTCTACCCACTGAAAGGAAAGTAAAGGTGAATCAGGGAGCTTCCAAATCTTGCGAAGCAGCTTAAAAAGGGAAAGGGGAGGGGGAAGGGGAGGCACACAATTGTTGAGAACGTAACACTCTAATGCACAAGGTCAGGGATCCTAACAAATTCTCAAAGTCTCAACATATACCAACAAGAACCGTATTATTAGAAATATAAAGGCACAGAGATATAAATGCATACAGATATAAAGTATTTGGTATTAAAAACAGACCTTGCTAGATAAACATATAGTATGTCACTTCTATCGCTTTATGAGAATAACCGTATAAAGAAAGAATCCAGAAGACCCCATTGCTGTCATCTTGCAAAGGATCAAAATTCAGCACCTAGAGGACCCCACCCACCCTCCATGCTGTGTGTCTGTGTGTCTCTAAAAATAATAATCTGCAATTTGCATATAATTAAACCCACAGGCAGCTTTGAATACGAGATCTAGGCAGAAAAAGTAGCAGCAAAGACAGCTGGAATTTGGTAGAAAAGCAAGAGAAGACTTTTTAAAAGCTTCCAGTTCAAGTCAGAATTAAGGTTAAGTTTCAACAGCTTGGGATAGCTGTGGATGTTTTGCTGTTCTCTGATAAAAGAAGAAAATCTATCATAAGCATGTTCGTTCGAGAAAAATACTGTGTTTCTTTAGTCATGCCCAAGTGACTTTCAATTTTGTACACTGTTCAAGGGCAGAGTGTATATTGGTTAGGATGTGCTCATAGCTGGTGCATCTCCAAAAAATGCTTCATGAAGGCTGCCAGCTTCTGGACATCTTCGATGGTGACAGCATTATACAGAGAGGCCCAAATGACTCCCACAGACCCAGAAGAACCACCAATGCAGCCGTTAAGAACAGGAGCATCTGCGTGAGCATCAAGATGACCCTCCTTCCCGTCACCAGTTCCTGCGAGAGTCACGGCACCTGAGGTCATCATGTCCACCCTCCCACCTGAAAGCCCCCGCAGGTGGCCAGGAGCGTCACACATCTCAGTCATTAGAAAATTCCTTTCCAACGCAGTGAAGGACCGTCACGCTCACATGGAACCTAGGTTAACTCAACTCTTTGATGAGCCTGCTGTGCAGGGGGCAGGGAGCGGGCAGCTATTCTCATGCGTGAGAACGTACATCTTTCATGGAGCTCACAGAATTAACTACTCTCTCTGATGTTCGGGGGAGCAACAGTGTCTGTTCTTACACTGAACAGGCTTGTGCCAGCTGCACCAGACCTGGGATGGCACCCTTTGTGCTGTCAGAGCAGATTTTCAAAGGAAATTTTGACCAAAGCTCCTAGAAGGTGTGGCCCCACCATGCTCTCGGCCGTGGAATCGTGCTAAGGGGTCTGTAAGCAGCAGCAGGAGAACTCCCGTAACAAATGGTCTTTCCCAACTAGTTACAATAACTGCTACTCCAGGATGGGTAGGCTCCTAGATGTGTTTCCTTCAGTGTCTGAAAACTAAACCAATTCTCTGACAAGCTTCTGGATGGGACAAGTACTCACCACCCATGCCCTTTCAGGGAGATGATATTGAGTTCAAGAGCTTTGTCGAGAAATCTTTTTTCTAAAGCATTATCTCCTTTGGTGTTGCCAATACGATGGAATATTCATCCTGCTTCTATTGGGGGCTCCACTGGACATCTGAAAAACATGTCTTTTGTTCCAGCTATTTTTCTGCAATGTGCAACTGCCATTAACAAAGAAAAGTTTTAAAAACCATTTTCCAGATGCAAACAAGAGATTAAAAAAAAGATCTGTGCCAGGACATTTATAATTTACTTAGGGAGACTACTCTTGCATATGGAACAGTGAGTTAACATTCTCTTATATGACTCATACTTAATTTCCAAAAGTTTCAGTTTCCTCATCTGAACATTGGGAATAATAATAATATCTCCATTTCATACTAGTTATGACAGTTCAGTGGTACAACATATATGAAACTTCCAACCCATGGCAGCCACACAGCAATGTGAATGACCTTTTCTCTACAAGGCTGCAGAGAAAAAAAATAAGTTGGTCCAAATAGTGGCTGTAAGATTTAAAAATAATGAGCAGCAGCTTTCAAAGCACTTAAAACACTGTACTGTCCCAAGCTGTGCGACCTTGAACAGGTTACTAAATCTCTCTGTTGTGCCTCTCTGATATGAGGACTAAATGGCCACAAATTCTCTGCAGCCCTCCCAGCAAGAGGTGGGTTGTAGTGCTCCACACCTTTTGAATCTGGGCTGGCCTTGTGGACTTGCTTTGATCAAGAGACTGCAACAAGAGTGACGCTGTGCAACTTCCAAGCTGAGGCCTCAAGGGGTATGCAGCTTCTATACCTGCCCTCTTAAAACATCACCACCATGTAAGCAAGCCCGAGCTAGCCTGCTGGAAATAACAGGCCCAGCCCACAGCCAGCACCAGCTGCCAGACAGATGAGGGGGGCCATTTAGACTCTAGGTGGATCACCAGATGACTTTGGTTGAATAAGTGATCTCAGATGAGACCAGCAGAAAAAACCACCCCACTGAGCCCAGCCTGACCTGCTGACTGAAAAGAATCCTGAGCAAAAGAAATGGCTGTGGTTTTCAGTCACTGTCTTGAAGTGCTCTATGATGCAAAAGGAGATAACTGATGGAATTCAGAACAGCGTCTGGAACACATTCAATGCTATGTAAATATCTACCGAAGTCAATAAATTTGTCTTTTCATTCTCAGCACCTTACACAGGGCTCATACAGACTCTCAAAAATGAATGGGTCAAGTTTCATCTAGGATACGTTAGTATTGGACTTCAGTTTCTGATTTGGAAAGTAAGCAAGCCAAAATTATCTTCCACTGACAACCAAAGGAGACAAACAGAAGAAGAGCTGACATGCTATTCTGGATTACAAGGAAAATATGTAATAACTCTCTCCATTTTCTCAAGCACATCTTGTTTTATTCTTCCACTTCTACAGGGTGGGATTCATTAAAAGTAAACAACAAAGAAAAGCAGTGTGAGGAAGTCCCCATTAAAAGCTATGCTCGCCCCTCAGGGCACACACATAATTCCTGTCAAAGTTGATAGGAGTCAAGTGCACATTGACAGAAGAGACACAAGCAGGGAAACCAAGTATCTGGTAATAGGCTTTGAGCCTGAATTCTGGGACCCCCTTTGCACAGGTAGTAGGTATCCTGGTTGACATTTACATTAAAAATTTAGTGTCTACCCTCTTTGATATTCTGCTGCCTCAGGTTCCCCAGGCGGCAGTCCAATTATAGAGCTGGAGCAGCAAAAAGGACATGTGATTTAAGGGGAAAAATATTAAAAAGGGGAAGAATTAGAAACCTGGATTTACAAAGAATCTGTATTTACAGTCGTCCCCCCCACATTTATCCATACTACTGTGAACGTAGGTGGTACCATGACAGCAACAATGTCGTAACAAGTAGAAACTGAAGATTAAATTTGCACGGTGCCCGAGAGTGTCCCTGGTGTGGGGCTGAGGGAAGGAAGAAAAAGTTGAAGGGGAATTGGCTGCTCCCAACCTAGCAAGATGGCTGTGGAGGGAATTCAAATTCCACAGGACAAGCACTGTGGAAGCACAGAGCTGAGCAAGTAACTCTGCCCGAGAGAAGGTTGAAGGTTTCAGAGGAAGGGAGGTGGGAGGGGTCAGGACAGGGGAGACAAAGGAAGGGCATCTGGCAGAGAACTGTCTCTGCCAAGGCATGAGACCCCAGCAAGTTCTCTGCAGCACCTGGGGTGCTGGGTGCCTGGCTGGGGGCAGGACTGCAGACTGCGGAGGGTCTGTGTATGCTGTGCTGCAAATATCTAATTTCTGTTTAAATGAATTATCACTTCAATCAGTCAATTAGACAAAAAGTCAGGTCAGACTTTAAAATTGTCTAAATTAAAATGCAATTCTCAAGTAAACATGGACCAGTTGCTGGACTTTTCCACCAATCTGTCTTTCCCCCTGCCAGTGGCTTTATATGTTGATAGTTCATATGTTAACATTACATTTTATTAATGTTAACGTATATGTTTAAAATGTTTCATCTATCCTTCTGCACTAACTTTTTCAGGTGAACACTGAACTGACTTCTAGATATTTACTAATTTTTGTGACTACTGCGTATGGGATCTTTCCTTGTTTTTTATTGTTATTTCTGGAGAATGGGAAAGTAACTGACTTTTACATATTTAGACATAACCGATCACAATTCTGAACATGATCATTTCTAGTTTTTCCACTGATTCCCGCATTTTGAAAAAACAGTCATTATCATCTGTGATTTTTATTGTCTCCTTACTAAAGGCTCTGGAACCAGTTCCCCGACTCTCCCCATGTTCTTATCCTGCCTGATCCCACTTCCTCGCTGCACATGACCCTAACCTGTCTGCGCTGCTGTAAAACACTGTCTGTTCACAGGGTTGTGAAGATAATAAAATGTATTAATATCTGTAAAGCGCCAAGGGCTCTGCATATTTTATTTTATTTTGGGGTTGTCACTAGACACATCACATGCTTCCCTCTCTTTCCTAAGGCCTGGACCCCCATGAGAGTGAGAAAAGGTGACCTCAGATATGGATTTGATCACTTCAACAGCTTTATCATATTAAAATTAATATCATTAATATCTAATACATATTAAACACTATGTGTCAGGAACATCCTAGGTGTGTTCCATAAGAACCACAAATAATATTAACAGCTACCATTAAGGAAATAATTAACTGTTAAGGCTATTTTAATTTTAGCACATCGGAAAACACAAGGGGTATAAGTTCTAGTAGCATTAAAAAAAAGAAAAAGTTACCAATTCTAATAGTAGCTTTTCCTTTTCGACCATTTCCCAAAATTATAGTTCTCTTTTTCTGTCTAGCAGCTTTAGATGGTTCCTTCACCGATGGAGAAGTTATCCACAGGTACTGAGAGAGAAATAATAAATATGCCATTTAAGTCACAGGTAATCTATGAGGGTTTGATCTTCATTGGAAATTAAGATACTTTAAGTTAATAAAGGTTTTCAATCTGCATTTCTGGGAACCTAAATTAAAGCATCACACAACATTTTCAAAAACAGAAAAGCCATTTCATGTGACTAAAAACTTAGTTTTAAGATGGCAGAAAGTACCTTGATAATATTCTTTTAAGAAAGAAAAAAAAACAAGCCATTAAAGAGAAATTCTTCCGAAAGAACTAAAACATGTTATATACGTCTGACTTGGCACTCCTTCCATCTGGAGGACTTTTTTGATAACTGCTTTTATCACAGAATGATCTAGAGTAAAATAAATTGAAGTTAGAGTAATTATTTCCCAATGAGTGGCTATTTCCATTTAAAACCAAAAGCCAACTAATTACTGCTTTTCCCATAAAATTAAATATGAAATCTACATTATGTAATTATACACTTATTTCCCCCTTTGTGTATTCTAATTTCTTCCTCAGAAACCTAAGATACCACCTTGCAGACTGACCCAGTGGCTACTATTGTGGCAGCAGCAAAGGTCAACTTTAAACATTTTGCATCTAAAGAGGCTTTGGACACCTTTGGATAGAAAGTATAGTCTGAGCACTGTCCAGACACTTAGATACCTAAAGGGCATCCAGGATAACAAACCAAAGTCCTGATATTCCCTCAAAAGCTGCTCCCCATCAGCCCCCTTCTTCTAAGTGATACCACCCAGTTGCACACATAATCATCAACGACTTGTCTCCTTGTTACTATTTCCTTCATACCCCACATCTAATCTGTCTGCAAGTCTTGTTAGCTACACCCTCAAAATACAACCTGAATTAAACTGCTTTTCACTTGGTCCAAACTTCCAACCTAAGCTAGTCCATAAACATCTCTTTATTTGGACCACTGTGAGAGTCTCCTAACTGGTCTCCCTGTTTCTCTTCTTTATCCCCCCAAGTCTATGCTCTATACCAGGTCACCTTATTGAGATACTATTTGGATCATGCCTTTTTCCACTTCAAAACCTTCTACTTGTTTAGAATAATCCACATCTTTACTCCGGCCTTCAAGACTTTACAAAAGCAGACCCCTGGCTAGCTCCTTGACCTCATGTCATACCACACTCTTCTTCACTCAGTACTCTGGCCATGTTGGCCTCCTTGCTTTCCCTTAAATACTCCACCCACCTACATGACTGCATACGCATTGCCTCCTTGTCCTGGAATGTGCTTACTCCAGTTCTTCCACGGCTTGCTCCTCTCTTCATTCAGGTCTCCATTCAAATGCCACTTCTCCAGTGAAGCTGTCCCCTAACAAACTTATCCAATGGAGTCCTACCTGCCCCCCCTCACTCTCCTTACATTAAGGTATTTTTGCACTTCCTACTGTCTAAAATTATATTACTTATCTCTTTACTCATTTCTATCTGAACTACTTCATTAGAATGTAAGCTCCATGAGGGCAAGACTTTTGTCTGTCTGGTTCACTGCTTTATCCCTAGTGCCTAAACGCGTATCTGGCACACAGAAGGTATTAAAAAAATTACTTGTGAAACTGACAAATGAATAAAGTATTCCTTGCAAAAATTCAGAGGTTGCACAAGAAGGAAATAATGCTCTTGGTGGAAGCAGGCTTAGTATCTAGGTTCACCTCTATTCAGAGTAGAGATAAGAACAATTTACAAGTATAACTCACTTTAATTAGTACATTATCTGCTAAAAACATAAGGGAGTGCAACATTAGAAAAGTACAGTTGATGCTTGAACAACGTGGGTTTGACCCTCGCGGGTCCACTGACACACGGATATTTTTCAGTAAATATGTACTATCGTCCTACACGATCCAAGGTTGGTTGAATCCACTGATGATAAACTTATACCCATATTTTCAACTGCGTAGGGGGTCTGCACCCCTAACCCCCAAGTTGTTCAAGGGACAATTGTATACGATGAGGAAAGTTAAACACATTAAGTTTTAAAAATTGTCAGTATGTGAACAAATTCTTTTTGTTTTGCTATGTGTTTATCAATTAAAAAAAGTGACCGCATACCAACAAGTGGATTTTTTCTTATATCCAGAATGAGCAGAGCTCTATTTGGTTTCAAGGGTCTTTAGTAAAGCCTTCGCTCCTTCATTGGTGAGGCCACACTGCTGCAGATCAAGTGCTGCTGATAAAACACAAAAGGTCACTTGCTAACTCTATACAGATTTAACATAGAGACAACTCTCATTTTCTCACGTGTGGAAGAGTCCTGCACAAGACAAGTCATGGCAGGTTTGTAATTTGGGGTATGGAAAAAAACAGAAACATATATGCACACACATAATGCATAATCCAATTTAAAAACCTCTTCTTGGATGTGCAATGATAACCCTGCCTTTAGTACCAATAAATCATCCAACATATTTTACAATTACAGAACTGAAGAATTACTGTATATAACCTATGAGCAAAAAACATCACAAAATGAATCTCAGTTCATAATTAGCAACGGCGGCAGTGGCAGTGTAAACCTTACAAGCAAAAACTGGTGGAGCTCAGAAATGCACTGCATTCTTTTGATCGTGATATTGAGCTCCAAATCACACATGAAACTAGTTAAAAGGGGAAAACAAAAATAGAAGAAATGTAATAACTGTTAGTTTTAGAACAAAAAAGACAAGTCTAAGAGGATACAAATAATAATAAATTCGAAGAATGTGTGAATAGAGAATACATACTAAAAACCTATCATGAAAGTATGATGGTCAGGAACTCTCTCTGTAAAAGGTCAGACAAAAATCAGAACAAATGATCATGAATTCTAGTAGTTCTGGGGCTGAGCAACACTCATTTAAACAAAAGGGATCATCACAAAAGCACAGGTATTAAAAAATATTACATGAAAGGAAACTACCATGAGTCTTTTTTTTTAAGTGTTGTGTGGACCATCACATTAAAATAACTGGAGTCTTTCAACACCCCACGACACACGGAAATAGAAAGTCAGACATATGGATCTGACAGGCTATGATACAACCCTTACAAACTCTCACTACAGAAGAATGGACACAGGGTATAATTAACCAACTAGCCAAATTAATACAAACAGCCAGTAAACCTCACCAGTAAATCAAAGGAATACAAAACAAAACAACATGTGGTTATTCTCCTATCAGATTAAGCCAAGACTCTGTAATAAAAGCCTTTAAAAGTCTATACCCGGGCTTCCCTGGTGGCGCAGTGGTTGAGAGTCCGCCTGCCGATGCAGGGGACGTGGGTTCGTGCCCCGGTCCGGGAATATCCCACATGCCGTGGAGCGGCTGGGCCCGTGGGCCATGGCCGCTGAGCCTGCGCGTCCGGAGCCTGTGCTTCGCAACGGGAGAGGCCACAGTGGTGAGAAGCCCACGTACCAAAAAAAAAAAAAAGTCTATACCCTTTTGATCCAACGACTCTCTTTCTAAGAATTTAACCAAAAGAAATAGAGATATAGGTAAGGATATATATCAGAGTACTATTTGTAACTGAAAAACTGGACATAGCTTATATACAAGAATGGATAAGCTATGTGTACTGTGGCATATTCATATAATGGAACACTGAACAGTCACAAAAAATGATGCAGTAGATGCAAATTTACTGACTTGCTAAGATGCTCATACTAAATTAACTGAAAAAAGTTACAAAATTTGGAGTAATCCTACTTGCATAAAAAAGGGAGAGGTACTCATTTTTGTAGTTTTACAGTTTTGAAAAGTGTTACAAGCCAGTGTTTGTGAGAGGCAGGCTTCACATCCACTGTTGGGGTGGACTACAAATTGGCATAGTATTTCTGGGTGGTAATTTGGCAATGTGTATGAAAAGTCTTAAAAATATGTCACACTTAGTCATTCCACTTCTAGTACCTTATTCTACAGAAGTAATCCCGATGGACACAGAGATGTATACACAATGTATTCACATTGTTTCTGACAGGGAAAAATAAACTGTCTAAATCTAATTGCAAAGAATTGATTAAACTATGGGACATCAATACGATGGAATACTACATGATACATCATTAAGTGAAAAAAGCAGGAATATGAAATAGCAAGTATACTACAATTCTATTTTTGTAATCCCTAAGTGTACAAATATATTTATAGAAAAAAAAAGACTGAAAGTATATACACCAAAATGAACAGTGATTATGTCTGGGTATTAAGATTATAGGTAATTGTTCTCTTGTTACTCTGTATTTTCTGTAAAGAATATATGCAACTCTTAGAGAAAGTTTAAAAGCAACATAAAAGCTATCAGAAAAATGAGGCTTAAAATAATTCCTATCACAACAGTATCATGCCAAAAGCTAAGCATATATCATATTAAAAATTCAATATTTTCAATTTTAGAATTTACCTCTAAGGCATAATTCCTCACTAAGAGATTCTGCAAAAGCACTTGCACCCAGGTCACCAATGAGCGTGTTTGCAGTTCAGAGTGATGCGCCTCAAACCAGCCATACAGTCAAGATCAGGTCTCCTGGAAAGAAGACTCTCAGCCCAGGTTTCTTCGTGCCTTCTGATAGTCTGATATTTCAAAGATTTAATGGGATGAAATTAAGATGCTTGAATAAGGAAACAGGGTGTGCCTACTGAGTATGGCTTATTATGTCAAAGATTTACACACACACATATCAAGCATATATGCCAGGAGCATCAACCTGAGAAATTAAACAGTCAGTTCTGGTTTTTCGAGTCCAGTGACCCAGATTCTAGTCGGTCAGTGATTAGATTCTAGCCACTGGATGTCCTGTTTTTGAACACTTATGTAAAGTTGGACAACTCAATTACAGTCTATGAATTATTTTCATTATGTTCTAAGTCAGGGAATTGGTTCTAAATTCTATCTTTGCTGATTTCATCATTCTGTCCTCCAATGGCCTCCAAACACCTGACTGTGCAAACCATAAGAAAACTTTTTAATATGCATCTTATTTATTAACAAATCATATACACAAAGTTCCATACATATAATTTATGTACATTATAAACTACACAGATTTTTTGAAAATAATACAAAGGTAAAAACGTTCTAATATTTTCTTTTCCTAACTCCTAAGGCATTATTTTATTTTACTTATTTTTTTAAAAAATTATTTATTTATTTGTTTGTTTGTTTGTTTGGCTGTGCCGGGTCTTTAGTTGCTGCATGCCGGACCTTTTAGTTGTGGCATGTGGGCTCTTAGTTACGGCATGCATGTGGCATCTAGTTCCTTGAGCAGGGATCGAACCCAAGCCCCCTGCATTGGGAGTGCATAGTCTTAACTGCTGGACCGCCAGGGAAGTCCCAAGCATTATTTTAAAAACTATATTTACAAAATGGATTTCACATGCTACCTAGGGTATGCACACAAGCTTTAGAGGCCTGGACTATGCAGAGCCAGTTTGATGTGCCTTGGGAAGATAATGGTTTGACATCTAAGCACAAATACTGTCTTAAAGACATTCAATTCTTTATATTCATAAAGTAAATTTTGGTAACAGGGAACACTGACTGTAAATGAAAAAAGTCTTATTACATTCTTGAAAAAATAAAAGACTCAAAGTGCCTTTGACACTCTAAAAGGAAAATCATTAGTGTCATTTTTCTATTAACAATAACTTATAAAAGCTCCAAGCAGAATCAACAGCAATCACTTACACAGTGCTTAGTATGTGCCAAGCACTATTTATACAAATGAGTTCATTTAAACCTCATAATGAGGCATAGAGGTTAAGTGATTTGCCCTGGTCACTAGCTATGAAATGGGAGAAAGGGAATTTGAACCTAGGCCATTTGGCTTCGGCACCCAAGTTCTTGACTGTTTTCTACCTCAGGGGTCAATGGACTTGCCCTGTATAGGTTCAAAGAATTTTTCAATTTTTAAAATCTAAATTTAAACATTTCCAGATTTGTGGGCTATACAGTTTCTGTTGCAACTACTCTACCCCACCGGCGTAGGGTGAAAGTAGCCATAACTACCATGTAAACAATGGGTGCGACTATGTTCCAAAAAAACTTTCTTTACAAAACCAGGCGACAGGCTAGATCTGGCCCACCAGCCATAGTTTACCTATCTCTGATCTGCACCAGCAAACTATTAAAAAGGCTTCATGTCAAATTATTAAATAACGTTAGGCTGAAATATAGTAATTATAACCACTGTAAAGTTGTTAAGGCATTATTTTAAAAACTATATTTACAAGTTGCTGATGTACTGATTTTTATTAGTTTAAAAACTACAGCAGCTAATAAACACTTGATTCATTTAAGTCTTGAAGACTATAATGGCATAGCTTCTTCACAGTATTACAATAAATGTTTTCAGTAACTAAAAATACATAAAAGTATTATTATGTATTATATATTAAATCTCTTATTTCTAAAATTAAGTGGACTATCTTTACTAAATGGTAGAATCCAAAACTGAAAATTGGTCATATTCTTTTAGCAAAATGAAAGCTGCACTCACATGTATCAAAAGACAAAAATTAACTGCCATCTGTATCAATATATTAATGTGCTTCAATCACATATGTTTTCATGAAAGTTTAAACATAAAATCACCTTTAAGATCTAGGCCACGTGATCTGCTCCCTGCCATGTCAGATTACAACCCGTGAAGTTTACTTAAGTGTGATAGAATTCTTTATACCTTGACAAATAACTAAAGGGAAAAAAAACCCACACACACAATAAGATGAAGAGCCTATACATTTGTCAATCTTGACTTATTTGCTTTTCTTCAGTCAATTGGAGGTTTATAGCCACATTCTTAAAATCATTCATTACAATCTTCCCAAACAGGTAATTGACGAACAGATGCATTCTAAAACTTGTCAGTAACAAAGTGTTATTCCAGTTTACAGCAACAGATTAATTCTATTTAGATACTAAAACTGAATACACTGAATACTGCAAACTTTATTCCCAACCACTCAGCAAAGTACTACATACCTTTTCAGATATAGGAAAAAAAAGATAAAAAGAAAAAGCATAAGATTCTTTCTATTTTCATTTCCAAAGATACACCCCAATCTTGATTATCAATCAGCGATTTAAACGTCAACTATAAACCCAGTATTTTATTAGGTGCTATGCAGTATACTAGAGCAATATAAGAGAGAGGACCTCAAACCCTCTGTTCCCTCAAATTGAAAGGCAGGCTTCCTGACCCCTCCAGACCACTACTGGACACAGGGAACACACACTAATGTTTCAGGACCCTAACCAACAGTCACCTGCTTTGTGATTACTTCCATGATACACCCCTACTAACACCACTGAGTATGCTGCTCCTATGGGACGTTACATATATTTCCTATTTTAACACATACCACAGTGCATCATAATTATGATTGCAGATAGATGTTCTAACAATTTAAAGAGGATGATGACTTTTTTGCTCTTTACATCTTGCTATTTTCCTTCCCATAATACTTCTTGAAGAGAAACCATAAAAATATAGATGAACACAAAAAAACCGAAAATATACAAAATGAGTGGTTTGTGGCTTAACACAAACTTAAGTAAAATTAGTTGTGACAGTATCCAGCATGACAAACTTTCATGGTACAAGTGAGAATGGACCAAGGTTTGAGCAGGTATAGGAGACAATCCAGGCATGAACACCACCAAGAAAAGGTAGACAGGAAGTAACATGGTGTGTAGGAAATCATGAAACCAGCCTGATGGGAAGAGACTTAAACAAGATTGGACCTCACTTTCTAAACCTCCAACTCCAATTGGACAGTTCGCAGGACACAGGTGCACCAAAGTGGCCAATCTATTCAATCCCTTTAATGTGGAGGAAGAGTTTAAAATTTTACTGGTTTAGTTTGCCCCAAAAGCAACTATCAAATGTTGGCAGGACACAGTGAAGGCTTACCTTTGTTAACATAGTTAAGTCTCTCTCTCTCTCTCTCAGAACTAGCCCACTTAGCTCCAGGTTCCTTAGCGCACCCGACACACTTACACAGCATTTAAGAGCTTTACACAACTGGAAGGTCACATCTTTATTTCTTATCGCAGGAACACGACTTCTGTAAACTTTATTTCTGTCAGAACCTAAAGCAAAATTATTGTAAAATGAGTGATTTAAACCATACATTTTATCATCATTAAAAAGCATCTAAAAAAAAAAAGCATCTGCTCTGCTAAGGATTAGAAATGACTCCTGCCCTTAACACCTTCATTAAGGAGGGACATGGATAAACTAAAAATTTCAATCACATGAGATAAAGAACCATAACCTTTATGCACAGAGGTTTCTATGGAGGTAAAAAGTTATATTAAGTGACGGCTTCATGATAACCCTGAAGTACAATCTAGAAAGATGAGACTACGCAGAGTTGGAGGAGGAGGTGCCTTAACTGCAGAGGGAGCACCTGTGCAAAGACACTCAAGCCTAACAACTGCTGCGCACTGTAAATACTGCAGGTGGGGATAACTAAAGGCCAGGGGTCCAAGTGTGAGAAGAGACATAAATGAAAATAGAGATGTTGGCCGAAGCAAGCCTGGGAGAGAGCATGGCTTGTATCCCACAGGTGATGAGGCCTAGGGCTACCACTGGCTGAGTAAGGGTGCCTCCGCTGATTAGAAAAAGGTGCCCCACTGCTGAAGGACCAATTAGATAAAGGGAGTGATCACAAAAAGCTCCCCTTCCTCAGGGTCAAAAAGCCCCATGAGGCTGGGCCAAGCACAGTTCAGACTCACGCCTCCGTGCAGAGCACACGCTGGGCGGCTAGTATACACTAACTCTGTGTGGGCAAGCCATTAGCAGCATTATTTTAGGCGTACCTTTTTATGTTAGCAGATCGCTCAACCCGAGTAGGCAGATGAACTTAGAGGAACTGAGCCCAGGAGCTGTGAAACCACCCAGGAGCTTCTGCCATAGTTTCTGCCAGGCAAAATGTAATATGGATGAAGAAGCAAATTTAGGAGGAGGTCAAAATCACAAGCTAGACCCACTGGATGCAAGACATAAAGAAGGTTCAGTGAAGGAACTCTGAAGAGAATGGGCTCTGCAATAAATTTTTCTTACATTCAATGTAAAACATTAGGCAAAATTAAGTACAGTGGCCTTTAAGGTCCCTTCCAGCTCTAATTTCTTTTGATTTCTAACTTATTACTCTGGTTAAGTAAAGTCCCTTCAGAGATACAGAACAGTTCTTACACCTGAATGGGATGCAAAGAATAATCTGACTTCTCTTCACCAGGGGATGAGTTGAACTGTCCTTGCAGAAGAGATAACAGATGATGTAAACCCCGGATCCTAGAAAAGGGCCAGGCACACGATAAGTATTCAGCTTTTTGAAAACAAATGAACAATCGTTTCCTCTCCTAGATCTTCACAACCTTCCTCTGCTAGCTACTTTCTCTCACCTTATAAACATCCTCAAATATACCCACTTAAAAAACTCTCAGACCTATGATTCTTTGGACCTTCTTGTGGATAACCTAAGTCTCTACCATGCCTTCAAACACCTGTCCTCCCCAAAAGCCCAGATCTGTACCTTGGGTCCAGACCTGTCTATCAGGCCCCTCTAAAGCACTGAAGATTAAGTAAGATCCTCTCGCCACCCCCATTCCCTTTCTACTGTGCTCTGTATCTCACAAAAAGATGCAGCTGTAAACTGTCACCCACGCTTGCTGCCCTCCCTTTTCTAACTGGTCACCAGGCCTCACCCATTCTCTCTCAGATCTGCAAAATCCAGTCCCACCTTTACAATTCACCCTGCACCCAATCAACTGCCTTGCACATGGAGGTGCGAGTGAGCCTCTAAACCAGAATTCCATTTCACTGTTCTTTGGTATTTCCCACAGCCTTCAGGATAAACATCCAAAGTTCTGACATGACAAACAAGGCCCCTTTCTGTTTGTCCCCACTAGGTTTCCAGTATCAACTCTCATTTCTGTCCCAAAACCTGAGTTCCAGTTCTGTACCTCAGTTTTGCCGTATTTTCTTACAATTTCTCAAACTTTGACACACACTGCTCCCTCCTGCCACCCCAGGAGCTTCTACATATCCTTAGAAAGGATGGCACCTCCTCCAAGAAGCCTACCCTGAACTTTCCCTTCCAAGATTCTGTGCTCTGCAAAGGGGAAAGGTGGGGGGGAGGGATAAATTAGGAGTTTGGGATTAACATATACACACGACTATATATAAAAAAGATAATCAACAAGGACCTACTGCATAACACAGGGAACTCTACTGCGTATCCTGTAACAACCTGTACGGGAAAAGAATCTTTAAAAGAATGGATATATGTATAAGTGAATCACTTTTCTGTACACCTGAAACTAACACAATATTGTAAATCAACTATACTCCAAGATAAAATAAAAATTAAATTAAAAAAAAAAAGATTCTGTGCTCTGTAGCACCAGAACTCACTTCTTCCAGAGCACTGACTACTGTGCTTGTGTTTACCTGCCGCCCAGTAGAAGGGGAGATTACCTAGGGCAGAAGCATCGTCTCCAGCAGCCCTTGGTTCTGACAACTCATTCAAGTGCCAGGATACTTTACACACATAACCTGCTTAATTAATTCTAAGAACCCACAGAAAGCGTGGTTTTTAATGTCATTTTACAAGTGTGGGGATTGTAGTGCAAAAGTAACCTGCCCAGGCCACAGAGAGCATAAACCCTGGAATTTAAACCCTAAGCTGCCTTCACACCGGTGCTCTTTCCACTATATGATAAGACTATTGAAAAAAAGATTTTTTTTCCCGAGCCCTGTTCTAACGGACAGGAAATGAAGCTGGGATATATCCATTTCCTAATCTCTTTGGTCTGTACCAGACAAAGTCATTCAACAGACCAGGTAACATCTGTGGAACAATTAACGATGCTCCAAACTGTGCTAAGTGTTCTACACTGTAGAGTCTACAAGCATTAACAGTGAGTCCATGCAACCGCCACAGAGAGCGGGTCCTGTTAAGCCCATGATACAGATGACAACACTGAGACCTAGAAGCTTTAGGGCACTCGGCCGGGGTCACGGAGCTGGTAGGAGTCCTAGGCCGCACGCCCTGTCTAGTGCACGCAAACCCGGGCACTGGTCGCCGGTTCTAGTGACCACCCTCCACCTTGCACCATCTAAAACCCCGCTTCACAGCGCCCACACGAGAGACCACGGAAGCGGGAACTACAAACCTGTCTCGCCAAGCCGTGGTTGGAAGAAGCTCTGGATACAGATCAGGGGCAGACGGTGCTCAGGAGCGGCGCCCAGTCAACCCCGCGGAGGCTGTCGGCGTTGAAGTCCAGCAGGCTCTCCCGCACGGAGGCGCGCACGGCGGGCAGAGGCACCGAATCCTGCAACGCGCACAGGTCCTCACAGCGCCAGAAGTTGGCCGCGCTGTCGCGGCGCAGCTTCACCGAGTGATCATGGCCCGAACGCGGCCTGGCTGTGGATACGATGCCCACATCTGCCTGGGGGCCACGGCTCGCCTCCCAGCCCCTTGGGCGCCCACCGCCCGGCGGCTGCGGCCCAGAAGCATGCGCAGGAACGGCGTCGCAGCCAGAAGACGCAGTTCCACCGGCCCCAGCTAGGCCCGCCCCTTGATGCCGCGCTCCAGCTCCGCCTACAGCCCGTAACTTCTGCAGTCGACGCCGACCTCAACTGCCTCCACGCCGCCGGGCTGAAATTGAAGCCTGCGTGCGGCCCCGTGGGGGCGGGGCTCGAGGACGTCAGCGAACCCGCCGTGCGTCACCACGCAGCCCCGCCTCCCAAGGGGACGCGGCCTGAGGAGCAGGGGCGGGAGCTCCGAGACTAGGGCGGTGCGACAGGTAGGAGGTGTGGAGAATTTGGGGTTTCCAAAAAGCGTTTGCTGACTCATCCAAACAAAAGTGAGACATGGTTGTATCAGCGCATTTTAAAAGTAAACTCCCGATAAGTGTCTGTGCTCGCCCCGCCCAGGAGAGAGCGTGCACTCTGTGAGGGACACGTGAAAAGTTGAGTGAAAGTCTGCCTATGGTCAGTTACCTGGTGCACGGCTGTGTGAATTTCTGCGGAGAGCTCTTAATTTCTGTAGTTTCCACTGACTTGACACGGTGGTTGGCAAATGGTGACGTGTTCCATGCATTCAGGACATGATCGTGGTTACTAATAATCACTTTGTTTTGTACTGACACCTCCACAGAGAATTTACTACTGAATATCCACTTTACAGAAGAGAAACTGAGGCATAGGAAGTGAAGTGACTGAGTAAGAGGAAGGACTCAGACGACTGGTGTTAGTAAATTAACCCTGCAAGGAAGCCGTTAGCCTGTGGTAGCTCTAGTGATGCAGCCACCTACGTAAACCAACCAAAATCTAAGCCTGTCAACGCCTCAGGGTGACGAACACCGCTGAGGACAACCAGTCACAAACCACCAACTAGGCTTTAAAGCTATAGCAAGTCAGTAATTTCCTTGCTTTGCTTCTGCCCTTTTAAAATAAAAATCTCTGCAGCTCCTGTGGCTGGAGTGCTCCTCACCACTTCCGCTTTGGTGGTGCCTGAATTGAATCTATTTTTGCTCAAATAAACACTTAAAATTTTAAATATGCCTCAGTTTGTCTTTTAACATTGGCTGTAGAAGTTGGACTTGTGTCCAGTTTCTAGAACAGTGGTCGTCCTCTGGTCAGGCCTTAGGCGTTACATGTACAACGTTCCTCTTCTACCGCCACCTTCTGGATGCCTCCACCCACTACCAGCTCCCCCGCATCAGATCCCCTAGATGTGGTCAGCAATGGCTTTTACATGCAGCGTGGTCACATTATAATATCGCAGACACTCCTCCGTCCTCCAGCCAGCGTGTGAAGTGAACCATTACCATTCCTGTTGAAGAGCCTGGTGTGACAACTTTCCCAAACACAGCTACTCCCCAGCTGACCCTGGGTAACTACTCTTCTGAACTTGGTCTCCATCACTGCCATGGATGTCTTTATATTTAGACAACATTTTTAAGTATTCTTAAACAGCATATAGTATTCTACTACGTTTTCTCTTGTTACTTGCTTTATTTAGTGTTATCTTTGCTCGGTTCATCCATGCTGACACCTAAAGATCTGTGTAGTTCATGTACTTTCCTTGCTATGTAGGAGTCCCATGTAGGGAAATACAATAATTTATATGTGTATTTTCCTGTTGATGGACATTTAAATTGTTTCCAATTATCAGTATGATTTCTGTTTGAAAAAAATTTTATATAATTTTTAAAGGTTACTTTACATTTATTGCAAAATTTTGGCTATATTCCCTGTGTTCTACAATACATCCTTGAGCCTATCATATACCCAGTAGTTTACATCTCTCACTTCCCCACCCCTATATTGCCCCCCCTCCCCCTCCACACTGGCAACCATTAGTTTGTTGTCTATATCTGTGAGTCTCCTTTTTTATTATATTCAGTAGTTTGTTGTATTTTTTAGATTCCATATGTAGGTGATATCCTACAGTATTTGTTTATCTTTGACTTATTTCACTTAGCATAATGCCTTCCAAGTCCATCTATGTCGCTGCAAGTGGCAAAATTTCATTCTTTTTTATGGCTGCGTAGTATGCCATTGGTTACATGTACCACATTTTCTTTATCCGTTCATCTCTTGATGAAACTTAGGTTGCTTCCATATCTTGGCAATTGTAAATACTGCTGCTGCAAACATTGGGGTGCATGTATCTTTTCAAATTAGTGTTTTTGTTTTTTTCGGATATATACCCAGGAGTGGACTTGCGGGGTCATGTGGTAGTTCTATTTTTAGTTTTTTGAGAACCCTCCATACTGTTTTCCACAGTGGCTACACCAACTTACATTCCCACCAACACTGTACCAGGGTTCCCTTTTCTCTACATCCTTGCCCACATTTGTTGTTTGTGCTCTTCTTGATGATAGCCATTCTGACAGGAGTGAGGTGATACCTCAGTGTAGTTTTGATTTACATTTCCCTGATGATTAGCAGTGTTGAGCATCTTTTCATGTGCCTGTTGGCCATCTGCATTTCCTCTTTGGAAAAATGTCAATTCAGTTCTTCTGCCCATTTTTTAATTGGGTTGTTAGTTTTTTTGATGTTGAGTTTTATGAGCTGTTTATATACGTTGGATATTAATCCCTTATTGATCCTATCCATTGCAAATATTTTCTCCCATTCAGTAGGTTGTCTTTTCATTTTGTTGATAATTTCCTTTGCTTGCAAAAGCTTTTAACTTTAATTAGGTCCCATTTGTTTATTTTTGCTTTCATTTCCTTTACTTGAGGAGATGGATCCAAAAAAATATTGCTGTGATTTATATCAAAGAGTGTTCTACCTATGTTATCTTCTAGGAGTTTTATCATACCCAGTCCTACGTTTAGCTCTTTAATCCATTTTGAGTTTATTTTTGTATATGGTGTTAGAGAATGTTCTAATTTCATTCTTGTACGTGTAGCTGTCCAGTTTTCCCAGCACCACTTATTGAAGAGACTGTCTTTTCTTCATTGCATAATTTTGCCCTCTTTGTCGTATATTGGCATAAGTGTGTGGGTTTATTTCTGGGCTTTCTATCCTGTTCCATTGATCTATATGTCTGTTTTTGTGCCAGGACCATACTGTTTTGATAACTGTAACTTTGTAGTATAGTCTGAAACCAGAGCATGGTTCCTCCAGCTCTGTTCTTCTTTCTCAAGATTGTTTTGGCTATTCGGGGTCTTTGGTGCTTCCATACAAATTCAAAAAATTTTTCGTTGTAGTTCTGTGAAAAATGCCATTGGCATTTTGATAAGGATTGCATTGAATCTATAGATTGCCTTGGGAAGTACGGTCATGTTAACAATATTGATTCTTCCAATCCAAGAACATGGAATATCTTTCCATCTGTTTGTGTTACCTTCAATTTCTTTTATTAGTGTCTTATAGTTTTTGGAGTTCAGGTCTTTTGCCTCCTTAGGTAGGTTTATTCCTAGGTGTTTTATTGTTTTTGATGCAATGGTAAGTGGGATTGTTTCCTTAATTTCTCTTTCTGATAGTTCATTGTTAGTGTATAGAAATTCAACAGATTTCTAAGTATTAATTTTGTATTCTGCAACTTTACCAAATTCATTGATGAGCTCTAGTAGTTTTCTGGTGGCTCTTTGGGATTTTCTTTGAGTAGTATCATGTCATCTGCAAATAGGGACAGTTTTACTTCTTCCTTTCCAATTTGGATTCCTTTTATTTCTTTTTCTTCTCTGATTGCTGCAGCTAGGACCTCCAAAACTATGTTGAATGTAAGTGGTGAGAGTGGTAATCCTTCTGAGTATGATTCCTGTGTTGCTGTATCCATTTGTTTTAGTCTCCAGCATCACTTAATGTAGTTGTCTCCTGTCTTCTTAAAGCTCCCTCTTCTGTGTTTTCCATCAAGTAAGTTATTGTTTTTATCCCTCTCTACTTCCTCCTTCTCAGTCTCACTCTTGGGTGTCTCTTGCTTACCCAGTTTCAATGTAGATGTTCTTTAGTTTCCCATCCTCAGCGTCCACCCCTTCGGACATTTCACAGTTTCTCTGGGTGATCTTATTTCCTGTTCAGGCTTAACTTCCCGCCTCCAGGGTGATGTCTTCTAAAAAAGATAGCTGTCTCCATATATCAAACTGCCTCCTGGAAAGCTGCATATTTCTCATTGTCCTCGGATCTGTGTTCCTCAGCTTGGCATATGAGCTCCTTCACGATTGGACTACCTCTTTTGTCTGCCTTCTGGCTGCATTCCTTCCTGAATGTCTTCTCTAGACATGTGGACCAGCTTGTAGTTTTTGATGTTCTATCATTCCTGCCTGGGCCTTTACAGATGCTGCTTCTTTACTTAAGACCCTCCTCTTCTGCTTGCTCTTCAGTAAGCTGACATCTGCTTCTTTCCCAGCCTCAGGTTGGGGGCCAGCTTCCCTAGGAGCCCTTCTTTCCCTAACCCTCATCTCTCCTCCCCTGCTTCTTTTTTTTTTTTTTGCGGTACGTGGGCCTCTCACTGTTGTGGCCTCTCCCGGAGCACAGGCTCCGGACGTGCAGGCTCAGCGGCCATGGCTCACGGGCCCAGCTGCTCCGCGGCATGTGGGATCTTCCCGGACCGGGGCACGAACCCGTGTCCCCTGCATCGGCAGGCGGACTCTCAACCACTGCGCCACCAGGGAAGCCCCTCTGCTGCTTCTTTAGTGCCTCACTACTCTGCTCCCTGACATCCCTGTATCATAATACTTAGTGTCTCCAATGATAAGCATCCTTTTAGATAGTTTTCCTTCCATAGACTCTAAGCCTTTTGAAGGCAGGCACCGTGTCTCATTCATCCTTATATTCCCTATGCCTAGCACAGTGTTGGTACAGAGGAAGTGCTGATTAATGACTCCTGGAACTTTCTCGTCTATTCTCCATATAAGTCATTACTAGCACCTTGTGGCTACTGCCCACAGATGAAGCTCAGGGAAGCTTTGTCATATTAATTAATCATGTAACAGATTAACATAAAATGTGCTTTCCTCGAGCTTCCCTATTTTCTGTCTGGCACTCAAGGCTTGCCTGATCATCTCTTCCCTCCTTATATTGAATTATGTCTTAATAGTGGCTTTGGTTCTCCTTTCATTATCTGGTGTGTTCTAGCTTCCCTGAACATAGTGAGCAAAAGCTGCCTCCCCACAGCACCTCTGGGACCCTCTGACAAGCCAGGTGCATGCCTGGCCCAAGACAAGATGCCTGGGCTTCACTGCAGGTACCTGACCTGGGAGGGACATGGCAGTACAAGACACGGGCTCTCCTCCTTCCAGGCTCTGGTGAGTGTAAGTTTGACTAGAATACAGTTTATCATTTTACCTCTGATTCCCTGTACTTGACTGCTGGTCCATCATGACAACATTATACCTAGACTGCCAAGCCATTTTACCTTCCCATGGAACCTCAGTGGAGATGTTTTTTGCTCATCTCTAACATTCGTCTTCTCTGGACCTGCTTTCAGAGCAATGCGTTTTGTTAGATGCGGTCACAGAGCTATGTCAACAACATAGGCTGTCTTATTTTAACTGACATGTGGTGCCCATTTCTTTTTTCTACTCGCTTACTTATGGCTGTTAACAATGACTCTCTCCACTCTTTTCATGTCCCACTAGACTCTGTTCTGTGTCCTTGCTCTCTCACCTGAAGAGGATACCACTTCTTTCTCTAGGAAAGTAAGGGTTCAGACACACACTTCCTCGTCATCTTTCTGCTGACTCTGGCTGCCTTCCAATCCATGTTCCATGACACAGGCACCACCACCTCCTCTTCAAATCCTTCTGTGACTGTCCATTGCTCTTAGGATAAAGACACACCTCTTTACAGTGGTCTAAAATGTGGAGTCACAGCCTGGCTGCCGGTGGAGAACTGTTGCCATTCTGTAAGATAAGGTGCTTGCTTCACAATGTAAATCATATGTCCACTAGATATACTGTTTGGTTTAACAGGCAAGACTTTCTTGATGAACGAAGCAGGGTGTTGACTTGCATTCTAGAGCAAGCTTCTTATCTTGTTGTGCACTGGCACTCTGGGTGCGCTAGTCTGCAGGGCAGGGCATCCCCTGGGCAGGATGGAGCATGATCTCTGCAGCCTCGTCTTGCACCTCCTTCCTTTCATTCTCAATCATCCAGCCCACAGTGGCCTCCTTTCAGGCCTGCATACTTACAACGGCACATTGCCCATGCTGGCCCTCTGCATGAAATGTCCTTCTGTTTAGTTTGCAACTGATTAATGCCTCCTCATCCTTCTCATCTCTTCTCCTGTGTCACTTTGTCAAAAAAGTATCCCCTTACCAACTCAACTCATCACATCCCCCTACCATAGCTCACATAACACCAGGTACCTCTCGCTTATAGCCTTCATTACATTTCACATTCAGTTTTAGATAGGTGTTTACCATATGGTCCGTAAGAAAGAGATCATGTCTGTTTTGCTTACTCTTGCATCCCCAGCGGCTAGCAAAGTTACTGATAACCTTTGTTAAATGGAGAAATGAATGTATCCAGTCAATGACCAAGTCCTGACAGTTTTTCTTTATAGTGTCTCTTTACTCCTCCCTTCAATCTGTGTTGCCATTACTCCGATTCTACCATTTATTATTTTACACCTGGGTTACGATGATTGCTTCGGAGAATAGCATGTCTTCCTATGTTCCTCCCTACAACCTCTATTACACCTCCCAAGGTTCTTGGATTATGCCATTGCCCTCTTCCAAACCATCCATGACACCCATTGTCATCACAATACAGCCAGACTCTTAAGATTGACCTTCAAGTCCCTCCATAATTTGGCTTTATTTTCACTTTCTAGACTTTTTAGGAAATAACTGGGTCTAATTGTCTCTGCATCTTTGCTCCCTTTCATATCTACCTATGACGTTAGTTTTTTTTTCCTAGTCAATCTATCTTCCCAGTTTTCTCTGGGAAAACTTCACTGAGAATCCAAGCAAGGTATGGATCCCTTCTCTCCCCTTAACTTGTAACAGTTTAACAAGACGTATGTGGAACTGCCATAAGGCATCTACATCTTATCTCCCTCTGTGGTATCTAACCTCCCTGAGAACAGGGGTACATCTCTGTGTTCTGTGCAGTTCTTAGCATATTATTATACACATAGTAAATGTTTGGTAAATGAATGAATAAGTGAATGAGTCACCATGAGAAGGGGATTTATTCTCTCATTCTTTCTCTTTCCACTTTCAAGTTTCTTTAGTTGGTTTCCTTAGACAAAAGGTTTCTTCGTAGCTACACAGTGTCCAGGCTCAAAGAGTGTTGCAAATAGCTGCTAAGAGCATCCTTCCACCACTTTAGAATAGCTTGCTCTCCCTCTCAAGTGGAGAGAGCAGGATTCAATATTTATTAAGTGCCTTTGTCCACCTGACATTTAGAGGCACTAGGGGTATCAGTGCTCTATACTCAGTGAAATGCCTATTTTGCTTTTAATTTTCCTTTGTGAATAACATCTATCCACAAAGATGTTTCGTTCGAATTTTCCACCCTTTAGATTCATAAAAAGCATTTTAACTATGTAGAAGCAGAAAATGAATAGAAAGAACTTTGCATTACATTTAATAAAAGTTTAGAGAGATCTTTGTGGTATATTAGTGACGTTATTTGGGGAAACTTTAGCCATGTACATTGTGTTGGAGAGGCACCAACAGTTCAAGAATTCTCAAAATTTGAGTACACAGTTGCCTTACATATAGGCATGGTGGCAGCCATGTACATAACAAAGCTTTGGAGGATGTTGTATTAGTCAGCTCTTGCTGTGATAATGCGTTGGAACAAATTGCCCCAAAACTCAGTTACATAAACAAGAATTTGTTTTTCTTGGACCTATGGGCTAGCTGCAGTGGCTTTCTTTTAGACCTCTAGATGGCTGCTTTTGCTCTGTGTTTTGGGTCAGTTTGAGGTCTGTCCCACACATCTTCCTCTGGAGCCCAACTGTGAGGCCACAACTCCCAGTGAAACATAAGAGGTGAGCCCAACCACACAAGCCCATTTAAGCCCTCTGCTGCTCATTTAAGGCCATCATGTCTGCTCAGACTTCATTGGTCAAAACATGTCACAGATCTAAGTTGTATTTAGAATATGTGTATTTGTTTAAAGTTGGGTGCTCTCACAGAAGAATATTGCATTTTGGACAGTGTTACCTTAGCATTTTCATTGGCATTTGCAAATGTGATAAACGTTGTGTGCACTTTTTCACCTTTGAGCACTTTTTGAAATTGTGGGACAATTTCTATGGGAAAAGAGGAAGGTACACTTTAGAAGTCAACTCTGGTTATGGCATTGTTGGGAGAAGAGTTAATGATGATAAGGTCAATACAAATGAAAGATTTAGGATTCACATATTCATCATTAACATCAGCATTCTACAGAACATTCCTGGAGAATTGTGATGCTAGCTTTAGGTGATTTCTATCATAAATCATTAGAATTTGACAAAGCCACCTCAGTAAAACATACATCGTACAGTACATCACATTTTAGTTTTTCCTACCAGTCCACAACTTATTATCAATACTGTACCATAACACAGAAACAGAAACTGAATGAATTCATTGTTAGCCGATGGGCATCACAAGATATACTAGTGGAAGTTCTTCAAATGATAGCAAGCAGTAACTCAAGCCATAAAAACAAAACAATGCTGACTAGAGCAGTTGTGTAGGGAATTATAAAAGATAATGTAATTTCAAATTTCTTCTCCTTTCTCCTCTTAACTAATTTAAAAAGTAAGTGCATAAACAATATGACTATATTTGGATTGCCCTGTATATAACATAAAGAAATATCATATATTTGATGATATGGCACAAAGAAGGCAGTGAGAACAAAGCTGTATTAGAATAAAAATGACACTGCATGATAACCTGAATCCGCAGAAAGACAGAAAGAGAGCCATAAATGGTAAATAAATAGATTAACCCAACAAACTCTATGAATATTTATTTGCTCTACTTTCTTCTCTAAGCTCCTTTAAAAGATAAGCTTGTGTGAAGTAATAATTATATTTTGTTAAGTATGTAACATATATAAATGTAATAAAAACAAAAAAGAGGGAAAGTAATACAGCTCTATAAAATACAGTTTCTGTTTCTCACTGGAATAAAGCTAGTATAAAGCTGAAGAGATTGTGAGAAGATGTATTACATAATCCCTAGAGCAGCCATTACTCAGAAAATGTGGTTAAAAATCATTAAAGGAATTAAATGTTACAGTAGAAAATATCCACTTAATATAAAAGGAAAATGGAGGAACAACAAGAGTAACAAAAAAAAAATGAGACATGTAGAAAACCAAAGGTAAAATGTTAGACGTAAATAAATTCTACCATATCAATAATAAAAACTAAATGTAATGAATTAAACAATACAATCAAAAGGCATATATTGTCAAACTGGGTTTAAAAAAATGTTTTCTACAGGAGACACTCCTTGGATTCAAAGGTCTAATGTGAACAAAGTAAAAGGATGAAAAAACATACATCATGCAAATAGCAACCATAAGAATGCTGAAGTGGCTCTACTAATACCAGAAAAAATAGACTTTAAAACAAACAAAAAATTACTAGATATGAAAAGGGACATTTTATGATAAAAAAGGGAAGACACAAAAATTATATGTGCCCTGAATAAGATAAAACCAAAATACATGAAGAAGAAAATACCAAAATACATGAAGAATTGAAGGAAGAAATAGATAATTCCACATTAGGTAGAGGCTTCAGTGCTCCACGGTCAATTATGGATAGAACAATTAGGCAGAAGATCAATAAGGATTTAGAAGAATTGGACAACACTATGAATTATCAAGACCTAATAAATGTCTACAGAGCACTCAACCGAACAGTAAAATACTCATCCTTCTCAACTACATGTGAAACGTTTTCCAGCATAGATGACATGCTAGGCTATAAGACAAGAGATTGAAACCCACATACATTGCTGGTGGGAATATCAAATGGTGTGGCCATTTTACAAAACAGCTTGACAGTCCCTCCAAGTGTTACACATAGAGTTACCCTATGACCCAGCAGTTTCACTACTAAATATATACCTAAGAGAAATAAAAACTTCTGTCTGCACAAAGGCTTGTACGTGAATGCTCACAGAAGCATATTTCTAAAAACAAAAGGTGGAAAAAATTCAAATGTCAATCTGACAAATGAATAAACGAAATGTGGAATACCCGTACAATAGAATAGCTTTCAGCTATAAAAAGGAATGAAATATTGATCCATGTTACAACATGGATGAACCATGAAAGCATTATGTAAAGTAAAAGCAGCCACTCACAAAAGATCACATATTATATGGTCCCATTTATATGAAATGCCCAGAATAGCAAATCTGTAGAGACATAAAGGAGATGAGTGGTTGCCTAGGGCTGAGAGGGTTGAGGAGAATGAAAAAACCTTGTTAATGTTTAGTGGATTTTTTTGTGGGGGGACAAAAATCTACAATTGGATTGTTGTGATGGTTACACACGTCTTTTAGTGGTTACACTAAGAACCACTGAATTGTATACATTAAAGTGTTGAAATTATGGTATGTAAATTACATCCCAATAAAGCTGTTAAAATTATGATAATTTTATGTTTATAAATTTGAAAATTTATCCAAAATTACACATTCTTAAAACATGCAACCTAACAAGACTAACCCAAGAAGAAAAAATATCTAAAAAATCTATATCTACTCAGAAAGTTGTTTGTATACTTAAGTACCTTTACATAAAATGATTTCCAGGGATAAATGGCTCTCCAAGTAAGTTCTTCCAAATATTTAGGGAAGAAATAGCGGTAATCTTACATAAAAATCTTCCGGGAAACAGAAAAGAATATATTGCTCCAAATTTTTGTAAGCCCAACATAAGCTTCAGATGAAAACTAAAAAGAATATTACAAGAATAGAATCACAGGCCAGTTTCTCCTTTGAACATGCATGCAAAATGTGTAAACAAAAGCACAAACTGTATCCATGGTATGCAAAAGAGTAATATATCACAATCAAAGTGGCTGTATTCTAGTAATGCAAGGTTGGCTTAATGCTCAAACATGAAAGTGATCCCAGGAATGAATTAGAATGGGAAAAAAAGTCATTTAAAAAAGAAGTCTTGGGAATTCCCTGGTGGTTCAGTGGTTAGGACTCGGCGCTTTCACTGCTTGGGGCCTGGGGTTCAATCCCCGGTCAGGAACTAAGAAGCTGCAAGCCATGAGGCAGGGCCCAAAAAGAAAGAAAGAAAGAAAGAAAGAAAGAAAGAAAATAAGAAGTCTTAACCAGGAGAAGCACAAGATTGAATAAACATAACAGATAATGCCTTATGAAATGTCCATGAAGATTATGGAATATTCTAAAATTTTAAAACAAAAATAAATTGTTAAAGATTCAAGAGGATGTGACAAATATAGTACATAGGCAAAAAATAAAATACACAAATGATGAGAGCCCCAAAATCCAGATGCCCAAGTCCCATCTCTGAAGATTCTCTTTCAATGGGTTCTGCATTTCCTCTATGTTTAAAAACCTACAGGTGATTCTGATACGATTCACAGACACAATGTAAAGCTTCTGCTTTACAGGAAATAATACCAGATTATTTTGTTATTTTATAGTTATATTAACAGGCTGTACGATTGACGGATGTCTGATGTCAAAATGCACTCCCTACTAGGGATAAAAAGGGAACTAGTACTCTCTTCCATTACTTGGTGGCAGCATGCATATATTGCAAGGGCAATTATTTTAGGAATCCAAGTTAGTGGAACATTTTAGAACTGGAAGACTACGTAGAGATCATCTAGTCAAGCTTGCAACTATTATAGTTGTGAAAACTAAGGCCCATATAAATGAAATGATTGATTTCCAAAGAGCGTTAGTGAAAGAGTATGAAATAAAAAATATCTCTGAACTTTTAATTTAGTGCTATTTTTATTAATCTCAAGTATTAGCTCAAAGTTCAGTGTGACAGTTTGGGGATTGAATTCTTGCTCGAATTTACTGGTTCTGTGCCTTTTAGTAAGTTACTACAACACTTTTAACTTCGCTTTTCAGATATGTAAAATAGTGAGCCTTGACTGATACAGTGTATGAGATAGCCTAGCACTGTTCTAAACACATACAAGTACTTAAAATGTTTTGGCTCTCATCCCTCTTAAACAAGTTCTATCCTTTTAACAATAAAAGTGTTTTTCAGCTAGCAAAGCACCCCAGAGCTGACCACATTCTGGCAAGAAATATAGGATTCTTTTCCTTACTGGGGGGTTCTTTATACCTGATATTTGAACTGCACTGAAACATGAACTTCTCTTGTTCATACTGTATTAATGGATTTAATAGATGAATTTTAAAAAGTAATATGCAGGAATTAAGCTGCATTACTCTCAAGAAATATAATTCGATAGTGGTGGCTAGAATGATAAACAGTGTTTGGACAGGGAGTCCATATTGGATATGAACAACCTGTACTCCCATTTGTCTATTAAGAATAAATAGAATCCTTTCAAAATCTGTTTTAAAGGGCAGTTATTTTCTTCTGACTCATTTACGTTACCTGCAAGAAAAAGACGACCTCCTGAATCCTGGTTTAAAAGGCTTTTAATATAAAGCAGATAATTTTTTGCAACATTTCCCAAACTTTCCATTATCAAATTGGCTGAGGCTTCTCAACGACTATCATTTCACAACAATCTCTCCATTTTCACCTTCTTTAAAGAATTGGCCTAATAGATGTGCCGTTAAAACAGAGCTTCATTCTCAACATATTTTTAAGTTTGTATTCAAACAGTATGAAGAAAACAGGATCAGGGAATTCAGCCATAAAAGTGAATGGATTACTGATACATGCTACATCGTGGATGCAAGTAAGTGAAAGAAGTCAGACACGAAAGGCCTCATATTGTATTGTTCCATTTGTATGAAATCTCCAGCAGTGGCAAATCCATAGAAACAGAAAATATTATATATTAGTGGTTGCCAGGGGTTTGGAAGAGAGGTAAATAGGGAATGACTGCTTAAAATGGGTGTAGGTTTCCTTTTGGGGTGATGAAAATGTTTTGTAGTTGGACAGTGGTGATAGTTGCACAACATTGTGACAGTGCTAAATTCCACTGAATGGTACAGTGAGTTGTAAAATGATCAAAATTGTGAATTTTGTGTTATGTTCATTTTACTACAATAAAAAGGAGAAAGAGGGAAAAACTTTGAGTTTGGGAAAGTAAGGTGAAATGGGCAAGAAAAAGACAGCTCTATTATTCATTTTTCTCACAGCTCTCCCAGTGCATTAATCCTCAGCAGAAAGTAGCCTGAACTTGTAGATGACAGTCATTCAACACAGTCCAGGGAGAAGTAAATAAAATAAAACCCAACTATTCTTTAGCACATCTGTGACAGGTTACCTTCCTGCTCAGCCACATGGACATTCATGAGGACGTTTCCATTTAGGCCTCCTCTACTTCAGTACTTTACTCACAGCTCATTCACACATGTAGGCAACAGCATTCCTTAACTCTATGGACACTGCAGTGCTGGTTGTGATCAGTCTCATGAAAAGAAAAGGAAAGGAGGAAAAAGCCTCCACATTGGCTTGGTGGTCTTGAGATGAAATGGATGCAGAAGACAGCTTGATTGTCAAACTGGAAACTTTTATTTTCCTTTTCCTTTTCTTTTTATCTGTCCTATCAGGTCTTCTGCCCACTTCCTACCCCCTTCTTTCAAACAGGAAAGACACTAATTAGCTGCTTTTTTTTTTTTTTTTTTGGTAAAACAACTGTTGTTTTAGATTT